>NC_135582.1:79921053-80573553 GCF_965152235.1 Eretmochelys imbricata | reverse complement strand
TCTCTCTCTCTCTCACACACACACACACAGAGTCTAACACTCCCCCAACACACCCGTCTCTCTCTCTCTCACACACACACACACAGAGTCTAACACTCCCCCAACACACACTCCGTCTCTCTCTCTCTCTCACACACACACACAGAGTCTAACACTCCCCCAACACATGCTCCGTCTCTCTCTCTCTCTCACACACACACACACAGAGTCTAACACTCCCCCAACACACCCGTCTCTCTCTCTCTCACACACACACACACAGAGTCTAACACTCCCCCAACACACACTCCGTCTCTCTCTCTCTCTCACACACACACACAGAGTCTAACACTCCCCCAACACACGCTCCGTCTCTCTCTCTCTCTCACACACACACACACAGAGTCTAACACTCCCCCAACACATGCTCCGTCTCTCTCTCTCTCTCACACACACACACACACGGAGTCTAACACTCTGTTAGGATATAGATATTCAGGCCTGTCTGTAAAGAATTTAGGTGTATTCTTATCACTTGGCTAGTTAGAGGTATAAAAGAAAGAATCAAAATCACTGTCTGCCGGTGTAAGGTCCTTCTCTTACTGTGACAGTCTGAGGCCCTGTTCTTAGGTTCAGGCCTTTGGCTAAGCAGCAGAGGCAGCCATAAGCTGGGAAGCGACCGGTCACATCCTCACATTCCAAACTAGTCACACTGAAAGAAGGTGCTGTTGGGCTGCTAGGAATACAATCCTGTCCTGATAATGCCTGTCACCTCCAGAGAAAGGGAAGTGCCTAGAAAATGTAAAAGGAAACTTTGTTTGATAGCATCCTGTCTGGCAAGAACTCACTTATCAATAGCTGGGATGTGAAATCCTCACTTCTGTGTTGTCTTGTCATTATAGTTCCCACTTTGCTATTGTTTGTCTGTATAATCTCTGTCTGGTTCTGTGATTGTTCCTGTCTGCTGTATAATTAATTTTGCTGGGTGTAAACTAATTAAGGTGGTGGGATATAATTGGTTACATAATCATGTTACAATATGTTAGGATTGGTTAGTTAAATTTCAGGAAAAGGATTGGTTAAGGTATAGCTAAGCAGAACTCAAGTTTTACTATATAATCTGTAGTCAATGAGGAAGTGAGTGGGTGTGGGTGGGGGTGGGCATGTGGGTGTGTGAGATGGGAACAGGGAATGGGGGTAAGAAAATTGGAATCATGTTTTGCTAAAGGGGGAGATGGGAAAAGGGAATGGGGGTAAGAAAATTGGAATCAAGTTTTGCTAAAGGGGGAAATGGGAACAGGGAATGGGAGTAAGGAAGTTGGAATCATGTTTGGCTAAGGGTAGGAATGGGAACAGGGACACAGGTGTAAGGCTCTGTGGTGTCAGAGTTGGGAAGGAGGATACTAAGGAAGGAAACTGGAATCATGCTTGCTGGAAGTTCACCCCAATAAACATCGAATTGTTTGCACCTTTGGACTTCGGGTATTGTTGCTCTCTGTTCATGCAAGAAGGACCAGGGAAGTAAGTGGGTGAAGGAATAAGCCCCCTAACACACTCCCCCAACACACACTCCGTCTCTCTCTCTCTCTCTCTCTCTCTCTCTCTCTCAGTGTGTGTGTGTGTGTGTGTGTGTACACACTATCACATACACACACACTTCCCCAACACACACTTGTATTATTGTGGTTGTTGTTATTACTTCTTGGTACTTCCTGTTTAAATGCACAATGCATTTTAATTCTTTGAAAGTTCATTAACAATTACAATACTGCTATTTTAGTTTTTTGACTGGTCTGTGCATTTCATAATTTTATTTCTCTCATACTTAAAGTTAATTCTTTAAGTAGTGAGTTCTAAAATGTCTAACCTATCCTGGCTGGAGTAATTATCATTATTAATTTTATTACCATATTGTGCTTTGTCATTCATTTAAAGTGGTACAATCAAATAATAGTATCCTTCTAGAATGGAAATTTAGCTTGTACTCACCTTAGCAGTGCCAGTTTAAGAAAAAATAGCTAAACGCAGAACTTTAGACACTGGGCAGATGAAGTTCGCTTATTTTCAAATTGTATTTTTAGTTATATCTGTAAAATAACTTAAAATTCGTATGAAAATAAATGTGGCCCCAAGTACGATACCAGTAGCAATGATGGAGTCAAATGTTAGGGATTCACGTACATGACTGTGATTGGGAAACATAACTGCCAAAATAATTAGAAAAATTAATTCCCTTTCTTAATAAAAGAGAAAAAAACCTTAATCACGTATGTTAAAATTAAGTAAATACGTTTTTAGTGGGGTGAAAAACGATTGACTAAAATAGAGTAGATAATGACAGTAACACAGAGTGTGTCTGTTGGAGAAATCAAGCAGATTTGATTTATTTTTCTTTGTCTCTACCAAAGATAGTGTACAAAGTGTCAAACGTGTGTTTCTGAGATCTGTGTTAAAGCTCCAGAACTGATACCTCAAGGCTTGGGAGTGGGAATATCTTGCTGTATTGTCTACTGATCATTCCAAATTTACACATAAACTTAAAATGTGCTTCTAATTGGTGTTTGTATATATTTTTTCTTTCTTTCTATAGGAATTAGATACAGAGCTCCTGTCAGCTAATTCCTAAGTTATTATCGGAACTAGAGTTTTCAGGTGCCTAAGTAGCCCCTGGAATCACAGTGAAAGTTGCCCCCCCCCCCCCCCCGCAAAATCTGAAATGGCGCCGCTGGTGAGCCAGGAGCGGCCAGAGGGCTGCAGGAGGGCTGTGGGCTGTGGCAAGATGCAGCAGCCGTGTGATAGCACGAAGCCCGCCGTGAGCACAGGCCAAGTGCCACAGCAGCAGACCAGAAATAAGGGTCGTCCCCCGCTGAGGTTTCAAAGACTGCGGCAGCTGCTGTAAGAGGCAAGCTCTGCGTGTCTTTAGGGATAACCCAGGCTAACCAGCTGGGGATCTCTTGCTTATGACTACAAGTCTGGCCCTCTCCCTGCAGTCCAAACACTACAGATGTTCTTACGACTATACTAGCTATTTGAAGAGTGCTAACACGCAGGGGAGCCAGACTGGTTTCCAGTTGTGCATTTGTCACTGGTCAGTGAGATCTAGGAGCCTTGGCATGAGCTGGCACCTGGTCTGCCAGCGTCCCAGTAAAGAGACGCATTTTAGACACGTCATCACACCAGAGGACGCACACCTGGTTAACTTCATATTTATTTCTAATGATCTAGCTGCCAAACTGCTTTTTCTCAGCACTGCTCCCAGCCACCAGAGAGAGCTTCCCATCTTCTCTCTCCCAGCTGGGATCCCTTGACTGCAGGAGCTTCCAGATGTCCTAGCTCTCCTCTTTCACTCACATCCTTCACTTCTCTGGCCATTGGTTTGTTGCATCTCTGAGTCCCCATCTCTGAGTCCCCCAGGAGCTAGTTACCCAGGCTGCACTCCCATTGCCATCACTGAGGGTATCCTGGGCTGTCAGAGTTGCAGGATTCGGCCCATGGTCAGTACAGACCCTACAGCTTCTGCACACCTACGCGATGACTCCTGCAGCCCATCGCCAAGCTGCTGGGCCATATTCCGCAGGGTGGCCTCCCTGGCTGAGAAACTGGGAGCAGAGAAACCCTGGGTTAGAGAAGGAAAATGGCCCCAACAGAACACTCTGTAAATGGCTCCCAGAGACGTCCCAGTGACACCCGCCTGTGCATCCCTGGGGATCTCTCGCAGGAGTTCTCCTGCTTCTTCATTGTCACCGCGGGCGACAGTCTGGCAGTGGGAATGGAAAGGGGGTGTCTGCAGGCAGAGCCTTCTGTTAGAGGGCTTTCCCTTCACCCCCTCCCCGGCTCCTGTCACACAGACAGAAAGCCGAAGACCAGAACTCCAAAATGCAGGCAAGTGACGTTTGTTGGGGTTAGTTCCAAGCAAGCTGCTCCAGAGCTCTACACGCCGGCAGAGTCTGCTTCCCAGTGTTCCAGTCCCGGCTCCGACGCCTCAGAGCGTTTACTCCCCGTCCCCCTTCCCGGCTCCGACGCCGCAGAGCCTTTACCCCTCGTCCCCCTTCCCAGCTCCGATGCCTCAGAGCGTTTACCCCCCTGTCCCCTTTCCCAGCTCCGACGCCGCAGAGCCTTTACCCCCCTGTCCCCCTTCCTGGCTCCGACGCCTCAGAGCATTTACCCCCCGTCCCCCTTCCCGGCTCCGACGCTGCAGAGCCTTTACCCCCCGTCCCCCTTCCCGGCTCCGATGCCTCAGAGCGTTTACCCCCCGTCCCCCTTCGTGGCTCCGACGCCTCAGAGCATTTACCCCCCGTCCCCCTTCCCGGCTCCGACGCCTCAGAGCCTTTACCCCCCATCCCCGTTCCCGGCTCCGACGCCGCAGAGCCTTTACCCCCCTGTCCCCTTTCCCAGCTCCGATGCCTCAGAGCGTTTACCCCCCTGTCCCCCTTCCCGGCTCCGACACCGCAGAGCCTTTACCCCCCGTCCCCCTTCCTGGCTCCGACGCCTCAGAGCATTTACCCCCCGTCCCCCTTCCCGGCTCTGACGCCGCAGAGCCTTTACCCCCCTGTCCCCCTTCCCGGCTCCGACGCCGCAGAGCCTTTACCCCCCTGTCCCCCTTCCCGGCTCCGACGCCGCAGAGCCTTTACCCCCCTGTCCCCCTTCCTGGCTCCGACGCCTCAGAGCATTTACCCCCCGTCCCCCTTCCCGGCTCCGACGCCGCAGAGCCTTTACCCCCCGTCCCCCTTCCCGGCTCCGATGCCGCAGAGCCTTTACCCCCCGTCCCCCTTCCCGGCTCCGATGCCGCAGAGCCTTTACCCCCGTCCCCTTCCCTATTCCCCATTCCCATTTCCCACCTCCTCTTTCTTAGCAGGCCCAAATATACCTGCAATGCATGCCCTCAGTCCCACCCCTTACAGCTTATGGGCATGTTCCCTTTTGGAGGGTCGTGAGTCTAGGGTCTTCGTCCCACCTCTTTTGTATCCCATGGGAGGGGGGAGGGGGCGGTTGTGCTCGGTCAGGGACAGGCATTTCTTTGGCCTTTTAGTGTTTCATACCTTCCCCCCAAACCCTCCTTGCCCCTCCCAACTGGTTACTTGACCTTGGCTTGAGAGAAGAGGCAGGCAGCCTTCCAGCATATGCTCAGATATAACATTCCTGCCATACCCTGTAACACTTTAGCTCTATCCCTTATCTTTTCTCCTTGTACTAAAAGCCCCATCTGGTTGTGGGAAATGCAACACACGGTGTCTTTGTTCATTGTTCTTCACACATATTAGTATAAGCTATAAGAGTTTCAAACCCAAAATTCTGTCTCAGGCTGACAAACAAGCCTATATGCTAACACCTTCCAAGGCTTCCTGAAGGGGAGCCTGACAGGGCTTGTGGCCTTGGTGGTGAAGGGCCCAGATTCAATCCCCACCCGTGTCCATGGTGTCTCTGAGTGGCCATGGGTTCCCTTACCCATCACTGCAGGCTGTTCAGGAGGGGGAGGAGAACCTGGCCATGGAGGAGGAGGTGGGTCTGGGCCTCAGCAGCATCGGGGCTGGGGGAGCCGGGAAGGAGACCCTGGTACCTGAGGTTGCCCATGGTGACCATGGAACTAGAGAGGACAGAGCTGGACCTGAGGCAGCTCCTCAGTTAGATCCTGGGAACCCAAAGGAGAGTGTAAAAAGAAAAGGAGGACTTGTGGCACCTTAGAGACTAACCAATTTATTTGAGCATAAGCTTTTGTGAGCTACAGCTCACTTCATCGGATGCATAAAAGTGGAAAATGCAGTGAGGATGTTTTTATACACACAGACCATGAAAAAATGGGTGTTTATCACTACAAAAGATTTTCTCTCCCCCCACCCCACTCTCCTGCTGGTAATAACTCATGTAAAGTGATCACTCTCCTTACAATGTGTATGATAATCAAGGTGGGCCATTTCCAGCACAAATCCAGGGTTTAACAAGAAAGTCTGAGGAACAGTGGGGGGCAGGGGGGGAAGGAATAAACAAGGGGAAATAGGTTACTTTTTATCATGACTCAACCACTCTCAGTCTCTATTCAAGCCTAAATTAATTGTATCCAATTTGCAAATTAATTCCAATTCAGCAGTCTCTCCTTGGAGTCTGTTTCTGAAGTTTTTCTCTTGTAATATCGCAACTTTCATGTCTGTAATCGCGTGACCAGAGAGATTGAAGTGTTCTCCGACTGGTTTATGAATGTTATAATTCTTGACTTCTGATTTGTGTCCATTGCAACATTGAACCTATCCTTGCAACAAAGCCCGTTGCCAACTGTGCCCACATATCTATTCAGGGGACACCATCACAGGGCCTAATCACATCAGCCACACTATCAGAGGCTCGTTCACCTGCACATCTACCAATGTGATATATGCCATCTTGTGCCAGCAATGCCCCTCTGCCATGTACATTGGTCAAACTGGACAGTCTGTACGTAAAAGATTCCCCTCCTGGGCGCTCTCCCCTCCAGCACCAGTTGAGCTGCTGGGGCAGCGATCCCTCAGCTCCTGCCCTGGGGATGCCTCCTGCTGGCCCACTGGGCTGGGCTCCTGGGGGTTGGCCTTCCAGCAGAAGCAAACCCAGAGCTGCATTGCCTGGCTCCTCGCGTGGGCTGGGTCCCAGACTGAACTTGGGCCACCTCCATCTCGGCCTGGGTGTCGTCTCTCTCCGCTTGGCGCCTGGTCTCCTCCTGGTCAGGCAGGCCGCTCATGGCCACCTCTGGCTCCGGGGCCACCTGCAGAGCCTTCCTCCCGAGAATCCTCCTGAGCACGTCCACCCTGGAACTGCGCAGGGAGCAGCCCTGAGTCTGGGCAACGCAGCCTTTCGCCAACGGGCCTGTCTGCCCCCCAGCTGGGGCGACTCCCCTTCACCCTGGGCCCACCTGGGCTGAGCTCTGCACACACGAGCAGGAGCTGATAGGACAGGCTGCTCCCAAAGCTCCCCCGCGCCATCCCAGCACAGGGACACCGGGGGAGTCTCACCCATTCAGAGCAGTGGGGTCAGGTCCTGAGACTCTTGGCACCTGCTGACTCCACCCCAGGGGGCCCCTGCTCGCGCCCGGGTCACAAGGGCTGCTGTGCCCCGGGGAAGCGTTTAGTGCACAAGGGTACAAATCGATCACAATCCCCCCAGTAACAACACAACAAGAGGGGGAGCTATTTGGTAGAGGGAAGAAAAGCCTGGAGCTAAGGAAAGAACCGGAGCAACTCGACTATTAAACCATGGACAATACCTTAAACCCTCCACCCCCAACATTCACAATGGGCCCAACCCCCCGCACCCCCGGCCTAGGCAGAAGGGGGGTTGGGAACCTGCTCTGGGAAGGGTGATGTACTCGTCAGCCAGCCTAAAACTCACAACCAAACAAACAAATACAGGGTCTCTTACAAGGGCTTCACCCTGAACGGGATGGGCTGGCGTCTCCCTGCTCTGCAGTCCAGGGGACAATTCGCGTGGCTTGCGGTAGCCTGGCCACGACTCGCTCCCCAGTCCCCGGGTTGCTGGTCTCTGTGGCTGACAGACGTGGCCCAGTGGCCACCGATAGGGTTCAAAGTCTCCCTTTGTATAGGCGTGGGAAGGTCAGCGGGCACCTCCCAGGCTGTGATGCGTCTCCCTGCACTCCACCAACAGCCGACCACCAAGTGTAAACCAACCCCGGCTTCTGATTGGCTGTGGAGGTAGCTCCCCGCGTGTTCCCGGAGCCGGACAGGGCTGGGACTGGCTGCCGTCCCCTCCAGGCTCCGAGCAAGACGTCAGGGGCCACCAGCTCCCGAGGGCATTACAGTCCAGACTCCTGCTCTGGCCATAGGCGACAGATACCTGCCCCCGAGATGGGCAGGGCCGGCCTTAGGGAAAATGGCGCCCTGGGCCAACTTGCATTTTGGCCCTGTAGGGCAGCACACACATCAACAAGCTTTTAGTGGTAGGCTGTGACCCCAAGGGGCACATGCAATTCACAGCCTAGGCTGCGCTGCGGGCAACACCGGCCAGGCCCAGGGCGGGAAAACAAGGGGCATGCCGGACTCCCAGGCTAGACCCAGCACCACGTCTCACTCCATGAGCCGTCTGCGGCCGCCCGGCTTCCACGTCTGGCCCCACCCACCACCCAGGGGCGTCAGTCTCCGGTTCGCCTTCACTCACCCCCACTCTGGCAGCCCAGGCCCACCAGCCTGTGGCAGTTGGACGGTGCCCCCTGACCATGGCACCCTGGGCTGTCGACCGTGTCGCCCACCCATAAGGCCGGCCCTGAAAATAGGGATAGAACCCAGGTGTCCTGCCTCCCCACACCCGCTGTAATCCCTGCACTTCCCCCTTCACCAGTTGTGAAAAAGCCTGTGTCCTTGTTCTGAATTGTGGCTTGGCCTTAATACAGGGTTGAACTCTGCGTTGCTAACAGAGGCTGAGCTGGCAGGGGGTGGGAGGACAGCCTTTGTCCCTGACCTGTAGCAATCTGTGTCCGAGAGAAGTGAGGCCTATCCCTTCTCTCACTGCCTGTGACAGATGCAATTTCCTGTAATCTCCTCACCAAACCTTAGTAAATTAAGTTAAACCTTACTGAACTAAGTTTCAGAAAGATCACTGTATGAAAAGTGAGAATGTTTATGTATCATTGTAGTATTGTTATATAACTTCTGTAAGGAGGAGATGTGGCTAATATAAACACTTGGGAAGAGTTATGAGCTTGAAAGGACTCTTTGAAACCATGTGTTGAACAACCAATGTTAAATAGGATTCCTAGGAAATACCTGGGAGGAGAGTTAGGCAACCTAGCACCTTCGGACCCAGCCCTTTTACACTGTTTCAAGGTGGAATAGATTGTATTGAGCTTGTCTTTTCCTAGAAAATATCATATTGCCTCTATATAAATCATAGAATCATAGAACATCAGGGTTGGAAGGGACCTCAGGAGGTCATCTAGTCCAACCCCCTGCTCAAAGCAGGACCAATCCCCAACTAAATCATCCCAGCCAGGGCTTTGTCAAGCCTGAACTTAAAAACCTCTAAGGAAGGAGATTCCACCACCTCCCTAGGTAACACATTCCAGTGCTTCACCACCCTCCTAGTGAAAAAGTTTTTCCTAATATCCAACCTAAACCTCCCCCACTGCAACTTGAGACCATTACTCCTTGTCCTGTCACCTCCCACCACTGAGAACAGTGTAGAACAGTCTAGATCCATCTTCTTTGGAATCCCCTTTCAGGTAGTTGAAATCAGCTATCAAATCCCCCCTCATTCTTCTCTTCTGCAGACTAAACATCCCCAGTTCCCTCAGCCTCTCCTCATAAGTCATGTGCTCCAGCCCCCTAATCATTTTTGTTGCTCTCCACTGGACTCTTTCCAGTTTTTCCACATCCTTCTTGTAGTGTGGAGCCCAAAACTGGACACAGTACTCCAGATGAGGCCTCACCAGTGCCGAATAGAGAGGAACGATCACATCCCTCAATCTGCTGGCAGTGCTCCTACTTATACATCCCAAAATGCCATTGGCCTTCTTGGCAACAAGGGCACACTGTTGACTCATATCCAGCTTCTCGTCCACTGTAACCCCTCAGTCCTTTTCTGCAGAACTGCTGCCGAGCCATTCGGTCCCTAGTCTGTAGCGGTGCATGGGATTCTTCCGTCCTAAGTGCAGGACTCTGCACGTGTCCTTGTTGAACCTCATCAGATTTCTTTTGGCCCAATCCTCCAATTTGTCTAGGTCCCTCTGTATCCTATCCCTACCCTCCAGCGTATCTACCTCTCCTCCCAGTTTAGTGTCATCTGCAGGTACACCCACATCTTGAATACTACAGGCAGATGTGGTCGCCCCATCTCAAAAAAGATATATTGGAATAGGAAAATATTCAGAAAAGGGAAACAAAAATGGTTAGGGGTATGGTACCGTTTGCATATGAGGAGAGATTAATAAGACTGGGATTTTTCAGCTTGGAAAAGAGACAACTAACAGGGGGTATGATAGAAATCTATAAAAGCATGGGTGGTGTGCAGAAAGCAAATAAGGAGGTGTTATTTACTCCTTCTCATAACACAAGAACTAGGGGTCACCCAATGAAATTAATAGGCAGCAGGTTTAAAACAAACAATAGGAAGTATTTTTTCATGCAATGCACAGTCAACCTGTGGAACTCCTTGCCAGAGGATGTTGTGAAGGCCAAGACTATAACAGGGTTCAAAAAAGAACTAGACAAGTTCATGGAGGATAGATCTATCAATGGCTATAAGCCAGGATGGGCAGGGATGGTGTCCCTAGCCTCTGTTTGCCAGAAGCTGGGAATGGGTGACAGGAGATGGATCACTTGATGATGACCTGTTGTGTTCATTCCCTCTGGGGCACCTGGCATTTACCACTATCGGAAGACAGGATACTGGGCTAGATGGACCTTTGGTCTGACCCAGTATGGCCGTTCTTATGTTGTGTTCTTATTCTGCAGTTTCTTGTATTGGATTCTGTTAACTCCCCTGAGCACATGGTGACCTCATTTTTATATACCCGCCTAGTTTCAGAGCTCCTTGGAGGGGGCCAACCTCTGGTTCCTGTTGAACACGTGTCAAGTGGGTGCTCAGATTCCATTTCTCTCTGTTTCTCTGCTGCTTCCATTGGAATCCAGTAGATGGCGCTAGAGTATAACAATTTCCCTAACCTTTTTCTCATTGGAAGCTTTTTAAGTTTGATTTATTTCAAGGATTATTTACCCCTCCTATATATTGGGATCCCAACCCACGCCCCCCCTTTAAGCAATTTCTCTTAATATTCCAAAGTCATATCCTGGTTTTTATCTTAACATTTCTCCTCCCTTGTGCCAGACAATCCCTATTACTTTTCGAGTGCAACAATTATTTACAATGAAAATCAACATCATCCTTATAAATTTCTAAATTTGGAAGCCCTACTCCAGACATTCTCTGATTATACCTAAGTATTTCACATTATTTAAGACTTACAATAGAAAAGGTGACATTTTTCACATAGAGAATGATGTCAATCTGACTCGCAAGGCAAACAAATGTGGAGATGCTAATTGGGGATGAAAGGCAGATTATTCATGGTATATTTGATTTACAGGGAACGCAATGTGTAGCTCATAGTTAGCCTGGCATGAAAACACTGCATAAGAAAGCAGGGTGTAACTCCAGTTTGGCAATTTTAAATTTATTAGCTAGGTTGGGAGGGAGAAAGAGGTTTATACATATGCAAATTATGAGAGATTCTTGCCTAGATTAACAATACTCTCATTTAACCATTTTAGTTTCTGTAGCTGGGGAGGTGAACGCCTGACCTTGGCTGATGAGGATCCTTAACCCGTGTACCACATGATATGAATCATTTTCTTATTGTCTTCCTAGATGGATCCTATTTGGGGACAAGTAGAGGTGGACCACTTTTCTAATTTTTGAGGGCCAGAAGGAATCATTAGATATCCATCATTCAAGGTATCTCTCTACCATATATCCCTTACATCTGCAATAATTGCAGGTAATCATCCATTTTTATTCCCTCAACTTGGATTTGACTTGCTTGCCGCCTTAAATGTTCAGAAAATGGATGTTACTGTAACTGGAAGGTCTTTGAGATGTGTGGTCCCTACGTGTATTCCATACATGGGCATCATGCGCCCAAGCCTGGTGTCTAACAGTGTCTGTTGGCCCGCACATGTACAGTAGGTCTCCTGGAGCTTCCAAGTGAGGACATAAGTGGCGGTGCAGCTTGATGCCCCCTCAGTTACTCTTCTTACAATGAATCTAACCAGATCAGAAGCAGAGGGGATGGAGGACAGGTAGTGGAATACAGATAGGGACCACACATCTCAAAGAACTTCTAGTTGTAGTAAGTAACCTCCATTTCTTCTTCTTCCAGTGCTGGTCCCTATGTGTATTCCACACGTGGGCGATTGACAAGCAGCACTCAGATTGGAGCTGGGGGGGAGGGCAAGGAAGGTGGCAGCAAAGATACATACAGTACTACAGATCCCACTGCTGAATCCGCAGCCGAGGCCTGGACTAGTGCATATTGTCTAGCAAATGTGTGTATGGCATGCCAGTTGGCTGCTCTTCCTATGTCCTGCACCAGGACTTCCTGCAGTGATGCTAGAGTGGTGGCCTGTGCTCTCATGGAGTGGGCTGTTACATCCCCAGCAGGCTAGCCTGTAGCACTCCATGATGCAGCCAGAAACCCACTTAGAGATTCTTTGAGAGGATATAGCTTGACCTCGAGATCTCTCTGCTGTTACGATAAAGAGCCTTGATGGCCTTGATAGATTTGGTTCTTTGCAGATAAAAAGCCAGTGCATGCCGGACATCGAGGGAGTGAAGTCTCTTCTCCTTTGGGAGAAGCGGGGAGGTGGGGGTTGGAAAAAAGGTAAGTTACAGTAAGTAACCTACAGGTAAGCAAATATGCTGGTTGGTATGAAATTCAGAGATGGCCTTGGGGGGAAAAGTAGGGTGGAGGGGAAGGGATGCCTTTGCCTTCTCAAAGACTGTATGGGGAGGGTCAGCTATGATGGCCCCTAGCTCGCCGACCCACTTGGCTGAAGTGATAGCTTACTGTAAGCGGGTCTTGACTAAAATGTCAAAAGTGGCTCCTAGCAGGGGGCTGGGAACGGGTTCAGGTCGCGGTGGTGGAGGGGACTGAGAAGCAGGCCCTCTGAGTCTGTTGTTTGCATTGAGGCTTGGCAGGACATCGGTAGAAGAAAGCAGGAGGCAGAGGAGGCGGTCGTGGTTTACAGGTCGAGCTTGAGTCTTTAACAAATGAAGAGAGTCATCGGTTTTCTCAATAAAGAGGTTTGACTCATCAAAGGGAAGGTCCTGGAGAGTATTCTACACTCCCTGGGAAAGCCCGAGGATTGCAACCACTCACACAGGAATGTTATTCTTGGTGTACATTAAAATCCCATCAATTATGTCAAGATTTCCCTCAAAGGATTTGTAAAGTGAATCCTTAAGGAGAGGATTATTCCTAATCCAACCTCCTACTAGAGCTCCTAGGGAAACTAATTTATGCAGCTGTTGGATGGTCTGACTTAAAACTTGATCTTGCCTTTGCAGTTCCTTTAAGTCTGGAATGACATCCTGAACCTCTCTCTTCAAGGGGGCCACTGGGGTAAGGTTAGGGATATGTTTTACTGTAACCCGAGTACACACCCACCCATCTCCTTCCGCTGCTCCTTGCTTAGCCAATCAATCTGTTTTCTGATTTCAATAGCCAAAGGATCCGTATTACAATGACCCTTAACCTCCTTAAGGAAAGTAGGGTCTTGTAACCAGAGGCTTTATCAACTATGTAAGACACCTACATAGGGTATTTTATCCTAGACCCGTCAGTAGAGGTAAAACCACTATTAAGCCAAAATGGCAAAAACTATCAAAGAGTTGCACACCCAAGCAGAATCTGAAAACAGAATAACTGCTTAATCCTGAAGATGTGCATATCAATTTTTCCATTTTGTGAAGTAGTGACCCAGGCCACACCAGCCAATTCCTCATACTGAGCTGAATGAGGCATACATGCATGACTTATTTCTACAGGCTTAGCACCTGTTTCTTGAGGCGGCACCAGATCTATCCCAAATCCAGTAGGGGATTTCCCTGAGTCATAACAGCTCGGCCTTCTGCTGCTGCAGAGCTGATAACAGGAGGCTTGAGGGTTCCTGGTGCACATGCTGCAATGCCAGCAATCCCACGCTGCCGCGGCCATGGGGACACATTATCTCTCTCCCACCGCATCTTCCCACGGAGGGAAGAACGTGACAGGTGAGTTGGAGTCTCTCCCTGGCTTACAGATAACCAGAGATGACCCGTGCCTGCCAACGAGGGGGACAGGACCGGGGGACGGTGCAGAGTGAGGCCAGCTGGTCTTCAGCAGTGTTACCGAGCATGCTCAGTCCATGTGAGCATGCTGAGTACAAGCCAAGCAGGCATTTGATATTAGACACATCATTACCTGTTTAAAGTTCTGGGTTATTGAGAACCCAAGGTCCTCGAATAGACAGGGATCAATCTGCTAACTAACTAACCCAGCCCAGCAGGGGAACCGGCCTGGGGCTAGGACAGTTCACTGAATCCAAAGCAGAGAGCAGGTTCAGTTTCTCCTTTAGCACCCGTCTGTGACTTGTGGGGACACAATTAGGTTCACAGGGGGAACTTCCTATTGGGGGACAGACGGGGGCGGTCTCACGGAGCCAGGAGTAAATCATCCTTGGAGATTTAAAAAAATTGTAGATCCTTTTCTAACACAAAGTTTTGGATCCAACTAGGGGTGACTCTATTGTGGGCCTCATTGTGGTGGAGAAAGATGAACACTTCACTGGACTGGATGGTAGCAGTTGCCCTGGGGCCAGTGACCATGACTTGACTAATCAATAAGGATCGATAGAGGACAGCCCCAACCAGCCATATTTACATTTGGTGCACTGAAAGGGCTACCTTTCCAAAGCAGCTCTCTCCCTCCTGGGGTGGCAGCTGCCTCCTCTCTTGACTTGGCCCTCCAGCCAGGCCAGTTCCAAGCTTTTCCCCTTCTGGGTTAGTCCATAGACAAAAGCCAGGGAATCAACACCCAACAACTGGTTAGTAGGTGTGAGGGGGAAATGCCTCCATCTCTGGGTATAACAGAAGCAGGTCGTCTCTTCCCTCAGGGAGGGACCTTCAGGCAGTTGCCGAGGGAGAGATCCTGCCTTCCCTCAGGACCTGCAAGGTAGAGGTCGTCCTCTTGCCTGGTCTGCCCACAAGTGAGCTGTTCTGTTCCCTTTGAAATCCTCCCCCAGTCTGTGCATCCCCTGCAGGTGTGTTCGGGTGGGGCTGGCTGAGGCCAGAGCAGCTCCTTAACCCCTTCTTGCCCAGTGTGAGGTTTGTATTCCCCATCACAAGGCCAAACAGAGGGCAAAAAACCTTGAAGTTACAGCTTTCCATACTGTTAACAGCTAACAAGCCTAGCTGGCCTGAGGGCCTATTTTTACAAGTAGAGCGTTTTGTTATATTGGGTACGTAGATCTAATGCTGCAGGTGCATATTTTGGGTAGCAAATTATTACCCCAGCTAGCAGTAACAATGTGAATTTTGACAGGTTTCAGAGTAACAGCCGTGTTAGTCTGTATTCGCAAAAAGAAAAGGAGGACTTGTGGCACCTTAGAGACTAACCAATTTATTTGAGCATGAGCTTTCGTGAGCTACAGCTCACTTCATCGGATGCATACTGTGGAAACTGCAGAAGACATTATATACTCAGAGACCATGAAACAATACCTCCTCCCACCCCACTCCTGCTGGTAATAGCTTATCTAAAGTGATCATCAAGCTGTGCCATTTCCAGCACAAATCCAGGTTTTCTCACCCTCCGCCCCACCGCCCCCCGCTCCACACACAAACTCACTCTCCTGCTGGTAATAGCTCATCCAAAGTGACCACTCTCCCTACAATGTGCATGATAATCAAGGTGGGCCATTTCCAGCATAAATCCAAGTTTAACCAGAACGTCGGGGATTTATGCTGGAAATGGCCCACCTTGATTATCATGCACATTGTAGGGAGAGTGGTCACTTTGGATGAGCTATTACCAGCAGGAGAGTGAGTTTGTGTGTGTATGGGGGTGGGGGGGTGAGAAAACCTGGATTTGTGCTGGAAATGGCCCACCTTGATTATCATACACATGTTAAAGAGAATGGTCACTTTGGATGGGCTATTACCAGCAGGAGAGTGAGTTTGGGGGGGGGGGGAGGACAGAGGGTGAGAAAACCTGGATTTGTGCTGGAAATGGCACAACTTGATGATCACTTTAGATAAGCTATTACCAGCAGGACAGTGGAGTGGGAGGAGGTATTGTTTCATGGTCTCTGAGTATATAATGTCTTCTGCAGTTTCCACAGTATGCATCCGATGAAGTGATCTGTAGCTCACGAAAGCTCATGCTCAAATAAATTGGTTAGTCTCTAAGGTGCCACAAGTACTCCTTTTCTTAATGTGAATTTTGAATCCTTGTTTACCCTGGCTTGTCCTTAACTCCTTGGAAGGCGACTTTAGATGATGCTTCATGCAGCAGGCATTCTTTTGCCCTGTGTCGTCCTGGCTTTTCTGTTGCCAGGCTCGGGAGGAGGGTTGATGTGCTGTTCACGCACCATTTCCCTGAATAGCTCCTCTGCATACTTCGATGGGATCCCACCACTTGCCTGGAAAATTACTAGGTTCTCCAATATTTCTAAAATATTAAGGGCTCCCCCTGCCACAAACAAAGTCAGAGCCAGTATTGGTAAATATCCCCAAAAAACGACTTCAGCCTACCCTGCATCAGCCAGATCCAGCTTCTTAATTTTTTTTATTGATTTAAAGTAAAATAAACAGATTGACCTGCAGTCAACCTGTGGAACTTCTTGCCAGAGGATGTTCTGAAAGCCAAGACTATAACAGCGTTCAAAAAAGAACTAGATAAATTCATGGAGGATAGGTCCATCAATGGCTATTAGCCAGGATAGGCAAAGATGGTGTCCCTAGCCTCTGTTTGCCACAAGCTGGGAATGGGTGACAGGGGATGGATCACTTGATGATTACCTGTTCTGTTCATTCCCTGTGGGACACCTGCCATTGGCCACTGTCGGAAGACAGGATACTGGGCTCGATGGACCTTTACTCTGACCCAGTGTGGCCGTTCTTATGTTCTTATGTAAAATCGGTGTTACTCACACACCTATATAGGGTGGGCTTGTGCACGTGTGAATCTTCCAAGGACAGGTGTGAGATGGAGTGTACACGAAAATTTATGAAAGAGTGATAGAGAAGTATTCCACAATGTTATAAATCATGGCCTTGTAGATAGAAAGTAAAGGGGAGGATTCTTTCTCCCCTCCCACCATGGTAATACAATGAATATAGCCTCTGTTTCATTCCATTGGAAGACACTTCCACACCTGCAGGGCCAAGCTTGCTGTCTGGGATTGTGGGTGCTACAAGTGGCCAGCACTGGGCCATAAGGAAGAGGATCGTGCAGGAGCTTTTGGAGATAGGGGCAAGGAGGAGCAAAAAGCACCTTGCTTTCAAAATTGCCAAGGAGGAGAGGGACACGGTCCATGAAAAGAGACTGCTCCAGGGGCTCCTGGATGAACAGAGGAGGAGCAGGGAGCAGGATGAACAGAGGAGGAGCAGAGGATGAACAGAGGATGAACAGAGGAGGAGCAGGGAGCAGGACCAGCCAGGTCCCGCTCCCACGTGGTGCCTCACTTTCGCCCTCTCTGATGTGGGATAATCCTGACCCACATTCAGAAGGTCTTTGATCCTCTGCTCTTGCTTCCCAAGTCCTTGCCCTCCTTGCCCAACTCCGGCCTCTGCCCTATTCCTCAAAATTCCATGACCATGTTAGTGCCTGTCCCACCCCCCAACCTGCAAGTTCTCATACAGTCTCCTGCCAGCAAACGGAAGCTGCCCCTGGAACTGGAGCTTCAGTCATATGTCCTGAGTGCTGTCCTGCACCATGTTCACCATGTGCAGGTAGATCATCAACCGCCACCTCTGTCCCAGGTGCAGGATGGCCTCTGGCCCCTGCTCCCTCAGGCGGCTGGAGCTGCTGACATAGGGGTGGGGTTGGCAGAGCATGAGAACAGCCCATGAGGTTAAAAAATGGCAGGGAGAGCCTTTTCCCTCCATGGGAGATTACGTTGTCCCTCCATGGGCAATCCTTTCTTTCCTCACCCTGTGCTTTGGTTCCTGGACTCTGCCCAGAAGCCCGGCTCCCATCCCGGGCAGCTTGGCTGTTCCGTACCCTGCTGTGTACCTAAACTGCCCTGTCTTTCTCTCCTAGGTCCTTGTCCTATGTGCTCAGCCTGGCCCCTTCCTGGCTTCTCCCTGACCTTCAAAGGACTATCCAAGCCCCTCCCCAAGCCTGCTCCCCTTGGGGTCTCTCTCCTGGCTGAGCACCAGCTGCCCTTATATCTCCCAGCAGGCCTGGCGCCCAGGCACATGCTGCTCCGTGTCACCTGACCCTCGCACTTCTTCCCTTCACCTGGGGAGTTGCATAACCTGGGCTAGGGGCAGTTGAGCTCCAACCCCTTTCCTGGCCATCTCACCCTGGGACAGGTGGAAACTAGACACCTGTGGGCTATCAGTAACTGTTTGCTAGGAAAGGTGCTGAAGACACAGTGGAAGAGGAAACCTTTGGACTGGATTTAAATTATTCCAACTGAAGGTGAATGAGGGAAAATAGGTCCAGAGTTTTCTTCCGAGCAGCAGAAAAATGTTAGGGTCAGAAAGGACCATTCTGTCCATCGAATCAGCCCTCCTGTATAACACAGGCCCTAGATTGTCACCAAGTGGTTCCTCCAGCAAACCCATAACATGTGACTGAGCCAGAGCCCGGCTTTTGGAACGACATCCACACGCATTCGAGCCAGCTGTCTAACAGAGAATCTTCCTTCTGTAGTGATGTGAAGTTAAAGGACATGGAGAAGAAGACCTCTGCTCGGGCTGTGACTGAAGCTAGAGCAGAGAGGCCAGGATAACCAGGGCTAGGGCCTAGGGCTGGCTATCAGCAGACCTGCCCAACTATAAAATTGAGCTAATCAAGGTTTCGGTTACTATTCCCATTTTACAGGGTGGGAGACTGAGACACAGTTGGGGCCTGTCTACACTCTGGGTCTGTAGCCCATTTGTAAGCTGCTGACTCCCACATGTTCTTCAGAGCCTATGGACAACACAGCTCCGAAGCATGTGTTTGTTCTGTGCTTAGCCCCTATATAACACCTGGGCTGGCCGGCCTTTTCTCACTGTGCTTTGGGGAGCAGGTACTGGGCACTAGGGGGTCTGAAGACGCTCTCAAGTACTCATTCTTGAAAATAATTGTTATCAGTGAACTGGAAGCCAATATAAAATCACTGCTGATAACATTGGTGGGTGACAAAATCTTGGCAGAGTGGGAATTAATGATGAGGACAGGGCAGTGATACAGAGCGATCCAGATCCCTTGGTAAGCTGGACCCATTCAAACAAAACCAGTTTGAACACAGCCGAATTGCAGGGTCCTATACCTAGCAACAAAGCATGCCGGCCACATCTACAGAATGGGGAAGTGTATCCAGGACAGCGGTGAATCTGAAGGGGATTTAGGGGCCATAAAAGATGGAGAGGTGACTTCGTTGAAGTGCCTTAATGGAGAGAAAATACCGAGTATTAAAGGGCTCATTAAGCTAGCAGAGAAAGGCATAACAAGACCCAGTGGCTGGAAACTGAAAAGAGACCAATTCATATTAGAAATAAGGCACAAATATTCAACAGCCAGGATGATTCACCACAGGAACAAACTACCAAGGGGAGTGATGGATTCTCCATCTCTTGATGTCTTTTCATGAAGACTAGATGCCTTTCTGGAACGTGTTTGGTCAAAACCTAGCTGCTGTGCTATACAGGAGGCCTGTGATGTGGGGTCAGAATAGATGCTCTAATGGTCCCTTCTGGCCCGAAAGTCGACTAATTGATGAAAAACTGAGTGTAGCATGGGGAGCAGCCTCTGACGTTTTAATACGTGGCCCGATGGATCCCCAGAATCAACAGTCATTGAGTGGGGTGATCCACAGGGAGCAGCTCAACCATCCAAAGGGGCTGGCCAGGGACAGGACATTAGCCCTGCAGGGGAGGCATGGGTGTGACAGTGACATCACAAGGGCCTTTGTCAGGACACTCTTTCGAGTTTTCTCCTTTCCTTTTACTGATTTTACTAGAAAACAGACGTCCCTGTTTAGAAGGTAAGAGCCCCTGAGAGGTTTGGAACCTGTTCAGTGTGATCCACCTGGTGCTGGCTGAATTCTAGGCACAGAGAACACTAGGTTAAGGTGGCAGAATTTTATTCCCCACCTAAGACATTGTCCCGTAGAATCACTGGGGACATCAGGGTTTCTCCTTTTTGGTTTCCCTGTTCCTCCATCCCTCCCTCCTTTCTCTTCTTCTCTTGCTTTTTTTCTCCTTTTCCCTGCTCCCATCCCACCACCAGGAGCTGGGAGCTTGGGGGAGTGCACTGCAGCTCTCATTCTGGGAGGCCCACCCAAGAAGGTGGGGCTGGAATATTTACATCTCCAGTGAACCCCTCCAGTGGTGACCTGGGCCATCCTTTGGGCTCTTTGGTGAGAATGCTCAGCCTCCCGCCCTTCAGTCTCTACCCCGATTGGATGAGCAGGGGGCTATTGACAGGGCGGAGATTCAGGTCCTTGTTGTTCTCTTTTAAAACCAAGCAAATAAGTCATAACCAATTATATGTTTGACTAATTTTGCCGCGTCTCTGCATTAATTGTCTCTGAGCACTTCATGATTCTCACTAACGTTCCAGTTCTTCTAAAATACTTGCTGAATAATTACAATGAGCTCTTGTTGGTCTGGAGCTCATTCGAGAGCACTTTATTCTGATCATTCAAGGTATGAAATTCAAGATGTGGTGGCTAGTTTGAAAGTCAGGACTCCTGGGTCCTATTCCCAACTCTGCCACTGACTGGCTGTGTGACCCAAGACAAGTCACTTCTCCTTTCTCAGCCTTCGTTTCTCCCTCTGTCAAGTAGAGGTAACAATCCTCTCCTCCCTACCTCACGGAGGGTGGAGGATGGGGATCCACTGGAGAGTGCCCCAGTAGCATTGCATAATATGAGGTGTCCCATCATGTTGCATCGTATCAGATTATGACATAATATGACAGCTGAAAGATTCTATTTTATTTGTATTTTATTATTTTGAAATTGAAAAGAGCATCAACTACTTAGCTCAGACTGAACCATCTCACCTACTTTTCTGGATCACAGTGTCTCCTCTTTGTGTGCAACGAAACAATTTAACACACTGTGACAACCAGGAGAAGCTTTTGTTTGGCAAACAAGTGTTTCTGCAAAGAATTTGCATCCAACTTCTTATGATTTCAAGAAAAAAACGGTTTAGTCTGAATGGGATTTTCTGACCGAAAACAGCTTCCCTGAAAATGTTCCCACCATCTGGATTCCTGGGCTGTATCCCTGCCTCTGGGGGGGGAGTTTGTCTGTTAGAACAGGATTTGGGGCTGGTGGCTTCTCTTTCTGGCTCTGCCACTGCCTTGCTCTGTGGGACCTTGGGTAGGTCACCTCCCTTCTCTGTACCTCAGGATACCCATCTGTCCCATGGGAACAGGGACAATTCTCTAACTCTGGGCAGTGGTGAGCCGGGGTGAGATAAGGGGCGTCAAAGCCCTCTGCGAAGGAGAAAGGGGTGTTTCAGGGTGTTGAGCACCAAGGAATTCTAAACTTTTCAAAAATGGCTAGTCTCTGGCAAGAAGAAATGGTTGGGGCCAAATTTGAATCGTTGTCTTTTTTAAAGCCCGTTCAGGGATGTGAGTCCCACTTTGTTAGTCACCTGGGGTCCTTCGCCAGGAGGAGAGAAGAGGTTCCTGCCTCCATTTTTGTGGCCTTAACAAACCAGGTGCTGTGCACCAGTTCTCTTCTGAGATCCCAGAAAAAGAACATCTTCCCATCCATTAACAAAGGGGAACAAAGAGGACCCCGGGGCTTACAGACTAGCCAGCCTCACTTCCATACCTGGAAAGATGCTGGAACACATTATTAAACAATCAGTTTGTAAGCACCAACAGGATAATTGGCTTATCAGGACTAGTGCGCATGGATTTGTGAAGAACAAATCGTTCCAAACCAATCCGATTTCCTTCTTTGACAGGGTTACTGGCCTAGTGGAGGTGGGTGAACAGTAGACGTGATAGATCTTGGTGTTAATAAGGCTTCTGACACAGTCCCATAGGACCTTCTCACAAGCAAACTAGGGAAATGTGGTCTAGATGCAATAAGGATAATATAGGTGCACAACTGCTTGGAAGCTCCTTCTCCATGTCTGGCTGTCCAACTGAAAGGGTGTACTCAGTGGGTCTGGCAGAGATCAGTCCGGGGTCCAGTACTATTCAATCTTTTCATTAAGGATTTGGAAAATGGAGTGGAGAGTGTGCTTATAAAATGTGCAGATGACACCAAGCCCTTTGGAGCACAGGATTAGAATTCAGAACGCCCTTAACAAATTGGAGACTTGGTCTTCTTGAGCGAAACTCCAGGCTGGGCCCCTCTCTGTAGACTGGACAGAACTGAAACCCCAGAGCCAAACACTCCTCCTCCTCCTGGGCAGTGACCTTTAATGGACAGATGCTGCTTAGCACTGTCAGAGCAGCTTTTCCTGGGGGACTCTCCCAGCACTTTACACGAGCGGGAAAGTATTAAATCCCCATTTGACTGCTGGGGACAGAGCCATAGAGAGGGGGAGCAACTGGCCCAAAGGCCCACAGGTCAGTAGGAAAACCAGCAATGGCACCCAGGAGTCCTGCCTCCCAATGCCCTGGTCCAGTCACTGCACCAGAGCACAGTCCCTCTCAAAGCAGGGGGAGCGGACATGAGGGCCTGGTTGTAACTGCCAGCTGTGGAAGGGAGTATGCAGCAGTGGTTAGTGAAGAGGCCTGGAAATAAAGGCTGCTGGCTCCCATCCCTGGCTCTGACATGTGGGGTGACCCTGAGCCAGGAGCTTCCCCTCCTCAGGCCTGTTTCCCATCAGTAGGGTTGGGGTCCCAGTCCCTACAGCCCAGGGTGGGGGGAGGCTTCATGCAGGTGTGTAAAGTGGCAGGATGGCAGGAGCTGGGAGGCACTGTCACCCCCACACTAGTGCGGTGTTCTGCACCCCCGCTGCTGGCCGAGTTTCTCCATCCCATGGCAATAAGATGGACTCTTGTTTTCACAGCCAGTCGATTGCCCAGTGTCATCACCCTGCCTGCTTGCTGGGCAGGGTAACTCCTCAGGTCACCACTCCCTCCAGCCTGCCTTGGGCTTGGGGAGTGAGGAGGAGGGCGAGGGACAGCTGGCAACCCTGAACATCCGCCATCCATCACTCCATCAACTAGAGCAAGTGAGTGGCATTAGGGTTCCTCTGTGGCTTCCCCTGTCTGTCTGGGGAGAGGCAGAAAGAGGGGGAGAGAATCTCCCAAAGGAGATTTCATTTGCAAACAGCCCCCAGAATCCCCTCGCTCTCAGACCGGGCAGGGCCTTCTCCAGAGCCATCTCCAGTATGTTTGGCAAGGTCCCAGCAATGGAGCTCCCAGCCCTTTCCTTGTGGGAGACTGTTCCCCAGGCTGACAGTCTCTGAGCTGGGCCAGACCCTGTGAGCTCCTGAGCATGGAAATCAATGGGAAACGAGGGAGCCCTGGGCATCCTCTGACATGGGACTTTGTGACTTTGACGTGGGGAATGGTTTCCCAGGAGAAGTCCGGACTCCTGGGTTCTGTTCCTTCTCTCGCCTTGGCGGGAGTGTGGCCTGGGACGGCAGGAGGGGGCTGCTTGTCCAAAGTGATGGATGGTCTTTGTGACTGACCCCACTGCTCGAGAGGAGGAGACTCCCCGGGCATTGCAGCACCAGGGATGACAAGGAGGAACGTTGGGAGCAGATCATGCAGTGAACTCCTGCCCGTGTGTGCAGCTTGCACTCCCTGCACTCCTTGGGGGGGGGGGGGGGAGGAGCTGCTCTGGCTGGGGCAGGGATGGGGTGGGACTGAAAAGGCCTATTAGTGAGAGGCTGCCTTGACCCCAGACTCACGCCTGCTCCCCGCTCGGGTCCAGGATGGCCAGGCTCCTGAGGGTGTTCAGGAAGAAGGCTTTGCAGGTGGCCCCAGAGCCTGAGGGAAGCAGCCACCATCTTCCCCAGGAGCGGAGCAGCCCCTCCGTCCCCACTGGTGGGGAAGGAGCCAGGAGGTGGAAGTGCCCAGCCTTCTGGCAGAGGAAACCTGCTCCTGGCGCCGGCGGCAGCCAGGCCCCAGTGGAGCTGGGCCAGGATGCGGCTGGGCAGGCAGGACCCAGCCCAGGAGCGGAGCCGAGCAGGGTGGCTCTGGGGCTTGTGTGGGCAGCAGCGGCCCCAGGAGCCCAGCCCTGATTCCCAGCAGGAGGCATCGCCCTGCCCAGGCTCCGAGGACCTTCCAGCCTCCCCAGGGCAGGAGGTGGAGGATCCCCGTCCCAGCACCAGCAGCTCAGCCCGCGCCCCATGGGGCAGCAGCAGTGCCTGGGACTCGGGGAGCGGCCAGGCCGATGGATGCCGGGTGAGGCGCTGGGCTCAAGGAGGGGTGAGAAAGGGGCTGTGAACACCCTAGGCCCAGGAGCTCTCCCAGTGCTAATGGGGGAGGGGTCCCCAACCCAGGCGTCTGGCCTGAGCCACGCAAACCCCACAGTCACACAGCTGCCCCTGTGGCAAGGGGAGCTGGGGGGGCAGGGGCAGCAGGAGGTGCTGCCACTTTGGTCCCTGATGCTCTGGGGGTGGGGGACAGGCACCTCCCAGAGAGTCCGGGGGGGCCGGGCTCTTTGCTGTGGGTTCCTGAAGCTGTCGGGGGCTGAAGGCCCATCCCTGAGAGGGGGGAGTGTGGGACCCAATCTGCCCTGGGTCTCTGAGGTGGGAAGGGGGGACATTAACCCTGCTCTCCCTATCATGCCCCTGTTAGCAGGCATCACCCTGTCCCCTTCTCTCCCTGGTGCAGGGACCCCCCAGGGACTCAGAGGACGAGGAGGAGGAGGAATGGGTGGACGTGGCCACAGAGGAAGCTGCTCTCGAGGATATCCGAGAGCAGCTCCAAGGCAGAGAAAAGGTACAAACATTCCCCAGCTGGGCTGGAACCAAGATTGTCCTGCCCTTTCCCAGCATCCCCACCCCCTGCACAGGGTCTTGTCCCTGATGATCCACCACCCCTCATGGGGATTTTTCTCCTCTGTGATCTGGGACCCCCAAGATGGGGGGGTTTGTCACACACCAGCGGGGATCTCCTCCTCCCATGGGCACTGTACCAGTTCCTGACCCTGCTTGTGTAGGAGTCATGGGTGATTTGGACAATGGGTGGGTCCCTACTATCCTCCATGGAGGCCTGAGCCCAGGAGCTGGTGTGGCTGGGGCAGGAGGTCCCTGGCTAACTGGCTCTCTCTCCCCAAACCCCACTCCTGGTGGGTGCAGGATGAGGCCCAGCAGCTCACGTTCCTACACGCCATCCACCCCGCGTGTCTCGCTGCACAGCAGAGAGGGCAGGACACACTGGAGCCGCACTGCTGCAAGGCGGCTGTGGTGGAGAGGATTGTGGTGAGCGAGACACGGCGCCCGGCAGCTGGAGGGAGGAGAGAGACATGGAACGGGCAGGGGTCTCCCCGGGCCAGTGGATGAGGCTTGGTGGTGCTGGAGGGGACAGCAGAGGGCAGGGATTGCTGAGACTGAGGACTGGGGAGAAGAGAAGGGAGAAGTTCTGAGATTGGTCACTAGTGGGCAGTGGGGGAATCGTGGGGCTGGAGAGGCAGCTGAAGCTGGGGGGACAAGGAATCACATAATCCCAGCGTGGTAATCAGGATGGTGTTGGATGGGGTTTTCACAGGGAGGAGGGAAGAAGGGGAAGGGGACCGAGCTGGGCAGGAATCCTGGGAGGGGACCAAGTTGGAGGGGCAGGAGGGAATCGGAGGAGCGGGAGGCAGGTGGGGGGATCCTGCTGGCTGTGTGGGGCGCTGGCTGTGTAATCTCCGCACTGGGAAGTGTCCGTGGGGCCCGAATCTTACACGCTCCTTTGTCTCCTTTGGGTCTCACAGGAGCTCACTGCGGAGCTGCCTGATGACTCTGCACCCAGCGCCGTCCTCGCCAACTCCCTGATCTCTGTGGGCTACCTCTGGTACCGAGACCCCTCCCCCCAGCCGGCTCCCCTAACCCCGGTGCTGCTCAGGGTGGCTCCTGGGTGGCTCTTCTTAGCAGAGGTGGTGGGAAGGTTCCCTCTCTCCTGGCTGGGCTGTTCTTTTCACTCCAGTAACATTACACGGGCCTTGGGGCGAGGCTCACTCCCAGGGTCAGATACAGGAGGGGCAGCAGTTGTCATGGAGTCCCTGGGCGATGCTCTGGAATTGCTGCCCATGAAGCCAGTCAGGACTCTGGGGAAGTCTCCTTTCTGGGAGCAGCCTGTCTGCAGGACACACAGCTCACACAGCTTCCACCTTCCTGGGTCTGACCTGGGAGCATTCAGCATCCTCTGACCCTCCGTGCACTTCCCACAGCAAGTTCGCTCAGGCGGGCTCCTGGGGAAGCCAGAGGGTCCTGCCCCGCAACTTCGCAGTCAGACGTGACTCTCAGCCAGGCAGTAAAACAGAGGTTTATTTGATGACAGGAACATGGTCTAAAACAGAGCTTGCAGGTGCAGAGAACAGGACCCCTCACCTGGGTCCATTTTGGGGGGCAGTGAGCCAGACAACCACGTCTGCACTTCACTCCATGTCCCAGCCAGCCCCAAACTGAAACTCCCTCCAGCCCCTCCTCCTCTGGGCTTTGTCCCTTTCCTGGGCCAGGAGGTCACCGGATTCCTTTGTTCTCCAACCTTTAGCTCTCACCTTGCAGTGGGGAAGGGCCCAGGCCATCAGTTGCCAGGAAACAGGGTGTCGGCCATTGTCTGTGTCCAGACCCCTGCACACACCTGCCCTCTAGGGCTCTGCAGTGATCATACACCCTTACCCCACCACCTAGATACTTAAGAACTGCCTAGGGGAAACTGAGGCACCCCCATACTATTCAGAGGCAAGATTAAGAACAGTCCCACTTCGTCACAGCAGGGTCCAGGGAACAGGCACTATTCCTTCCCTGAGACCTACCTCCTGCAATCTGCCCTGCATGCCATCTTCACCTTGGGCACAGAAAAGGACCCCACCCAAGTTCAGGAGGATCATCCTCCTACTTCTCCCTGCCAAAAGCAGGAGTGTCTTCTGGTCCCCGCTCCCTTGATTCACTGGAGCTCTAGAGATAGGGGTGGGGTGTGTAGAGATGGAACAAGCTGCAGGGTTGGATCCTTCCCTCCAGGGGGGATGACGTTACCCCTCCCTGGGGGAAACTTTCCTTCCTTCCTTCCACATGCCGTG
Organism: Eretmochelys imbricata; assembly: GCF_965152235.1. Lineage (NCBI taxonomy): Eukaryota > Metazoa > Chordata > Testudines > Cheloniidae > Eretmochelys > Eretmochelys imbricata. The sequence continues at coordinate 80,546,698 of NC_135582.1, read as the reverse complement.
TTTCGCCCAGCAGCCCAGCTTCTATCCATAGCAGCTTAGCTGTTCCACACTTTGCTGCCTACAAGGCCCTCCACAGAGACCTGCTCAGGTCATGGATTGAAGAGCCAGCTGTCATCCCGCCATGAATCCTTGCTAATTGCCGGCAGTGGGATGTGAATGAGAGAGGCCAGGACATGTGTTTGGAGGTCTCACCAGTGCTTCCCAGAGACCTCTCTTCCCATCCTGTGGCAGGTGTAGCCCCAGTTTCCCTAACGCTGACCCATGGCTCTCCCTTGCTTTGCAGGCTCTGCAAAAGGTCTTGCCAGAGCTCCTGGATGCCATGCTGGGGAACCTGCTGGCAGAGCCCCCAGACACCAACAGGCTCCACTACATCTTGGAGGTGAGCCCCATGAGGAGAGGTGCGGGTGGGGGGCAATTTACCTTAACTCTTAGGAGGACTGCTAAGAAGAGCCTGGAAGATCCGTTTTCCAGTCTGTCCTCCTAGCTGGGCCCCCAGTGGGCATCCTTGGTCGGGGCAGTCGGTGCAATGCAGTGTCAGAACCTTCCTCCTTGAAGGATAGAGGAAGGAGCTGGGACTTCAAGCCAGAACTCTGCCTGGTTCTGTTGAGCACTTATCACAGGGCCCCTGGCTGGCTTGAGGAGTGAGCGTCTGACACACACACACACACGAGATCCAGGAGATGGTCCTCAGAGAAGAGGCACAGGCTCCTTCTTAGAGAAACAGGAGGACCCCAGGGAATCAGCCCTTCTCTGCAATGGGCCCTGAGATTCCGGGGGGGATTGTCCTCACAGTCACTCCCTTCATCCAACCAAAGACTTGAGCAACGGGGAGGGGCAAGGGGTCAGTCTCCTTTCTGGTGAGCTGTCCAGGAATCAGGAGTTCAGGGAGGATGGGACCAGCCCTGACACCGAACATTGTCCCAATCTAGAGAGACACTGACAATTTATGATCTGCAGGATACAAGCATCGTCCTGGGTGCAACAATCCCTTTCTAAAGCTCTGCGATCAATGACTCAGATATTCCCCCCAAGCACAATGTCTCAGCCCCCTGGGGATGGGGAGGGGTCCTTTGCACAGCTCATGCATCTGCCCATTGATCCTGACCTGTCTCCTTCCCCCACAGCATGTCAACTTCTGGATCGTGTCCAGGGTGTCACAGGAGAGAGCCAGGGCCATTAGGAGCAGCACGGCCCTGCTCAGATTCACCATCACCCCCCCTGAGTTTGACATAAGTAACCTCTGACCCCAGCTTCCTGACTCCAGGCATAGGTGGGCTGGCTCCGGTGGGCTGTAGGATCTGCTGCTGCAGGGGCTGTGGGTTAGGAGTGTTCCTCTTGGGGAGGCAGAGTCAGAGCAGGGAATGAGCTAGGCTTGAGTCAAGTTCTTCTTTTCCTGGTTGGTGGTGACCCTGCGCCTTTAAGGGGTCCATGCTCCAGCCTCTGCCTCCAACCAGGTTGTGCCTGGCCTTGGGTCCCTTCTTGGCATCCTGGAGCAGCTCTAGGTTCCCTTGGAGGCAGAGAAGATGAAGGGTCTCGCTCTAGCTTCTCTCCCCCAGCATCTCTTGCAGAGGGGCTGAGGAGAAAGAGACTCTGGCCCGGGGGGACTGGGAGCTGACAGGAAAATGCTGATGGACTCCCCTCTCCTCTCCCTTCCATTAGAACTCAGCAGAGTTCCCTAGGATGGGTCACCATGTGACACAGCTGGCTCTGTTTGTCAGTGACCCAGCCAAGGACATCAGCCAGCAGGCCAGGGCGGGGATTTACCGGCTCTACCAGCTGCTGCTGCACCAGAGGGGTAAGGAGCCCAGCTGGGAAGTGGGACCCCTGCCAATTTCTCTCAGACTGACCCCAGCTGGAGGATGCGTCTCTCTCTGTCTCTTTCTCTGCTTTTCTCCACCGCCTGCAATTCTATGGGACCAGGGACGCAGCGAGGACTCTGCCCACTGTGCAGCCACCAATGGGATTGGAAGGACACAGACACTGCAACCAGAATGACAAACGTGTGTGTTTGTGTGTGTCTCTCCCCCAGGGCTGACCACCCATGGGGCAGAAGGTCTGGGACCAGGACAGCAGGCTCCTGGGCTACAGGAACACAGCCCGGGTGAGGGAGGTAAGGACACTCTGCCAGGGCATGGCACGGCTCAGGGAGTGGGGCTGGCTGGGTGGGTTCCCTGCGGTAGCTGCCTCCTGGAGACAGCACAAGAGCCCACTCCTCATTTCCAGCTCAGAGTTCCCTATCCAGCCCCCAGTGTGGGACGCTGATACTAAAGGTCCCAACTTGAACCTCACTAGTTGCCGTGATTTGTGTCTCTGACACGGATCCATAGCTACGTGACATAAGGAGAATCCCCGGGTGGGGGAGTTAATGAAGGATTATGGCTCTGCGTGTCTCTCCGCTCCTTGTCCCCCTCAGACGCCATGTGAGAGAGCCTGTGAGCTTTTCCCCCTTCCCACAAGCTGAATTGCTGCCCCAGAACAAAGGGTTCACAGGAGTGTCTGTGTGGTGGGGACTGGGACCTGAGTCTCCTTGTCCCTGTCATCTTGCAGTTTGGATTCACCTTGGAAGAAGCCCAGGAGCTGCAGACGCCAGACCCAGCCACTAGGAAAATCCCTCAGCTGGGGGGAATAGACCTTAGGTCTGTCAGCTCCAAGCCCCCCACCCATGCCCCAGTCACTGAGGTGCTGGAGATCTCTCTGCTGGAGCAATGCAGGTCCTCTGTCATTGCTGTGAGCTGCACAGCAGGGCTTCCAGCTCCCAAGCACTGAGAGCCGTTTCCAGCCCAGCCCCTGCCATAAATTGCCCTCCAGAAAGAGCCACTACAGGCTTTGCATCCCTAAGTGCCGGCCACCCTTTACTAAGGGGGCTTCGCTGAGCCAGGGGCCCCTGAAAGCCTCCAGGGAATGAGCTGCCTCGGCTGCAGCACCCCTGCCGCTGCCCCTTGACCACTAGAGGCTGATGCCGTCCCAGCCCCAGGATGTGGAGCCTGGCTCTGGGCAACCTGCTAAGGCCTTGTGTCCTCTTGGTTTCAGGTCTTCGGAAAGTTCTTCTCGGAGGGGCAGAGAAGATTCTTCCTCCAGATGGCCGTGCTGGCCATCCACAACCCCCTGCTGCGTGTCAGCCAGGCTGGGCTGGTCCTGGCCTCCTCCCTCCTGGGGGAAGCCCAGCAGCTTATGGGGGACATGGTGAGCAGATGGATTAGACTCAAGTGATTGGGGCAGGGCCTGGAGCCTCATCCCCATCCTATCGCCATTCGCTGGCCTGGCAGCAAGGAGCCTGGTGGGGAGTGAGAGTCAGAGCAGGTGCTCCTGGGAACGGGGATGAATTCACCTCCATGAGCAGGAGGGAGCTAGCTTGTCCCCGGAGCAGCTCCAACCCAGCACTTTAGCCAGGCTAATTAATGACAAGCGTTACCTCATCCTGGGCTTATGTTCTTAGGACACAGCACTATCGCTCCTGGGAAGGGCAGGAGAGTCCCCTAAGTGCCCTCTGCAAGCCTTTCCTGCCTGAGCCACAGGGCTGCACCCAGTTCCCAGGTGCCTCGTGTCTATGTCACCCAAGCCACCATCACTGGCAGCCTGGGAGGCCAAAGACTGACAGGTGATGGCAACTGACCAGGCAGGGCTGAGGCACATGGCAGGGGAAGCTGGTCCTGCTGCTGGCAGGGCTGGACCCGCTTTAGAGAGAACAGGAGGATTCAGTCAGCAGGGGCTGCCGACCTGCCCCATTCACCAGGGCTGCCATCCTGCAGCTTCAGCATTATCACTGGGGTGACTTGGGGAAAGGTCTCAACCTCCCCGCATCCCACTTCACTGCTGCCAGAATCCCTCCTGCCCCCCGCCACCCTGCTAGAGCCCCCTCCCTGCCCTACCTGGGCGGGGGTGGTGGGAAAGAGGGTTCTGAGAACTTGAACAGGTGGGTTGGGGGTGGAACAGCTGTCAGGGGCACTGAGGGGGACGTGTCAGGAGCTCGCCCAACAAGGAGGGGGGTTGGCACTGGAAGTCACTAGAGAGGACAAGACGACACCATCCTGGGGGTCAGGAGGGCAAATCCATCCCTCAGAAGTGGGCAGGTGCTGGGTGGAAATGCTGCTGGTTCCATGTGCTGTTAATCCCCCCTAGTTCCTGGGGGACGTGTGAGTCTCTGACAGGTTCTCGTTCCCTTACAGCAGGAGGACGTCACGGCCAACGTGATGCGCCAGCTCCGCATCATTCGGCCCTTGCCCCAGCTGCCCGAGGCGCTGCAGGGCCTGTGCCTCTGAGGATGCCGGCAACTCCCGCTCCCTGCTGCAGATACTGCTCTGGCTCCCTGCAAATGGGGAGCTAGTGGGATGGGAATGGAGTCCCCCGGAACTGACAGAAACTCCTGTGTAGGAAGGTCCTTCCCTCTGCCCCCAAAACGCCTTCATCTGGAGCAGGAGCTCTTCCACTCACTCCCTTTCCCCTCCCCCCTTTCCTTGGCCTGACCCCCATCCCATTCCCCCTGCTCCCAGACGGAGCTCTGTGTCAGGGCTACAGCCCATCTGCCCAACTGAAGCTCAGAAAGCTCCACTTTTGAGGAGGTGGGGATGGGACAGAGGCTCAGGGCTAGCTTCACCTCCTGCCCTTTATTCTCCCCTTGGCCCTTCTACGGGGTCTCTGAGTGGGAAATGAATAGGAGTCTCCTCTCCAGGCCCTGGGATCTGTCACAGCCTCCCAGATGGGCACAGCCTGCAGCTGAGCCACCTCAGGGAGCAGTGGGGACAGGTCATCCTGTCCTAGCAAACCAAGCAGTGCTGGGTCTCAAAGAGGCTTAGATGGAAGACCCTGCTCCTTCGTGGAGGTGAGAGCCATTTACTTCTCGGGCCATGGGGGTCTCTTGGTGGTGGGGGGGCGGAATGGGATTCCTGGTGCATAGCCTGGCTGGGAGCTTCCCCCGGCCCTGGATCCCAGCCCTGAGACAGAGGCATCTCCATCAATGTTCCACCCTTGTTTTGTTCCTAGGTAGGAGCTCCCCAGAGATGTCCTCGACCCTGGACTCCTGAGAGCATTTCTGGCAGGAGGCTCCAGCCCCTCAGGCATGAAGAAAGCATCATGCCACCCTCCAGCTCCACTTCCCAAAGCAGGACAAATGAACCCTTCAGCTCCCAGAGTCCCAACTCTTTGACCTCCTTCTGATCAGCAGGGGGGTTTCTCCAGCCCCCTCACAACACCTGTCAGCCTCTGGATGATAATGAGTCTCAATGTCAGAGTCACCAGAACAAGCAAAACTCCAGTTGCAGCCAGTGGGGCCTGTGTGTACTCGGCCCCTCTGGAAACCAGCTCTGAAATGGGAAGCAAGGACCCCAGTCCAGTAACAGCAGGACTGGGCAGAGCAGGCCTGTAACAGGGTGCTTTCCCCTGGGCTGCACAGTCTGGGGCCTAGTCAAACTGATTACAGAATGAGCCCTACCTGAGAGGGACCATGTACCTCCCCTTAAAGAGCCAGACTTCAGATAAAACCCATCTGGGCTATGAACAGGAATGAGAATGAGGTAGGAAGTTCAGAGCAGCAAGGAAAGCCTAGAGGGGAACTTGAGAAGAGAGGTAGGAAGTTTCCCAGGGATAACTGCAGCAGAGAGAAAAGTGGATGGGAATTTGGGAGGCAGTGACCATGAGTTGGTCGAGTTCAGGATCCTGACACAGGGAAGAAAGGTAAGCAGCAGAATATGGACCCTGGACTTCAGGAAAGCAGACTTCGACTCCTTCAGTGAACTGATGGGTAGGATCCCCTGGGGGAATAACATGAGGGGGAAAGGAGTCCAGGAGAGCTGGCTGTATTTCAAGGAATCCCTATTGAGGTTACAGGGACAAACCATCCTGATGTGTCGAAAGAATAGTAAATATGGCAGGCGACCAGCTTGGCTTAACGGTGAATTCCTTGCGGATCTTAAACATAAAAAAGAAGTTTATAAGAAGTGGAAGATTGGAGAAATGACCAGGGAAGAGTATAAAAATATTGCTCAGGCATGTAGGAATGAAATCAGGAGGGCCAAATCACACCTGGAGCTGCAGCTAGCAAGAGATGTTAAGAGTAACAAGAAGGGTTTCTTCAGGTATGTTGGCAACAAGAAGAAAGCCAAGGAAAGTGTGGGCCCCTTACTGAATGAGGGAGGCAACCTAGTGACAGAGGATGTGGAAAAAGCTAATGTACTCAATGCTTTCTTTGCCTCTGTCTTCACGAACAAGGTCAGCTCCCAGACTGCTGTGCTGGGCAACACAGCATGGGGAGTAGGTGGCCAGCCCTCTGTGGAGAAAGAGGTGGTTAGGGACTATTTAGAAAAGCTGGTCGAGCACAAGTCCATGGGGCCAGATGTGTTGCATCCAAGAATGCTAAAGGAATTGGTGGCTGTGATTGCAGAGCCATTGGCCATTATCTTTGAAAACTCGTGGTGAATGGGGGAAGTCCCAGATGACTGGAAAAAGGCTAATGTAGTGCCAATCTTTAAAAAAGGGAAGAAGGAGGATCCTGGGAACTACAGGCCAGTCAGCCTCACTTCAGTGCCTGGCAAAATCATGGAGCAGGTCCTCAAGGAATCTATCCTGAAGCACTTACACGAGAGGAAAGTGATCAGGAACAGTCAGCATGGATTCACCAAGAGAAGGTCATGCCTGACTAATCTAATCGCCTTCTATGATGAGATTACTGGTTCTGTGGATGGAGGGAAAGCAGTGGACGTGTTATTCCTCGACTTTAGCAAAGCTTTTGACACTGTCTCCCACAGTATTCTTGTCAGCAAGTTAAAGAAGTATGGGCTGGATAAATGCACTATAAGGTGGGTAGAAAGTTGGCTAGATTGTCGGGCTCAACGGGTAGTGATCAATGGCTCCATGTCTAGTTGGCAGCCAGTATCAAGTGGAGTGCCCCAAGGGTCGGTCCTGGGGCCGGTTTTGTTCAATGTCTTCATAAATGATCTGGAGGATGGTGTGGATTGCACTCTCAGCAAATTTGTGGATGATATTAAACTAGGAGGAGTGGTAGATACGGTGGCAGGTAGGGATAGGATACAGAGGGACCTAGACAAATTGGAGGATTGGGCCAAAAGAAATCTGATGAGGTTCAACAAGGATAAGTGCAGGGTCCTGCACTTAGGACGGAAGAATCCAATGCACCGCTACAGACTAGGGACCGAATGGCTAGGCAGCAGTTCTGCGGAAAAGGACCTAGGGGTGACAGTGGACGAGAAGCTGGATATGAGTCAGCAGTGTGCCCTTGTTGCCAAGAAGGCCAATGGCATTTTGGGATGTATAAGTAGGGGCATAGCCAGCAGATCGAGGGACGTGATCGTTCCCCTCTATTCGACATTGGTGAGGCCTCATCTGGAGTACTGTGTCTAGTTTTGGGCCCCACACTACAAGAAGGATGTGGATAAATTGGAGAGAGTCCAGCGAAGGGCAACAAAAATGATTAGGGGTCTGGAACACATGACTTATGAGGAGAGGCTGAGGGAACTGGGATTGTTTAGTCTGCAGAAGAGAAGAATGAGGGGGGATTTGATAGCTGCTTTCAACTACCTGAGAGGTGGTTCCAGAGAAGATGGTTCTAGACTATTCTCAGTGGTAGAAGAGGACAGGACAAGGAGTAATGGTCTCAAGTTGCAGTGGGGGAGGTTTAGGTTGGATATTAGGAAAAACTTTTTCACTAGGAGGGTGGTGAAACACTGGAATGCGTTACCTAGGGAGGTGGTAGAATCTCCTTCCTTAGAAGTTTTTAAGGTCAGGCTTGACAAAGCCCTGGCTGGGATGATTTAATTGGGGATCGGTCCTGCTTTGAGCAGGGGCTTGGACTAGATGACCTCCTGAGGTCCCTTCCAACCCTGATATTCTATGATTCTATGGGAGGTGACTCCTGCCTCTGGTCCTGAGCAGCACTGGGGTTAGGGGATCCAGGCGGGAGGGTCCTGGAACCTGAGGTTGCACATGGACACCATGAGTTGTAGACGATTGCGCTGGGCACAGAGTCTAAGGGCAGCTCCTCAGACATCTCCTGTCATGCCCAAAGAAAACAAAGGAGCATGGGAGATTCAGGCCCCACTGACCCACGGGCACTTCCCATAGAAGAGGTTACACATTGCTCCAGACACAGCCAGCAGGATCCCACCCACAAGCTGGGCCCCATCTGTAATCCCCTCCCAGCCCCACAGCTTATTCCCCACCCCAGCCTCAGCAGCCCTTCCCATCTCCCCACCACTCTCCAATACCAGGCTGTTTCCCTAATGGAAGTGGGCTTGTAACAGAGTTCTCTCACCGCTAGGTCCTGGCCAGGCCTGGTGTCACAGCTTTCTCGCTGGGCTAGCAGCCCCACCGATAGTCGCTCTGGCAGTTTCTTGGCTGGCAACTCAGCCCTCCAGCCAGGTGACTGTCCTTTAGTCCACTCCTTCCTGGGTCGCACCCATCGCAAACTAAAAGTCCAAAAATGTCTGTCCAAAACAGAAACAAGGCCTTCCGCCCTCGTGGGGGCTCTTCCTCAGCCTGACTTTGGCTTGGCCTGCCCTTGCTGGGCTTGGTAACCCTTTCTATGGCCTTGTAGGTCCCCTTCCTTCGGAACAGTGGGAGAACCTGGTACTACCCTGGACTCTAGGTTCTGGTCCTGTACCAAACAGCTCGGTCTGCTTCTGTTCTTTTGCTGCGGTTTTCCCTGGTTTCCCCTCAGGTGGGGCTCACTTTATCATCCATTTGGCCTAGCTCCAGGCTTTGCAGCCCACAGGCCAAGCCACCCTGTTATACACCCTCTTCCCTAAAATCTGGTCCAAACTAGGGGCAAGTTCTACTCTTGTCCAAGCTTCATCCCTCGCCATCTCGTCACTGTCACCTGCTGCACGCTTATACAGCCCGGGGCGCTCAGCGTCTCCAGCTCCCCTGCCAGCTCACTCACCAGAATTGAGGCAATCCTTCTCTACTGCAGTGTCCCAATGCTCTTCCTGCAGCCACTCATTCCTATCAACAGCTGCTTGCAGAGCCTGTTCTGAAGCCACTAGCTTCTTCTGTAGCCTTTTTGCTACTGCTGCTGCATCCCCCAAAACCTTTTCTGTCAGGGCCTGAGGACCCACCATGGCCTGTTCCACCCTTGTGTTTGTCCCTACTTCAGCCTGCTTCATCTCTGTGCCAACCATTTCATCCTTCACCTCCCTGCAGCAGCCGACAGGGTGTGCTGGCTGAGAGTCTGCAAGGTCCACGGCCATCCCTGCCACCTCCACCTCATGTGTGTTTGTGCCAGAGTTCACCTTCTCCTTTCTCTCTACCTTCTTGGGGCCCTGGCCCTTCCTTTTGCCACTCAGCAAGTTCCTAAGCAGGCCGTGTCTTTTGATACAGAGAACTTTTGTCCCCATCTTGGCATTAGGCCATGCTTGTACACTTTCTCATGCCCTGCTCTCCGGGGCTCACCTTCTCAGCACAGCCCAGGCATGCTCTCCTTGTCTGCTCTTTTTTCGTCCGTTGCCGTAGCAGACCCTAAGTTGATTTCCCTTTGCAGGATCTCTGACAGGTCTGCTGCTCCATGAAGATTGCCAGCTGTCGATCCGATTGCACTTCCTTCTGCTTCTGTTGGTTTTCTAGGAGCTGCTGGAGAGACCCCTAGACCTGCTTTGGCTGCTTAATGAGTCCCTGGAACTGAAATGTGAAATCCAGTGACCAGCTCGGTCCCTCGACACTCCCACTTTGGGGGAGAGACCTTCCTTCACCAACCAAGACTTCCATCAGCCCTCAGGGATGACAGGGGGAATTCAATCCGGCCCATTATGCCGATCGTAAACGAATCTACTCATCGTTACATGCTCCCTGGTGGCCAGGCAAGGAATCACAGCCCTCTCGCTGGGCTAGCGTCCCCCATCAATGGTCGCTCAAGTACCACGGCAGTTTCTCAGCCTGGTAACTCAGTTTTAGGACGGGGCTCTGCCTCATTCTGTTGAGCACTAGATCCAAGGCCCCAGGCCAGCTTGGGGAGTGAGAGCATCAGACCCTGGCGAGATGCAGGAGAAGGTCCTCAGAGAAAAGCACTGGCTGGTTCCTAGGAAGCTGCTGAGATTCACAAGGAGGGAATCGGCCCTTCTCTCCCATGGGCACAGAGCATTGTAAAGAGCAGGGGGTGTCCTTTGTCCAACAGAGACCTGTCCTAGGTCTCACCCACAAACCTGAGAGAGAGCTGGGAACTTGACTGGGTCCCACCCCAGCACTTCCCCTGGTACACTCTCTTCTCCCCTCCCCACTTGGCCATTTTGCTCTGGGTTTATGAGCATGAAACAAACAGGAACTTCTTCTCCCTCTTTGAGGTTCTGCTCAGGACACCCCGAACCATCAGCCCCTGTTACCCCACTGCCTCAGGAGGTGAGAGCTCTGCTGTTGCCAAGCTGTGTCGGGTGCCAGACACGCCAGCCGCTCCGCCTTGCCCGCAAACTCTGCCAGATTAAAATTTGCCTTGCAGGTAACAGTCAGTGAACCCCAGTTCCCCAGAGACATCCCCCTACTGTGTCCAGTCCCCTTACTGAACACTCACAGAAATGAGTAGGTTTGCTGCCTCCAAAGAGACAGGGAACATCTCAGCCTGTTAGGTTAGCTGGAGACTCACACCTCACTTGAACGCACACCACCGGGATGGTTTGGGACGTACAGTAACAAAGAACAGAGATTTCAGTGATACTAAGCAAGAGAAAGAGACAAGTTTGGTTACAAAAAAACCAAAACATGCTTTGTAGTGACTAAAACTGAATCTTAGCAAGTCACAATCTTTGCCTCAGCAGTTTCCTGACTAACATCAAGTTACCAGCATCTCCAGCCCTCAGGGTCAGGGGACCCAATGTTCCCACAATCAAAGGATGCTGTTTCCTACGTGATGGACTTTTGTACAGTTTCTCCAATGCCCTTTTCTGCTCTCCAGCCCTGCTCCCTCCAGCAAGACACACCAGTCCCTTGGCTCCCAGAGTCCTGGTTGCCTGCTCTTCAAGGGCTGAGGGGTAGTGCTTTACTGCCCCCGCCCCCACCCCAGCTGCTTTTGCTATGGGAATCTCCCTAGAGCAGGGGAGAAATCTCCTCTTCTCTTAGAATCAGTCCCGGCAGTAATTCCACCCACCCTGGCCTCAGCTCAGCTACTTTCCTTGCCTGGGATCAGGGACCCCTTGTGAATTCCTTGGCGTGTGGGTGTAGGTGGGGACAGAGGCTGCAGCTCCAGCAGTTTTCACTGGAGGACACCACCCTGTCTTTCTATGGTCTGACTAGGGCTCACCATCCATCTTGGAGCTGAACAGCAGATGGGAGCTCATAGATTGTCCTTGATGGCCCATGTCCCTGTGTGTGATGGAGCTGTGTGCCAGAGAGGGCCAGGAGCAGATGCACCACGCATGGCCAGGAATGGGCTACACAGCCTGTCATGCTAGGTGAGTAAAACCCTGGCCACATACAGACACCCTGAGCATCCATGGGGACTGAATCTGGGCCCTTCACTACCAAGAGCACAACTCACTCCAACTTGAGTCATGACAGTGGTGACCCCCGCCAGTCCCCCTGAGGTGGGACAGTATTATCCCTCTTAGCTGGGGCAGAGGGATGGAAAGCAACAGACTGCAAGGTCACCCACAACGTCACTGACAGAGGCAGGACAGAAGCACGGTACTGAGACCAGTCCAGCTCCAACCATGACACCACACCCACATCCAAAGCCAGAGAACCCAGGAGCCCGGACTCTGACAGCCAGGCTGTAAATGACAAGACCAACCTCCCTCCCATTCAGGAAGCCGTAGAAGGGACCATCTGCCAAGCCCCCCTCTGCAGTGCCACTGACAGAGACCATTGCTAGTGGGTGCCAAGTGACTGAGCAGGAAGCTCCTGGAGAGACTCCTAGAGGCTTCCCAGTCAGGTTTCACTGTGACCCTCTGGGAACCATGCAAAGAGTGAAGCATTGAAGAGACTCTCCTTGCTCTAACAAAGAGTTTCTGTTCTCCTAGATCGTCAGCCAGTGAGGCCAGCTTGCAGAATGTGGAAGAGCCGTTTGGCAATGAGTTGGAGGATTCACCATGTAGGTGGCAGCAACTGCAATGGCTAGAGTCCCCATGGGCCAAGCCTCCACTCCTGACACTCTGGGCTAACCTCCCACTGCTCTCAATGGGGCTTTGGCTTTACCTGCGGGGCCGGCGTGTCCAGACAGAGGACTCAGGTATTTCCATCAGGCTGCTCAATGGCAAATGCAGCCATCCAAAGAAGTGAAGAATGGAAGGGAAAGAGCAGAGCTGGACCATCAAGCTGCTGCAATCAAGTGACCACAGCTGGGGAGAGAAGAGGGAGAACTCATAGTGGCTGGTGGCTCTAGGGAGGAAAAGCAGTTTGGGAGCCAGAAGAGTAGAAATAAAGAGTTAATGACAAATACTGCGGGCTTTGTCTTGTGTTAGAGAAGGGTTTAAAATGGGTCTCTTTACTATCACACTAATCTTTAAAATAGCCAGGTATCATGAAAGGGCAGGTCTATAAAGGTAAGAGGTCACTCTAGGAGCTTGAAGTCTCAGATTCTGTCACTATTGCATGCTTCTACTAGCTGATCTCAACCCAAAAAATCCTTCAGCTGGTAGCAGTAGCCAGCTCTTGTCCTCTATTTCTGGACTAGCCACCAGGAAAAGGAACCGATACATGTGGTCAAGGCCACAGAGAGGCATGGGGGTCACTTGCAGAGTTGCCTGTTAATGCGGCTCTTGTGGGGGAGCACAGCAGGGCACTGTGGACTCAGGGGTGCCATTTCAGATTGGGGCAATTTATCCATGATTCCAGGGTGTCACCGTGCGTAAGTGGGTCACAACTGAGAATACCGAATTCAGGACAAACTGCTGAGAAATAGGGAAAATACACCCCAAAACTTGTGGCTATTCTTCCATGAGATATACCAAACCAGCAAGAAAAGTAAACTTCTGTCTCACCACGCTGGCTATCAAGAAGTCAGAAATGCAGCCTCCTTAGGTATTCCAGTCCTGAACTCAACACCCAGACAAGAGACTTAATGATGAGTGGTTATATAAAACCAATTTCACCAAACAAAAGGGTTCTTCTGATCCTAAAGGACCAACCATATACCCAGGTCAATATATAGGTTTTTAAGGTCAGGCTTGACAAAGGCCTGGCTGGGATGATTTAACTGGGAATTGGTCCTGCTTCGAGCAGGGGGTTGGACTAGATGACCTTCAGGGGTCCCTTCCAACCCTGATATTCTATGATTCTATGATTCTATAACTCAGATCTTACCCACTGATCACGTTGTTGCCAATCCTTTAGTATCTAATAGCTAAAGGTTTATTTATAAAAAGAAAGAATACATACAATAATTGCAAGTTATTTTGTAGCAGTGATGGAATAAACTGCTGGCTTGTTAAGTCTCTGGTTGCTTCCAAATCATTGGAAGGACCCGACTCTCTTGGTTATAATGCTCCCATTAGTATAAATCCATAGTCCAGAGGTTTGAGCAGGAAAGAGGCAAAATGGAGGTGTTTCCAGGGCCTTTTAGAGTTTCTGCCATGTGGAGGGAAACCCATTGTTTCAAAGAAAGCCCTCAGCACAGTTAGTGGAAAATCACAGGTAACAAGATGGAGTTTGGAGTCACATGAGCAAGTCACATGCCCATGCATGTTTCACTAAGTCATATCAGAAGCCATTACCCTTACTTTAGTTAGAACATTCACAGGAAAGTCCGTTACGTGTAGATCGGTGTCTTCCATGGTCCATTGTAAGTTAAGTGTACCTTGATGAGCCATTTAACTTGAATAGTCCCTTCAAGATGTGCAGGCTAAATACCTTGTGGGTGTTACCACAGGAGCAAACATAGTTAATATTCATAACTTCAGATACAAAAGTGATACATGCATGCAAATAGCATAACGATATTAAGCAAATCATAATCTTTCCATAGACACCTTACTTGACATACTTTGTACAAGATTTGTTGCAATTATATAACAGTGGTAGCAATAACGATCTACATGGTCATATTTTAATAAGATAACATCACACAGGGGCTATTTAGGCACCTGAAAACTCTAGTTTTTTTGGAAGATAACTTAGTAATTAGCTGACATGAGTGCTGTATCTAATTCCTATATAAAAGAAAGAAAATTATATAAACATTAGACCTACTGAGCTCTAATACTAACTTGTTCTGACATCTTGTGGCAAGTCACTTAAGCAGGGACACTGGTTAAAATTTTAATCTGTATTCTTACTTTGTTACTAACACTGCAGAGAGAGAGAGACCCCATCAGGAATCATGGGTTCTGTCCCAGCTCTGGGAGGAGACTGGGGTCTAGTGGGCTACAGTGGGGGACAGATACATCTGGGTTATATATAAGAACATCAGAATGGCCATACTGGATCAAACCAATGGTCCATCTAGCCCAGTATTCTGTCTTCTGACAGTGGCCAATGTCAGGTGCCCCAGAGGGAATGAACAGAACAGGTAATCATCAAGTGATCCATCCCCTGTTGCCCATTCCCAGCTTCTGGCAGAAAGAGGTTTAGGGACACCCAGAGTATGGGGTCACATCCCTGACCATCCTGGCTAATAGCCATTGGTGGACCTATTCTCCATGAATTTATGCAGTTCTTCTTTGAACCCTGTTATAGTTTTGGCCTTCACAACATCTCCTGGCAAAGAGTTCCACAGGGTGAAGAAATACTTTCCTTTGTTTGTTTTAAATCTGCTGCATATTAATTTCATTGGGTGACCCCTAGTTCTTGTGTTATATGAAAGAGTAAACAACACTTCCTTATTTACATTCTCCACACCATGATTTTATAGACTTCTATCATATCCTCCTTAGTCATCTCTTTTCTAAGCTGAAAAGTCCCTGTCTTTGTCATCTCTCCTCATACGGAAGCTGTTGCATACCCCTCATCATTTCTGTTGTCCTTCTCTGTACCTTTTCCAAATCCAATATGTCTTCCTTAAGATGGGGTGACCAGATTTGCACGCAGTACTAAAGATGGATTTATATAGGGGCAATATGATATTTTCTGTGTTATTATCTATCTCTTTCCTAATGATTCCCAACATTCTGTTCGCTTTTTTGATTACCGCTGCTCATTGAGCAGATGTTTTCAGAGAATTATCCTCAATGACTCCAAGATCTCTTTCTTGACGGGTAACAGCTAATTTAGACCCCATCATTTTATATGTATAGTTGGGATTATATTTTGCCCATGTGCATTACTTCGCATTTATCAACACTGAATTTCATTTGCCATTGTGTTGCCCAGTCACCCACTCTTGTTAGATCTCTTTGCAGTCAGCTCTGGTGTTAATTATCTTGAGCACTTTTATATCATCTGCAAATTTTGCCATCTCACTCTTTATCCCTTTTCCCAAACCATTTATGAATATATTGAACAGCACCAGTCCCAGTACAGACCCCCTGGGGGACACCTCTATTTACCTCTCTCCATTCTGAAAAATGACCATTTATTCCTACCCTTTGTTTCGTATCTTTTTACTGGAGTGCCTGGCAATGCTTTCAGGATCATCTAATGATCCTTTATTTAATTTAATGACAAGCCTTTTGTTAACTTAATTACCCTGCCTCTGTTTACAAACAAACTCCCTGGCCCAAGGGCAGGAGCTGGGAGCAGCCCAGAATTTATCACATTCCACACTCAAGCTGAGCTGCAGTTAGGAGCTCCACCTGGGACTAGGGCATGTGCTGGGAGCAGACCTCTGGTCCGAAACCCGGGTTGGGTGGGGAGCGGAAGCCCTCCTCAATGTTGCCCCTGTCCTCCTGTTTCACTCACAGTAATAGATTGCAGCATGCTTTGTTCCGCAACATTAAAAATCTCTCAACATTTGAAAGGAAGGAAAATTTGGTGTTGCTAACACTTTACCCTCTTCTTGATGCTGTCCACTCGAAAATCTGGAACAGAAACTCCTGTTGCTCCAGGCTGTATCACAAACCAAACTGTCCTGACTGGAACAGCTCTGGGTCAGAGCCAGCTTTCTCTCTCAGACTTTTGAGCTCTGGACCTGGTCAACACTCCACTATACTTTTGGTCCAGTTTCTCCTCTGGTTCATCTCTCCGTGAAACCATAGGCACAGGTTCAGTCTCCAACAAGGTCTCCCTAAAAACCAGAATGTCTTCTTTCACATCCAAAACCATCAAATCTTCCTCTAAAAGAGGATTATCTGTACTAAAATCCTGGCTCTTCACAAAGCTCAGACAGTTTACTTATGTGGCTGTGTTACAAATCTCTAACTCCTCGGTAGGATCCCAAAATTCCTCAGCCATATGTTCCTGTCCCATAGCTGGGCATTGTTTGGAAATGGAGATCAAGATGCTGATTTCTAATGTGAACCTGTTCAAATTCATTGGACGCTCTAACAATTGCCTTGTTTGCAATATTTGTAACCTCCCTTGTACCTAATTCATATTGTTCTACTGTTTGCCTAAGCTGTGTCTCTGAAGCATTGCACAGTAACAAAATTCACTGCTGCTCCCTTTGAACCTTTGCTATTAACTTTCTGGTGATTAGTGTTGTGGTTAACCAAAATCCACACAAATCCAGAAAGATTTTGCTGGTCTGCTACATTTATTGTGCAGTCCAGACCTGCCCCATGACTGACAATATAAGATTTAACAAAAGTCATTAAAATTAATTGTTCATTCTGGAACAGAGGGCTTTTATAACACTAGATATTGAGGAGGTGTCCCCCCACTTAGGAGTTACTGGTGTAAAAAAAACGGTCTCTTTACTATTGTGTACTCTTAGCGCATTAAAGTTTATAAGTCAGCGACTGACTCAGTTTCCCCAATATCCTTATTTGGATCTTCTGCCTCTCTTTGGACTGGAATCAATATAGGTGGAGACAGGGGCACAGCTTCCCCCCATAGTACAATCACTAGCAGAAGTTTCCTAGTGATCCTTTGCATTCTTTTGGGAATTAAAATGTAGGAGCTCAATCACCTCCTAATACCCGTTGTGACGTTCCCCTCTGGTGTTATCCGGACCGGTGAGCAGCTAGGTCACTCCAATCCTTGACGCTGGGAGCCAGCCTTACCCTGCTCTGCTGTGAGAGCCCTCACTCCTGGGCTGGTCACACACAACCTCTGGCATGTCAGCTGCTCCTTGGATTGTGCAACAGAATGACACTAGCCAATATCTCTGGTCCCAGACACAACCCAAGGAACCTCACTCTTATAGTGTCCAGTTATGCCCGCTGGACGCTGCAAGCTTAGATGAGTTCATCAGTTTAACAAAGAAATTGATATGTACCAGGCTTGTTATCCCAAGGGGAGACTCTGACATGCTTCAAACCAAACTCACTGCTTCAGGTAGAATAAACAAACAGATTTATTAACTAAATTGCTGCCAGAGCCCCGGTGCCGGAGCCCTGTGGCTGGAGCCCTGGGGAAGCGGCGGTGGGGCTCCGGGGACGATTTAAAGGGCCCGGGGCGGTAGCGGCGACCGGAGCCCCGGTGCCGGAGCCCTGTGGCTGGAGCCCTGGGGAAGCGGCGGTGGGGCTCCGGGGACGATTTAAAGGGCCCGGGGCGGTAGCGGCGACCGGAGCCCCGGTGCCGGAGCCCTGTGGCTGGAGCCCTGGGGAAGCGGCAGTGGGGCTCCGGGGACGATTTAAAGGGCCCAGGGCTCCGGCCGCCGCTACCGCGCAGGGCCTTTAAACCGCTGCCAGAGCCCCTGGCTGCCGCTGTTACCCCGGGGAGGGAGAAGGAGGCACTTGCCGGTACAGGGTGGGCCGGGGCTGGCTCTGACCTCCCCCAGCCCCGCCCCTTCCACCTGAGGCTCCGCCCCTTCCGGGGTTCAGAGCCGGCCCCAGCCCAGCCCCGTACCGGTAAGTCCCTAGACTTACGTTCACCCCTGCCCACACCTGCCATGATGAGGTGTGAACTGCTTCTCTGCTCTTGGAGAGTTTTTGCCTGGGCTTATTTTAAGCCATGAGGATACATTTTCAGCCTCATAACTATATACATAAAATTATAACCAGTAATGTTACTGTAACAATTACAATAACATCACTATAACAATAATGCTCAGTGTATCATGAGCCTTCTGAAGACACCCAACATGACAAACTTTGCATTGCAGACCACACAATCATTTTATAAAGATGAACATGGGGGTGTAGGGTGTTCCCCCAAGTTACAGAGTGTCACACCCGTATTAGGGTCTTTAGTCACCCTGGACTGGAATCAAACTTTAGGCTCTCTGGGGACTGGAATTAACAATAGCTCAGGGTAGACGCGTTCTCAACTCCCCAACACCTCTTCAGTTCTGGGAAATATAGATGGAGGAAGACGTATGGTCAACTTTCCCAAACACCTGTGCAGCAGCTGGAGTAAGACACCCTGGTGGGGTGCAGGTAGGATTTTATGGTGGTGATAAATGGTTGCAGACACCCTCATTGGGGTTGTGACGTACCTGGGTACAATCCAGACTACTGAGTAGCTGTGTCACCCCTGCCCTTACAATGCCCTGCTGCCGTAGCCTCTAGCCTGGGCTGTTCACAAACAGCCACCAGCATGACAGTCACTCCCAGCTATGTCTGCCTGTGCAGCCAGCCACCCCTTGGCTCTTACTAGCCTGCAGGGTGACCTCAACACACCCCCAGTCTTAGATTTCCCCCTAGAAATGTATGCCCTGCACCGCCCGGCCCTCTCCAGGACAATACAAGTCCATTATTGCTTTAATAGAAATAATATGCACATAACCAGCCACCCCAAATGGGATTTCCCAGACACTTCAAATTAAACACAGTGGGTTAGATAAAACAATAAAACAAGTTTATTAACTACAAAGAGACAGATTTTAAGTGGGTACAAGTAAAGAGGCATAAAAGTCTGAAATGGTTCCTCACCAGTTGGTTTCAGAGTAACAGCCGTGTTAGTCTGTCTTTGCAAAAAGAAAAGGAGTACTTGTGGCACCTTAGAGACTAACCAATTTATTTGAGCATGAGCTTTCGTGAGCTACAGCTCACTTCATCGGATCCATACCGTGGAAACTGCAGTAGACATTATATACACACAGAGACCATGAAACAATACCCCCTCCCACCCCACTGTCCTGCTGGTAATAGCTTATCTACCAGTTGGTGCATCCTTTGTTTTCCTTCCTGCTTGATGACTCTGTTTACTGCTTAAATGAAAATTAAGCAGAGCACAATTCCTTTGTTAGAGACAGGCCTGTCTGCCAACCTCAGTTTGGAACATGTGTTAAGAACACCATACAGTGGAATCTCATAACTTCACATACAATGTTGCCACTCACTTTATCAGGACAATAATGACCAGCAAATTATGCGTTTTCAAATGATACCTCACAAAGCATACCTTGTACAAAGATTTTTACAATAATGTGTGGGGTGTTGACACAGAGATACGTTCTGCCACAGGGGTCTTCTGCTTCTTTGTGAGCCAGAATTAACAGCAGGGGGGCAGGAAGCATGCTCAACCCTGTCTCCCCTCTTCAGCACCAGAATCAAAGGCTAGCATGCTATCACCTGTCTTGGCAGTTATCTCTCTAGCCAGTCCCTACAGCCTATTTAAGTCAGTGGGAGGAAGCAGGGCCAAAGTATAACTGCGTCTTGGTATCCAGGTGTTCCAAGAGGGTCTCAGATCTGTGTCCTTGAACCAGTAGTGAGCGTCTATAATCTACAGTACCACTGAAAATTAAATCATATACTTTAAAAAAAACCAATTCTCCTGCGTAACACTAAAAATATTTTAACTGCAGTTGCTAACAAGAAAGAAATTCCGCTGGATTGATGAGCAGTGTCCTGTTCACAAAATAATTCTACAGGACAATTTTGCAGCTGCGGTATGAAACCAAAGGTTTCTAAGTGAAGTGAGATGCACAAATTGCTTTCTCAAGCTTTTCTGACTTTCTCATTCCCCAATGACCCCCAGAATCACTCAATCCTACACTTCACTGCACCAATTATAACCATTCACTGATGTGTTCCCAATTCAATAGTTAAAATACAGCCGTGGTTCTCAAACAGGGGTACATGTATCCTTGGGGTTACACAGAGGTCTTCCAGGGGGTACATCAAATTATATAGACATTTGCCTCATTTTACAACAGGCTACAGAAAAAGAACCAGCAAAGTCAGTACAAACTCAAATTTCATACAGAGAATGACTTGTTTATATTGCTCTATATACTATACACTGAAATGTAAGTACAATGTTTATATTCCAGTCCATTTATTTTATAATTACATGGTAACAGTGAGAAAGGAAGCCATTTGTCAGTAACAGTATGCTGTGACACTTTTCTATTGTTAAAAGAACAGGAGGACTTGTGGCACCTTAGAGACTCACCAATTTATTTGAGAATGAGCTTTTGTGAGCTACAGCTCACTTCATCGGATGCATCTGCTGTAGCTCACGGAAGCTCATGCTCAAATAAATTGGTTAGTCTCTAAGGTGCCACAAGTCCTCCTGTTCTTTTTGCGAATACAGACTAACACGGCTGCTACTCTGAAACTTTTCTATTGTTATGTCTGATTTTGTAAGCAAGCAGTTTTTAAATGAGGTGAAACTTGGGGGGGTACACAAGACAAATCAGACTCCTGAAAGGAGTTAAGTAGTCTGGAAAGGCTGAGAGCCACTGAAGTAAGGAGTAAAACCAAACTGACTTCTTTAAGGTGCAAGCCTGCAGGGCGGGTACAAATCATTTAAGCTAGTGGAGGACTATGAATGACACAAGTGATAAAATTAAAGACTGTATTTAATATAAAATAGTTAGCTAAGCAAACAGGCATTACAACATAACCACCCACTGCATCATGGGACAGTTCTTGGGGTACCCAGGACTGAAGGTCACCTCTAGAGAGGGGGAGCCTTGCCTGTGGTGGTTGGGGATTCACTTCCTAACACTGCCAGCCCGTGAGCCACTCAAGCCCTCTCCTCTGGGCTATGCCAGCCCTGTCATCGCCTTGCAGGTTAACAAGAGGTGCACCCCAGTCCCCAAGGCCCTTTCACTCATTCGACCGGCTACTCACAGAAATCCCAGATCCTCTACCCCAAAGGAGCAGCATACCCCAGTTTACCTGTTTTATCTTAAACCACCGCTCCTGTGTACCACACAGCACTTGTAACACACCAAGAGAAGGTTTATTTAAGAAAGAACAGAGAGTCAACTAAGAGAGGAGAGCTAGAAACAAATGGTTACAGTACAAAAGAAAATCTGAAAACGCCAACTAGGCCCTACACAGAGTTACCTTTCCTATCCCATAAAGTAGGTTTACCCAAGAAGTTCAGGCTGTTCCAGAACTGGCTGGCTACACGGAACCAGGACCCAAAATGTCATTAAACTCCCCCTACTCCACAAGATGTTTCCTCAGCAAATGGATCCACAGGGCCTCTCCCCACTTTGGGTTATGCTGAACCAGTCTTTAGTCGCTATTCAGAGACAGCTCCATTCCCTGTCTGTTCTAATGTTCCTTTTCACCCCAAGTGGTTTCAGTCGTTTGCAGTTGCCTCATAGCTTCCATTGATAGCCTTGGGATGGAGCAAAGCTACACAGGTAAGCCTTGCATTACACCACCGGCTAACAAGGGAGGGGAGACAACAAGGGCTTGAATGGCCCATCACCGAGACACATTATGGTGACTAACTTTTACTCCATAAAGCATACTTCCAACAGAGTTACATTATTCCTACATCCGATGAAGTGAGCTGTAGCTCACGAAAGCTCATGCTCAAATAAATTGGTTAGTCTCTAAGGTGCCACTAGTACTCCTTTTCTTTTTGCGAATACAGACTAACACGGCTGTTACTCTGAAACCTGACATTATTCCTTAAATATCACCCATGCATACATCTCACAATGATTCTGACTCTTGAGAAGTGATGAGCTTTCTGCAGACACCTTACATGTTACCTTGTATAGACAAATACCCTGCAGGACATGTGTCCAGTGTAATGAGTTTGTCAGGTCTGAGACAAGAGTTATTTCCACAGAACAGCGGATCCTTTAGCCCAGTGGGTTCCCATCTAGGAGGACAGCAGGGAAATGTGGATCTTCCAGGCTCTCCTTTGCAGCCCCCACAGGGTTCAAACAGAAATCCCCTCATCCCCTGGCCTCTCCCCATCCTGCTCACCTCCGAGACGTGTTGCAGCTGGTCCATGTTGGGGTCGCTGCCAGCAGGCTCCTCAGCGTTCTATCCAGAGTCTCAGCTAGGCATGAGGCAGAGCCTGAGCGAAGAGAGAGCCTTGGGTCAGGGGCATGGGTGCTAAGGGGAGCCCCAATGAGACCCCAAACACACAGCCCAGCCTCTCCTGTTCAGATCCCTCCATGGGCAGCCGGCCAGAGTTCATGGCAGGATGACAGCTGGCCCCTCCTCAGGCCTTGATCTTAGCGGTTCTCTGCCAAGGGCCTGGCACACAGCAGGGTGGCAGAGCCAAGCAGCTGTGGATGGGAGCTGGGCTTGTGGCCAGGCTCCAGGCTCCAAAGCACAGAACGTGGAAGGAAGAAAGGGGCCCCCATGGAGGGTAAAGGAATCTCTGATGGAGGAAGGGCCCCTCCCTACCCCTCTGTTAACTTCCTGCCCCACACTGTCCCTGGTCGGTTCCCATCTCTCACCTCCTCAGCAGCTCCAGTGAGCAGAGGGAGCAGGGCCCAGAAGCTGCTCCTGGTACGGAGGAGTAGGACGAGGAGCAACCTGGACGGGAGGGTCCTTATCCATGCCCATGGTGAACACGCTGTGCATGGTGGCCCACAGGAGGTGAGATTCCAGCTCTGGATCCAGGGCTGGCTGCAGGTTGCTGCCAGGAGAGAGGCCGGTATTAGACCTTCCAGTGAGGGGCTGGGACTGGCACTAATGCACGCATGAAACCGTGAGGAACTAGGCACCAGGCAGCGGGACTGGAAACTGAGGCACCAAGCAGGGGAGTGACGCAGCTGGGGTCAACAGCCAGTCAGTGGCAGGGCTGGAATAGAGCCGGTTCCCCTGCCCTCCCCACTGGGCCCTGCTGCCCCTCCAGTGAGGCCCCTCCAGTGGTCCCCTCCCCAAGGCCATCGCATCAGAGCAGTGAAATCCCCAGCCCAGTCAGGAGACAGGGTATGCACCATCCTGCCCCCCACCAAAGGAGGGAACAGCCACAGCTGGGCAGTGCACTGACTCCCATCTCTGGGCCGCAGCCGCACCGGGGCTGGGGGAGCCGAGCGGGAGGTCCCACTACCTGAGGTTGCACAGGGTGACCTGGGAGCTGGAGAGGACAGAGCTGGACCCAGAGTACAGGGGCAGTTCCTCAGGCAGCTCCTTTCCCCACAAAGAGTGTGTGAAATTCAGGCCCCACGGACCCCAGGTGCTTCCCAGAGAGGAGGCTGCCCAGTGCCCAGACACAGCCAGCAGGATCCCCCCCAGCACAGCTGGGCCCTGTCCTCCCAATCCTTCCTTCCCCTCCAACTTACCCCCTCCTCTCCCCTCCAGTGCTCCCCAGCCCCCCACCCATCTCTCCACCTCCAGCCTCAGTGGCCCTCCAGTGGCCCCACAATTCCCCACCTGTTTGTTCCCTATCACGCCCAGAACTTCCCCTTCTCTGCTGCCAAGACCTCAGCCCCAGGAATCCCTGCTCCCTGCTTCCCCCTTCACCCCACTGATCTCTCCCCCAGCCCTGGGGAGGTCCCGTCTCATCCCAGGTCTCCCGCCCTCCCGCTATGTCCCACTCACTGCGCAACCTTCTTCCACGCCGCTTTAGAGCTGGACATCTCCAGGGTGTCCTGCCGGCTCTTCTGTGCTGCGAAGTGCACGGAGGATGGCGGGCAGGACGTGGATCTGCTCAGCCACGTCCTGAACCCTGCGCGGTGGGAGGGGGACAGAGTGTACTAGGCAGGGACACCCCATGCCGTTCAAACTGGCTCCGGGTCTCACGCCCACCATGGGGGAGGCCAGAAAATGGCCCCCCTTTCCCAAAACCAGCACCTCCTCCAGCAGAAGCAGGGACAGGGCCTGCGGGGGGAGGGGACCCCGGACTGTGTAGGGAAAATGCCCCCTTCTGGGGAGTTCCAGCTCCGAGTGGATAGGTATCCCCATTAGAGGGCTGGGGTTCATCTGGGACAAGCCCCTCGCAGGGAGCTGGGATGGGACGAAGGGCAGCATTTACTCGGTTCCCCTCAGGGGAACAATGTTTGTACCTTGTCTTTGCCAAGCTGAGGCTCCATGACCAACCTCTGGGCATCTTCCTCTGCGGCTGGATTCTCCTCCTTCTCCATGGCCAGCTCCCGTGCCTTGGGGAGAGGGCGACTGGTGCTGGGGGGACGAGACGCAGAGGAGCATAGCAGGGAGAGAAAGGTTAATGTTCTCTGCTCCCACACAAGTACCCCATGGCAGAGACATCCCCACACTGCCCCTCCCACAGACCCCTCAGCCCCAGGGCCCCATGGCAGAGAGATCCCCACACTGCCCCTCCCACAGACCCCTCAGCCCCAGGGCCCCATGGCAGAGAGATCCCCACACTGCCCCTCCCACAGACCCCTCAGCCCTAGGGCCCCATGGCAGAGAGATCCCCACACTGCCCCTCCCACAGACCCCTCAGCCCCAGGGCCCCATGGCAGAGAGATCCCCACACTGCCCCTCCCACAGACCCCTCAGCCCTAGGGCCCCATGGCAGAGAGATCCCCACACTGCCCCTCCCACAGACCCCTCAGACCCCACGCCCCATGGCAGAGAGATCCCCACACTGCCCCTCCCACAGACCCCTCAGCCCTAGGGCCCCATGGCAGAGAGATCCCCACACTGCCCCTCCCACAGACCCCTCAGCCCCAGGGCCCCATGGCAGAGAGATCCCCACACTGCCCCTCCCACAGACCCCTCAGCCCCAGGGCCCCATGGCAGAGAGATCCCTACACTGCCCCTCCCACAGACCCCTCAGCCCCAGGGCCCCATGGCAGAGAGATCCCCACACTGCCCCTCCCAGAGACCCCTCAGACCCCACGCCCCATGGCAGAGAGATCCCCACACTGCCCCTCCCACACACCTCTCAGACCCCAGGCCTCATGGCAGAGAGATCCCCATATTGCTCCTCCCACAGACCCCCTCAGCCCCATGGCAGACAGGGCCCTTCACTGTCCCATCCTCCCTGGGAGTTGCCTGCCCCCAAAGCATCAGGGACTTCCCAGCAGCTCCCCCCATGCCCCACTGCAGGGGGTGGCTCTGCGACTCCCACTGACATCATTGGTCTCAAGTGGCTCAGGCCAGAGCCCTGGGCTGGGGTCCCCCCAGTGACTCTGAGAGAGCGATTGGGTGTTAATGGCCCCGTGCTCCTCCCCGTGCCCAGGGGTCCCCTCACCTGCAGTGGAGGAGCACTCGGCCTCCGTGCTCCAGGGACCCCCCAGGAAACGTCTGCTCTCCCCTTGGGAGCAGGCCGAGCTGCTGGTGCTGGGGCAGGGATCCCCCATCTCCTGCCCTGAGGCAGGCAGGTCTCCAGGGAGTGGGCCCGGCAATGTGTCCAGCTGGGCTCCTGGGGGCTCCCAGCATCCCCGCTTGGGGTCTCTCAGGAGTAGTCTGGCCTGCTGCTGCAGGGCAGGGCGCTTCCTCTGCACAAGCTGAGTTTGGTTCCCAAGATGCCAGGAGGGAGTGGAGCAAACAGGGCTCCAGGGCAGAGCTAGCACCCAAACCAGGACCTGCTCCTGCAAAGTGCCCCCCCAGAGCCTTCGCACCGAGCTTCCCCCAACGCAGGCAGCATCTCTAGGGCTCCTGGCATGTGCATGACACACGCCAGGGCCAGCCCTGGACACACAGCCACGGTACCCCCAGACGTTAGCGCTTGCAAATCCAAGGCAAGTTTTTGGTTTCCCTCATAGAATATCATAGAATATCAGGGTTGGAAGGGACCCCAGAAGGTCATCTAGTCCAACCCCCTGCTCGAAGCAGGACCAATTCCCAGTTAAATCATCCCAGCCAGGGCTTTGTGAAGCCTGACCTTAAAAACCTCTAAGGAAGGAGATTCCACCACCTCCCTAGGTAACCCATTCCAGTGTTTCACCACCCTCTTAGTGAAAAAGTTTTTCCTAATATCCAATCTAAACCTCCCCCACTGCAACTTGAGACCATTACTCCTCGTTCTGTCATCTGCTACCACTGAGAACAGTCTAGAGCCATCCTCTTTGGAACCCCCTTTCAGGTAGTTGAAAGCAGCTATCAAATCCCCCCTCATTCTTCTCTTCTGCAGGCTAAACAATCCCAGCTCCCTCAGCCTCTCCTCATAAGTCACTCCTTCCCGTCCGTTCCCCAGCTTCGCCTCTTCCGCTCACAGCACTGCCTTCTGCTCCCCAGGGAGCTCCCCCGAAGCAGCCGTTCCCTACAAGCCAGAGAGAATCACAGTTCAGCATGAAGGTGCACATGTGACGGGGCCTTCCTGCAGAACGGAGCACACTGCTCCAGCCAGGCCTGGGAAGGTGGAAGGGCACGCAACAGTCAGCCCTCTCATCTCACACCCCTGCAGGTGTTGCAGAGCTTATTCATCTCCCAGCCAGATGGAGCCGGGTTAATCTGCGATGTTTAGGAAAACACTGGTGATACCCAGGCCAAAAGCCTGACCAGTGGAGCGTTGAGGGTGTAAATGACTTAGGGTTGCCAACTTTCTACTGGCACAAAATCGAGCACCCTTGCCCCGCCCCCTGCCCCGCCCCTCCTCCGAGGCCCCACCCCTACTCACTCCATCCCCCCTCCCTCTGTCGCTCACTCTCCCCACCCTCACTCGTTCACTCATTTTCACTGGCTGGCTCAGGGAACTGGGGTGCGGGAGAGAATAAGGGCTCTGGCTGCGGGCTCTGGAGTGGGGCCAGAAATGAGGGGTTCAGGGTGCGGGAGGGGGCGCAAGGGTGGGGCAGCGGGTTGGGATGCGAGAGGGGGTGGAGGGCTCTGGCTGGGGATGTGGGCTCTGATGTGGGGCTGGGAATGAGGGATTTGGGGTGCAGGAGGGGGCTCTGAGCTGGGACAGAGGGGTTCGGGGTGTGGGAGGGGGCTTTGAGAAGGGGGTTGGACTAGATGACCTCCTGAGGTCCCTTCCATCCCTGGTATTCTATGATTCTATGATTCTGGGCTGGGGCAGGGGATTGGGGTGCGGGGGGGGGGGGGCTTGGGGCGGAGGCTCTGGGAGGTGCTTGTCCCCACCTCCGGCTCCTATGTGGAGGCATGGCCAGGCAGCTCTGCACGCTGCCCCATCCACGGTTACTGGCCAATGGGAGCTGCAGGGGCAGCACTTGGGGCAGATGCAGGGTGCAGAGCTCCCCAGAGTGGGGACATGCCGGCTGCCCCCCAGGAACCGCGCGGCATGGAGGCTAGCAGGGATCCTGCCAGACCTGCTATGCGGCGCTGCCAACTGGACAGTCAACGGCCCGGTCAGCAGTGCTGACCGGAGCCGCCAGGATCTCTTTTCGAGCAGGTGTTCCGATCGGAAACCAGATACCTGGTCACTGTAAAATCACTTGATAGCAACATTACTACAGCCCTGTCTCCTGACAGATAAAGAGAGAAGGAAAGAGCTGCACATTTGGCAATGAGGAAACTCATAGTAAAGACTCCACAAACAACCTCAACTCCACCTTCCCACCCAGCCTTGTTCTAGAAACCAGGCAACTTTGCCCACCCACCCTGCCCTGTGGTGGGCCAGAAACCCTCACAGGCCTCAGCTCCCCTTCCCTGTACAGCTCACAGGCTCTCCTCCAGGCCACCGGCACAAACTGGGCCTGTGGCACTGTCTAGATCATCAGCAGCCCCCATCCCAACTCCCCACTACATTCAAGAGGTGTCAGTGTGTCTCACCGTCCCCTCCATGTACCGCACCGGAGAGCCCCCCCCCCAGACCGGCTGCCAGACTAGTGGGAGCAGGTAAAAGGTACTTTGTTGCGAGCGGGATTGGGTGGGCAAAAAAACAGATTGTGGTAATTTGCGGGAAAACAAAAAGCAACTGTGAGCAGTTTATCCATTCAGTGTTTTTCAAGAAGCAATAATAACCTTGACACATAAATAACTCGCCTGGTATGTTTCAAAGTTCTAAAAATGGAGCTTAAGTGGTTGAAAAAATTCCAGGGTTTTTTCAACACGTTTTTTTTTATAATCCCGTTCAAAATAATCTGCACCTTTTAAGGCAAAATTTGTGGTGCGCTTTGCTTTGACATTGCGGGATATACACATGACAGCAGTTTGTCATAAATAGAATTGTAGCAAAGTAAAGCAAGTTTTTCTTTTCTTTTTTTAAATAAAGGTTTTAATACTTAAATTTAAGCGAGGGACAGAAGGAGATTCGTTGTCTATTATAACAGGAGTTAAAGGATTTTTTTACATAGCTTAAGCAAGATTTGTTTTATTCTCTTAGTGGTAAAAATTGTGTCTGAATTCCATGTATATATATAATATATTAACCAACTGGTTTGGGGGGGAGGGCATTGTTTTTGGTTTTAGTGGCATGTCTCTCTGGCAGGATTGGCAGGATCTAAGGGTTTTGCGGGTGAGAGAACCAATGCAGAAGTGGGTGGGAGTGGGTATTCGGGGTGGGACGGGAGCAGGATTTTAAAAATAGTCCGGCGCAGAGCTATTTTGTACAGCATCAGCACACCACCCGCAGCCATGCACAGTGGGCCACCAAGCCCAACCCACCCCAGCCATTACTCACCTTTACTACCTATGTGACCGTAGGAGCTAAGCTAGTGGTCAAGTTCTAACACAACTGTTCCCCCAAACCACCCTGTGTCCAGACTCAGTATTCCCTCAGCCAGGTGGTGGTTGAGACTGTGGCAGGGTAGCCCAGGTGAGGGCTCAGACATCCCCACACATTAAACTCAGTTGTGTCAGACCAGTCATGCTGGTACCAGTGTAACTGCAGTCCGGTGAAGGGTTACAGCCATGAGCTAACTGCTACCTCACAATGAGAGCACCCGTCTGCCTGTCCACCTGCCCTCCTGGACCAAGGGGTCCCACCCGCTGGAAGCTATATACCAGTCCATCTCGGCCAGCCCAGGGCCCCAGCCCCACTGTGGGCGGATTCCATGTTGGACATTTCTCTTCTCACACAGTCCTGGATGCCAGCACAAGGCTCTGTGGTAGGAACTCTCTTCTCTGCCAGGTTCTCTCAAACTCTCACCACCTTGGGAAGCAGGAATTCACCAGGAGTCATTATACACACGTATCACTAGCACATACCAAAGTTGTTCTAGCCCCATGAGCTAGGGGTGCACAGAGGTGCACTGGCAGAATTTATTTGTAGACTCTTCCATTGTCCCTCTTTTCCACGGAGACGGTCAGAATATTTCAGTCAACAAAAAAACCCCAAAATGCGGCTGTGTTTTGAAAACAGAAGGTTTGGGGACCCCCCACCACCACCTTTTCCAGCCTCAGTGACAGAGACAGGGTGGAGGTGGAACAGAGCAGCTGGGGGAGGAGAGACTCAGGAGAGCCTGTTTCGGGGCTGGGTGGTGTTATGATAATTGGGTCTGCACATTTATCTAAGTGAGAGCTCAGTGGTAAAAAGGACATGAAAGCTCATTAAAACATACAATAGCCTATAGCAACAAATGGTAGTGAAAAGTCTGTAAGTTGCTGTCTGTAAGGAATGTTATGAACACGTTCAAAAGAACCAGACAGAGACTAAATTAGTCCAAACAAATAGGGTCTGCTGATGTGAATCAAAGACTATTGAAAGCATGTGGAACCACAAGTTAATGGACCAAAATTGGTGAGCGGGATATTAGGCCTAAATAGTGGACAAAATAACGAGGGAGAGGAACTATGCAGCCCACTTCCCCCCTTTTGGGGTTTCTTAAAAAAGAGACTCCGAAAGCTTACTGTATTTTTTTCCATTCATTTCCTGTCTCATCTGGCATCCTGGCATCTTGTCTCATCTCATCTTCCCTGACCCCAGAGAGAAGGAGCAGACCAGATTGAAAGGAGTAATGGTCTCACGTTGCAGTGGGGGAGGTTTAGGTTGGATATTAGGAAAAACTTTTTCTCTAGGAGGGTGGTGAAACACTGGAATGCGTTGCCTAGGGAGGGGTGGAATCTCCTTCCTTAGAAGTTTTTAAGGTCAGGCTTGACAAAGCCCTGGCTGGGATGATTTAATTGGGGATGGGTCCTGCTTTTGAGCAGGGGGTTGGACTAGATGACCTCCTGAGGTCCCTTCCAACCCTGATATTCTATGATTCTATGATTCTATGCTTCTTCCAGGAGGAGGCCAGCAGGTCTTGCTCTTGTTCTAGGACCTTTGTTTTTCACCTGGGTCCCCTGAAAGTCACCATGACATCCAGTCCCCAGCCCATCAGTGGGAACACCTAATTGCCAGCATCGCAGAGACAGATAAGATCCTGTTCTGTCTCCCTTCCCTTCTGTGTTACCTTCTGCCCCACTATTTCCATCCTCTCTCATGCTGGACTTTTCATCAAATCCTGCAATCAATTGCACGGCATCAGCACAGTGAGATGAGATGGCCGCAGCCCTGCCCTGTCTAAGGAAAAAAGACCCAGCCAGATGACATCCCTGAAAGTGAACCAGGTCCAAGCAACAGGTGCCATGGTTGACCTGCCAGCCAAAGCGTCAGCTGTCCAGTGTTCCAAAGACATCAGCCAAAGCCATATTTTCCCCACCTTTGTATCCTATCTTTCCTCCACCTTGTGTCTGTCTGTCAGAAACAGGAGAAGCAAATACCCTTTACACAACAGGACTGAGAGTCAAATTAACCCTTTCCTTTTCATCAGAGTCAGGTTGTTCTGGAAATAAGAGACTCTGATATTTTGCCTACAAAAGGAGAGAGACTTTAAAGGTTTTGAGTAAGTTGGTTTTGCAAGATCCCTCGATTTCAGTGTCAGTATAACTGCTTGTTTTAATTGCTTGGTCTTTCTTGTGTTTGATCAATAAACTTTGAATTTTAGAATAAGTAATTTGGGGAGTTTGCCAAGGAACCAAGGACATCGCAGTCTCGGTAGAACCGCCCCTCCCCAAACCTTTAGAACACCGTGTAATGTCAGACGGTGAAAGAGTTTATCCACTTCTTGAACTCTTTTGACTGTGGAGAGCAATACAATAGTGGCTGGGCAGGTGTGGCCTTTCTGAGGCTACCGGACCCTGCAGGTACTGGCCGGGAGAGGAGCCCAGTGTGCGCTGCACCATCCCCTGTGAACCCAGCATGGACCACAGGAAGTACCTGGCTCCCTGGAAGGCACAGGGCCTCAGTGTGAGCTGCTAGACCAAGCCTCAGTAAGGGCAGCCGGTCGCTGTGCTGCCTGGAGCAGCTGTGACTCAGAGGGTGCAATTCCTGCCCTGCTACCTGCCTGCTCCGGCAGACAAGCAACTGACTGACACATGGCACTGGCTGCAGTCTGCTGGCCAGCACGGATGGGCACAGCAGCCTGGGCACACCTCTGGACGTCTAGGCCCATGGAAGCCCCAGGAACGTGGCAGCCGCGCCTCCCGCCGCCACGGTGTCCCTGGCACTAGGAGGGCCCATGCAGCGTCATGTCTGAGAAGCCAAAGGAAGCGAAGGCAGAGCCATGACCTAAAGGGGCTCCCGGACCTGGGGACACCATGGGGCAGGCCCAAGCACCAGGAAGGCCACACATCAGCTGTAGCAGCAATCCCTGCACTGAACCAGAGTACAGAGGCCTTGGTGGGAAGATAACATGGTCTGGGAAGCTTTCGCTGGCTACAGAGAGATTCCTGTGCACTAACAGGTGACCTCTGCAGAACTAGCCGCAAGTCACTGAGCGACCCAGACTCTGAAGTGTGCACTGTACAGCTTGTATGCAGCTAAACGACGAGTGAGCTGGTGTGGATGATTGGTCACAAGGAGCCACTGTTTCCTTTTCTCCAGTTTCTCGTGCGTCTCTTGTTCTCTAATGCAAGCTGTGGTCTTGTTTCACTGCCTGTTCATAGGATAGCGGTCTGTACAGACCAGAGACACGGGAAGCAGAGACAGCCCTGCTAAACTGATGGGCCTAGCTACCCCGAGGATGATTTTAACTAAGCTGGACAAATCCTTTAGGAGAGGTGTTCTGCACAAGGGCCATGCACCACTAGAGGGTGCCAAGGGACCTGTTTGTTTCCCCAGAACTTTACAATCAGAATAAAGAGCAGTGCAACGTGAGTGAAAACACCTGCCCAGTCAGGCTGCCAAACAACTCCTGCCAGCCTCTTCCCTGCACGTCTGGCATGGGTGGGTGCTCCCGTTGGACGGAGGCACCAGCTTGCTGTCTAGAACAGCCCACATCTCCCACCAGTATGCTACTGGCATTCACCTGTCAGCTGCAACAAGGCCTTTCCTGGATTCCAGGGGAGTTCAGGGAAGTGGCTCGGTTGGGATTACACTGAGCCGCAAAATTGATTTGACTTGTTCTTGTAGTCCCAGATCTCTAGGTAGTCAACCAAAGAGGCAAACACCTAAAACATCTCTTGACAGTGGCTTCCTTTCTTCTTCCTGTCCAGATAAGGTACATGCACCAGCCATGAAACCAAAACCACCAGCTTTGTTAGTATTATTGTAGGCTGCAAAAATCTCCAGCAAAGAGAAACATCAACAATAGCAAGAAATGCTGAAGACAAGCCCTGCAGCTCCTCCGGGAAAGAGGATGAAAGGAAACGGATGCAAGGTTGCGTCTGGACTGTTCTCCACATTAGCTTTATTTTTAACTTCACACCCCACTCGCAGCACCCAGACAAGTGCCCACTCCAAACTGCAGCAGGCAGCTCCCGGGGAATTTCAGCTGGCCAGCCACACCCTATCTCCAGACACAATGATAGTCCCTGAATACTGAGGCCACGTCTACATTAGCATTTATGTCGGCAAAGCTTTTGTCACTCAGGGATATGAAAAAACACCCCCTCCCAAGAGACATAACTTTCGCCAGCGTAAGCGCTGGTGTGGGATGGATTGCACCCTCAGCAAGTTCCCAGATGACACTAAGCTGGGGGGAGAGCTAGATACATTGGAGGGTAGGGATAGGGTCCAGCGTGACCTCGACAAATTAGAGGACTGGGCCAAAAGAAATCTGACGAGGTTCAACAAGGACAAGTGCAGAGTCCTGCACTTAGGACGGAAGAATCCCATGCACCGCTACAGACTAGGGACCGAATGGCTTGGCAGCAGTTCTAGTATGAGTCAGCAGTGTGCCCTTGTTGCCAAGAAGACTAATGGCATATTGGGCTGCATTAGTAGGAGCATGGCCAGCAGATCGAGGGACGTGATTATTCCCCTCCGTTCGGCAATGGTGAGGCCACATCTGGAGTATTGCGTCCGGTTTTGGGGCCCGCACTACAGAAGGAATGTCGACAAATTGGAAAGAGTCCAGCGGAGGGGAACGAAAATGATCAGGGGACTGGGGCACATGACTTATGAGGAGAGGCTGAGGGAACTGAGCTTGTTTAGTCTGCAGAAGAGAAGAGTGATGGGGGATTTGATAGCAGCCTTCATCTACCTGAAGGGGGATCCAAAGAGGATGGAGCTCGGCTGTTCTCAGTGGTGGCAGATGACAGAACAAGGAGCAATGGCCTCAAGTTGCAGTGGGGGAAGTCTAGGTTGGATATTAGGAAACACTTTTTCACTAGGAGGGTGATGAAGCACTGGAATGGGTTCCCTAGGGAGGTGGTGGAATCTCCACCCTTAGAGGTTTTTAAGGTCAGGCTTGACAAAGCCCTGGCTGGGATGATTTAGTTGGGGTTGGTCCTGCTTTGAGCAGGGGATTGGACTAGATGACCTGCTGAGGTCTCTTCCAACCCTGATATTCTATGAGTCTATGATTCTATGTCGGCGGGAGAAGCTCGTTGAGCTGGGTTTATTATGTCGACGGGAGATCTCTCTCCTGTTGGCATAATGTGGCTATAGGCGCAGCTGCACCATTGTAAATTTGTCAGTATAGACATGGCCAGAGATATTGCTGTTACCTACACCAGCCCCAAGGAAGTGCAAAATGGCTCGAGCTAACTCTGCAGCCCTTTCCCCACAAACCCAGTGCTGTGGAAAGGCAGAGGGCACCTTTTATTTGAAATTAATGTTCTGTCAGTCCTGGTTTACTTCAGGTCATTCTGAAAAATCAAAGACTACCAAAAAAAAAAAAAAATCAAGCCTACATGCTAAGGAGGAGACCAAGCTGCACTTAGCTTTTCCTTCCGACAACACCCAGAGCTCTTCACCCCTGCGGAAGTCGGTACATTCCTGTCACTGAACCTCACGCAGTGACAGGGGTGTTTTCCAGCACAGAGCCAGATCCTCCCCCTGCTCTCCTCCCTTCCTCCTGCGTTGTGCCCCTCTGGCCGTTACAGCAGGTAACACACTGTCTTCACAGGCCAGTGGGAGATTCCTCACCACAGGGCCGTGTGGTCAGAGTGGTGCTGTGCTCCATCCAGCCCCACCCGGGCAATGTTTCGCTTTTTGAAAGCTCTTCGGTGCTGATTCTCAAAGTCAAAAAGCAATGATCCTGTCCTCCAGCTCAATCCATACCCATCACCAGGCCCTCCACGGCACCCTCTGATCGCCTTGCCCTTCACCGCCACTGAGATGGCAGCATGGCAGAGCAGGGAGCCCTGGCACACCCTCCCCGCTCACTCTGGCACGCTCTCCATGGGGCAGTGGGAGATGGCACTGTGGATGGATGGGAGGATGGCACTCTACTGGGAGACCTGACAAAGGGACCCACCAGCCCTGAGCTGGCCGTGGGAGCACGGAGCACGTGGGAGCACGGAGACCCACCATGCTGCCAGCTGTGAGTCTAGGAACTTGGTTTTGGCTGGAGACCACTTTGTTATGCTTATAAGAAGCACACAGAATCTTTTTAAAGGGGATAAGGCGATGTGCTGCGTTTATTGAGAGTACAATTTAAGCATTAAAATCAGAATATGCTTCCATTCACACCCCCTCCCCAAAAGATTCTGCAGCTGGATCTTATAGTTACCAGTCCTTAGTGTTGCTCAGTCAGTGCCAGTGGCCAGCTGAAACTGCACACGAGGGAGGGGAGCTGGGCCTCTGTCAAAAATGTTCGAAGCTCCGATGTTGATGCAGAACAAACCCAAAGTCCCATGGCAATACAACCCTTCTTTTATAGTAATAAGTTCCCATAGAAGTCTATGGACCTTGCTGTGTTGCCGTAGGGTATTCCTCAGAATCTCTAGTGAGGTATTCGGGATCAATTACTAACCGCATCAGCTGCCCAAACAAAATTTGGTTTGGCTGGATTTTTGTTCTCAGCCTGTCACTGCTACGGAAGGCAGCCAGGATCAAGGGCAGCTTTTCAGGCCAGTTCTTACCGGTGTGGTCTACCACTTTCCTCAGTGCTTCCTTAATGGTGCAATTTATTCTCTCTACCTGTCCTGAGGATTGAGGTCGGTATGGGATGTTAAACTTTTGCTTAATTCCCAAGGCATGCATCATCATGGTAAAGATTTCCCCCACAAATGCACCCCCATTGTCTGCATCTATCACCTTGGGGGTCCCGATACCTGCATACCACTTTTGTATCCTTTCTATTAGCTGCTTTCCACCTATTTCTTTGCCAGTCATACATCCAATACTGTATCTCTTTCACACAAAATCGCTATCGGCATAGATATACACAGGTCTTGTGGGGAGCCTTCATACTGTTTTAAACACTTGGTATACAGCGTGAAGTTCAGCATGCTGTGCTGACCCATAGGCCAAATGTCCCTTCTAGGTTAATAGTGGCATATTTCATCCATCTTTTCCCTTTGATTACCATTGTACTCCCATCAGTAAACCAGATGTGTTTTTCCTGGCCTACAGTATCCAATTCCTCAAGAGGGGGTGCTTGCACAAAAGCAACCCTCTGTTCCAGAGTGAACTCTGGGCGCTCATGTTTATTTCCTTTTTCAATTAAAGCATGCGTCAGCATGTCTGATTTGGACACTGTTTCAGTAGTGACTCCTCTGTTAACGAGAATGAGGGTCCACCTGGTTATGCGGGTATTAGAAACCTTACCTCCCATCAGTTTTCCTGACAAAATATATTTAAGGGGAGTGTGAGTATTTTGAATAGTGATGGGCGTTGTCAGGGCCAGCTCCAGGCACCAGCGAAGGAAGCAGGTGCCTGGGGCGGCCAACAGAGAGAGGCGGTGCTCTGTCCGTGATTGGGGCGGCATGTCCGCGTATTCGGAGGCAATTCGGCGGCCGGTCCTGCTTCTTCTTTCTTGTCTTTGCCACGTGGGGTGGCAAAAAAGCTGGAGCCGGCCCTGGGCATTGTGCCTGTGAGTGGCTCAAAGGACTGTACTGCCCAGGCAGCTGCTGGGCATTCATGTTCACAGGGATCAAAATTTAATTCTGCACCTTGCAGTTTCCTTGATTCATAGGCTACTGGCACCAGCTTTCTTTCTTCATTATTTTGCAGTAAAGTAGCTGCTCGTGCTATGTCATTAGCAGCCAGACTGATAACAAATGGCCTTGACTCCTCAGGAAAGTGTAAAGCTGGAGCTGTGGCTGCTTCAGAGTACTTAGGGCGGAATCCTGTTCCAGCCATTGAGCCTTTCTCTTTACCAGTTTCCATAAAGGAAGCGTAATCTCAGCAGACTTGTAAATTATGTGGCCACAGGAAACTGAATCCACCCAAAGGGTCTCGTAAGGAGAGGGCATCTGTGGGGGCTGGCGTTTCTAGCAGTGTCTTTTCGCTGCTCTACTTGCCTGCCCTCTCTCCCGATTACTAGACCCAGGTACACTTAGGCTGCCAATTATTACTGATTTGTTTTTCCAGTAACCAACGTTTTTACGTATCGTTCTTTTCCTTGGTAATTTTATTTTGTGCTTAAAATTTATGTTCTTTTTTTTTTCCGAATGCAGCATTCTCTCTCCTTTTTTTAAACACAACACACAACAATGCTAGCAACAAGACAAACAACACCAAATATCATGTTTGTCGCGAAGTATTCTGAGTTGCTCCTCAGCTGGTACCACTTTTTTCTCAAGTTCTGAGAGACAAGAAAAACATTTTTCTACCCCCTGGGGGCGGGCAGCAGATTATTGCTTAAAATTCTTCCTTTTTTTACAAATGTCCTTGCTGATTGCAGGCAGAACAGAGGAATTGCCCCTATACTTCCCTGTGGTTTTGTTCTGTGGGCAAGCCATGTTTCAATGGCTTCTACCTTTTCAGGGTTGAGGGTGAAATATCCTACTGTGCAGTTATGAGGTGGTTTTCCTTTTTATACAGCAGAGCAGGTTTGTAATCGTTTTGCGGCTGTGCTAAGTTTTAAGTTTATTGACAGGTAATAGCTGAGAAGTATTATTACTGTAAT
The DNA here is from genome assembly GCF_965152235.1 of Eretmochelys imbricata. Classification (NCBI taxonomy): domain Eukaryota; kingdom Metazoa; phylum Chordata; order Testudines; family Cheloniidae; genus Eretmochelys; species Eretmochelys imbricata. Next base: position 80,509,491 of record NC_135582.1, on the reverse strand, counting down.
GCTTGTTTTTTGGGCTCACAGAATTTTCATGTACTTGTATTAAAGTGACGGTGACAGTCTGATTACTTAGAGCCACCTTAAGGCTCAGTGTTTCTAACCTTGAGTCTTTGTGCACCTAAACCCCGCTGTTGCTCCAGAGGGCACTGTCTTCTTCCTTTTTTTATTTTTACTGCAGCTCTTGGCTGCCCCTTATTACATCCATGACTTGGGTCTTTATTTAAAAACATATTAAACCTTATAAACCATTGTGGTACCTTAAGGGTTAAATGCTAGCCAAACAACACTAATTACCTGTGGTCTGGCAAAAAGTGTCTGTCGGTTTTGCAACTTTGAATGAAAGATTCAAAAAGATTTTTACTGGCATTATTTAAAAACAAAACAAAACCGAGTCATCACAGACCTGCAAAACAGGGTTTTACAAACCAGGAGTGTTGGTTTAGGTTCTTAAAATTTTACTTTTTTTTTCTTTTTAACATCCATTGCACTGCTTTAATTATTTTACACAGCTGTACATAGATTACATTCCCTTTTATACATTTGGGGGCAGTTAAATTCCAATAGAAAACCCTTCTGTTCTTTAGTAAATTTAATTAAATTGTTCATAGTTAATTGATTTAAATCGGATTGTTTCTTTGCCTCTAACATTTTTAGAACATTCCACTGCTTAATTCCCTCCAGCCTCTGCAGAGTTAACTTGTTTTTCCTACTTAAATCACTTGCTTAGCTCCCAAAATGACACCTTCCTCAGCTCAGATATCACCATTTCAAGTATTGTCCCAGGGATTTGAATTCCCCAGGCCTATACTTACTGCTTCCCTTACTCCACCACTGTGCCCCCCAGGGCTCCCAGCAAGGTTTCCAATCTCTTCATCTGTTGCCTGCCAGCTTGTCTGGGCCCGATCCTGCTTTCCTTGCTGAACTGCCCCTTTTCATGGGCACAGACTTTGTTCCACTACCATTTTAGGAAGGAGGGTGGGCTCCTCAATTAGCCCCCACCCCTCCTGGTCCCTTTTCCCTTAAACATTTCTCTCAAAATTGTGAAATCACATCAATATCACTCACAAAAAATACTACACTGCCCAAAATCCTGTAGCCTTCAGAGTTTGGTTTCACACAGAAAATACAGCATGAAACTCCGATATCCTTCAGAGTTTACTCCGGTGCTCAGGGTGGAGCACAAAACTCTAAGTTCTCCTCCTATTTTACTCGGCTCACTATGAGTGGGGGTGTGCACACCAAATTCTATAATGATCGACCAATTTTGTTTTATGCAGACTCTTACAATAAGCACGATGTCTCACCTTGTTCCCCCCACCACAATTCTCCACCAAAACTGTTATGCTTATAAGAAGCACACGGAATCTTTTCAAAGGGGATAAGGCAATACACTGCGTTTATTGAGAGTACAATTTAAGCATTAAAATCAGCATATGCTTCCATTCACACACACACAGACCCCAAAAGATTCTGCAGCTGGATCTTATAGTTACTAGTCCTTAGTGTTGCTTGGTCAGTTCCAGTGACCAGCTGAAACTGCACATGAGGGAGGGGAACTGGGTCTCTGTCAAACGCATTCGAAGAGCTGATGTTGATGTAGAACTAACCCAAAGTCCCATGGCAATACACCCTTCTTTTATAGTAATAAATTTCCATAGAAGTCTATAGATCTTGCTGTGTCACACTGGAGCTGTCAATCTCAAGGTTGCTCTTAATTAGCATTATTTTGAGTTGTTACCAGGGGGCTCCGCCACTGTTTCTTATCTCGTCCCTCTGGATCAACTCCTTATCTTGTTCTTGGGGCGTGTGCCTTTGCCTTAGGGTCATCAATCTGCCATCCAGGTGATTCTGATAATAAAGTCGGTGCCTCTCCACTTCTCCACTCCCCTCTTGACCATCTGGCCTAGCTGTCTTTTCTCAGTTAATTAGTATGCCGTACCTTCTTCACTCACACACCAAACAGTAAATCAGGCAATAATTACAGGCATAAAACTTCTGTCCTTCTAAGAATAATCATTAACACAATCAGCAAAGAATAAACTTAGAACAATTTTTTCTTACTAATTCAAGGCTACAGTTTCTTCTTACTAATTCAAAGCTTAGCAAAATAAGCGAAATGGAGTAAAATTTACCAGAGACAATTTCTCCCCATTAGGCTTTTGGCCTACAACTTCCTCCCACTATCTGGGTTTCTCCAAGGGCTAGCTCTCTGATGATTACTACCCCCCTTATACTGGACAGTGGGAGGCATGCGTGTGTCTCTGGGGAGGTGCAGGTCAGCCATTGTGATCTGCTTAATGAGCCAGATCCTCAGCTGTCATAAGCCAGCACAGCTCTATTGGCTTCATTTTCCACCCCAGAGGAGCTGTGAATCACCATCAGCCAAGGGAGCTGGAGCTTTAAGAGCATTTAGGGCCCCCAGGGCAGCACGGTGACCTCAGCAAAGCCTGGGTGACAGTCTAATTCCAGCCAGGAATGCTCTACCATAGGGCAAGCAGCCGCCCTTGGGGGCCCTTGGGCTCCAACAGCTCTGGCTGTCCAGGGGCTTGGGGAACCTGGTCTGCAAATGAATGGAGGGGGATGCACAGACAATTCGGAGGTTTTGGTAAAAAATTGTAAATCAAAATGCTGTTTTGATTCTGAAGGGCAGCCACAGAGTCTCGTGGGAGTTCTAGTTCGGGTGCATCGCGCCCCCATTCTCCTCAGTAGCTGGTCTGGCTGGTCAGACCACTTCTCCACCACCGCAGCACGGTCTCCCCTCTTTGGAGGCATTGTCGTATTTTCAGCATCATTCACCATCCCCATTTCTTACGCACCCAAACGTCATGTTTGCTTGTTTGACTGCAGCTGCATATTGAGCAGAGGTTTTCATTGAACTGTCCACAGGGATGTCTGGGTCCCTTTCTTTCACTGACGCAGTTAATTTAGGTTTCAGAGGAGCAGCCATGTTAGTCTGTATTCGCAAAAAGAAAAGGAGGACTTGTGGCACCTTAGAGACTAACCCATTTATTTGAGCATGAGCTTTCGTGAGCTACAGCTCACTTCATCGGATGCATACTGTGGAAACTGCAGAAGACATTATATACACAGAGACCATGAAACAATACCTCCTCCCACTCCACTCTCCTGCTGGTAATAGCTTATCTAAAGTGATCACTCTCCTTACAATGTGTATGATAATCAAGTTGGGCCATTTCCAGCACAAATCCAGGTACAGACTAACACAGCTGTTACTCTAAAAGAAAAGGAGTACTTGTGGCACCTTAGAGACTAACCAGTTTATCTGAGCATGAGCTTTCGTGAGCTACAGCTCACTTCATCAGATGTATCAATCTCATGCTCAAATAAACTGGTTAGTCTCTAAGGTGCCACAAGTACTCCTTTTCTTTTTGCGAATACAGACTAACACGGCTGTTACTCTGAAACCAGCTGTTACTCTGACATTGTAAAGAGAGTGGTCACTTTGGATAAGCTATTACCAGCAGGAGAGTGAGTTTGTGTGTGTGTGTTTTGGGGAGAGGGGTGAGAAAACCAGGATTTGTGCTGGAAATGGCCCACCTTGATTTTCATACACATTGTAAGGAGAGTGGTCACTTTGGATAAGCTATTACCAGCAGGAGAGTGAGTTTGTGTGTGTGGTTTTTGGAAAAAAAGGGGGTGTGGGGTGTGAGAAAACCTGGATTTGTGCTGGAAATGGCCCACCTTGATTATCATACACATTGTAAAGAGAGTGGTCACTTTGGATGGGCTATTACCAGCAGGAGAGTGAGTTTGTGTGTGGAGGGGCGGAGGGTGAGAAAACCTGGATTTGTGCTGGAAATGGCCCAACTTGATTATCATACACATTGTAAGGAGAGTGATCACTTTAGATAAGCTATTACCAACAGGAGACTGGGGTGGGAGGAGGTATTGTTTCATGGTCTCTGTGTATATAATGTCTTCTGCAGTTTCCACAGTATGCATCCGATGAAGTGAGCTGTAGCTCACGAAAGCTTATGCTCAAATAAATTGGTTAGTCTCTAAGGTGCCACAAGTACTCCTTTTCTTTTTGCAGTTAATTTAGAAGCCTGTAAGATGTGTGAGTAGTTAAAATTTTCCCGTCCAATTTCGCATTTATCTGCACTGACTTTCATTTGCCATCGTGTTGTCCACCTTGTTTAGGCCTCTCTGAAGTTCCTCCCAGTCTTCACTGGCCTGGCTAACCTAAATAACCAAGTCATCTGCAGATTTTCCACCCTCTCTACTCCAATTAGGAGATATTGTCCCATGTTGTAGGCTGAGAAAAATGCATCGCCAAATTCCGAAATCAGAGTGGGGTCACCCTGGCACTCAGCCCAAGTTTGCTCTATAGCACTTGGCAGCCCTTCTGTGAATCATTTTCAGATTGTCAGGAAGAGTTTTCTGGCCTTATTTTGGGCTTCTCCCTCTCCTCCAGCACCTAGCATTTAAGAGGCCAGAGTCCCTTCATTTCATCCTGGTGAGCAGGGTGAAAGGTTTACTCACATCATCACCTGCTGATGTCATTACTGTATTATCATCATCATTTTGGGGTAAAATATTCGCCTTGGTTCAACATCAGTCATAATCTTTATGTCTAGTGCTGGCACATTTGCCACATTGTTCATCAGTGGCATTGCACCGAAAGAACAAATCTTTGCTTGGGGGAAAAAAGATTGTTTGTTGCACCTATCATGAGTGTGAAAACTCCTTCTGTGCACACCACACTGCATTGGAGCCAGGTACAGAGAGATGAGAACTGGCCAGTGTAAAATCTTTTCTTTCTTTCTTTCTTTCTTTCTTTCTTTCTTTCTTTCTTTCTTTCTTTCTTTCTTTCTTTCGAGGTATTATCCAGGGTTTTTTTGTTTTCATCCTGTTTATTTATTTTCCAGTGTTTATTACACCTTCATAGGAGCTCAGAAATAACATTTTCCCTCCTTATGTTGCTTTCCCTAGACACATGTAAGTGAATGGGCTGAAATGAAAGCTGCCGTTTAACAACTTAGGTTTCAAGCGTTGCTCTTGTGTGCTGGAATCACAGAGTCCTGTTCGGCATATCTCTTTTGCTAGATAACTATTATTGCCGGGCAGCTGGAAAAGCACAGGGACAGAACAATCCTAGGAAATCCTTGTAAATAATAGCTCTGTAAATCTAACAGATTTTAAAATAACCAGACTTAATCTATTTAGAAAGTGGGTCCCTTCCTGCATCAGACAGCAACTGTCGAGTGCAGCTCTGCTCTGGAAAGGGTCTGTTGAAGCGGGGCCATGGTGCACTGCAGAGCTGCTCCCTGTGGGCAGGACAGGCAGGTCAAATAACCAGCCCTTTACTTGTAAACTGAGCCCGTTTGAGTGGCGGTCAGGGAGAGAAAATAAACACAGAGCCCCATCTTTAAGAGTCACCTTTCAGAGGGAAATTGCACTTTAAGATTCCATAGGGAAAATTTAGACCTAAAAACCTCCTCAGGAGAGTGCGTAAATGAAAGCGAGAACATGTGGCTAGCAATCCGAGAATGAAAATCCCATTCTGGGGCATGTGGCCAGGACTTGCTGAAGTTCTCCGGAGTGAACAGGAGAAAGGCTGGACTCTGTCATGTTTCATTCCAGATCCTGTCTTGCACGTCTCGGGGGTGAGGTCTCCCACTCCAGCAGATCCTCAGGAGCAAAGCAGGATATAGCTGTATGCTGCCCGGCAGGAAGCACACTTGCCTGATTCGTGTGTCTGAAAGAAAGAAAGCCAAACAAACAATGCTTTAGCAGGAGCTCTCTGAACTCACTCTCCTTTCTAGTCTCTCAGGAACACTTCCAAAACCTTCTGAGGGTTTCAGTGACACAGATTGCAGCTCCTTTGGGAAGTTACCACGTGAGAGATGTTTGAGCTGCATGGAAATGAAATAAATGTGTAACAATGACGTTTCTTCCTGGTTTCTCACGTCTTGCAAAGTTTTCTCCTCATTATATCATGGTCTGTAAGAATCTGCACAGGGCGATGGTTTCTGATGGTGAGGGCTCTTTTGTCTAGTGGACAAAGGCAGAACAAGACCCAGTGGCTGGCCGGTGAAGTTAGACAAATTCACAATGGACAAAATGGTGACTTCCCAGTGAGGGGCCTTTGGGATGATTTGTGACGGGCATGGAGATGTGCTGTGATAGTCTAAGGATGCTGAGCTATAAGTGTGTGAATAGTATATGTGACCTGGTAAGTGAGGGGAAGTGTCTGTTGGGTCACAAACCTTCCTGCCGTGTGCTGACCAATAGACTGCACTAGTGGGATAGCGGGCTGTGAGGAAAACTCGCTGGGAAACAAACAGCGGAAGGCAATTACAGGGACCATGCCAGCCTCCGGGCCAAAGGGACACAGCTGTGTTGCCAGGCTGGGAACTGCCACGCCATGGGTCTATCCACAGTTAAAAAGCTCTTCTCCAGAGAGAAGGGAGGTGGTCAGTTGTCAGGTGCGGTCCCTGGGGAGACCAGGCTGGATGGAAGAGAGAGACAGGTCGTGAGGGAGCATCAGAAAGCACCTGAGGCTTTCCGCAGCTCCAGCGGATAGTAAGCTTTAGGGATGGGCAGGCCTACGTATGGACCAGATCATTGTTTTAGTCCAATAAATAATATGCACTCGAAGGCAGCAGCCTGGTCACCGCTTACAGTGTCATTGCTCCTGGGGGGACAGAACTGCGGGTGCTGCCTGAAGGCCGTCAGGCCTGCTGAGGTAAGCCCAGTCCATCCCAGGGCTAGGACTGCAGCCAGGGCTGGCCGGGAGTGGGAGACTCCTGGGATTCCACCCTGAGGCAGGGGACCTCTCAAGCCAGCCAGGGTCACTCAGAGAGCAGCAGGGGTCGGGGGCAGCTAGTCCGGGCAGCGTGACACAGCTGAGCTAGTGAAAGAGCCTTTACACTGAGATTGTGCGTTTCTGGGAGATGGGCTCTAGCCCAGCCAGAAGCTGTCGGGCTCCATGTGTCACATGCATCGTGGGGGAGAGTAATTCCCCCCAGTGCAGGACCCACTGGGTGAAATGCTGCAGCCTGCGCTCTGCAGGTCAGATTCATGCAGAGCACTCCCTGCTGGCTTTAACACCTCTGGGTACATCTGCGCTACAGAACACCCATGGCAGCAAGTCTCCGAGCCTGGGCCCACTGCGGCAGGCTTGCGGGGCTCTTGCTCCAGGGCTGGAAATAGCCGTCTAGACCTTCCCACGCGGGCTGGAGCCCAACATGAACTAGGAAGGAGGAAAGGCACTCCTTGCAGACGATTAATCATAACAAAAATACCCAGCGCCCCCGTGGATGGGGAGTAGAGTTCTTGCCAGGCTGCAGATGCAGGGGGAGGCCACAGCTCCCAGCTGAATTCCCGGGGAGCCGGGTATTCAGAGCTATGGTAAGGTGAATTCTCTGGTTGGTGTTTATTATTATATATCTTAGTGGGAAGTTAAGCAGCAGTTTTAAAGTGCAACAGGCTAGTGCTTCTTCCCAGCTCCCTCAGCCCATGGCTGGCCCCTCTCCTCCACAAACACCTCTGGCTCCGCTCTCCCCTGTGCTCCGTGGCAGCCTCTGCAATCTCGTGAAATTGGCAAGGCATCTTCTGATAAGCCTCACCTTCCCCTAAGATCTTCTAAAGGGCTTGCCCATTCTCTCTGGCTGCTAGTCACCCGTGAAGCCACGTGGCAGGGAAGGGGAGCTGAGCAGGGGGACAGCGGGACCCAGGTGGGCGGTGGGGGTGTTTGTTTATCTAACCCTCAGTTATAACTGAGCAGGAGGCAGGGGGAACGTTCCGATAGCAGGGGCTGTGTCCCACGCACCCAGGGCGAGGAAACCAGGGCAAGGGCTCAAAAAGATAAATCTGAAAACAAAGTTATTGCATGAAAAACCGACAGTGATTTGAACCCGCTGGTGGAGCCCTAACTTCATTTGCAAAGTACCCTGCAGGACCGTATCCCCTGGGGTGGGGGGTCACAGTCCAGGAGAGACACCGTGCAGGTGTCTAAACCTAGACCTGACGAAGTCCTGCTCAGCCCCGGGCTGACGTGAGCTCAATGTGGACAGAACCTTTGGGAAATTGTCTGCCCAGCTCTAGCTAGTCTACACTGACATTGTGCAAACTGCAATTTTACAAAGGCTTATCATTTGGTGGGTTTTCACAAGGCTGGCAAAAGGCACCTCCCTGGCACACCCCTGCTCTGAAGCACTTTGGCCCTAGAGCTTCTCAGAGAATGTAACGTGGGCAAAACAAGGTGTCATTCCCTAGAATCAGTCTCAGAAATGGCTGAACTACTGTGGTTCAAATTTTCCATAAATATTCAGCCTGATGCAGGAAGCCAGCACGGGAAATTTCAGCCCTAACAGTTGAGTCTGGTGAAGTTATAGGCAACTGACAAGAGGGTGTTATAATGGGACAGTTCAGGCAACCTTAATAATGAGTGGGGCTTCCACTCCCATCTGGACAGGCTGATCAGCTGCACTGAGGCCAGGCTGCCCAAGGGGAAGTGTGAGGCTGTGTCTTCCCAGCACAGCCAGGTGTATGCTTACATGCAGCTAGTTGTCTCCATGTTAAGTTCGGACAGAGTTAATCGAGGTCACCCGAAGTGGGGGGTACAGGCTGGTCTCATCTGCCTGCCGTCAGGGAATGCAACCCATGCCTTGTCCGCTCTAGGATTTCACACCACTGCACGCACACTTGGAAGAAAGGTGCTTTCTTACCACGGATTAGCTAACCGAGGATCACTAATGCGGAGAAACCATCGTGGGGACCAGGTAGCTGGCAGTTGTCATGCGTGGCACTGGTCGAGGCAACCCTTGGGGCCCAGAGGCTGTTCCTGCTGAGGGCACTGCCTCAGCCTTGCCGGGAAGCCTCCATGCCTGGCCACCATCCCAGCTGGCTTATGGTGCAGGCCAAAGGCTCCAAGCTCTCCCTCTTCACATCCCTTCTCTGACTCTCTCCCCTGAAAGTGCAAGCCACTGACACTGCCTAGAGCTGCTCTCTCTCCTCAGGGAAGGAGCATGGGAAGGGACAGTCAGAAACGTTTACACAGGCATCTAATGAACAGCGCAGATGGGGCACAAGGCAGAGCCTATAACCTTTGTGTAAAATCCCCAGCAGAGCGGAATCACTGCAACGTGGGAGACAGACTGCTATGGCCACCTCTGGCTTCTTTCTAGGGGTTTCTGCTTTAGCGCCCTTGGCACTTTCCCAGCTAATACACAGCAGGTGCCTCGGAGCCTAGAAATGCTATTTTGCCTTCATGGTAATTCAAGCAGAAAGAAATGCCGACTTTATTAAAAATACATGGATCCTAGAGAAACAATCTGAGTGGGTCTAATCTGTCTGGGCTGCATGCGGCCACCTGGCAATGGGTCTGACCCTCCCCCAGGGGAACCTGCATGACCCCCTCAGGGGCTGGCTGCTGGGTCTGAACTGCAGGCTCACCCCACACCATGGCTGGGGGGAGGCCCTGAGGCAGACACTGAACTGAAAAACCACTGGCCTGTCGAAGGACTGTCTCCACATGCAGCATAGTCCAGCCCTTCTTGGCTGCAAAGTGGAGCCCTGAGCATGGTTGGGAGGAGACTCCTCATTGCTCCATGGGATCAAGGGGGAGATTCCCCCACAGAGGGAAACAGGAGACATCTGCCAGAAGAGTCCTTGCTCAGTGCCTGTCCATGCCCAGGGTCTTCTCTCCGGGCAGGCTCGCAGATCCACCTTCTTCCCGCTTTCAGTGCAGTCGTTCTTTAAGGTGAACCACAAATGCAATCGCTGTGCCAACTGGCGAAGTGGTGTGGAATGGGTGCAGTATATCCCATCAAGGTCCATGCCTGATGCATCTGGGATCCATGCCCTGGTGTGTGTCCACCACTGCCTGGAGACATAACACAGGCTAACTCTGAGGGCTTGTCCACACTTACCGCACTGCAGCGCTTAGGGAAGACGTGACCTGTGCCGATGAGAAAGCTTCCCCCGTCAGTGTAGGTACGCCCACCTCCCCGAGAGGCAGAAGCCCTTCCATCAACACTGGGGGTTAGGTGGGTGTGACTACATCACTCAGGGGCATGGATTTTCCACATCCTTGAGCAACACAGTTATCCCAACATAAGTTCCTGAGAAGAGTCACAAGGGCAAAGGTTCTCTCAGCTCGTGTGCACAGCTTCAGTGAGGAACAAATCAAATGGAATGAATTCTATTATCAAACGAACTGGGGAGACCCAACTTGTAGCTAAGAAGAGGAGAGAACAACATTCCTCCGTAGTGAAATGGCTCCAAAGCAGATGGGACTAAATTGGTTGTGAGACATGTCCCAGCCCACGAGGCAGATAGCCAGCTCAGCCACAGCTGTTTGCTCCCCCCTCCCTCAAGAACTGACCCCTTACTATGATCCAGAAGCATTTCACAGGTTTCAGAGTAACAGCCGTGTTAGTCTGTATTCGCAAAAAGAAAAGGAGTACTTGTGGCACCTTAGAGACTAACCAATTTATTTGAGCATGAGCTTTCGTGAGCTACAGCTCACTTCATCGGATGCGTGTAGCGGAAAATACAGTGGGGAGATTTATATACATAGAGACCATGAAACAATGGGTGTTACCATACACACTGTAAGGAGAGTGATCAGGTAAGGTGAGCTATTACCAGCAGGAGCTGGGTGGGGGGGAACCTTTTGTAGTGATAATCAAGGTGGGCCATTTCCAGCAGGGGACACCATCATAGGGCCTAATAACGTCAGCCACACTATCAGAGGCTCCTTCACCTGCACATCTACCAATGTGATCTATGCCATCATGTGCCAGCAATGCCCCTCTGCCATGTACATTGGGCAAACTGGACAGTCTCTACGTAAAAGAATAAATGGACACAAATCAGATGTCAAAAATTATAACATTCAAAAACCAGTCGGAGAACACTTCAGTCTCTCTGGTCACTCGATTACAGACCTAAAAGTGGCAATTCTTCAACAAAAAAACTTCAAAAACAGACTCCAACGAGAGACTGCTAAATTGGAATTAATTTGCAAACTGGATACAATTAATTTAGGCTTGAATAGAGACTGGGAGTGGATGGGTCATTACACAAAGTAAAACTATTTCCCCATGTTTAGTCCCCCTCCCCACCTCCCACTGTTCCTCAGACGTTCTTGTCAACTGTTGGAAATGGCCCACCTGGATTATCACTACAAAAGCCCCCACCCCCCCCCACCCCCACTCTCCTACTGGTAATAGCTCACCTTAAGTGATCACTCTGGTTACAGTGTGTATGGTAACACCCATTGTTTCATGTTCTCTATGTATATAAATCTCCCCACTGTATTTTCCACTGAATGCATCCGATGAAGTGAGCTGTAGCTCACGAAAGCTCATGCTCAAATAAATTTGTTAGTCTCTAAGGTGCCACAAGCATTTCACAGTTTGTCAGGGAAAGTAAACAAGGGCCATTGACAGCTCCTGGGTGAGCATGGTCATTTCTAGCATAGAAACTCTTTTGCTGTTGATGGAGGCTGGATGGATGGGAGGACGCTGTGGAGACAGAGAGTCTGGATCTGAAATATGTGTCTTTGCCATGATCTCTTTTGGATGGGAACTGCTCTGCACTAACACATCAGCCACAAACACAAGAAATACCACAGATAAGGAAGCAAACCAAGCTGCAGCTGCAGCCTGCAGCATCAATACTCATAAATAACAGTGAATCTTCGGCCTAGGTACCAGGGAAAGCACTCACAAAATAAACTGGCTTAGTTTAAGATGTAGGAGTTGATTTCCTCTTGACGTCTGAGGGGTACATTCCATTTCAAGCCTGTCTAATGTTTGGGGGAGTGAGTGGGTGCAAAGGTGAGTGGGTTAGCGTGTGAGAGAGTGATAGCACGGGATAGGCTCTGATGCCAGAAGAGCTAAATGAGATCGGATTGGTCTGGCTGGCTCGTTCTGCTTTGCTGTATCAGAATTATATCAACTAGCACGTGGTGAGGAGGGGGCTCCCCTGCTAGAACACACAGCTCAACTTACTTGTTTTGGAACTTACATTATTTGGTTTTGGTAACAGCATCAACACTTTAAAAGGGGCCTTCTCAGCATAGTTTTCAAACCCTTGGTTATTCACCGTTGATTACAATCAACAGCCCCTTTGCTTGCGGTTGAATTATACTCCTTAGACTCATATCCCCTCTTCTGCACATACACATTGTTTATGACGGAGGCCCTTGGAAAATAGTGGGAGAAAGGGCAGAAGAGTCAGGGAATTGTCCTGATTGTGGTGGCAAATGTTCACTCGTGCTGGTTGGGAATTTTTCATCCCAGGGATTTTGCCTTTTTGCAAAAATTGAAAGTTTCTGTGGGGAAATTTTAATATTGCCAGAAAAATTCAATTTTTCATCAGGAAAATCAAAATGAGGGCTTAGCAATTGCCCACCTGGAGAGCTCTTGTCAATTTCACTCCAGGAGACAGAGAAATTGACAAGAACCTTTCAGGGGAGCAGGTGAAAAATTGTTTCAGTTCTCCTGAGATGGAATTTTCCTGAAAATCCCTTCCCAGGAGAAATTTGGTATTTTTCACTTTTTATCCTGATTCAAGACAAAACATTTTTCAAAAATGCAAAATTTTCCATGGGCAGGGATTTCCATTTTCCAGCCACCTCCAATGTTAACCTTTTGCAGTATATGGCAAGGCTGGTTCACTGTGACTAAACATTTCACAGTGGTGTAATTCTCTTTCCAAAATGGCAAAAGCGGTCAAGGTGCACTAGGTTAAAAATCAGCTCAGCAAAACAGCACACAGGGCACAAACTTTCCTCCCCTGAGAGCTCCACTAGCATCCAAGTGAGATAGCATGAGCAGTGTATTCGGTCCCCAGTGAAGCAGTGTGAGTATCCAGCACACCTGCAGGATTGGTGGGGCTTGTCAGATTATCAGCCTAATCACTTGGGAGAGACAGTTTAAACCAAAAAAAGTGAATGATAGTTGGGAATTATTTAAGAACATTTATTAGTTGTCCAAAAAGTCACAGTTGAGAAAGAAGGTCAAAAAACGAACCTGGCTTAGAGATAAAGTGAAAGCAGCTATAAAAAATAATACATAATGAATGAGAGAAAGCGGAAGTTGATAACAATGAATATAAATCAGAAGCTGGACATTGTAGAAAATTGATAAGGGAAGCAAAAGGAAGCAAGGAGAAATATATGGCCAAAAAAATAAGCATAATAAGATTGTTATGTATATTAAGAACAAAAAAGAATCCTAGAAGTGTTATTGCTCCACTACTAAATAGAAATGGTGGAATTGTCAATAATAATGCAGAAAAGGTAGACATATTCAATAAATATTTCTGTTTTATATTTGGGGGAAAAAATAATGTAGTTATTATCATGCAATGATGATGCTGAAACACTTTCCATCCCAATAATAACTCATGAGGATATTAGACAGCAGCTACTAAAATTAGACATTTTTAAATCAGCAGTCAGAATAACTTGCATCCAAGAATTTTAAAAGAGCTGGCCAAGGAGTTTGCTGCACCATTAATGTTGCATAGATCTTGGAACATCAGGGAAGTCCCAGAAGACAGAAAAAAAGTTGATGTTGTGCCAATGTGTAAAAGGGATAAATGGGAAGACTTGGGCAATTATAGACCTGTTAGCCGGACATGAATCCCAGGCTTAATATTGGAGCAGCTGATACAGGACTCGATTAATAAAGAATTAAAGAACAGTAACACAATTAATGCCAATCAACATGGTTTTATGGAAAGCCGAGCTAACTTAATAGCTTTTTTAGATTGGATTATGTCAAAGACTGAGTTGTGGGCTCTCTGGCCTAGTGATTGGAACAAGAATCCAGTCTACCAGTTAGAGCTGAATCATGATGGGGCAGGTCCAGGAACAAAGTCAAGGGTCATAGCCAGGTGTGAGAAACCAAAGCCTATGCTGAAGGGTTAACCAGCGTTGAAGTCAGAAGGCAGAGGCGAGGGTCAGAGCTGGGAGTCAGAAGTCAAGGAGAAGATGGGGGCCGGAGCAGGAGCAGGTAGAGTCTAGAGCAAGTCTCGAGACAGTGGAGGCAGGGACAGGACCACGCACAGCTGAAGGCTAGGAATGTGTTGAGCAGCTCCTGGACTACTGCTGCTACTCTATCAGCCTGCTGCCTCCTTCTGCCAGTCAGGTGGTACAGCCAGTCGGAACGCTTGTCTCAGGGCCAGCTGAGCTCATTGCTGGCTCTGCTGCAGGCCAGGCCCCTGGCAGATTAGTGCTGATGTAAGATACTTGGACAACTTTAAGGCTTTTGACTTGGTACCTCATAACATCTTGATAAAGAAACTAGAATGATATAAAATGAACACGGCATATATTAAATGGATTAAAAACTGGCTAACTGATTGTTCTCAAAAAGTAAGTGTAAATGTTGAACTGTCCCTGTGAGAGAGTATTTCCAGTGGGATCCTACCGGGATTGGGTTTTGGCCCTATGCTATTCAATATTTCATCACTGACAAAGTTTGCAGATAACATAAAAATTGGGGCAGGGGTAAATAATGAAGAGGACAGGTCACTGACACAGAGCGATCTGGATCACCTGGTAAGCTGGGCACAAGCAAACAATATGTGTTTTAATATGGCTTGATGTAAATGTATGAAACTAGGAACAAAAAATGTCAGCCGTACTTACAGGATGGGGGGCTCTATCCTGGGAAGCAGGGACTCAGGAAAAGATTTGTAGGTCACGGTGGAAAATCAGCTGAACTTTGAGCTCCCAGTGAGATACTGTGGCCAAATGGGATCCTGCGATGCACAAACAGGGGAATCCCAAACGGGAGTATTTGCATTTGGCCCTGGTGCAACTTGCTGCTGGAATCCTGCATCCCGTTCCGGTGCCCAGAATTCAAGGAGGCTGCTGATAAACTGAAGAGGGTTCAGAGAAGAGCCACAAGAATGATGAAAGGATTAGAAAACCTGCCATAGAGTGATAGACTCAAGGAGCTCAATCTATTTAGCTTAACAAAGAGAAGGTTAAGGGGTGACCCAATGACAGTCTCGATGTACCTACGTGGGAAATAAATATTTAATAATGGACTCATGAATCTAGCCAAGAAAGGTCTAACATAATCCAATGGCTGGAAGTTGAAGCTAGACAAATTCAGAATGGAAACCCATTGGAACAATTTCCCAAGGGTCGTGGTAGATTCTCCATCGCTGACAATTTTTAAATCCAGACTGGATGTTTTTCTAAAAGCTCTGCTCTAGGAATGATTTGGGGGCAGGTCTCTGACCTGGGCTATACAAGTCAGACTGGATGATCACAAAGCTCCTTTCTGGCCTTGGGATCTATGAATCTCTGAAACGACAACCACCCCAGCCCTTCTCAGCTCACTCCCTGCCTTTTTCCCTAAAAGGTCAGCTATTGCTATCTTTAATATCAGCTAAAAAATAGGGAAACAAGGGGTTTTCCTTATAGAAACTCTACAGTGAAAGGGCAAGTGAACAAGGGAAGTTGTTAGAATGAAAGCTGCACTTAATACTTTACATATAAAATGTTTTAACCTTTCCCCTTCTTTTCTGTATCTTTAATAAAAGGTTAAAAGGATTTTAATGGTGTATTTGCCTTGGGACTAAGCAGGCTGAGGTCTCTGGATACCAAACCCCAAGCCTTGTTTAACAGTTTAATGCCAGGCGGTGACAGGGTCATGTTACCACCTCTAGCTCTTTGGGCCCATATATTCCATTTAAATAAATAGAACACTGTCTCTGGAAAACGGGAGTGAAGACAAATTCCCGACTGTCAAAACACAAGCAAGTACAACTATGGTGTAAGAATTTTCCCTGCTTCTAAAAGTTCCTTCGAAGTCTGAGCCTAGCCAGGGACAAATAGATCAGCTACTCCTGCATGCTGGCTTGTGGGAAGGAGCACACAGGGGGCTCGTTATCCTGCTATGGGCATCAAGGACAGCGCAACAAACTGGGCCGAGAAGGGACAGAACTAAACTCTGAGCAACAGATGCCAAGAGATGCCAACACAGAGCAACCTTGTCTGCTCAGATTCTACTTGTTTATAGAACAGGGCTGTCAGCTGCAGCGCGGAGTGAAACTGAGGGGTTTGAAAGGTTCCACTCGGCTTATTCCCTGAAGAGGGGATTAGGGATAACTCAGACCATTAGACTTCCTTGGAACCATCCCACCTGCCCCTTCAAGAAACATTCCAGGCATAGTTTTGCCATGAAGAAAGAGCCTGACAAATTCTTGTGTGTTTGTTAAGCTAGTGAAAAAGGTCCAAAGGCAGCCTGCAAATGCCTGGGGAAGGTTTCTGTTGTTGTTCTTGTGATAAACCTCTGATAATCTCAGCATTAGGGTTTTAGCATTAGACGCTCCTACCGCTAGGCTTCCTCCAAAGCAGAAAGGCCACTCCCACGGGCTGTATCGTTTAATCTTCGATTTATTCCGTTCCACAGAACCATGGAAACAAGACAGGGACTTGGAGCAAGAGAGCACCAACCTACACCAAGCAGAGTCAGACTGCTAGAATAAATCGCCCCCAAAAGCAAGCAGAGTTAGAGAAAGAAACAGGATTTCTGAGTGCCCAAAAGCAGGTACTTCACAGAAACAAGACAAGAGTCCCAAAGAGTGAACAAATGGGCTTTGGCCTGACAGAACAGGAGGACATCACAAACCCAGGGACAGGCGGGGAGAGGAAGGAGCCCAAAGCCTTGTGGTAAGGCATGTGCAAATCTTAATGGCTCATTGGTGGGATGGAGACGGCAGGGGGAATGCAGAAGTGTGTGTGGGTGTGTGTACACGCACCGGCAGCACTGTCCATGCCGTGCATCTGCCTTTGGCTGAGTTTTGGGAGGGAAATAACCATTTCAGCGTATGAGATCAGAGGAACCTACATTATTTTGTCCATGTTCAAATAATTCTTACACCTGTTTCACTGAGAAGCTTGGAATTGGCGGGGGGTAATGGGGCGGGAAGGGGTCACTCTGGGATCAGCCTTTCGCTGTTCCTGTGGAAAAACCACCCACATTTGGCAAAGTGATGAGCTTTTGAGAAATGCCAGTTTGCACAGGCCCAGGAGAGCTGTGTTAAGAGTCTGGCAGCTAAGCCTCTCCAGCCCCTCAGCTCCCAACGTGCACTTGTAACCCCCTGGGGGTTTAGAGAGCGTGGCCCCTGTAAACCCTTGTCCTGAGCCAGAGGAAGTGCTTGTGGGTCCAGCCACCTGGGACGAAGGAAAGCCAGGGG
The DNA here is from genome assembly GCF_965152235.1 of Eretmochelys imbricata. Lineage (NCBI taxonomy): Eukaryota > Metazoa > Chordata > Testudines > Cheloniidae > Eretmochelys > Eretmochelys imbricata. Next base: position 80,492,298 of record NC_135582.1, on the reverse strand, counting down.
GTAGGTGTGTCTGAAGCTCCAGACAAGAGGCCTGCAACAGGCAGGCCCCCAGTGAAACAGAACAAGAACCTGCCTGAAGCCTGGGAGGGACAGAGCGGCGGACCGGGGACACCCCAGGACAGGAACCAGGAGGAGCACCCTGCCAGGGAGGAATCGCCCAAGAAGGACAAACTGGAGCTGGACCCAGTATCACCGCTGCCCAGAGCTGTATGGGGCCGTGACTACTGGGGCTGGTGACTTTGCATTGGGAATAAGGAGGGAGGCTGTAGCTCGGTAAGTGGGGAGGTGGTCGCTCTGGGTGGCTTTGCAGAGAGCGGCAGAAGAGGGCGCCGGAGGGGTTTGCTCGGGGAAGTTCACTGGCGCCGAAGACGACCAGGAACACCCAAGACTCACCCCTGGACTGGAACTCTGCCCAGGACTCCTGAACTCTGTGTGCTCGGTGTCTGCCCTGTCAGACTGTGGGGCCTCGCGTTGGCTGTAACCCTGTTTTACTGCTCCCCTTATATTTCCCCCTCTTGTTTTTCTCATCTCACCCCTCTGTGAATAAATATTCCCTTTCCTATATTCACTGTACTATTCCGGTGTGTGTGTCACTCCGGGGGGCTGAAACAGGTGCCCCTGGGGCGGAAGGGACTTTCCCTGCTGCGTCCCTGCGTGTGCCGTTGCTCCGCCGGAGCCGCCTGCAGAGCAGACTCCATCTAGGCCACGAGGGTGCTACGGTCTCACAGCATTTGGCGAATACGGAGGACAGCCTGTGAGAGAGTGCGGCCTGCAGGGGGCTGAGAAAGAAGCGATTCCCAGAATTGCTGCTGGAAATGGGATCTCCTGAACCGAAGCCCTCTCTGCGCGCCGTGGCGCTGAAGTGGGGAAGTGGTGCATTTTATGGAAACCCCCAAAAGGGTCAGTGAGGGTTCCCAAAGAGCGGGCGGGTCAGGAATGCCACCAGACAAGGAGACGTTATGGGGAGGGTAAGCGCTGGGATCTTGCCTGGGAATACAGAATTCGAGAGAGGGTGAAGTAGCCACGGGGAGCGGTAGGAGGCTCCAGTGGTAACCGGGGTGGGCCAGAAGACAGGCCTGATGTACACTGCCCCATTATGCTGACATAGTTCACCAGCTCCCTGAGCGACGCTGAGCCGTGGTCAATGTAAAGAGGTCAATGCAGCATGAGTATAGACCAGTGGTCTCCAACCTTTTTACGCCCAAGATCACTTTTTGAATTTAAGGGTAACCCAGGATCTACCCCACCCTTTCCCCAAAGCCCCGCCCCGCTCACTCCATCCCCCCCCCCATCAGTTGCTCGCTCTCCCCCACCCTCACTCACTTTCACCGGTCTGGGGTAGGGGGTTGGGGTTCGGGAGGGGGTGCTCGCTCTGGGCTGGGGCCAAGTGTGGGAGGGGGCTCTGCGATGAGCCTGGGGCAGGGGTGTAGGAGGGGGTACAGGGTGCTGGCTTTGGGAGGGGGATCAGGGCTGGGGCATGGGGTTGGGGTGCAGGAGGGGGTACAGGTGCTGGATCTGGGAGGGGGGTCAGGGCTGGGAGTTGGGGTGCAGGAGGGGGTACAGGTGCTGGATCTGGGAGGGGGGTCAGGGCTGGGAGTTGGGGTGCAGGAGGGGGTACAGGTGCTGGATCTGGGAGGGGGGTCAGGGCTGGGAGTTGGGGTGCAGGAGGGCGTACAGGGTGCTGGCTCTGGGAGGGGGTCAGGGCTGGGGCATGGGGTTGGGGTGCAGGAGGGGGTACAGGGTGCTGGCTCTGGGAGGGGGTCAGGGCTGGGGCATGGGGTTGGGGTGCAGGAGGGGGTACAGGTGCTGGATCTGGGAGGGGGGTCAGGGCTGGGAGTTGGGGTGTAGGAGGGCGTACAGGGTGCTGGCTCTGGGAGGGGGGTCAGGGCTGGGGTATGGGGTTGGGGTGCAGGAGGGGGTACAGGGTGCTGGCTCTGGGAGGGGGTCAGGGCTGGGGCATGGGGTTGGGGTGCAGGAGGGGGTACAGGTGCTGGATCTGGGAGGGGGGTCAGGGCTGGGAGTTGGGGTGTAGGAGGGCGTACAGGGTGCTGGCTCTGGGAGGGGGTCAGGGCTGGGGCATGGGGTTGGGGTGCAGGAGGGGGCACAGGGTGCTGGCTTTGGGAGGGGGTCAGGGCTGGGGCATGGGGTTGGGGTGCAGGAGGGGGTACAGGTGCTGGATCTGGGAGGGGGGTCAGGGCTGGGAGTTGGGGTGCAGGAGGGGGTACAGGTGCTGGATCTGGGAGGGGGGTCAGGGCTGGGAGTTGGGGTGCAGGAGGGGGTACAGGTGCTGGATCTGGGAGGGGGGTCAGGGCTGGGAGTTGGGGTGCAGGAGGGCGTACAGGGTGCTGGCTCTGGGAGGGGGGTCAGGGCTGGGGTATGGGGTTGGGGTGCAGGAGGGCGTACAGGGTGCTGGCTCTGGGAGGGGGTCAGGGCTGGGGCATGGGGTTGGGGTGCAGGAGGGGGTACAGGTGCTGGATCTGGGAGGGGGGTCAGGGCTGGGAGTTGGGGTGCAGGAGGGCGTACAGGGTGCTGGCTCTGGGAGGGGGTCAGGGCTGGGGCATGGGGTTGGGGTGCAGGAGGGGGTACAGGTGCTGGATCTGGGAGGGGGGTCAGGGCTGGGAGTTGGGGTGCAGGAGGGGGTACAGGTGCTGGATCTGGGAGGGGGGTCAGGGCTGGGAGTTGGGGTGCAGGAGGGCGTACAGGGTGCTGGCTCTGGGAGGGGGTCAGGGCTGGGGCATGGGGTTGGGGTGCAGGAGGGGGTACAGGTGCTGGCTCTGGGAGGGGGGTCAGGGCTGGGAGTTGGGGTGCAGGAGGGCGTACAGGGTGCTGGCTCTGGGAGGGGGTCAGGGCTGGGGCATGGGGTTGGGGTGCAGGAGGGGGTACAGGTGCTGGATCTGGGAGGGGGGTCAGGGCTGGGAGTTGGGGTGCAGGAGGGGGTACAGGTGCTGGATCTGGGAGGGGGGTCAGGGCTGGGAGTTGGGGTGCAGGAGGGCGTACAGGGTGCTGGCTCTGGGAGGGGGTCAGGGCTGGGGCATGGGGTTGGGGTGCAGGAGGGGGCACAGGGTGCTGGCTCTGGGAGGGGGTCAGGGCTGGGGGTTAGGGTGCGTCCTCCTTCCAGGCAGCACTTTCCTTTGGCGGCTTCTGACTGGCGGTGCAGAGTGGCTGCTGGTAAGGCAGGCTCCCTGCCTACCCCGTCCCCACACCACTCCCAGAAGGGGCCAACACACCCCTGCGGCCCCTGGCGGTGGGGGAGGGGGACACATGGCTCCACACGCTGCCCCTCTCTGCAAGCACCGCCCCCACAGCTCCCATTGGCCACAGCTCCCCATTCCTGGCCAATGGGAGCTGCGGGAGTAGCGCTTGCAGGCAGGAGCAGTGCATGGAGGGAGACCCCCGCCCTCGCACCCCCAGGGTCGCCGTGGCCACTGCCAGGAGCGGCATGGGGCCGGGGTAGTCTGCCTTAGCGTCAGCCCCGCTGCACCACCAGAGATCGCGATCAACTGGGAGATCCTCTAGGATCGACCAGTCGATCGCAATCGACCAGATGGTGACCACTGGTGTAGACCCTGCGTTACCTATGTCAACCATAACAGTCCTCCAGCCACTGTCCCACAATGCCCGACACTGACCGCTCTGGTCACCATAGTTAACTCCTGTCATAACGATACAGCTAAGGGTAGCCTACAATTCCTCCTCACCTGTAAGGGGTTAAGAAGCTCAAATAACCTGGTTGGCACCTGACCAAAAGGACCAATGGGGAAAGACGATACTTTCAAATCTTTGAGGGGGGAAGGCTTTGTTTTTGTGTGTTCTCTTGGGAAGCAGAAAAGCATCTGGCCAGAAAACTCCTTCTCCTATAAACCATCCTAAAAGTCTCTCATATTGCAAAAGTTGTAAGTAAAAGCTAGGCAAGTTGTGTTAGAATATCTTCTGTTCTGCTTGTGAATTTTCCTTTCCTGGAGGGAGGTTTTTTCCTGTTTTTTGTAACTTTGAAACTAAGCCTAGAGGAAGTTCTGCTGTGTTTTTGAATCTTTTGTTACCCTGTAAAGTTATTTTCCATCCTGATTTTACAGAGGTGATTTTTACCTTTTTTTAAATAAAATCCTTCTTTTAAGAACCTGACTGATTTCTCTATTTTAAAGAATCCTTATTGAGGTTACAGGGACAAACCATCCCGATGTGTAGAAAGAATAGTAAATATGGCAGGCGACCAGCTTGGCTTAACAGTGAAATCCTTGCTGATCTTAAACACAAAAAAGCAGCTTACAAGAAGTGGAAGGTTGGACAAATGACCAGGGAAGAGTATAAAAATATTGCTCGGGCTTGCAGGAGTGAAATTAGGAAGGCCAAATCACACTTGGAGTTGCAGCTAGCAAGAGATGTTAAGAGTAACAAGAAGGGTTTCTACAGGTATGTTAGCAACAAGAAGAAAGTCAAGGGAAGTGTGGGCCCCTTAATGAACGAGGGAGGCAACCTAGTGACAGAGGATGTGGAAAAAGCTAATGTACTCAATGCTTTTTTTGCCTCTGTCTTCACGAAAAAGGTCAGCTCCCAGACTGCTGCACTGGGCAGCACAGCATGGGGAGGAGGTGACCAGCCCTCTGTGGAGAAAGAATTGGTTCGGGGCTATTTAGAAAAGCTGGATGAGCACAAGTCCATGGGGCCGGATGCGCTGCATCCGAGACTGTTAAAGGAGTTGGCGGATGTGATTGCAGGGCCATTATCTTTGAAAACTCATGGCGATCGGGGGACGACTGGAAAAAGACTAATGTAGTGCCCATCTTTAAAAAAGGGAAGAAGGAGGATCCAGGGAGCTACAGGCCAGTCAGCCTCACCTCAGTCCCTGGAAAAATCATGGAGCAGGTCCTCAAGGAATCAATTCTGAAGCACTTAGAGGAGAGGAAAGTGATCAGGAACAGTCAGCATAGATTCACCAAGGGAATGTCATGCCTGACTAATCTAATTGCCTTCTATGACGAGATAACTGGCTCTGTGGATGAGGGGAAAGCAGTGGACATGTTGTTCCTTGACTTTAGCAAAGCTTTTGGTACGGTCTCCCACAGTATTCTTGCCAGCAAGTTAAAGAAGTAAGGGCTGGATGAATGGACTATAAGGTGGATAGAAAGCTGGCTAGATTGTCGGGCTCAGCAGATAGTGATCAATGGCTCCATGTCTAGTTGGCAGCCGGTATCAAGTGGAGTGCCCCAAGGGTCGATCCTGGGGCCAGTTTTGTTCAATATCTTAATTTATGATCTGGAGGATGGTGTGGATTGCACCCTCAGCAAGTTTGCAGATGACACTAAACTGGGAGGAGTGGTAGATATGCTGGAGGGTAGGGATAGGATACAGAGGGACCTAGACAAATTGGAGGATTGGAGTCCTGCACTTAGGATGGAAGAATCCCATGCATCGCTACAGACTAGAGAACGAATGGCTCGGCAGCAGTTCTGCAGAAAAGGACCGAGGGGTTACAATGGACGAGAAGCTGGATATGAGTCAGCAGTGTGCCCTTGTTGCTAAGAAGCCTAACGGCATTTTGGGGTGTATAAGTAGGAGCATTGCCAGCAGATCGAGGGACATGATCATTCCCCTCTATTCGACAATGGTGAGGCCTCATCTGGAGTACTGTGTCCAGTTTTGGGTCCCACACTACAAGAAGGATGTGAAAAAATTGGAAAACGTCCAGTGGAGGGCAACAAAAATGATTAGGGGGCTGGAGCACATGACTTACAAGGAGAGGCTGAGGGAACTGAGGTTTATTTAGTCTGCGGAAGAGAAGAATGAGGGGGGATTTGATAGCTGCTTTCAACTACCTGAAAGGGGGTTCCAAAGAGGATGGAGCTCGACTGTTCTCAGTGGTAGCAGATGACAGAACGAGGATTAATGGTTTCAAGTTGCAGTGGGGGAGGTTTAGGTTGGATATTAGGAAAAACTTTTTCACTAGGAGGGTGGTGAAGCACTGGAATGCATTACCTAGGGAGGTGGTGGAATCTCCTTCCTTAGTAGTTTTTAAGGTCAGGCTTGAAAAAGCCCTGGCTGGGATGATTTAGTTGGGGATTGGTCCTGCTTTGAGCAGGAGTAGGACTAGATGACCTCCTGAGGTCCCTTCCAACCCTGATGTTCTAAGATTCTATGATTCTCTATTGTCCTAAGACAACAGAGAAAGGGGTTTGGGTGTGTGATCACTTTGTAACCAATTGGTTAGGATATTATTCTCAAGCCTCCCCAGGAAAGGGGGTGTAAAGGCTTGGGGGGATATTTTGGGAGAATAGGAACTCCAAGTGGGCCTTTCCCTGATTCTTTGTTAAATCACTTAGTGGTGGCAACTTACCCTCCAAGGGCAAAGAATTTGTGCCTTGGGGAAGTTTTAACCTAAGCTGATAGAAATAAGCTTAGGGGGTAGTTCATGCGGGTCCCCACATCTGTACCCTACAGTTCAGAGTGGGGAGGGAACCCTGACAACTCCGCTGCCCAGGGGTCACGTAGACCAGAGGGCACCCCCAACCCCTCTTTAAAACCCGCGTGAATTTTTGAAATGCCTTTCTCTGGTTGTCCAGCGTGGCGAGCACATCTCGATCTCCTCTCCGTTGTTGTGTGCAATTGCCCAGCTGGCCATGCGTGCTGCACGCGCCCGACGTGCTCCTGCCTGGGGAAAAGCGGCTGCCCAAACACAGCTCTGAAGCCGCTGTAGCAACGTTGACGTCTATGAGCAGATCGCTCGGGGGGTGCAGGAGAAGGGGTACAGCTGAGACACCCAGCCGTGCCGCGTGACAGCCAAGGAGCTGCATCAGGCACACCACAAGGCCAGGGAGGCCAACCACAAACAGGTGCCAAGCCACAGACCTACCACTTTTACAAGAGCTGCATGCCATACCTGGTGGAGACCCCAGGATACCACCGACGACCCCGCGTCACAGGCTTCTGCCATGAATAGGGTGAGCAGAGGGCGAGCGTGAAAAATCAGGACGGGGGTGGGGGGTAATAGGTGCCTCTAAAAGAAAAAGCCCCCAAAATCCGGACTGTCCCTATAAAATCGGGACACCTGGTCACCCTAGCTGTGAATAGTGAGGACGTGGGTGAGGAAGAGGAGGAGGAGTATTCAGGACAGGCCACCAGGGGATCCAGCTGTGCCATGAGCCAGGACCTGGTTATTATTCCACCGCAGTCCAGCCAGTCCCAGAGCCCTACGTTCAGTTTTGTGCACCCCAGCAATTCCCTCCCCATTTCCCTCACCCCTGGCAGGCCAGGCTCACCATGGCCCGTGCTGTTAGTTGCACCGTGATCCAGCACTCCAGAGCAGAAGTGTCCGTAAGCAGCTCTTGTTTAACACTCTGGGGGAGCAAGGGAAGCGGGGACTGACGGATCTGATGTTTCCCTTTCTGTACAGACTGTACTGACCATGGCATCTCCCTGTGTGTTATCTGTAGCTGCTGCCACTGCGGCCCTGAGGGGTCCCACCCCTCCCGGCACCAGCACAGCAACTGACCAGATAAGGAGGAGTAAAAAGAGCACATGGTCTGTGGGACCCTGCAAGCCTGGGCTGCCTCGGCCCTGGAAGAGAGGGCCTGGAGGCGGCACGGAGAAGGAACCCGGGCAGGAGAGGGTGCAGGAAAAGGAGAGGGAGACACGTCGGCACACACAGGTGCTGCAGCTCCAGGCTCAACAATCCCAGGCTCGACTGCCACTGCAGATGGTGGAGAAGGCAGCATAGTGCTGCACCGCCCCCCTCCCCTCCCATCCCGCAGCATGCCCTTGCCTCCCCCTCCCACTGCACACCAGGGCAAAGCCTGGCCAGCCCCAGCTGCACGCCCACTGCCTGCCCTGTATGGCTGGGTCGCGGCAACGCACATCCATGCTCCTTCCTCGTCTGTATTTACGAAGGTCCCTACATTGGTTTAAGTAACGACGTATTTACTTTTATGTTCTTCTGTTTGTCAGGTGCTGTTTTCCTAACTGAATAAAACTCTTATTCTGGATGTGAATCATCTTCATTCCTTTACACACCTGGTGTAGAATGCCTGCTGGCAGGGAAAGCGATGGCCTTGTACACTCACAACCCACAGGATCAGTGGCAAACAGTGTAGTTGTCATAACTGTACAGCAAGATCGCTGACATTATTAGCTGCCCTGGCAGGGCTTTATCCACAGCTGTGCAGCAAGCACCCCACGGTCCTGACCGGCCCCCAAACGGCAGCGCCGGGCACCACAGGACGTTCCCGTGGCTCGCCGGGGAAGTGCTCTTTCAAAGCCTCCCTAGGCCTTAGCGCCTCACTGAGCTCGTCTGACAGCTCCCTTGTCTGGCTGTTCCAACGCAGCGGACAGCCGCCCCACCTCCGTCCTCTACCCCGCGGCAAGTTCTCCCCCTTTGCTTCCCCGATATCACGCAGGACACAAGAGGCAGCTAGAACCGTTGGGATATTTGTCACCCGGAGATCCAATCTGGCGAGGCAACAAGGCCAGCGCCCTTTCAATGTACCAAGAGCACATTCACCCGCCATGCTGCCCTGCTGCACCTGCAGCTGAATCCCTCCCTGGGGCTGTCGAGGCGGCCAGCGTCTGGCTTCACGAGCCCAGGGAGGAAGGGATAGGCTGGACCCCCAGGATCACTGTTGGCATTTCAGCACAGGTGGTAAAATGGTGGGGGGTGTAGCCTACCATCCCATTGAAGTTCAGGAACCCCATAGCTGCAAAGCCAGACACCAGGTCCTGCACAGTGCGGAGAGTCACAGTCCTGCGTAGCAGGAGATGATTACTGGCCCTGCACACTTGCATGATTGCGGCCGCCCCAGTGGATTTTCCTATTCCAAAATGACTTCCCACTGACTGGTAGCAATATAGTGCTGCAAGTTCCCACAGTGTGATCGCCCTGGGCAGCGCATGAACCACCAGCTGGGGGAGGCTAGCCCCCAGCCCCGCACAACGCCAGAGCCCCCGCCCCACCTCAGCCACCAACCCCCGCCCCAGGCTAGCCCCCCCAGCCCTGGAGCGCCGGGAGGGCGGGCTGCACGGCCCCAGCCTCAGCCCCAGCCAGGGGAAGCCGCAGAGGAGGGCTTGGGGGAGGAGCATAGGCGGGGCCATGCCTGGCTGTTTGGAGAGACACAGCCTCCTCCAGCCTATGATACCCGCTGACCATGGTGATCACCACTTGCTTCTCCACTGTCAGCGCAGCTCTTAGTTCAGTGTCCCTGCACTGGACAGCTGGGGTGAACTCGGCACACGGATCCCGGAATGTGGCCTCAGGCATCCAAAAGTTCTGCAGCCACCGCTCATCATCCCAAACCTGCCTCACAATGGGATCCCACCGGTCAGTCTTTCGTTTCTCAGGTCCAGAAGCAGCACTCCACAATCTGCAGCTGCTCCAGGAACGACACCAACTATCGTGAATTGGTTCTCGCTATGTCCCGCAGCAAGCTGACCGCCAGGAAATCGTCATGTTCCCCACGTTTCTTTTGGCAGCTCTGCAAATACTGGAGGATCGTGCGTCCCGTGCTTGCAACGCTCATGATAATAGTGCAGGGCTGTGCAGGTTCCATGCTTCCGTCAGAGATGGCAGACAGTGACAAGTTCTGCGTAGGTTCAAGGGAAACTGAAAATAGGTGCAAAAGTGATGGGATAGAGATGATATTATGGGAAGCTGACCCCTTGCTCCCAGTCACCCTGCGTGACTTGTTTCTACCCCACCATGCATTGCCAAAACTACCCAAAAGACAGTGCGTGGGACAGTGGCAGGCTAGTGATGTTCCTGAGCTCTCCGTCCACGGGAAATGTCCCGTTTCATGGCTGTGCTGTCAGCAAAGGGCTTGGACCCAGCTCTCCTGGAGGAAGCGAAGTCTAATGTTTTGTAAATACATGGAAGACTGACAAGTCAGTAAAGTCCGTTTCTTTCAGTTGCTAAATGGATACAGCCCAACTGCACACAGATTGAAGAACTTCCACACACAGTTTAACTAAATCAAATTAAAACCCTGTTTTAGTTAAACCAGGGACAAATTTTGTGCCGACAAGGCCTGGGTGGAAGGAGGTAAGCTGGTGAACTCCCACGCCAAGGGGTCAGAAGAGAGTGTACAGAGCAAAGCAGCTAGTAGGAGGGCAGAAGGGGGTCTAAGATAAACCAGGCCGCCCCCTAATGTACACCTGGCCTCAGCTCCCCAGTGCGTAATTACCGCACTCAGACCCCCTTGGTTATTGGCAAGAGGGGTAACCGAGTGTAACTCACACACGACTCTGGACTTTGCCCGTTTCTCTAGTGGGGAGTAGTTATTCCATCTCCATGACAACCCGGTCTTTCATCTGACACCCCCAAAGGAAGGCGCTGCCTAGTGCCAGCTGTGTGCTCTGCTTTTGGTAATAGGCCTCTTCACTCGCTGCTGGGACAGAGACCATCAGCTCATCTCAGCTGCTTTCACTTTAGGGTGCTGCCACAGCTTTGCCCTACAGCTGAAAGGCCCCATGTCTCCACGGGCAACCTTGGAGGTAACCAGTCCCCTGCGAGTTCTCAGCCTCCACTCTGGCTGCTGCTGCTTATTCTTCTCTGTGCAGGTAGGATGCACCTCAGCCGTGCAGCTGCTGGTCCAGTCCGCTTCCCTGCAGGCGCCAACACAAGTCACCTGCTACCGCGGCTCAGTGACATCGGATTGTGCTAAGGGGGAGGAGTGTTAAGGAGCAGGGACAAAGGGGGAGTCCCTCTCTCCTCTTGTCCCCACTAGTCATTCCTAACAACCAGCTTCTTTCATCCGACCCGCCGGCCCTTCTCAGTGAATCCCACTGCCCTGGAGGACCTAGCACCTCCACATGGCGGCGCGTAAGGACAGCAGCTGTAGGTACTGTCTGAGCCTGTAATGTTGTGTCATCCTTAGACCCAATGACCTGAACTATGCCTGTATGCCAAGACCCACGCTGCTGCTCCGTAGCAGGAACGAAGCTCTGGTAGTGACCAGAGGGACAGGACAACCCCTGTCCGAGGCTCATCGTAGCCGCCTCTGTTCAACTGGCAAAAGACAACAAACAAGTAAAGTCTGCCATTTTGGACAATTTGGATATTTCTGAGGAGACCCACCTTCAATGGTTCAGAATGGAGGGCTACCATGGGGGTGGGTGGCAAGGCCCGGACACCCACCACTCCCTCTAAGCTAATGGTACTGGTGGTGGTCCAAGGGAAAATGTTTCAAGGACTCTTAGACTCCAGTTGCAGTTGGAGGGTGGTTCAGACCTCCATGGTCAGAGGTGATAACACCCCTAAGCACACGATCTGCCCACAGTGTAGACATGGTGATGTCAAAACATACCCCAGCCAGCAGCTACAACGGAGAGTGGGAGCCCATGCTGCAGTAGTGACAGCAGCCCCAGATGAAAAATTAGCCTACCCTGTAAACATAGGCCGGGACTTGCCTTTTTTCTGGCTAGTCGTTAATGCACAAGCCTGGACAGTGGGTGAGGACCTGAGTCCCCATCAGTACGAGTTCCCCAGAGCTTGGTGAGCCGTGGGAAGCCAACGACCCTGAAGAAGGAATGCCCCAAGCAACTCAGCCGCCAACATACACAGGGAAAGAAAAGGTGACCGTTGGGGCCTGGAAGCCATTTCGTCCAAGAACAGAGAAACAACCCTACACTGAGCCATGCCTATGAACAACTGGCCTCCGTAAATTATGAGCTAATGGAGCCTCCATGGCGTGAACCGTATCTGCACTTAGCGCTCAAGGAGTGCTTGCACCAGATTGAAAGCGATCCACAAACTAAGCTGATCATCGTCTGTGCAGCCTGGTACCCGGCGGCTGTTCCCCTGCGCTCCGCGGAAGCTCTGGTGATAGCCCCGGAACTCTTGAAGCTTTTCTCACATGAGGTATTCCCCCGTGAAATATTAACAGATCAAGGGACCAACTTTACCTCCCAGCGGATGAGTGATCTGTACTCCATGCTGAAGGTCCCATGCCTGAAACGTCAGTGTATCACCCACAGACTGATAGTCTTGTAACCATGCCTTCATGGGTCACAACTGAGAATACCAAATTCAGGACAACCTGCTGAGAAATAGGGCGGACACACCCCAAAACTAAAGGTTATTCTCCCATAAAATATACCAAGCCAGCAACAAAAGTACACTTCTGTTTCACCACACTGGCTAACAAGAAGTCATAAAAGCAGTTTCCTTAGGTATTCCAGTGCTTGTCTCACTCTCAAAAACACCGGATTTAAAGATGAGTGGTTCTTTACAAGCAGTCTCATCAAATAAAAGGTTCTTCTGATCCCAAAGGACCAGCCACACACCCAGGTCAATATATAACTCAGATCTGACCCAGAAATCATGCTGTTGCCAATCCTTTAGTATCTAAAATCTAAAGGTTTATTTATAAAAGAAAGAAAGGTGAGCGTTAAAATTGGTTAAATGACTCAAATGCATACTGTGACAAAGCTCTGTCCTTGCCTCCGTTGGTCCTGCATTTCCTGGCGGATTTCGCTAGCCTCAGAGGCTTACTGTGACCCTCCATGTAACCCTTCTCTCTCTAGACAAGGGTCACAGTCTACTGAGCCATTTTAATCATAAGCCAGCAAGGGAGGTGAGGAGAAGTTATCCTTCCTTGCACAGTCTCTGTTGTCTCCCAGTCTCAGTGATTAATCAGGGGGCAATGGTGGGGAGGGGAGGAGGGAGCCCAGGCCCACCCTCTACTCTGGGCTCCAGCCCAGGGACCCTAATAGTATCAGCTATGGTAGCTGACCTTTTAGAAACATGACATGTACAATTCCCTGGGCTACTTCCCCCACAGCAGCCCTCACTTCCTCAAGCTCCACTTCACCCTTACCTCAGGGCCTCCTTCCTTGTGCCTGATATGGTGTGTACTGCTCAGCCTCTTCAACAGCGCAACTTCCTCCCACAGCTCCTGACATGCACCCCCACCTGGCTGACTGGGAGGCTTTTAACTAGTTTCAGCCAGCCCCTGATTGGCTTCAGGTGTCCCAATCAACCTAGCCTTCTCCCTGCCTTCTGGAAAGTTTTTAATTGGCCCCAGGTGTCTTAATTGACCTGGAGCAGCTTCCATTTCACTTAACCTGGTACCAGGGATTTGTTTAGCCTGGAGCTAATATATCTATCTCCCACGACCTTTTTATAGCCATCTGGCCTTGCCCCGTCACAATACATTAATTGCAAAGTTCTTGGTTCAGGCTTGTAGCAGCGATGGAATAAACTGCTGGCTTGATAAATTTCTGGTTGCTTCCAAATCATTGGAAGGACCTGAGTCTATTGGTTCGAATGCTCCCATTAGTATACGGTGATAGTCCAGAGGCTTGAGCAGGAAAGAGGCTGGAGCAGGGTAGAGGCAAAATGAAGGTGTTTCCAGGGCCTTTAATAGCTTCTGCCATGTGGAGGGAAACCCATTGTTTCAAACAAAGCCCTCAGCACAGCTAGTGGAAAATTACAGGTAAAAGATGGAGTTTGGAGTCACATGGGCAAGTCACCTGTCCATGCCCGATTTCGCTTAGTCATAGCAGAAAGTCATAACCTATACTTCAGAAGGAACGTCCACAGAAAAGTCCATTCAGTGTAGATGGGCGTCTCCCATGATCCACTGTGAATAGTCCCTCCAAGATGTGCTGGCTAACTACCATGTAGGCATTACCCCAGGAGCAAACATTTGAAATCCAGGTATAGAGCCAATACTCACAACTTCGAATACAAAAATGATACATGCATACAGATAGCATAGTCATATTCAGCAAATCTTAACCTTTCCATAGACATCTCACATGCCATATTTTGTACAAGATTTGTTTCAAATATATAACAGTGGTTGCAACAATGATCTATATGCTCATATTTTAATCAGATAATGTCACAGGCCTAGTGAGCGATTTAATAAGTCGCTGAAAGGAAAGTTGAAATGCTTTGTCAGTGACAACCCCAAACAGTGGGACTGGCTACTCCCACGACTCCTGTTTGCCACGAGAGAGGTGCTACCTGCCAATCCCAGTGCCGCAGGGGTTGAGCAGGACTTTCCCTGGCATTGCTCCTCCTGGCAGCCAGGAGCCATGTGTGACGCTGGGCACCAGACCTGAGAGCAGGTAACCTGATTCACCTGTGCTGTCATTGTCTTGCTGCGGGGGCCAGGCAGCATGGGGGAGACTGAGGAGCAGTGTGGCAGGAATGGGGCGGGAGAACCAGGACAGGGAGGTGAGGAACTGGGGGTGGGGGGGTGTAAACACAGCAAGTAGGATCTGGCAGCAGCGAGGCTCATAGGGTGACCAGATAGCAACTCTGAAAAAACAGGACAGGGGATGGGGGGTAATAGACGCCTATATAAAAAAAGTCCCAAAGAACAGGATTGTCCCTATAAAAACAGGAAATCTGGTCACCCTAAAGTCTCCGAGCCCAGCTCTACATGTTCAGGCTCACCCTACCTAAATCTCTGTCCTTTGTTAATAAACTCAGGCTTGTTTTGTTACACTCCCATCCCAGTGCTGTGTGTTAGCAGGGGAGGGGGAGTCCTCAGCCAGCCTAGCAGGATGCTGTGTGCTCACTCTCTCTGGAGGCAGCGGGTCCCAGGGAGAGGGGCTGGATGCTGCAGGGAGGCGTCCCTCGGAGCTCCAGGAGTGCGGGGCAGGGCTGGACTGGCAGATGCTGCAGGGTTTGCTGGCAAGGCAGGCAGGCTGGCGTGTCAGGGACAGATTCCCAGCTTAGCCGCAGCAAAGCGCCCTCCCGCTAAGGCACAGCGGTAACACCGTGGCTCACAGATCTGGGTGAGCTGAGAAAGCTGTCACGTGGGCACACCTTTAAACGCATGAGTGTCCCATTGGCTTCACTGCAGAACTTTACCCTTGGGAGCCCCACTGGCTCTCAAAGTGCCTTGATGAACCAGGGTCTGTATTACCACCTGTGCAGGGCTCAGAAGGAGCTACAGTGACCTCTAAAAATGACCTCTCAGCTTCTCGGTCCCAGCCCTTGAATCCATCGTATTTGGTCCCCTCGGGTTAGCAGCTGGGAATTTCCTCTTGCCAGTGAGATAAAGCTCCTATTTTGAGCCGTGCTGGGGCACAGTCAAGAGGATTTGAAATCTATCACTGGTCTAGGATCGAGCTGTTCCTCTCCCGGGCCAGCAGCAGGTGTAATTTCGGGGCTATCCCACAGCTGGGGAAAAAAAGAGGAAAGTTCTCTGATAAGCTGATCATAGAATCATAGAATAACAGAGTTGGAAGGGACCTCTGGAGGCCATCTAGTCCAACCCCCTGCCCAGAGCAGGACCAATCCCAACTAAATCATCCCAGCCAGAGCTTTGTCAAGCCTGACGTTAAAAACTTCTAAGGAAGGGGATTCCACCACCTCCCTAGGTAACGCATTCCAGTGTTTCACCAACCTCCTAGTGAAAAAGTTTTTCCTAATATCCAACCTAAACCTCCCCCACTGCAACTTGAGACCATTACTCCTTGTCCTGTCATCTGCTATCACTGAGAATAGTCTAGATCCATCCTCTTTGGATCCACCTTTCAGGTAGTTAAAAGCAGCTATCAAATCTCCCCTCATTCTTCTCTTCTGTAGACTAAACAATCCCAGTTCCCTCAGCCTCTCCTCATAAGTCATGTGTTCCAGACCCCTAATCATTTTTTGTTGCCCTTCGCTGGACTCTCTTCAATTTCTCCACATCCTTCTTCTAGTGTGGGGCCCAAAACTGGACACAGTACTCCAGATGAGGCCTCACCAATGTCAAATAGAGGAGAACGATCATGTCCCTCGATCTGCTGGCAATGCCCCTACTTATACACCCCAAAATGCCATTGGCCTTCTTGGCAACAAGGGCATACTGTTGACTCATATCCAGCTTCTCGTCCACTGTCACCCCTAGGTCCTTCTCTGCAGAACTGCTGCCTAGCCATTCGGTCCCTAGTCTGTAGCGGTGCATTGGGTTCTTCCGTCCTAAGTGCAGGACTCTGCACTTGTCCTTGTTGAACCTCATCAGATTTCTTTTGGCCCAATCCTCCAATTTACCTAGGTCCCTCTGTATCCTATCCCTACCCTCCAGTGTATCTACCACTCCTCCCAGTTTAGTGTCATCCGCAAACTTGTTGGGGGTGCAATCCACACCATCCTCCAGATCATTAATGAAGATATTGAACAAAACCGGCCCCAGGACTGACCCTTGGGGCACTCCGCTAGATACCAGCTGCCAGCTAGACATGGAGCCATTGATCACTACCCGTTGAGCCCGACAATCTAGCCAACTTTCTACCCACCTTGTAGTACATCCATCCAGCCCATTCTTCTTTAACTTGCTGACAAGAATACTGTGGGAGACAGTGTCAAAAGCTTTGCTAAAGTCGAGGAATAACACGTCCACTGCTTTCCCTCCATCCACAGAACCAGTTATCTCATCATAGAAGGCAATTAGATTAGTCAGGCAAGACTTTCCCTTGGTGAATCCATGCTGACTGTTCCTGATCACTTTCCTCTCCTCTAAGTGCTTCAGAATCGATTCTTTGAGGACATTCTCCATGATTTTTCCGGGGACTGAGGTGAGGCTGACTGGCCTGTAGTTCCCAGGATCGTCCTTCCCTTTTTTAAAGATGGGCACTACATTAGCCTTTTTCCAGTCGTCCGGGACTTCCCCCGATCGCCATGAGTTTTCAAAGATAATGGCCAATGGCTCTGCAATCACATCCGCCAATTCCTTTAGCACTCTCGGGTGCAACGCATCCGGCCCCATGGACTTGTGCATGTCCAAGTTTTTCTAAATAGTCCAGAACCACTTCTTCCTTCACAGAGGGCTGGCCACCTCCTCCCCATGCTGTGCTGCCCAGTGCAGTAGTCTGGGAGTTGACCTTATTGGTGAAGACAGAGGCAAAAACAGCATTGAGTACATTAGCTTTTTCCACATCCTCTGTCACTAGGTTGCCTCCCTCATTTAGTAAGAGGCCCACACTTTCCTTGGCTTTCTTCTTATTGCCAACATACCTGAAGAAACCCTTCTTGTTACTCTTAACATCCCTCGCTACCTGCAACTCCAGGTGTGATTTAGCCTTCCTGATTTCATTCCTACATGCCGAGCAATATTTATATACTCGTCCCTGGTCATTTGTCCAATCTTCCACTTCTTGTAAGCCTCTTTTTTGTGTTTAAGATCAACAAGGATTTCACTGTTAAGCCAAGCTGGTCGCCTGCCATATTTATCATTCTTTCTACACATCGGGATGGTTTGTCCCTGTAACCTCAATAAGGATTCTTTAAAATACAGCCAGCTCTCCTGGACTCCTTTCCCCCTCATGATATTTTCAAACTCACAGCTAGTCAGATAAATCCCAAGGAGAGCTGGAGCACCGGACACTGAGCAGCGGAGGCAGTCGAAAGGGCATGATAAATGAACGGCATAATGTATCACACAGCTTCGCCTATGCGCCAGGCTCTCTAGACTAGTGATATCCAGCCTGAGGCTCGGGAGCAGCAAGTGGCTCTTTAATGTGTCTCCTGTGGCTCTTCACAGCACATGACAGTAAAACACTGTGTGATTTAATTAGTAATCAACCCAGGTGATTAACCAATCAGGGTGCTTTTACTATGTTATTATCCAATTGTCAAATACTTGGTCAGTCATTTGCTTTGAGAATAATCTACATATATAAATAGTAAATGAGACCATTAATTCACACTCCTCTGGCTCTTTTGGGCAATGCTAATCGCTAATTTGGCTCCTGAACCACTGAGGTCTGAGTATCGCTGCTGTGGACACAAAAACTGCCAGCCAGAGTGCAGCTAAACGCAGGCCCGACGTTCTACAGCCAGAGACAGTGTTGGAAGTACGCCCCAAAGAAGGCTGAAAAACCTTGGGGTTGTCCTTCTGAACCAGGCCCTGCCAACTGTTTAAGAATTGGGCAGCTAGCATGAGATATGTTGCTTTTGTTCTCACAGTCCAGTGACTGCAGATACTGAATTAGGGAGAACTGGTTTGGGTTACGTTTCTGTGTGAATTTTGACCTCCTGGAAACAAGGGATTATCTCAAACAGGGAAAAGAGCATGGAGGACTGTCATGGGGTGTTTACCCAACCCAGGTTGCAAAAGGGTTAATATGGGACTGAAGGGCCAGGTAACCAGGCTGGGTGCACCTGACGGGTGCACCAGGCCTAGGTAGAAATAAGGCTCTAGTGGAGGAGAGAGCAGGGGTTTGGCTCCAGAAGGAGCTAGGGAGTCCCGTTGCAGGGAGGAGACCCAGATGGGAGGAGGGAAGTAGCCTGTCTCTCTGGGAAGTAGCCTGAAGAGGAGACTGGTGGGAGAAAGAGCAAAAGGGACCATAGAGGCTTCTCTGGGGGCGAGCTGGAGGCCTGACTATGGTGTGGGCCCTGAGGAGCAGAAGCCTACTGGAAACCCAGAGGAAGTGGAGGAATGTGTCAGCTCGTAGCCTGGGGAATCCCCTGGGAGGCTAATATGAGGAGGCAATGAGTCCAAGAGAGCTGGCTGTATTTTAAAGAATCCTTATTGAGGGGGCAGGAACAAACCATCCCGATGGGCAGAAAGAATAGCAAATATGGCAGACGACCAGCTTGGCTATCTTCGATGAGCTTAAACACAAAAAGGAAGCTTACAAGAAGTGGAAGCTTGGACAGATGACTAGGGAGAAATATAAAAATATTGCTCGAGCATCCAGGATGTAATCAGGAAGGCCAAATCCCACCTGGAGTTGCAGCTAGCAAGGGAAGTGAAAGGTAACAGAAACGGTATGTTAGCAACAAGAAAAAGGTCAGGGAAAGTGTGGGCCCCTTACTGAACGGGGGAGGCAACCTAGTGACAGAGGATATGGAAAAAGCTAATGTACTCAATGCTTTTTTTGCCTCTGTCTTCACGAACAAGGTCAGCTCCCAGACTACTGCACTGGGCAACACAGCATGGGGAGGAGATGAGCAGCCCTCAGTGGTGAAAGAACAGGTTAAGTCCTATTTAGAAAAGCTGGACGTGCACAAGTCCAGGGGTCCAGATCTAATGCATCCAAGGGTGCTGAGGGAGTTGACTGATGTGATTGCAGAGCCATTGGCTATTATCTTCGAAAACTCATGGTGATCGGGGGAGGTCCCGGACAACTGGAAAAAGCCTAATGTAGTGCCCATCATTAAAAAAGGGAAGAAAGAGAACCCGGGGAACTGCAGACCAATCAGGCTCACTTCAGGCCCCGGCAAAATCATGGAGCAGGTCCTCAAGGAATCCATTTTGAAGCACTTAGAGGACAGGAAGGTGATCAGGAACAGTCAACATGGATTCACCAAGGGCAAGTCAGCCAACCTGATTGCCCTCTATGATGAGATAACTGGCTCTGTGGATATGGGGAAAGCAGCAGACATGATATATCTTAACTTTAGCAAACTTTAGCAAAGCTTTTGACACAGTCTCCCACAGTATTCTTGCCAGCACGTTAAAAAAGTATGGATTGGATGAATGGACTATAAGGTGGATAGAAAGCTGGCTAGATCGTTGGGTTCAACGGGTAGTGATCAATGGCTCCATGTCTAGTTGGCAGCCGGTATCAAGCGGAGTGCCCCAAGGGTCCGTTCTCGGGCCGGTTTTGTTCAATATCTTCATTAATGATCTAGATCATGGGATGGATTGCACCCTCAGCAAGTTCACAGATGACACTAGGCTGGGGGGAGAGGTAGATACTCTGGAGGGTAGGGATAGGGTCCAGAGTGACTGAGACAAATTGGAGGATTGGGCCAAAAGAAATCTGATGAGGTTCAACAAGGACAAGTGCAGAGTCCTGCACTTCGGAAGGAAGAATCCCATGCACCGCTATAGGCTGGGGACCGACTGGCTAAGCAGCAGTTCTGCAGAAAAGGACCTGGGGATTACAGTGGACGAGAAGCTGGATACGAGTCAGCAGTGTGCCCTTGTTGCCAAGAAGGCCAATGGCATATAGGGCTGCATTGGTAGGAGCATTACCTGCAGATCGAAGGAAGTGATTATTCCCCTCTATTTGACACCAGTGAGGCCATGTCTGGAGTATTGCATCTAGTTTTGGGCCCCCCCACTACGGAAGGGTTATGGACAAATATGAGAGAGTCCAGCGGAGAACAACGAAAATGATCAGGGGGCTGGAGCACATGACTTACAAGGAAAGGCTGAAGGAACTGGGCTTGTTTAGTCTGCAGAAGAGAAGAGTGAGGAGGGGATTTGATAGCTGCTTTCAATTACCTGAAAGGGGGTTCCAAAGAGGATGGATCTAGACTGTTCTCAGTGGTAGCAGATGACAGAACAAGGAGCAATGGTCTCAAGTTGCAGTGGGGGAGGTTTAGGTTGGATATTAGGAAAAACTTTTTCACTAGGAGGGTGGTGAAACACTGGAATGCGTTACCTAGGGAGGTGGTGGAATCCCCTTCCTTGGAAGTTTTTAAGGTCAGGCTTGACAAAGCCCTGGCTGGGATGATTTAATTGGGGATCGGTCCTGCTTTGAGCAGGGGGTTGGACTAGATGACCTCCTGAGGTCTCTTCCAACCCTGATATTCTATGATTCTATGAATCGATCGGCCCAGGAGCAGCAGCGTCCACAGAGCCACCACATCTTTTGCCAGCACGACTGTCTGCTGAGCCCAGGCAGGCTGATGGTTGTTTTTTTGTATCTTTCTGATGGGCTTTGATGAAAGAATCTGTGACTCTGGAATTGGTTTGGCTGGAGGGCCAGACACTCCTATGGGCAGAATAGGCTACAGGACAAGGGGAGAAACTGATAGGGTTGCCAACCTTCTACTCACACAAAACTGAACACCCTTGCCCTGCCGTGCCCCTTCTCCAAGGCCCTGCCCCTTCTCTGAGGCCCTGCCCCCCACTCACTTCATCCCCCCCTCCCTCTGCCGCTCACTCTCCCCATTTTCACCAGGCTGGGGCAGGGGGTTGGGGTGCGGAAGGGGGTGAGGGCTCCAGCTGGCAGTGCGGGCTCTGTTGTGGAGTCAGGGATGAGGAATTTGGGGTGCAGGAGGGGGCTCTGGGCTGGGGGAGGGGATTGGGATGTGAGGGGGTGTGAGGGCTCTGGTTGAGGGTGCAGACTCTGGGGTGGGGCAAGGAGTTTGGTGTGTAGGAGGGTACTTCAGGCTGGGACCGAGGGGTTCAGAGGGTGGGAGGGGGATCAGGGCTGGGGCAGAGTGTTGGGGCCCAGGGCAGGGGGGTGAGGGTTCTGGCTGGAGGTGCGGGCTCTGGGGTGGGGCTGGGGAAGAGGGTTTTGGGGTGCAGGAGGGTGCTCTGGGCTGAGATCGAGGGGTTCGGAGGGCAGGAGGGGGATCAGGGCTGGGCAGGGGCTGGGGCATGGGAGGGGGTCAGCGGTGTAGGCTGTGACATGTCCCCGCACCAGCTCCTACGCAGAGGCGTGGCCAGGCAGCTCTGCATGCTGCCCCATCCACTGGTGCCGACTTTGCAGTTCCCACTGGCCATGGTTCCGGGCCAATGGGAGCTGCAGAGCCGGCACTTTGGGGCGGGGTCAGCACGCGGAGCCCCCTGACTGCCCCTACGCGTAGAAACCAGAGGAGGGACATGCCGCTGCTTCTGGGAGCCACGCAGAGCCATGGCAGGTAGGGAGCCTGCCAGCCCTGCTGCGCCACCAACCAGACTTTTAACAGCCAGGTCAGCAGTGCTGGCCGGAGCTGCCAGGGTCCCAACTGGACACCTGGCAACCCTAGACACAGGCACAGGTGATGCAATGCCAGGAGTGGGCATGTTGGGGCAGCTGCGTTGTCACAGGGCCCTCACTCTGCAGAGCCATGCACATAGGCTGCGGTGTGAGGACGTTGGTGCCGTGGGCCTCCCGGGCTCTCCTCAGAAGAGTTTAAGCACGTTTAGTGCTTAATTTGTAATGAAAGTGGTGCTGGGGCTCAAGCAATTTTCTTATGTTCATAACTGACGCAGCAAAGCCAGAGGTGTGGGGGCTAGGAACTGCCAAGCCCTGTGAGGCATGGCACAAACGAAGCTCTGAGCACGTGCATATCAAGCTTGGGCCTGATTTTTTGGTTAAGCACATTCCTCCCCCTCACACACAAACTCACCGGGCCCTTTGCCAGGCGGAGTCGGCGTCAGCTCAGCAGCATTTCCTGCCAGTGAGCAGCCCGATGGCGCTCGGCTCAAGGACCAGCACAGAGAGACGCAGCTGGGACTTGCTAGACTGACAGCTGGTGAAAAGAGACCAGGCAAGACGCCAGTGAAGCTGTACTGTTTTCAGTCCATTATTCTGTAAGGAGATTTTCCCTCACCTGCCGTAACAGGGCAGCCACAGGTGCTCTGGGGATGGGGTCAGATAGCTGGTCAATAGCCTCTCGAGGGCTGTTACCCACTTTGCTGTCACTTGGAGGAGCAGGATCATAGAATCATAGAATATCAGGGTTGGAAGGGACCCCAGGAAGTCATCTAGTCCAAAGCAGGACCAATCCCCAAATAAATCATCCCAGGCAGGGCTTTTGTCAAGCCTGGCCTTAAAAACCTCTAAGGGAGGAGATTCCACCACTCCCTAGGAGCTGACCCAGGACCTGTAACCCTGTAACCAGGAACGCCAGCACTGTGCTCCTTACTGGGTCAGGACAGGTATCCATCTGCCTCCCACCAAAGGAGGAAACGGGGTCTATTTGCTGTGTTCTCCTGCACCTGATGTGCTGCAGTGCCACGGAGCCTTTGGCCAGACCCACAGCCGTAGTCCTCCAATCTGACACTGATGTCACTCCACCAAAATCGACGGCGCTCCTCGGCGGGAACCAGGGCCGCAGGGGGAGAGTCTGGGTTCCAAGCTGTTCACACAGAAGTGTGGCTTTTGGCCCCCACATCAGTGCAGGGTGAGCTCTGCGGAGCCCAGGTGCAGCCCTCAGAGAAATCTTGGTTGGTAGACGATGCCATCCAGAACTTCCCAGCCTCCTTCCCTTGACATCCAGCTGATCAGCCCTCCCGCTACCCCCTCAGACATGTGGGATCCATTTCCTTCTCACTAAACATACTGCCTGTCTGTGCCTAATCCAGGCAAAGCTGCTGTAATCTTAATGACTTGATATTGTTCTGCCTGAGTAAAGGCATCGGAGCCAGCTGTATGTGAAACAACATGCTGCTTCCATGTGCTTCCGGGAACCTGGTTCTGGCGTCACTCCGCGCGCGGCTGGACGCCAGTGGTAGGCTCCCTCGAACCTTAGCCCAGCTCGTCTGTGCCCAGCTGCAGCAGCTCCTGCCGTATTGCTGCTAGATCTGCTGAAGGCTGGAGGCAGCGAGGCTGGTGCCCCTACAGCACGTCAGGGCAGTATGTCAGTGCTGACTCCGCGGATGCTCCAGGGCTCCAGCACCCGGGGGCAAAATAGTGGGTGCTCAGCACCCACCAGCCACAGCTGTTTGGCGGTGGCGCAGATCAGCTGTTTGGCTACTGGCGGGAGGCACTTGGGGGAGGGCAGAGAGCAGTAGGGTGACCAGACAGCAAATGTGAAAAACCGGGACAGGGTGGGGGGTAATAGGAGACTATACAAGAAAAAGACCCAAAAATCGGGACTGTCCCTATAAAATCGGGACATCTGGTCACCCTAGAGAGCAGCAGCTGGCAGGTGGGTGGGGGCCTAAGGGAGGGGGCAGAGTAGGGGCAGGAAAAGGCAAATGTGGGCAGGGCCTGGGGGTGGAGCACCTGGTGAAAAATAAAAGTCAGGACCTCTGAGGAACTATGCCATATCTTAGTGGCCCAGTCTGTGCCAGAAGAGCCCCGATGGAAAACACTTCCCCCAGGAAAACTTCATGGCGAATCAAACTGGTTCTCAAGAGACCATCATTTTCAATCCTTACTGCCCACTACTACATCTAGGGGCTTGATTTGGGCACTGAATGTCACAAAATGAGCATCCTTCAGCATTCAGGTCTCTGGAGTCCATACTTCAGAAAGCCTGGGTGGCAGGTGGAATGGTTTTAAATTCTGGAATTGCAATGGGAGGGGCAGTGCCAGATACAATTCAGATTACATAACTGTTTCCATTCTAACCTCTTGGATCCAGTTGCTCCTAACGTCTGATGTATTCACCTTTGGTGATGACATTTGGTGGTGACATGAAGTGTGTGGGTTTTTTCCTGTATTGAAGCAGGGTCTCTTAGAGTAATTGGGTGGCCTGTTTGATGATGAGACCTACTTCTATGATGGTGTGTCCTTGTTTGGTGAAGCCTTCTTTTAAGTGTGTTAAGCTATGTATCCTGAACTTTCTTCTTGGAGCATATTCTGTAATAGCCAACCGCCTGGCCGTCAATAACAGATTTCTTGGTGTGTTTTGGGTGGTTACTAGATGTGTGAAGGTAGGTGTGGTGATCCGTAGATTTCTTGTGTATATAGCTGACTGTAGGGTTCCACTGAGGAAGCTGATTGTGGTGTCCAGGAAGCTGACGGGGGAGAGTTCTAGAGAGAGTTTGATGGACAGGTGGTGGTTGTTGAAGTTGTGGTGAAAATCTGTAAGGCGGTTTAGGTCGTCTGTTCAGAGGATGAAAATATCATTGATGTATCTCAGGTATATCATTGGTTTATTGGTGCATTTGTTCAGAAATGCTTCCTCAAAGTGGCTCATGAAGAAGTTGGCATATTGGGGAGCCATCATAGTACCCATGGCTGTTCCCACAGTTTGGACAAAGTGTTTGTTGTTGTTCTGGGTGAGGATGAAATGGATGAGTTCGACAGTGTGTTTGGCGTGGAGATCTGAGCGTTGTCCATTGTCTTGTAGATATTTGAGGCAGGCTGCGATTCTGTCATTGTGTGGGAAGTTGGTGTGTAGGGAGGTGACCTCCATGGTGGCAAGCATGGTGTTCTGTGGGAGATTGTTAATGTTAATTTCACTGTCATAACAGCCCAGAATTCCCTCACTGACTCAGGCTTTCCTATGACTACATCTCTGTAATGCACACACTTTAATCATTGTTATCACTTCCCATTTATTGCACATTTTTTAATCCTCCTTCTACACTCGGAGGGTTTTCCTAGGATAGCTAACCCAGTCAAACTCTAGTATGACTGCAGTTAGATGGAGATGAAAGTGCTTCTGCTGGTATAACTTATGCAGATTCCTTGAACCAGATAAGCACAGCTACACTGGTCTAGCTACATCTACGCTAGGGATTTTACTGCACAGCAATGTTGGGGAAAAGTCACACCCCTTATCGACCTAGGCGTGCCAATACAGTGCACGCTTAAGTGCAGACCAGGCCTCGGGAGCTAGCGAAAGGCCAACTACAAGCTCATCTAACTGAAGCCAATATCCTCAACACAGCACAATCTGTATTCAGGCCAAGATCTGGGACTTAAACTGCTTTAGTGGCACGGATGGATGATCTTCTGCTGTCTATGGACAGAGGACAGACAGACATTCTCATCCTCCTGGACCTCTCCGCAGTGTTTGATTTTGTCAGCCATGAGATACAGCAGTATCACCTGCAATGTAGCAGGAGCCCAGGGTAATGCACTAAACTGGTTTGAGTCCTTCCTGGAGTGATGCACTGAAGGAGGAGTGATGAGAACCTGCAGCTCCACCACTAGACCCCTCACTTGTGGAGTTCCACAAGGACCAATTCTCTCTCTGGTCCTTTCAACATCTACCGCCAGCCATTAGGTGAGCTGACAACATGGACTCAAGTGCCAGTAATATGCCGATGGCACACACCTCTATCTGTCCTTCACCACATACTGCCAGTGTGGCCCAGTGCTTGGGCAAGAGCAGCTCATGGATGCAGAAGCTGAAGCAAGCAAGACAGAGGTGATGCTGTTGGGCAGAGGAAAGCATTTTGAAGAGTTTTCAGCCACAGTGCTGTCAATTTTGGTTGATGGTTCACATCCCCAGTTGGTCAATTCAATCTGTAGTCGAAGAGTACTCTTGGATTCCTCACTAACGCTGAGCTCTCACACAGCAACATTCATGAGTAACATTTTCTACCATCTCTGGTTGGCTAGGAGACTCCGACTCATCCAGGTGGACTATCACAGGGTCACTCACCACACTGGAGCCTGCTGCTGGCCGTTTCGGGTATTAGCTCTGGTCAGCGGGTGTGCCCTCTGGTAGTGGTGGCTCTCCCGTCCTCGTCTCCGCCTGCAGACCCACTGCAGTTCCAGTCGCACTGCCTCTGCTTCGTGGCACAGCCCTCCGGCCGTATCACAATCTGGGTTCCCCACTTCCGGGGGACTCCTTCTGCAACAGTCTAGCAGCTCCTCGCAGCGGCTTGGCAGTCCATAACCTGGCTGCTTCTTCAGTGCGAGTTCGGGGGGACCCAGGCCCACCCACTACTGTGGATCCCAGCCCAAAGACCCTGTAAACAATAGCTTCCTGCTGTCCCTCCTTTCTTTCTCCACTAGTCTGTCTCAATTCCCTGGGCCACTTCCCCGCAGCCCCAGCACCTTCGGCTCCTGCCTCTGGCTCCTTCCCCCTCTTCCCAGGGCTTCGGGCCTGCAAGCCCTAGCAGCCCTGTTCACAGGGCTAGTCTCTGCAGCCCTCTAGGAAGCCGGTCCCCTCCCTCGGGCTTCCTGCAATAGACTGACTTGCTCTGGCCTGCAGCTTCCTTTAATATGGGTCGTCTGGGCCCTGATTGGCTGGTCCAGCTGCCGCCCTAATTGGCTGTGGCCACTGCTCTAATTGGCTGTTTCCTTGCAGCCCTCCAGGCTGGGTTTTAACCCTATCAGGGCCACTGCACGGCAGATGCCCCTTCACATGGACAATTACCTGGCCTCCATTATTCCTTACTGTGCCACCTCTCTGCTGGACTACAGCAATTTGATGTACCTGGGCTTGAAATCCTCATCACTTAGGAAACTCCAGCTGGTACAGAACACAACAGCATGTCTGCTCAGCTACACAGGCTACTGCAAGCCCAGCATGTCTGTCCTCTGCTCCCTACCCTGGATTCCCATAGAGCACTCATTTTCAACCTGTGGTCCACAGATCCTTGGACTATGTCTAAGATTTCCAAAGGGATCCACACCTCCCTTTGAAATTTTTTTGGGGTCCGCTAATGAAAAAAGGTTGAAAACCACTGACCTAGAATAACAAGTCAAGTTCAAGGTCTTGGTCCATCTCTTCAAAGCGCTCCAATGGCCTGTGCCTATTTAGAGGAGCCTAGAGCCCTGGGAGGAAGACTGTGGTCAATAACTTTGCTCCTCTGGCACAAGAGAACTCTTTACCATAAGGGCAAAACTCATCTGTGCAGAAGATGGGACTTTCTTGGGGGCTGGTCTGAGACTGAAATGAACTCCCCCAGGAACTAAGGACTATGCCAAACTTCCCCACCTTCCGCTCCAAGTGCCAGGCACATGTCCTTGACCTGCCACCTCTAACACAAATACAGAGCTACATGCAAATTGAAAAAACTAACCCTAAAACCCAACCAAAACAAGACACTGCACTAAACAGGCTCCTCCGGGGTGGGGAAGCTGAGAGAACAAACGTGAAAGTAGCCACATTGCTCAGCGCTCAACTGGAAGGTACTTGGATGCTATGGTAATGAATGCAGTATTACAACCCACATAGAATAGGAGCAATTCAGCTGATAAGGCTGTTAACTTTGACGCGGACTTACCTTAGCGCAGAGGCATCCTTGGGGCTACCCACGCATAGGAATTGCCTCAGTTTAACTCAGCTGTTTCCTAAATCTATTGAGTTAAATTGGTGGAGCCCCCTTCCCACCGCCTGTCACTGAGCTACGCTAGAGTGCTATCAGCCACTCTTAAACAGATGTAAGCGTATCCCGTCCCCACCCAAGAGAGAGGATCTGGAGCAATTATGTGTAGACCGGGCCCGAGGTCAAGGGCTGAGAGAGTCTGAGGCCAAGAGTTGCCCCAGACCTACCTCCTGTTCTGCCCCGGTGATAGCAATGGCTCGAGTGAGCCAGATTCTCCGCTGGTACCAATCAGTGTAGCTCCAGTTCAACAACGCCAGTTTACACCAGCTGGGGATCCGGCCCATTGTCTTCGCTGAAGTTACTTTGACCCCGGTGAAAGCAAGAGGAGAATCTACCTACTGGCCTCAACAGGTCGCTGCTCCAGAGCGAGCTGCTGTGCCTTACCGGGGGCTGAGCAGCCATGGACGGCTAGGCAGCTCCCAGTCCTGTGGACCCTGCGGATGCCTGGCACCAATTCCATGTGGCCCGAAGGTCCATCTGTTTCCCATATTACCCCAGCTCTGAAGCCTTGCTGGGCTCAGCCAGCTGTTCTCACTTCCCATTGACATTTTGCAGATGCGACTATGAAAAGCATGGTTTCTTGTTTACATTATTTCCTACACGCATTCGAAAGGCAGAACAAACCATCAGATGCCAGCAGCCTGTAACTCTTATGTGATGATGCACAAAGGAAGCATTTGCCCTCTTCGCTTTCCCATGGAACTATTTTTGTAGCTGTTCTTTTTATGTGTGCAAAAGCACTGATTTTCCGAAGTGTGGAATGAGTCACAGAGGGGGAGAGAGAGGAAATACCCTTTGTGTCCAATAGCTAGTGCGAAATAGCAGCCGAGTATGTACCAGTGAGGTGTTTGTGCAATGCAGGTGTGTGCATGTATCTTAGAATCATAGAAGATTAGGGTTGGAAGGGACCTCAGGAGGTTCTAGTCCCACCCCCTGCTCAAAGCAGGACCAACCCCAACTAAATCATCCCAGCCAGGGCTTTGTCAAGCCTGACCTTAAAAACCTCTAAGGATGGAGGTTCCACCACCTCCCTAGGGAACCCATTCCAGTGCTTCATCACCCTCCTAGTGAAATAGTGTTTCCTAATATCCAACCTAGACCTCCCCCACTGCAACTTGAGACCATTGCTTCTTGTTCTGTCACCTGCCACCACTGAGAACAGCCGAGCTCCATCCTCCTTGGTACCCCCCTTCAGGTAGTTGAAGGCTGCTATCAAATCCCCCCTCACTCTTCTCTTCTGCAGACTAAATAACCCCAGTTCCCTCAGCCTCTCCTCATACGTCATGTGCCCCAGCCCCCTGATCATTTTCGTTGTTCTCCGCTGGACTCTCTCCAGTTTGTCCACATCCTTTCTGTATTGGGGGGACCAAAACTGGACACAATACTCCAGGTGTGGCCTCACCAGTGCCGAATAGAGGGGAATAATCACGTCCCTCGATCTGCTGGCAATGCCCCTACTAATGCAGCCCACTATGCCCAATATACATGCATGTGAGGGTGTGTATGTGTGTGTGCACAAGCGGACGTGCATCAGAGGATGTGCGTGTGTGTTGGGTGTGTGGGCGGGTGTGTGTGAAGACCATAATTAAAGCAGAGACCAGAATCTCCTCTCTGTTACCCTGCTGCGGCCCCACTGAAGCCAGGGGGGTTTCACTGGCCCCCTCCCACAGCCAAACCCACAGAAGCGGGCCTGGGAGAGGAGATGTCCATGAGCGCCCCCTTGCAGAAGCCCTTTCTTCAGGGAGCCAGATCCTCCCCTGGCCCCCACCCGCCCAGAATGAGCTGCAGGGCCAGTCCCCAGGGCCATGTGCTGCTCTAGGGGGGTCCCCAAGAGGTGGTGGCCATTGAGCTTCTGTGTTTCTGTGTTGGCTTTGGCCCCTGATTGCTCCATGGCTTCATGGGGGCTGCAGTGCCAGGACTCCCCATGGTTGCAGCTGCCCCTAGGATCCCAGTCCCAGCCTGTATTTGGTTGTTTGTTGCCTAGGCTCCATGGGCAGAAGCGTATTCCCCATTCAGCCCTATTCCTGGCCCACCAATTGCTCCCCACAGCCCAGACTCTGCCCCGCTGCACTGGGGGGAGCTCTGGCATGGGGCGGGAGCAGCGCCATGGAGAGGTTGGAATTGCTCCCCTTTTGCATGCAGGGAGGACACATGGGCTTGGGACTCTGGGGGCAGCCTGCCCCATGTCATTCAGCACGTACCTCTGCTGAGCCCAGCTACACTAGTGTGATAACTGCGGGGTGATGCCAGGCCCACCCTGAAGCTGCTGCAGAAGAAAAGGGCCTCTCGCTGGTAATGGTGCAGAAGGGGGTTCCCTGCCCCTGGTGTTCACTCGTCTGGGCTGCAGACCCACACTGGCTCTGCTGGGGTTCTCCTGGGGCTGCGCAGAATGCCCTCGGTTGGTGCTCGTGCACTTCAGGGGCTGAGGAGCTCCGTCTTCTCCCATGCTGAGCCCCTGCAGATGTGAAGCTGGTTTCAGCCTAGCTCTGGAAGAGGCCACTCTCCAGACCTGCAGGGAATCCCTGTCCTGCTCCCACTCCTGCCTTTCTCCCAGCCTCAGACACAATTCCCAGGACGGGGTGTGGGCTCCGGCTGGGAGTGTGGGCTCTGGGGTGGGGCCAGGATAAGGGGTTTGGGGTTTGGGAAGGGACTCTGGCTTGGGGCAGGGGGTTGGGGTGCACAGGGGGGATGAGGGCTCCGGCTTGGGGTTGCAGGGACAAGGGTTTGGAGTGCAGGAGGGGGCTCCAGGCTGGGACCAAGGGATTCAGAGTGCAGGAGGGGGTGTGGGCTCAGGCTGGGGATGTGGGCTCTGGGGTGGGGCTGGGGATGAGGGGCTTAGGGTGCAGGAGGTGGCTCTGGGCTGGAGGAGGGGGTTTGGTTGTGGGGGATGAGGGCTCCAGCTGAGGTTGTGGGCTCTGGGGTGGGGCTGGGGATGAGGGATTTGGGGTGCGGGACAGGACTCAAGGCTGGGGCAGCGGGTTGGGATGCGGTGTCCCAGAGGCACTTACCATGGCTCCAAGGAAGTGGTCGCTAGGTCCCTGCCGCCTCTAGGCACGTGGGTGGCCAGGCAGCTCTGCGTGGTGTGCACAGCTCCCATTGATCGCAGTTCCTGGCCAATGGGAGCTGCTGAGCCAGCGCTGGGGGCGGGGGCAGCGCAAGGAGCCTCCCAGTACCTGACCACCCCAGCGCCTAGGGGCTGCAGGGACCTGGCGGCCGCTTCCAGGAGCCGCGTGGAGCCAGGGCAGTCAGGGAGCCTGCCTTAGCCCCGCTTTTAACAGCCCAGTCAGCAGTGCCTACTGGAGTTGCCAGGTTCCCTTTTCGAAAACCAGACGCCTGGCAGCCCCAGAACAGACCCGTAACGTGCTCTAGGCAGGGAGCACAGGCTTGTTCCACCCGTGTAGTCTCTACTGCTTGTCTCCTGGCAGAAGATCCCTCGGCCTTAATTCTCCCAGTGCAGAAGGTTTCTCCTGACAGTGTCCAGACAGCTGTTTTCTCACTTGCACCGGAAACCTCCAGTTACAGCCTTTCTTCCCTGCTAAACCACTCATCTCCTCCTGGCTCTTCTCTCCGCTCCCCCTTCACCACCACTAGGCCAGGGGCAAACCGCAGCCACTCGCACTGAAAGGGACACCCTCTGCTCCAGGCACCCCCCTTTCTCCCCTCCCCAAACATCTCCACCACCCATCAGCCACCCAGAAATGGGGGGCATGTGGGGTGGGGGAGAGGAGCTGGGGCCAGGGAGCAGCCGCAGCGAGCAGCACGCTCCCTCTGCCACCCGCGCGATGGAAGAACGTCTGGACCAGTTGCAGATCGGTACTGCGGCCTGAAGCAGGACTCACTGCCCTGACTGGCCTGCAGTTCCCCCTCAGAAGAGCCATAGGCCAAACCCAGGGCCCTCAGGCAGGAGCAGCCTAACTGCTGTCCTGGCCTCCTTGTTGGCTGGTGTGGGAGCTACAGGGTGACAGTCCCTAGGAGGGGGTTGAGCCCAGGGTGTCCTCCGTTCCTAGGCCACCAGCACTTTTACTGGCCATTTCTGCAATTCCACAGCAGGAGGAGCCCTGCAAATGTGTGGTGCTTTCTTCCCCACTCCATGCATTTGTGCCCGAAGGAAACACGGGGGCCTTAGATCTTAAAGTATTTCCTCCTACAGTGATTCGTCCATCCCCATAATCATCTGACTTCTCCTTTGAACTCCCTCCTGGCCTGTCTCCATTCTGCTCGTAACACATTGTGCTGTGCAGTACCCCCCTCGCTGCCTCGCCATGGTTACGGTGTAGCGCCTCCCCATCGCGGCCCAGAACAGCGAGCTGTCCCCACGCGCTGCCTCGCCATGGTTACGGTGTGGCGCCTCCCCATCGCGGCCCAGAACAGCGAGCTGTCCCCAGGCATATCCTCGCCATGGTTACGGTGTGGCACCTCCCCATCACGGCCCAGAACAGCGAGCTGTCTCCAGGCGCTGCCTTGCCATGGTTACGGTGTAGCGCCTCCCCACGCACGGCCCAGAACAGCGAGCTGTCCCCACGCGCTGCCTCGCCATGGTTACGGTGTAGTGCCTCCCCACGCACGGCCCAGAACAGCGAGCTGTCCCCAGGCGCTGCCTCGCCATGGTTACAGTGTGGCGCCTCCCCATCACGGCCCAGAACAGCGAGCTGTCCCCAGGCGCTGCCTCGCCATGGTTACGGTGTGGCGCCTCCCCACGCAGGGCCCAGAACAGCGAGCTGTCCCCAGGCGCTGCCTCGCCATGGTTACGGTGTGGCGCCTCCCCACGCACGGCCCAGAACAGCGAGCTGTCCCCACGCGCTGCCTCGCCATGGTTACGGTGTGGCGCCTCCCCACGCACGGCCCAGAACAGCGAGCTGTCCCCAGGCGCTGCCTCGCCATGGTTACGGTGTAGCGCCTCCCCACGCACGGCCCAGAACAGCGAGCTGTCCACAGGCGCTGCCTCGCCATGGTTACGGTGTGGCGCCTCCCCACGCACGGCCCAGAACAGCGAGCTGTCCCCAGGTGCTGCCTCGCCATGGTTACGGTGTGGCGCCTCCCCACGCACGGCCCAGAACAGCGAGCTGTCCCCACGCGTATCCTCGCCATGGTTACGGTGTAGCACCTCCCCATGCATGGCCCAGAACAGCGAGCTGTCCCCAGGCGCTGCCTCGCCATGGTTACGGTGTGGCGCCTCCCCACGCACGGCCCAGAACAGCGAGCTGTCCCCAGGCGCTGCCTCGCCATGGTTACGGTGTGGCGCCTCCCCACGCACGGCCCAGAACAGCGAGCTGTCCCCAGGCGCTGCCTCGCCATGGTTACGGTGTAGCGCCTCCCCACGCACGGCCCAGAACAGCGAGCTGTCCCCAGGCGCTGCCTTGCCATGGTTACGGTGTAGCGCCTCCCCATGCATGGCCCAGAACAGCGAGCTGTCCCCAGGCGCTGCCTCGCCATGGTTACGGTGTGGCGCCTCCCCACGCAGGGCCCAGAACAGCGAGCTGTCCCCAGGCGCTGCCTCGCCATGGTTACGGTGTGGCGCCTCCCCACGCACGGCCCAGAACAGCGAGCTGTCCCCAGGCGCTGCCTCGCCATGGTTACGGTGTAGCGCCTCCCCACGCACGGCCCAGAACAGCGAGCTGTCCACAGGCGCTGCCTCGCCATGGTTACGGTGTGGCGCCTCCCCACGCACGGCCCAGAACAGCGAGCTGTCCCCAGGTGCTGCCTCGCCATGGTTACGGTGTGGCGCCTCCCCACGCACGGCCCAGAACAGCGAGCTGTCCCCACGCGTATCCTCGCCATGGTTACGGTGTAGCACCTCCCCATGCATGGCCCAGAACAGCGAGCTGTCCCCAGGCGCTGCCTCGCCATGGTTACGGTGTGGCGCCTCCCCACGCACGGCCCAGAACAGCGAGCTGTCCCCAGGCGCTGCCTCGCCATGGTTACGGTGTGGCGCCTCCCCACGCACGGCCCAGAACAGCGAGCTGTCCCCAGGCGCTGCCTCGCCATGGTTACGGTGTAGCGCCTCCCCACGCACGGCCCAGAACAGCGAGCTGTCCCCAGGCGCTGCCTCGCCATGGTTACGGTGTAGCGCCTCCCCACGCACGGCCCAGAACAGCGAGCTGTCCCCAGGCGCTGCCTTGCCATGGTTACGGTGTAGCGCCTCCCCATGCATGGCCCAGAACAGCGAGCTGTCCCCAGGCGCTGCCTCGCCATGGTTACGGTGTAGCGCCTCCCCACACACGGCCCAGAACAGCGAGCTGTCCCCACGCGTATCCTCGCCATGGTCACGGTGTGGCGCCTCCCCACGCACGGCCCAGAACAGCGAGCTGTCCCCACGCGCTGCCTCGCCATGGTTACGGTGTGGCGCCTCCCCACGCACGGCCCAGAACAGCGAGCTGTCCCCAGGCGCTGCCTCGCCATGGTTACGGTGTAGCGCCTCCCCACGCACGGCCCAGAACAGCGAGCTGTCCACAGGCGCTGCCTCGCCATGGTTACGGTGTGGCGCCTCCCCACGCACGGCCCAGAACAGCGAGCTGTCCCCAGGCGCTGCCTCGCCATGGTTACGGTGTGGCGCCTCCCCACGCACGGCCCAGAACAGCGAGCTGTCCCCACGCGTATCCTCGCCATGGTTATGGTGTAGCGCCTCCCCATGCATGGCCCAGAACAGCGAGCTGTCCCCAGGCGCTGCCTCGCCATGGTTACGGTGTGGCGCCTCCCCACGCACGGCCCAGAACAGCGAGCTGTCCCCACGCGTATCCTCGCCATGGTTACGGTGTAGCACCTCCCCATGCATGGCCCAGAACAGCGAGCTGTCCCCAGGCGCTGCCTCGCCATGGTTACGGTGTGGCGCCTCCCCACGCACGGCCCAGAACAGCGAGCTGTCCCCAGGCGCTGCCTCGCCATGGTTACGGTGTGGCGCCTCCCCACGCACGGCCCAGAACAGCGAGCTGTCCCCAGGCGTTGCCTCGCCATGGTTACGGTGTGGCGCCTCCCCACGCACGGCCCAGAACAGCGAGCTGTCCCCACGCGTATCCTCGCCATGGTTACGGTGTAGCGCCTCCCCACACATGGCCCAGAACAGCGAGCTGTCCCCAGGCGCTGCCTCGCCATGGTTACGGTGTGGCGCCTCCCCACGCACGGCCCAGAACAGCGAGCTGTCCCCAGGCGTTGCCTCGCCATGGTTACGGTGTGGCGCCTCCCCACGCACGGCCCAGAACAGCGAGCTGTCCCCAGGCATATCCTCGCCATGGTTACATAGTCACGGTGTCATGCCTCTGCATGAACTGGGTTAGCATTTTGGTGACCTGTCATCTTGCCAACGTCCCTGTAATGTGCTGTCCGCTGCTGCTGCACAGTCTCTCCGGGATTACTGCTGTCCAGATCTCTCCATTCCAGTTGACGTCTGGGGTTCAGATTATTTTCACATTCTTGAATACTTGCACTTTTCTAGACTGAAGTGCGTTTTGTTGTTTTCTGTCCGTGTTCCTACCCTCTCCAGCTCCAGGCATGTTGTCTCTGTCCTGGCCCGTCTTTGCAAAACCTCTTAATATACACATTTTGAAAATTGAATTGAGATGTTGTTTACCCTTCTCCTGGATCAGTAATGAAGGCATTAATTAACAGAGGACATAGTTCCAACGCACACTGAACCCCTCCTCTCAGCTGGCTACATGCCATTGGCCACTACCCTTTGCTTGCTGACTTTCAGCTGGTTTATCAATCCCTGTGTCCCTGCACAGTCCGAAGGCAGATTTTACCAGATTAAGCTAAACCAAAAGAAGTATGTTTCCACACAGACTGGCACAGCTTTAACTACATCAGTTTAAAAAGACACCTTTCCTTAAACTGGTGCAAATTTGGGTGTGGACCAGCACAGGTCACTGATACAGAACATAAGAACAGCCATACTGAGTCAGACTAATGATCTAAGCAGCCCAGTATCCTGTCTGCTGACAGTGGCCAAGGCCAGATGCTTCAGAGGGAATGAGCAGAACAGGGCAATTAGCAAGTGATCCGTCCCCTGTCCGCCAGTCCCAGCTTCTGGCCATCAGAAGTTTAGGGACACCCAGAGCACAGGGTTGTGCTCGTGACCATCTTGGGCTAATAACCATCAATGGACCTATCCTCCATCAATTTATCTCATTCTTGTTTTAATCCAGTATTGTTCTGGCCTTCATGACATCCCCTTACAATGAGCTCCCCGGGTTGACTGAGCGTTGTGTGAAGAAGTGCTGCCTTTTGTTTTAAACCAGCGGCCTGATCATTTCACTGGGTGAATTTCATTTTATTATGTGAAGGAGTAAATTACATTTCCTTCCTGACTCTTCTCACTCCAGTCATGATTTTATAGACTCTGTCATATCTCCCTTAATCATTTCTTTTTTCTAAGATGGTCAGTCCCAGTCGTATTATTCTCTCCTCCTATGGAAGCTGTTCCATAATCATCTTAACTTTTTGTTGCCCTTTTCTGTACTTTTTCCAATTCTACGATCTAATATCTTTTTTTTTCAGATTGGGTCACCAGAGCGGTACACAGTATTCAAGGTGTAGACGTACCATGTATTTCTACAGCAGCATTATGACATTACTGTCCCCTTCATAATGCTTCCTAATAGGGCTGGCAAGTGATTAAAAAAATAATGACAATTAATCGTACAATTAAGCACACTGTTAAACAATAATAGAATAGCATATTTTAAAAATATTTTTGGATGTTTTCTACATTTTCAAATATATTGATTTCAGTTACAACACAGAATACAAAGTGCAAATGCTCACTTCATATTTATTTTTGATTACAAATATTTGCACTGTAAAAAACAAAAGCAGTCAGCAGTTATCTCCCACAAATGTAAACAAATGTGTTTGTCTTAGCGATTGGCTGAACAAGAAGTAGGACTGAGTGGACTTGTAGTCTCTAAAGTTTTACATTGTTTTGGTTTTGAGTGCATTTATGTGACAAAAAAATCTACATTTGTAAGTTACACTTTCACAATAAAGAGATTGCACTACAGTACTTGTATGAGGTGAACTGAAAAATACTATTTCTTTTGTTTATCATTTTTACAGTGCAAATATTTGTAATCAAATATAATAATATAAAGCGAGCACTGGACACTTTGTATTCCGTGTTGTAATAGAAATCAATATATTTGAAAATGTAGAAAAACATGCAAAAATATTTAATACATTTCAGCTGGTATTCTATTGTTTAACAGTGTGATTAATTGCTATTAATTTTTTTAATCGTGATTCGTGTTTTTGAGTTGATTGCATGAGTTAACTGCGATTAATCGACAGCCCTAGTTCCTAACATTGTATGGTTTTTTCACTGCTGCTGCATGTTGAGTGGATGTTTTCAGACAACTATTCAGAATGATGCCCAAATCTCTTTCTTGAGTGGTAACAGCTAATTTAGACCCCATAATTGTATATGTATAGTTGGGATTATGTTTTCCAATGTGCATTACTTTGCACTTATCAACATTGAATTTTGTCTTCCATTTTGTTGCCCAATTACCCAATATTGTGAGATCCCTTGGTAGCTCTTCACAGTCTGCTTTGGATTTAATTATCTTGAGTAATTTTGTATCATCCGCAAATTTTGCCACCTCACTGTTTACCCCTTTTTCCAGATCATTTAGGAATATGTTGAATAGGACTGGTCCCAGAACAGAGCCCTGAGGAACAGCACTATTTACCTCTCTCCACTCTGAAAACTGACCATTTATTCATACCCTTTATTTCCTGTCTTTTAACCAGTTACTGATCCATGAGAGGACCTTCCCTCTTATCCCATGACTGCTTACTTTGCTTAAGAGCCTTTGGTGAGAGACCTTGTCAAAGGCTTTCTGAAAATCTAAATACACTATATCCACTGGATCACCTGTGTCCACATGCTTGTTGACTCCTCTCAAAAAATTCTAGTAGATTGCGGAGGTATGATTTCCCTTGACAAAAGCCGTGTTGACTCTTACCCAGTAAATCATGCTCATTGATGTGTGCTGCTAACTTTCCTAGAGTTTGAATAGTTTGCCTGATTCTGAAGTTAGGCTGATTGGCCTGTAACTGCTGGGATCACTTCTGAAGCCTCGTGTTAAAAACGAGCAACCTTCGTGCTGCCAACTCTCACAATGTTTTTGCAGTGATGGGATTGGCCGGACTGGAGCCAGCTGGCAATGATGAAACTCCACCCTCTAGAAAATATCAGCCCTGCCTGGGGAAAAGAATCATCTGATTGGATGCCTACCCAATGCCCTGCCTCCTGGGTTAGAGCAACCAATCAAGAGCTGTTGCAGGAAGTGGGATCTCTCTCTCTTCCCCTTCCCCACCCTCAGGAACCAGAAGCCATTCTCACAGTAGGGTTTGGAGGAGGGAGCATAGAGCACAGCAGCTCAGGGTGGCCACCTCGCCCGACCCTTCTGTGAGCAATAGGGGCAGAGCAATTGTGACATTCCCCTCTGGTGTTATCTGGACCAGTGATCTGCTAGGTCACTCCAATCCTTGAGTCTGGGAGCCAGCCTTTCCCTGCTCTGCTGTGAGAACCCCCACTCCTGAGCTGTTCACACACAGCCTCTGGCATGTAAGCTGCTCCTTGGATTGTGTAACCAAATGACACTAGTCAATATTTCTGGTCCCAGACACAATCCCAGGAACCTCCATCTTGCAGTGTCCAGTTATGCCCCCCAGATACTGCAAGCTTATATGAGTTTGTCAATTTAACACAGAAATTTATATGTTCCAGGCTTGTTATCCCAAGGGGAGTCTCTGACACACTTCAAACCAAATGCACTGCTTCAGGTAGAATAAACAAAGAAATTTATTAACTAGAAAGATAGATTTTAAGTGATTATAAGTCAAAACATAAGTCAGATTTGGTCAAATGAAATAAAAGCATAATGCATTTCTAAGCTGATCTTAACGCTTTCAGTGCCCTTACAAACTTAAATGCTTCTCACCACAGCCTGGCTGGTTGCCTTCAGCCAGGCTCTCCCCTTTGATCAGCGCTTCAGTCACTTGGTAGTGATGTCTGTAGATGGAGGTGGAAGAGAGACAAATTGGAGGATTGGTCCAAAAGAAATCTGATGACGTTCAACAAGGACAAGTACAGAGTCCTGCATTTAGGAATGAAGAATCCCATGCACTGCTACAGGCTGGGGACCGACTGGCTAAGCAGCAGTTCTGCAGAAAAGGACCTGGGGATTACAGTGGACGCGAAGCTGGATATGAGTCAACAGTGTGCCCTTGTTGCCAGGAAGGCCAACGGCATATTGGGCTGTACTAGCAGGAGCATTGCCAGCAGATGGAGGGAAGTGATTATTCCCCCTCTATTTGGCACTGGTGAGGCCACACCTGGAGTATTGTGTCCAGTTTTGGCTCCCCCACTACAGAAGGGATGTGGACAAATTGGAGATAGTCCAGCGGAGGGCAACAAAAACGATTAAGGGGCTGGGGCACATGACTTACAAGGAGACATTGAGGGAACTGGGGTTATTTAGTCTGCAGAAGAGAAGAGTGAGGGGGGATTTGATAGCAGCCTTCAACTACCTGAAGGCAGGGTTCCAAAGAGGATGGAGCTCGGCTGTGTTCAGTGGTGGCAGATGATAGAACAAGGAGCAATGGTCTCAAGTTGCAACGGGGGAGGTCTAATTTGGATATTAGTAAACACTATTTCACTAGGAGGGTGATGAAGCACTGGAATGGGTTCCTTAGGGAGGTGGTGGAATCTCCATCCTTAGAGGTTTTAAAGGCCCGTTTTGCCAAAGTCTTGGCTGGGATGATTTAGTTCGTGTTGGTCCTGCTTTGAGAAGGGGGTTGGACTAGATGATTCTATGAGAGAGGAAGAACATGGAAAACATCTCTCTCTTTTATCATGTTCTTCCTTCCCTCTTGGCTTTGCGTCCCCGCCCTTCAGAGTCAGGTGAGCATTACCTCATCGCAGTCCCAAACTGACCAAAGGAAGTGGGGTGGGTGACTCACTCGAGAGTCCAACCGATCTTTTTGTTGCTGCCTAGGCCAGCATCCTTTGTTCCTGTGAGGCTGGGCTGGGTTTGTCCCATACCTGCCCTGATGAGGTGTGAACTGCCTCTCAGCTCTTGGAGAGTTTTTGCCTGGGTTTATTTTAAGCCATGAAGATACATTTTCAGCCTCATAACGATATACATGAAATTATAACCTATAACCTTACTATAACATTACTGTAACAGTTACTATAACATCACTATAACAGTGCATCATGAGTCTTCTGAAGACACCCAACATGACAAACTTTGCATTGGATATTACACAATCATTTTATAAGGATGAACATGGGGGAGTAGGGTGTTCCCCCCACGTACAGAGTGTCACAACGACGACTCTCCCCCTTCCCCGTCCAGCGCCCACCTGGGCAGTGGGGGAAGGAGGAGCAGTGGGAGTCTGGGGGGCTGAACTGAGGGAGGCACTGGGGAGCAGGACTGATGTGCAGATAGGGAGCAGGGGATGGGCCGATGTGAGGTGAGAGCTCTGGGAGCGGAGCCAGGATCCCTTTACCCAGCAAGTCTGGGAGCGTGGGCAGCACTAGCTGTCACCCACACACGGGGGGTGGGCCAGGGGAGCTCAACAAACAAACAACAGAATAAAAAACACAAGAGGTTTTATTTTTAATCTCATGATTTGGGGGGCCATTCTTGTAATTTTGGGGGGGTCTGTCTCACGAGTTTTGCTCTCTTGAGGGTAGCAGTACCGCAGCCGTAACCATTCCCAGGGCTGCTTAGGGACCACCAATTAGGGGGCACCAAAACAAATGAGATTTTTTTGGGGAAAAAATTTGATATTTGATATTTCAAATAAAGTATCGAAGTCGTCAACATGGGAAAAACCAGAATGTTGTTAGACTTCATTATACTCCACTACACACTCTTCCCCGTTTATCTGTTTTCTTTTTATTATTATCCCCACCTAAACCAGGGGGGTGTCCTACTAACGTAGATCAAAATAATGTGAGGAAATCAGATCCTGTCATGTATTACAATACATTTCTGTTTTATTATTGATATATTCGCCTGAGTTATACATACTTGATTCATTTTTTTCTTTCATATATATATATATATATACACATAAAAATAGTGTACGTTGTGTAATTTGTTTTTTTTTTTCAAATTCAGATAACTGAGATAAGGGTCAGGATGAAATGTAACTGAGTGG
The DNA here is from genome assembly GCF_965152235.1 of Eretmochelys imbricata. Lineage (NCBI taxonomy): Eukaryota > Metazoa > Chordata > Testudines > Cheloniidae > Eretmochelys > Eretmochelys imbricata. The sequence continues at coordinate 80,451,526 of NC_135582.1, read as the reverse complement.
AGCACAGAAACGTAAACTGGTGGAAGAAAAGAAACAAAAAACTAGTGAAATTTTCCAAAATCTTCCAAAGCTGACATCATTTTTCAAAGCGAATCCATCAGAAGCAACATCTCTCAGTAGCATAGACATCATTCCAAAACCTGTAGGTGTTTCAGAGATTAACCCTTCTTCTATTGGTGAATCAAACACCATTCCAGAACATGTGGATGTGTCAGAGACTGTAACTGATCATCCTACTCCTGGTGGTAAAACAGACATTGTTCTAGAAGGTGTGGATGTGTCAGAGACTGAACCTGCTCATGCTGTAAATAATAGGAGAAAAAATCCTGGTATGTGGGTTGATTTCAGTTTCGATAATGTAGCTTACTGGATAGATTGTGGACCAAATGACTGTCAACTCCACACCGGGCCATTTGAGAAATCACGTCCGACTTTTACCAATGGCAAAAAACAAGATACTGTCCACAAAAAATATTTTTTGTCATGAAAGCGAATGGTGAGAAATACACTCGAGAATGGCTGCTGTATTCACCATCAACAGGGTCTGTGTACTGTTTTGTTTGCAAACTTTTTGCATATAAACCTTCAACATCCCGGTTTGCTGCAGATGGATTTAGTGACTGGCGGAATACTGTTTTAATTTAACAACATGAAAATAGCACTATTCACAGAGATTCAGTGTTGACATATTTAAATCGAAGACAGGGCTTTGGATTGACACAAAAATTGGAAGAACAAATTAAAGGGGAGTGTGAATACTGGCAACATGTCTGGCAGCGTGTTATAGCTGTTATTCAAACATTAGCTGAATGTGGTTAATTTCCGGGGATCAAATGACACATTTGGATCATTGCAGAATGGAAATTTCTTGTGATTGTTGGAGCTTGTGGCTCAGTTTGGCCCATTTTTAGCAGGTCATATCTCAAAATACTGGAATGCTGGCAAAGGTAACCCATCATACTTATCCAAGACAATACGTGATGAACTCATTGGTCTAATGAGTGACAAAGTTCGTTCAGCTATTGTGGATGAAGTAAGTACTGCTGGGTACTTCCCTTTATCTGTCAACTCTACACCTGATCTTTCACATATTGATCAATGAATATTGTACTAAGATATGTGTCTCCCACAGATGGAAAACCAGTTGAACGATTTATAGCATTCCTCAACTTGAAAAGCCACACTGGTGAAGAAATGGCAAATCCAGTACTGCATTATCTGTGCCACGTTTGCAAAATAGATTTCTCAAAGTGCAGAGGTCAGTCTTATGACAACGCTGCCAACATGTCAGGGCGTTATCAAGGAATGCAGAAGAAGCTTTTAGAACAGAACAAATATGCCATATTCATACCATGTGCTGCACACTCTCTCAATCTTGTTGGCCGCAGTGCTGCTGATTGTTGTCCGGTGGCAGTAAGATTTTTCTCAACAGTCCAGTCATTTTATACATTTTTCTCTGCCTCAACACACCGATGGGCAGTTCTTAAAACATATTTGGGCAATGATCATGTCTTGAAATCTCTTTCTAATACTCGCTGGGAGGCACGTGCAGTGGCAACAAGTACAGTTCTGGAGTCCTACTCAAAGACTGTGGATGCATTAGAAAGTAGAGCTGAAGACCAATCACAAAAGGGAGAAACTATACGAGAGGCAGAAAACATTGCAAACAAGATGCAAGAACTAGAGTTTGTATTCCGAAAATCTAGAAAGAAGCTATTTTAATTTCAGCATACATGTAAGTTTTGTGTCATTTCAAAAAATAAAATTGTATTTTATGGTATAGTACTGTTTTAAATTTGAATTACATATGGGGGGGCACCATAATCTTTTCAGTGTTTAGGGCCTCTAAAGGTCTTAATCCAGCCCTGACCATTCCCATCTGTAATACACAGGAATAGGTGTGCTAAATAGCACAGGATAAAACGGAGGGAGATGTGATGGCCCCATAAGAACACTCCAGACAATGGGACGTAATACCAGCATCTGTATCAGCCCCTGGCAGGGGTTACTATACAGTGCCCGGTAACTCAGCAAACCCCAAACAGCAATGATCTGGGGTGGGAAGGTGACAGTGTCCCCCACAAATCCATTGTTAGTTAGTTTTTAATCTCAAAAGAGAGACTAGTGATTCCCACTGCAAGAGCCCATGACACCTAAATTGTTGTGTCATGCCATGACAGACCGGGGAGGAGAAGGGAGGCCGTCCTTCACACACACACACACACACACACACACACACACAGAGTGGCAGCTCTTTCGTCTGCCATACAGAGATTCAGAAGAGAGAAACCAACAGGTAGCTGCAGGACCGGCCCACAACATTTTGGCACCTGAGGGGGGAGCTCAAATGATGCCCCCATGCTCCCTCGCTTGGGCCAAAACTTTGAAACTCTGGGTCCTAGTGGTGCCCCCGCACAGTCTGGCACCTGAGGCGGCCACCTCATAGAATCATAGAATCATAGAATATCAGGGTTGGAAGGGACCCCTGAAGGTCATCTAGTCCAACCCCCTGCTCGAAGCAGGACCAATTCCCAGTTAAATCATCCCAGCCAGGGCTTTGTCAAGCCTGACCTTAAAAACTTCTAAGGAAGGAGATTCCACCACCTCCCTAGGCAACGCATTCCAGTGTTTCACCACCCTCTTAGTGAAAAAGTTTCTCCTAATATCCAATCTAAACCTCCCCCACTGCAACTTGAGACCATTACTCCTCGTTCTGTCATCTGCTACCATTGAGAACAGTCTAGAGCCATCCTCTTTGGAACCACCTCTCAGGTAGTTGAAAGCAGCTATCAAATCCCCCCTCATTCTTCTCTTCTGCAGGCTAAACAATCCCAGCTCCCTCAGCCTCTCCTCATAAGTCATGTGTTCCAGACCCCTAATCATTTTTGTTGCCCTTCGCTGGACTCTCTCCAATTTATCCACATCCTTCTTGTAGTGTGGGGCCCAAAACTGGACACAGTACTCCAGATGAGGCCTCACCAATGTCGAATAGAGGGGGACGATCACGTCCCTCGATCTGCTCGCTATGCCCCTACTTATACATCCCAAAATGCCATTGGCCTTCTTGGCAACAAGGGCACACTGCTGACTCATATCCAGCTTCTCGTCCACTGTCACCCCTAGGTCCTTTTCCGCTGAACTGCTGCCTAGCCATTCGGTCCCTAGTCTGTAGCGGTGCATTGGATTCTTCCGTCCTAAGTGCAGGACCCTGCACTTATCCTTACTGAACCTCATCAGATTTCTTTTGGCCCAATCCTCCAATTTGTCTAGGTCCTTCTGTATCCTATCCCTCCCCTCCAGCGTATCTACCACTCCTCCCAGTTTAGTATCGTCCGCAAATTTGCTGAGAGTGCAATCCACATCATCCTCCAGATCATTTATGAAGATACCGACCCCTGGGGCACTCCACTTGACACCGGCTGCCAACTAGACATGGAGCCATTGATCACTACCCGTTGAGCCCGACAATCTAGCCAGCTTTCTACCCACCCTATAGTTACCTCAATTCGCCTCATGGTAAAGCCAGCCCCGGGTAGCTCATCAGGGTAAGTGAACTGTTAAATAATAGTCAGGACCTTCCCTCGCTCATGTTCCTTTGCTGGGATGGAGACACCTACGTTCTCAGATCCTGGCAGCTGCGGAAAGGAAATCTGCAAAACACATAGATGGTGTTAGCACAAACTGACAATTTCCTGTGGGAAGCTTTTCATTGGCGGCATTGTCCTTCCTACACAGCAAAATGGTCTAATCTGTAACTGGAAACTCCCTGCAGTCCCACCCAGCAAGGGAAAGTTAAAATCCAGACACACCGAACTGAGCTGAGAGGCAGAACAAAGAGCAACACAGGTCTCTTCCACACGGGTTTCTGAATGTCTAACCTGTTTTTAACCCTTTTCTTTGCTCTCCGGCAGTGTCATCTCTTTCTAACACAGCCGTGCCCTGTCACACCAACCAGGCCAGGAAGCAAAACTCTAGCTACTAGCTCTTAGCAGAATCTCTTCAGGCTTGCAAATGAAGGCCTCCTGCTGGCTTTTAGCCACTCTTACCCATTAGACATCTGGGTGTATTTTAAAGTACGGAACGTTCTCCGTCCCCCTCTGTGCATTTCACTACAGGCAAACCAGGTTTCTTTAGACCTACGGTACTGGAGAGAGGCTGCTGCTCCGAATAAAAGGCATCACAATCTGTGGGCCATCCTCTGCAGGCCACGTCATTACACAGGTGAGCTGGGCCTGGTCTTTAAACATTTGGATGTCTGCATTAAACCATGCAGGAGGGAGGCTGAAACACACCCACACACACCCAATCGAATCATGGCCTAAAGAGTTCAGCATTTCCCATTTATTAGGCAATTATCATTGTTATCTGAGTGACTCAGCTTAATAAAGAGAGCCCCAGGCTTTGACCTTCCGACTTCCATGCTGTGTAGGAGTCTTAACATTTGCTAGTGCCAGAAAAGTGAGGGAGATCAGGCAGTGGGGATGGGCAGGAGGAGGATTTCATATTAGTTTAGCCAAGCTAGGAGTTGCTTTAAGCTGGCATTCTGAGATCGGCTCAGGGTCACAGGCTGCAATCCTCATGGTCATGTAAACAAGGTTCCCGCCAGGGGCCCGCAGCCAGAACCAGCCTCTCCAAGATTGGGAGGGGGAGAAATCCAAGGAGAAGTTTGAAATGTCATTCCTGGGCTCCAGCGTACAGACTTGTGTTCTGAAAGGAAGTGCATTGCCCTTGCATAAGGACCGAACCCCAGCTCGCACCTGCGGGGCTGTGAAGTGAAAATTTGTTGCAGCCAGTGCTTTCAGGTAAAACATTGTGCTTGTTTCTCACAGTTCAAATGGACACTTGGACCAGCAGGCTCCAAAGCTTCTTTTTACAGCTAGAAAAATCTGCATGCAAACTCTGCTTAAATATTCCATGTGTGGGTTTCCTTTCTGAAACAAACTCTTCAGTGCCCTTTTCTGCAGAAGAGACGTTGCCATCCTAGCATTTATAGGAGGAAAGAAAACAAGGGAATCCAGCAAAGGAACAGATTTCAGTTTCTACCTTCCAAGTAGATTCTTATACAAACAATGCAAGCAATTTTCTTTTAAATGAATTACGCAGTGATTAGCTGTAAGGCCTTAGATGGGTGAATTTATTAGAAGAGAATATATACTCTGGTTAACTATTCTATTGTTCACAGAGAGATGATCTTTCTTCTGAAGATCTCACAGGACTTTACAAACTTCAACTAACCTTCACATCACCCATGTTAGGTATATGGCATTATCAGATGCATTTTCTACATGGGGAAATTGAGTTAGAGAAGTTCTATATGGCTTACATGCAAACGCCCTGCCTGCACTAGGAAAATGAAACCTTACTGAAAATAGTTTTCAACAATGGATCCACATGAACCAGTATTTAAGTGGTAATGTAAACAGGACAAAATAATTGTCACTTACATTTCAGGAAGTGTGACCGATTCTTCACCAGCTAGTGTGCAACGGTGGCTAGCTCTGACGTGAGCGCTGCCATTTTAATGCTACTTCCAAGCAGGTAGTCCAGCTCAGGTCAGCGTTACCAGAGCCTGCTCAGTGTACAAGCTGATCAAACTCATTGTGTGCCATATATTGCCCCAGCAAATGTAATTTCTGGAGCACGATCACAAGTCAGCTTGCAGGTGCTATCCTAGCCCACTAGCCCTCACAGCTTGTCTAGAGCACACCTGTTAGTGCCTCCGGATTTATAGGAGATACAAAAATCCTATTTGGATTTTCTGGGATTCACAGTAGCTGCTACGGCCTTGACCCTGAACGTTCCACGACAGTCACATGTCAGGAGCCAGTTCTGGCTCTTCTCACTCGGAAGGCATTTAGCAAGTCTTCTGTGGGCGTGGTGTTTCCACGGCCTGCTTTCCCCATGGCCAGGCCCTGACATTGTCCTGCTGGGCCCAGGCAGTGTGAGGTGGGAGGGTGGGTGATGCAGGACTATGTAGGAGCTGGCAGAGCCCTTGATTGTTTTTCTGCAGACTTTGTATCATTTAGTATTTTCAATCAAGATAGAATCGGCTGTAAAGAAAGTGCAGAGGTGTTTGTGGGGGGAGCTGAGCTCCGCCTTCCTTCTTCCTCTGTGAATCCGTGAATGGCATTGGGGAATGGCTCTGGGAGAGCTGACACATTTGCGGATGTTCCCACATGTTGCACCTCCAGACAGGAGTTTGACTGAGCCAGGGGAAACGTTTGTGTAATGGGTGTTGGCTTGGTTTAAATGCTATTTACAAAGTGTAGAGTGAATTCTACTGCTTTGTAATTCGGTCCATTTCACCATATTTGTGCTATTCTTAAATTAATTAGCCACTTTCAGTGGCACGGAACTTTCCAGAAGTGTGACCGTTTGTAATTTGTCTGAGTCCTGTGGCAAGACACGCTTTCTGTGTCTCGACACCCGTTTGTCGAGATGGAACCTCCCTGACTGGAGTGAGATGGAGCTCCCCTCTAGAGACACAGAAGAGCAGCTCACTAGAAGTGGGGGGCTCAAAGCTGCTTTCTTTGACAGGGTAAATAAGAAACGTTAACATGTGTGTGTGGGTATGCTGGCTGCCTCAGGAGTTTAACAAAGAAATCGCAGCTATGCTCACATAAACACCCTCAACAGTCCTGGATCTTTGTGCATGTCATGAAAATATCACCACCAAGTTGCAACACAGTGGGCTGGACACCAACAGCTGCAGTCATAGCCAGTGCAGAGATGACAGGAGGGTTATCGGGTGACAAACCTAAGGATAACAAATAAAACCATCTTAGGGTATGTCGACACTGCAGTTAGACACCCACAGCTGGCCTGTGCCAGCTGATTCGGGTTCAGGCTAAGGAGCTGTTTAATTGCTATGTAGACATTCAGGCTCACAAGCTCTGAGACCTTCCCCCCTCGCAAGGTCCTAGACCCTGGGCTCCAGCCTGAGTCTGAATGACTACACCACAATTAAACATCCCCGTAGCCTGAACTCCGTAAGCCCGAGTCAGCTGTCACTGACCAGCCGTGGGTGTCTAATTGCAGTATAGACGTACCCTTGGGGTACCCTGTCCTTTCTATGAGTTACGCACAAAATACTACCTCAAAGCAATGTGAAGGTTGCAAGGTCAAACACCCAAAAGTTAGAAAGTGCCAGAATTAAGGTCCTCCGTGGAACCTTAATGCAGCCCCCTTGTGTGTATTCATTATAATACAGTCTTTAATGACATGATCACATCCTGTTTTTCCACAGGACCCTTGCCTGGGTGGACAGTGTTCACTGCCGGAGCAGCTGTTCAATATTTTGTTTTCTCTTCATTGTTCAGTGTGTGGCCCAAGGCCGGGTTTACGGCTTGCTGTTCAAACCCTGCTGTGAAAGCAGAATTACAAATTTCCTCCTTGGCTATTCTGCGGTGCTCCTCAGTACAGCATCTGAGTGCTTCACCCAATGAATGACTTTATCTCCACAACAGCATTTCCGCGGGATAAGTGGGGAGTATCTCCAGGTTAGAGATGGGACACTGAGGCACAGAGAGATTCGTGTAAAAAGTGTCCACTCATTTCAGGTGCCCAATTTGAGTTTGATTTTTGCAGAGTACGTAGCATTCTAGAGCGCCTTGCATTCATAGTGGAGGGCTGTCAGGGAGTCCCCGGCGATGCTCTGGAACTGCTCCCCATGAAGCCAGGCAGGACTCTGGGGAAGTCTCCTCCCTGGGAGCAGCCTGTCTGCAGGACACACAGCTCACACAGCTTCCACCTTCCTGGGTCTGACCTCAGAGCATTCAGCGTCCTCTGCCCCTCCGTGCGCTTCCCACAGCGAGTCCACCCAGGCGGGGGTCCTGGGGAAGCCAGAGGGTCCTGCCCCCCAACTTCACAGTCAGACATGACTCTCAGCCAGCCAGTAAAACAGAAGGTTTATTAGACGACAGGAACATGGTCTAAAACAGAGCTTGTAGGTGCAGAGAACAGGACCCCTCGCTGGGTCCATTTTGGGGGGCAGTGAGCCAGACAACCACATCTGCACTTCACTCCATGTCCCCAGCCAGCCCCAAACTGAAACTCTCTCCAGCCCCTCCTCCTCTGGGCTTTGTCTCTTTCCCAGGCCAGGAGGGCACCTGATTCCTTTGTTCTCCAGCCCTTTAGCTCTCACCTTGCAGGGGGGAAGGGCCAGGCCATCAGTTGCCAGGAAACAGGCTGTCGGCCATTCTCTGTGTCCAGACCCCTGCACACACCTGCCCTCTAGGGCTCTGCAACGATCATACACCCTTATCCCAGCACCTAGATACTTAAGAACTGCCTAGGGGAAACTGAGGCACCCCCACACTATTCGGAGGAAACATTAAGAACAGTCCTGCTTCGTCACAAGCGCCCGTTGCCTTCAGCTGCAGCTGTGAGCGTTCAGCCCGTCTGTAAATCAACCCCAGCCACTCAAACTGGGGCCAAAAAATGAGGAACACAAAAGTAGCGACCGCCTGTGAAAAGTCTGATTTTAAGCAACTCGCCCAGAATCACAAAGGGACTCTGTGGCAGAGGCAGAGAGAGAATCCAATTTCGGAGGGCATTTATTCTTGTTCATTAACAGTCACCGATGCGTTCTGTCTCCAGTTATAATTACAAACACACAGGGCCAGCTCCTCAGTGGAGCGATGCCAATTAATGCTTCATCAGAATTCAGCCCCCTGACTTCAAGAGCACAACGCTGCTGTACACCAACTGGGGATCTGGCCTATTGACTCTGATGGAACAATGCTATTTTTCACCAGCTGGGCATTTAACCCATTGACTTTTGTATGGAAGAGGCAGGGGCAGGATCTGATACTGCAGGGCAGCATCCAGCTGCCTGAACTGTGAGCCCATCCTTTCTCTTCCTGCCACTGCCCCATTCACTGTGCACCTCCCAACCTCCGTGACAAAGAAGCAGGGATCCTACTGATAACAGCCTCCTTCACTACACAGCCCTGAGTCATGCCCAGAGCTGGTCTAGCCAGTGCACTCAATGAGGCAGGGACTTCTGGGGGGAAAATAGTATGTGATCATGTAATTAAAGGCTGTTTTATAATGCATAGGCACAAGGGAGAGGGAAGGCAAATTAAAGTCACACAGGCAACCTTAATTCTGGCATTTCCTATCTTCTGAGTACTTGACTTCGCAGCCTTAATACTAAGAAAAGGAGGACTTGTGGCACCTTAGATACTAACCCATTTATTTGAGCATAAGCTTTCGTGAGCTACAGCTCACTTCATCGGATGCATACTGTGGAAAGTACACAAGATCTTTTTATACACACAAAGCATGAAAAAATGGGTGTTTACCACTACAAAAGGTTTTCTCTCCCCCCACCCCACTCTCCTGCAGGTAATAGCTTATCTAAAGTGATCACTCTCCTTACAATGTGTATGATAATCAAGCTGGGCCATTTCCAGCACAAATCCAGGTTTTCTCACCCTCCACCCCCCCACACACAAACTCACTCTCCTGCTGGTAATAGCCCATCCAAAGTGACCACTCTCTTTACAATGTGTATGATAATCAAGCTGGGCCATTTCCAGCACAAATCCAGGTTTTCTCACCCTCCGCCCCCCCCCCACAAACTCACTCTCCTGCTGGTAATAGCCCATCCAAAGTGACCACTCTCTTTACAATGTGTATGAAAATCAAGGTGGGCCATTTCCAGCACAAATCCAGGTTTTCTCACCCCCCACCCTCCCCAAAAAACACACACACACAAACTCACTCTCCTGCTGGTAATAGCTTATCCAAAGTGACCACTCTCCCTACAATGTGCATGATAATCAATGTGGGCCATTTCCAGCAAAAATCCAGGTTTTCTCACCACCATGCCCCCCACACACAGACTCACTCTCCTGCTGGTAATAGCTCATCCAAACTGACCACTCTCCTTACAATGTGTATGATAATCAAGGTGGGCCATTTCCAGCATAAATCCAAGTTTAACCAGAACGTCTGGGGGGGGGGTAGGAAAAAACAAGGGGAAATAGGCTACCTTGCATAATGACTTAGCCACTCCCAGTCTCTATTTAAGCCTAAATTAATAGTATCCAATTTGCAAATGAATTCCAATTCAGCAGTTTCTCACTGGAGTCTGGATTAGAAGTTTTTTTGTTTTAAGATAGCGACCTTCATGTCTGTAATTGCGTGACCAGAGAGATTGAAGTGTTCTCCGACTGGTTTATGAATGTTATAACAGGGCCTAATAACATCAGCCACACTATCAGAGGCTCGTTCACCTGCACATCCACCAATGTGATATATGCCAGCATGTGCCAGCAATGCCCCTCTGCCATGTACATTGGTCAAACTGGACAGTCTCTACGTAAAAGAATAAATGGACACAAATCAGATGTCAAGAATTAGAACATTCATAAACCAGTCGGAGAACACTTCAATCTCTCTGGTCACGCAATCACAGACATGAAGGTCGCTATCTTAAAACAAAAAAACTTCTAATCCAGACTCCAGTGAGAAACTGCTGAATTGGAATTCATTTGCAAATTGGATACTATTAATTTAGGCTTAAATAGAGACTGGGAGTGGCTAAGTCATTATGCAAGGTAGCCTATTTCCCCTTGTTTTTTCCTACCCCCCCCCCAGACGCTCTGGTTAAACTTGGATTTATGCTGGAAATGGCCCACCTTGATTATCATACACATTGTAAGGAGAGTGGTCAGTTTGGATGAGCTATTACCAGCAGGAGAGTGAGTCTGTGGGGGGGGGGGGTGAGAAAACCTGGATTTGTGCTGGAAATGGCCCATCTTGATTATCATACACATTGTAGGGAGAGTGGTCACTTTGGATGGGCTATTACCAGCAGGAGAGTGAGTTGCGGGGTGGGGGGGGGCGGAGGGTGAGAAAACCTGGATTTGTGCTGCAAATGGCCCAACTTGATTATCATACACATTGTAAGGAGAGTGATCACTTTAGATAAGCTATTACCAGCAGGAGAGTGGAGTGGGAGGAGGTATTGTTTCATGGTCTTTGTGTATATAATGTCTTCTGCAGTTTCCACAGTATGCATCCGATGAAGTGAGCTGTAGCTCAGGAAAGCTTATGCTCAAATAAATTGGTTAGTCTCTAAGGTGCCACACGTCCTCCTTTTCTTTTTGCGAATACAGACTAACACGGCTGTTACTCTGAAACCAGCCTTAATAATGTTCTTTTAAGATAGCTTTTAGTGGGTAATTTCCTAGGTTCTTAAAAAAAGCAAACTGAAAAAACAGAAAATCCATCCTGTGGCATCATGCTGCCACCCCTATGGGTCATCAGCAGGCTTGGAACCTTGACATCCACAACTCAGACCTCTGCCGCTTGAACTAATGGAGTAACTGGTCGCAGTAGTAGGTTGTCATCCTCTGTGTGGATCCGCAGCAGAGAGGATGAGACACACTTTAGCAGTGGGTTCATGGATATTCGCTGGCAGCAGAGGAGTGGTTATTCCCCCTCTCATCCCCAGCAGGTCCCCTCTGTATTCCAGTCAAGTGGCTTTCCCCACCGTACTGCTTGTTCAGCCGGGGGCTCGTTGTCTCCCCTGTGCTATCACTCTCCCTGCAACATCCAGGAGGAGCAATTGCAATGACAGCGCTGATCAGCCCCTACCATACCAGGATGGAACACGGGCGGTCACTCGGTGGAGGTGACACAGGTCCACTCCAGGTGGCATGGAGGAGCTGTGAATAGGGTTGCCAACTGTCTAATCAGACAAACCAAACACACTTGCCCCGCCGCCCACCCCTTCCCCCAGGCCCCACCCTACTCACTCCGTCCCCCCTCCCTCCGTCACTCGCTCTCCCAACCCTCACTCACTTTCACTGGGGTGGGGCAGGGGGTTGGGTAGCGGGAGGGGGTGCAGGGTGCAAGCTCTGGGGGGTAGTCTGGGTGCAGGAGGGGTCTCCAGGCTGGGGTAGGGGGTTGGGGTGCAGGAGGGGGTGCAGGGTGCAGGCTCTGGAAGGAAGTTTGGGTGCAGGAGGGGGCTCCGGGCTGGGGTAGAGGGTTGGGGTGTGTGGTGCAGGCTCCAGCCGGGCGGCGCTTACCTCAGGCAGTGCCCAGTTGATGGCACAGCAGGGCTAAGGCAGGCTCCCTGCCTACCCTGACCCCACCCACTCCCAGAAGCAGCTGGCACGTTCCCCCAGTTCCCGGCCAATGGGAGCTGTGGAGTCAGCGCTCAGGGCAGTGCCTGGACGTTCTATATTTGGAACGAAGTAGGAGAATGTATCCATCCCATATGATGCTGTGGATAGAATAGAAAGTTTACCTTCTGTAAAAAAAAACAGAGAACGTGCAGCAGCATCTGCTCAAATGAAACCCTTTCAAATCAACAGGCCCAGAAGAAACCCAAGAATCTTAAAGGAGCAAACTGAGCAGCTCTCTGAACCACTAATGGAAATTTGTAATTATTTTGGGGAAATGCAAAAGTATGGGAGGACTTCCATCATAGTTCCAATATTTAAAAAGGGTAAAATGAACTATAGACTGATTAGCATGATGTCAATGCTGGGCAAAGTAATGGAATAGCTCATTTGGAACTCTATCAACAAAGAGGTAGAACCTAAAACTATCATTTCTGCCAGTCAGCATGCATTCATGGAAGGTCGGTCTCGTCAAAAGAAAAGCTTATCCATTTTTATAAGATTACAGGGCTTCTTGAGAACAGCAACTGTGTTGATATAATATACCTGGATTTTTAAGGCAATTGATGTATTACCATGTGACATTTTGATTTAAAAACTCACATTATATGCAAGGCACATATCATAGAATCTCAGGGTTGGAAGGGACCTGAAGAGGTCATCTAGTCCAACCCCCTGCTCAAAGCAGGACCAATCCCCAATTTTTGCCCCAGATCCCTAAATGGCCTCCTCAAGGATTGAGCTCACAATCCTGGTTTGAGCAGGCCAATGAGCTTTCCCTGCCCCCCATATCAGATGGATTAAAAACTGGCTCACTGACAGATCTCAGAATGTAGCTGTTAATAGGCAGATATCAACGAGTTGGGCTGTTTCTTGTCCCCCACGGACTGGTTCTTGGTCCAATGCTCTTTCGCATTTTTATTAAGGATTTAGACAACGCTACAAGGTCTTTGCTGGGAAAATGTGCAGATGACACAAAGATTGGTGGGGTAGTAAATATGAGGAGGATAGGTTCCTGTGACAGAATGATATGAATCACCTGGTTAAAGGGTCACAATCCAACAAAATTTGTTTTAATACAGCCCAATGCACGAACCAAGAATGCAGGCTATGCCTACAGGATGGGAGACTGCCTTGGAAAGTCGTGACCTCAGAGAAGGTCCTCACTGATAATTATCTCACCTGAGCGCTCAGTGCAGCATGCCAGCAAAAGGAGAGGATGCGAACCAGGATGCATAAGAAGCCAGGTGATCTTGCCTCTGTACACAGCATTGGTAAGACCACGACTACAGCGCTGTGCCCGGGGCTGGGGTCTGCATTTCAAGAAGGATGTGAGAGAGTTCAAAAGAGGGCCACAAAAATGATCCCAGAGCTGGAAAATAAGCCATACAGTGTGAGCCGTAAGAAGCCCGCCGTATCGCAGAGAAGGCTGAGAGGTGACTTGATCGCTGTGTCTCGGTCCTTACCCATGGAGAAGGGGTCTGAGCCCGGGGGACTCTCCAGCTTGCGGACACAAGCACAACACAACCCAACGGCTGGAAGCTGAAGTTAGACAAATTCAATCTTGACATAATAAGTTTTACTTTCCTAGCAGTGAGGGTGATTAAACACAGTACCGGGTTTACAATGGTGCCAACGTGCCTTGGCACCAGGCCCACACTCAGGACTCTGCCTGCCCGCTCTGCCCCAAGGCCCTGCCACTGCTCCACCTCTTCCCCTAAAGTCCCGCCCCCTGCTCATTCCTCTCCGCCCCCTCTCCCTCCCATGCAAGCAGCGGGCAGGGCTTCAGGGTGCAGCATGGGCGGGGCCTCGGGGCAGAGCAGGGGGCGAGGCCATGATCCTGGCCCTGGGGTCCACAAAAGATTAATTTGGCCCTGATTAAACATTGTGACAGCTAATTGGGAGGTGAAGGACTCCCCCTCCTTCGTAAGGATTGCCTCCGTTGCCCTCAACATGCTAATAACGCTTGCAGCTCTGCCTCGTGACAGCGACTGTCATCGAATCTTGGTCTTTGGCCAGTCACCTGCGAGAGCCAGGAAGGGATTTTTATCCCAGTGTATAATTGGCCAGATGTCTCCCGGGCTGCACATTTCCCCCACTTCCTCTGAAGCATCAGGGATTGGCCAGAGCTGGAGACAAGACGCGGATGTGGTGGACCGGTGCTCTGAGAATCTGCTTTCTGGCTGCCCAGCTGGTGTGCCTCACTCACATTCTTGGGGTCAGACTGATCACCACATTCGGGGTCAGGACGGAATTTTCCCCCAGGTGAGACTGGCAGGGGATTGGTGTGGGGGGGTTCACTTTCCTCTGCAGTGGGGCACTTGTCACCTGTTGGCATTATGTGGGCATGTCTCACCTGATCAATCCCCTGCCACTGCAGGGGCTCGGGCAGTGGTGGCTCCTGGGTCTCTCCTGGCTCTCTGCACGTGACAGTTTAGGGTCCTGAGGACTATGTCTGCACTGCACTCCGTGGCTGACTTCAGCTGATCGAGACGTAGGTGAGCCAGCTCCGTTACTGCAGCAATGAAGCTGCGGCCATACAGGCTTCAGCAAGGGCTGACCCTGCGAGTAACGGCCCAGGGTCCCGGGCAGACTGGTACCACCTGTGCAGAAGCGTGCACTGGTGCAGCAAACTGCTCCAGTGACCACGCTAGCTAGAGCAGCAGGATACGGACCCTGGGCTTCAGAAAAGCCAACGTTGACTCCCCCAGGGAACTGATGGGCAGGATCCCCTGGGAGGCTAATATGAGGGGGCAAGGAGTCCAGGAGAGCTGGCTGTATTTTAAAGAAGCCTTATTGAGGGCGCAGGAACAAACCATCCCGATGTGCAGAAAGAATAGCAAATATGGCAGGCGACCAGCTTGGCTTAACAGAGGAATCTTCAGTGAGCTTAAACTCAAAAAGGAAGCTTACAAGAAGTGGAAACATGGACAGATGACTAGGGAGGAATATAAAAATATTGCAGGATATAATCAGGAAGGCCAAATCACACTTGGAATTGCAGCTAGCAAGGGATGTGAAAGGTAACAAGAAGGTTTCTACACGTATGTTAGCAACAAGAAGAAGGTCTGGGAAAGTGTGAGCCCCTTACTGAATAGGGGAGGCAACCTAGTGACAGACGATGTGGAAAAAGCTGATGTACTCAATGCTTTTTCTACCTCTGTCTTCACGAACATGGTCAGCTCCCAGACTGCTGCACTGGGCAGCACAGCATGGGGAGGAGGCGAGCAGCTCTCAGTGGTGAAAGAACAGGTTAAGGACTATTTAGAAAACCTGGACATGCACAAGTCTATGGGGCCGGATGTGCTGCATCTGAGGGAGTTGCCGGATGTGATTGCAGAGCCATTGGCCATTATCTTTGAAAACTCATGGCAACTGGGGGACGTCTCAGATGACTGGAAAAAGGCAAATATAGTGCCCATCTTTAAAAAAGGGAAGAAGGAGGATCCAGGGAACTACAGATCAGTCAGCCTCACCTCAGTCCCTAGAAAAATGATGGAGCAGGCCCTCAAGGAATCCATTTTGAAGCACTTGCAGGAGAGGAAGGTAATCAGGAACAGACAACATGGATTCACCAAGGGCAAGTCATGCCTGACCAACCTGATTGCCCTCTATGATGAGATAACTGGCTCTGTGGCTATGGGGAAAGCAGTGGATGTGATATACCCTGACTTTAGCAAAGCTTTTGATACGGACTCCCGCTGTCTTCTTGCCAGCAAGTTAAAGAAGTATTGGATGAATGGACTATAAGATGGATAAAAAGCTGGCTAGATCGTTGGGCTCAATGGCTTGATGTCTAGTTGGCAGCCAGTATCAAGTGGAGTGCCCCAGGGGTCAATCCTGAGGTCGGTTTTGTTCAACATCTTCATTAATGATCTCGATGATGGAATTAATTGCACCCTCAGCAAGTTTGCAGATGACACTAAGATGAGTGGAGAGGTAGATAGGCTGGAGGGTAGGGATAGGTTACAGAGGGACCTCGACAAATTAGAGGATTGGGCCAAAAGAAATCTGATGAGGTTCAACAAGGACAAGTGCAGAGTCCTGCACTTAGGAAGGAAGAATCCCATGCACCGCTACAGGCTGGGGACTGACTGGCTAAGCAGCAGTTCTGCAGAAAAGGACCTGGGATTACAGTGGACGAGAAGCAGGATATGAGACAGCAGTGTGCCCTTGTTGCCAAGAAGGCTAATGGCATATTGGGCTGCATTGGTAGGAGCATGGCCAGCAGATTGAGGGAATTGATTATTCCCCTCTATTCGGCACTAGTCAGGCCACACCTGGAGTATTGCGTCCAGTTTTGGGCCCCACACTACATAAAGGATGTGGACAAATTGGCAACAAAAATGATTAGGGGGCTGGGGCACATGACTTATGAGGAGACGCTGTGGGAACTGGGCTTATTTAGTCTGCAGAATAGAAGAATGAGGGGTGGGATTTGATAGCAGCCTTCAACTACCTGAAGGGGGGTTCCAAAGAGGATGGAGCTCAGCTGTTCTCAATGGTGGCAGATGTCAGAACAAGAAGCAATGGTCTCAAGTTGCAGTGGGGGAGGTCTAGGTTGGATATTAGTAAACACTATTTCCCTAGGAGAGTAGCGAAGCACTGGACTGGGTTCCCTAGGGAGGTGGTGGAATCTCCATCCTTAGAGATTTTTAAGGTCAGGCTTGACAAAGCCCTGGCTGGGATGATTTAGTTGGGATTGGTCCTGCTTTGAGCAGGGGGTTGGACTCTGTGACCTCCTGAGGTCCCTTCCAACCCTGATCATCTCTGATTCTATGATTAAAGTCTATCTGACCTGCAGTCACGCCCATGATAGCAGCTTCGATTGATACACTGAGTTTCTAATCAGTGCAGCAGACGGTGGGTGGCCAGCTAGAGCTTTCTGCTCCTCTGGCCTGCCCCATCTAGCCTGTGTTGGCTAGCAATGGCCCACAAGGGCCACCTGTGGAGAGCTGGGGTACAGTGCCCTCCGATACGACTCCTCTCTGCGCCAGGGGTCACTAGAGAGAGTGGGATGGGGCCAGCTACACCAGTCCTGCACCCGCTGCGGCTCCCCCATGCCAGGGAATCCCTGGCAGGAGAGATAGGACTGCACCAACACAGAGGGTCAGCCTGATAGTGCTACTGCTTACAGGCTTCAGTTTAGCACATGCTGAACCACTTTGCTGAATTGGGGCCCTAGCCTTTAAATATCATTTAGCTAACTCAGGGATCCAAACCAAAGTCCAGTCCCTCACTCCTAGAGATCATGCCAGCCTGGGTCTCTCCCTGCAGGGCAGGTGGTTAACCCCCGATAAAGGGCGCATGGAGCTCCTGGATATAATGCTCTGATTTGTGGACAACAGCAGTTCAATCTGATGTTTCTCAAGCTATTTCACTTTTTCAGGAAACCATTTGTGAGAAACAATCAGCCTGTGAATTGCTGACAGAGCTTGTCATAAATATAGGTCAGGTAAATTATACCGCTGGGCTGTGTGTATTTTGGAATGCTAATAGTCATAATTAGGATAGGACAACTGGGAGCAAATTATTGTAATTATTTCGACACACACTCCCCTGCTCAGACAGCTGTTCCCACAGCTATTTGCAGGATGCACTTACACAGCTGTTTATTTTTTACACTAGACTAATCACAGTTGTTCAGGCTGCTCAATACCAATGGGCCAAATTCTGCGCTCAGTTACACCAGTGTCAATCAGGAGTAACTGCACCAAAGCCAGTGGAGTTGGTTTGGATTTAAGATGGTGGCTTCTGTACAGGGCAGAATTCTGCCCCAAAGGAGTCAGCTGCTCGTTCTGCATTGGAAGCAGAAACACCTGAACATGAGCTGAAAAATGAAAGCCACATCTGTCGGGCCAGATCCTTAGGTAGTGTAAAGCAGCAGAGCTCCACTGAAGTCAATGAATTGTACCCCAGGGGAGGGTCTGGCCCTCTGACTCTCAGGGTTCGCTGCTGACTGTTCCAGATAAATAAGAAAAGATGTAACCCATTTTTACTTCTTTTCTTGGGTCCCTGAAGAACAGGGCTTCCTGCTCTTGGAGTGCCACCTTCCCTCCACGCGATGGCCATAACTCAGCATCCACCAACCTCCATCAGGGCCAACGGTGCTCATTTCCTCCAGCACCTCAACTTTGCTAAAGTTGAATACTAGGAACTAGACCAGGGATCGGCAACCTTTGGCATGTGGCCCGCCAGAGTAAGCCCCCCGGCGGGCCGGGTCAGTTTGTTTACTTGCCGCATCCGCAGGGTCAGCTGCTTGCGGCTCCCACTGGCCGCGGTTCGCCGTCCCAGGCCAACAGGGGCTGCAGGAAGCAGTGCAGGCCGAGGGATGTGCTGGCCACCGCTTCCCGCAGCCCCCATTGGCCTGGAGCCAGTGGGAGCCACTAGCGGCCGAACCTGCGGACGCGGCAAGTAAACAAACTGGCCCGGCCAGCCAGGGGGCTTACCCTGGCGGGCCACGTGCCAAAGGTTGCCGATCCCTGAACTAGACCGTGCTGTCCTCATGCCCACTGAGGAGACTAGGAGGACTATTTGTGGATGAAGGCATGATTCGGCATGAGCACGGCCTGCCCTGGGTTTCTCTCCTTTGGGATCGAAGGTGGAGGTAGCGCTGGAAGTGAAAGTGACTTTGCTCTCTAGGCAGGCTTCCCTTTCCTTCCCTCGCTGACTCGGCAGCCAGGGGGTGAGATGTAACCAGCTGAATGAATGCTGGCCTATTCTACGAGGGAGGGTAGGGGAGGGACCTGAAAAAGAAGAAGAACAAGCAGGATAAAGCACTCAAATGTTCTCTTCTACCCTGTCACGGGGCAACTTCTTCCAGCCAATCTGGTGCTGGTGCTGCAATAGTTCACCCAGCAGCACAGAAAGTCCTGCTCATGGGGAACTGTCCCAAGATGCAGCATGGACTCCTTGCAGACAGAGAAATGTTTGGATTCTAGGGAGCGGACGTTGCTGAGCTCCTTCCCCCACCCTGAGAAATAAAAGACTCCGATAATTCTGCAGGGCGGCTGCTGTGATATTTTGGGCAAACTACGTATCATGCAAATTATGCTGATGCTGCCTTTAGTGTCCGGGCAAAATGGAGTGGCGCTCACAAGAACAGCTTTCTGAACGGAGCTGTGAATCAACTGATTATTGGATCCCCAGGATACAGGTTGGCACTATGGTGCCACAACCAAAAAACTCTTCTCCTGGCTCACTGCAAATTGGGGGATTCTCAGCAGCAAAATATATGGACCCACGGAGGGTAAAGGAAGACAGTTTAGACTGCGGGGAAGGGAGGAAATTGGGACCCTGGGGAATCTGTTCAGGGCCTAGGCACACAGAGACAAAAATGACACACTTTGCTAGAACTGTAAAGCCTGCAGGCAGAAGGACCTTCTGGGCTGGGCTCAAGAACCTGTGAGTTCAAGCCATTGAATTACCATGAGAGCAACACTGTTTGTCCTTTGGTTGATTTGGAAAGAGTTCTCTCTCATTTTCTTACCACAGATATGGTTTGATTTAAATGATGAACTCCATTATCTATATTTACTTTGAAACATCAAACACAGTGCGAGAACATTTTCTTGACATGGGAAACTGCTCCTGTGTCAGCTATGCTAAGGGGGACATTTACGCTTTCTATTCCTGGGCAACATTTACGTGTGGGTACACGGGATGATGTAGAACAGGGAACAGAAGCAGATGTTACAGGAAGGGTACTCATAGCAGCGAGGTGTATGGCTGGTTGGGGCAGATTCATGGCAGAGGGCTTGCAGTATCTAGCCCGAGGGCCACATCTGCGTATGGAAATTGTATGGCGGGGCATGAATGCTCACAAAACTGGGGGTTGGGGTGTGGGGGAGAGGGGGCGAGGGCTCTGGCTGGGGGTGCAGGCTCTGGGGTGGAGCCAGAAATGAGGAGTTCAGGATGTGGGAGGGGGCTCCCAGTTGAGGAAGGAGGTTGGGGTGTGGAGCGGGGTGTGGCTCTGGGGTGGGGCTGGGGATGAGGGGTTGGGGGGTGCAGGAGGGTATTCCGGGCTGGGACCAAGGGGTTTGGAGGGTGGGAGGGGGATCAGGGCTAGGGCAGGGGGTTGGGGTGCAGGAGGGGGTCAGGCTCCGGTTGGCAGTTACCTTAAGCAGCTCCTGGAAGCAGCAGCATGTCCCCTCTCCGGCCCCTCCGTGGAGGCACAGCCAGGGAGCTCCTATTGGCTGCAGTTTCCGGCCAATGGGAGCTGTGGAGGCGGTGCTTGGGGCGGGGGCAGCGTGTGGAGCCTCCTGGCTGCCCCTTTGTGTAGGAAATGGATGGGGGACATGCTGCTGCTTCCAGGAGCCATGCGGAGCTACAGCATGTGTGGAGCGGGGCAAGCCCCCGACCCCGCTCCCCGGCTGGAGTGCCGGAGCAGGGCAAGCCCTGGACCGTGCTCCCCAGCGGGTGCTTAAGGGCCGGACTAAAACGTCTGGAGGGCCGGATCTGGCCCCCGGGCCGTAGTTTGCCCACCCCTGATCTAGCAGGTATGCTGACACCCATCCGCATGGCAGCTGTCGTTCTGTACCATCGCTATTACTCTCTGTGCCTTGTATCTCTTGGGTGTGAGTTATTAGAGGAGATCGTTGGGAGGGATGAGCTCAGCAGTGTACTCAGAAACGTGCTGGGGTAGACATGCTGACATCACAGGATGGCCACCACACCATCTCCTGGTGTATCCATCCTCACCTGCTACAAAGGAGGGTCAGGTGTGTGCTGCATGCTGAAGCCCGGGAGTAGGACTCCGTGTACACTGCCAATGAAAGGTGTGATGGCAGCACAGGTAGGCACACCTGGGCTGCTTTAATCTACCTAGCTCGGGTAACAATAACTGAAGCTCATGCCACTGCATCCACACTGCTATTGTTACCCGTGCTAGCCAGATTCAAGCTTGCACGGATATACCTGCCCAGGCTGTGCTGCAATCACACCATATCTTGCTGTGTAGCAGACCCCAGGGGCAGCCCCTCTTGAAGTTAGACCCTTTTCTCTCCAGGGGGTACCCACATGCAGTTGGCCAGTGGCCAGCGGTTAGGGGGAGAGGGAAGAAAAGCATGCAGAGAGTGGGCAATCGATTATTTCAGACGCGACCAGCATGGCCAGTATTCACACCAGTGTCAGGGTGCCTGCAAGCATGTCCTCCAGGACAAAGCATTTGTGGCATTTGCATCATGACCCTTACTGTAATGTCAGCGCATTTGGAGTTAATAATATTGTGGCAGCCCCTAGACTGCAGAATATCAGGCAGTTCCATCAAGTGGGCCTGATCTGCACAAACGGTGACTGACTCGGCACCCTGCTCTCATGCCACTGAGCTTTCCAGCAGCCTGACTTTCCACGGGGCATGAGGTCAAGCAGAGTGGCAAGCGGTGCTGGAATTCAGAAAAGCAGGTTTGTTTCCACATGGGCAGATCTTTCTCCCTGGAGGTGCTGGTGATGAGCCCCGGCACACATGTTACGCAGGTTCGTATGCGTTCCGTGACTGTTGCATTGCTTGGAGAGGAAAATAGGCAGTGGCCAGCAACTGTGTTTTGACATCATGTCAATCAAAGGTCAGTTTATTGACTTGTTATTTAGTATTATTTTAGCCAAAAGCTCCGAAAGCAGAATTCCAAAGAGCAAGGTGGAGAAAACCTCGCTATAGTCTGCAGACCTGTATCTCCTGAAGGCCTGGCTGCTGGTTGGATGTGAATCTAGGAAATGAAATATTGACTGTCTAGCTGGATAGCTGCCAGATTGGGTCTCAGCACAGCAGAGAAGCTGGGACAAATGCACAGACACAGCTGACTGTTTTAGCAGGGGGACATATTAAATACAGAAATATGGGAGGACACTAAGTGTTGGATCTGACAAAATTGAAAATCAAACTCCAAGGGCCCAATTATACAAGATGATTTGGGCTCAGAATTCCCATGGAAGCCCGGGAGAGGTAAGGACTCTGAGCACCCTGCTTCTGGGAGTTCTGTCCCAGCATACACTGGTCTGCTTTATGACTTAGAGTGGATTCTTAGGAGTCTGTCATTATTTGAGTCCTTCCAAAGTCCTGGCCTGGAACACAAGTTCTTAGCAGGATATTAGACATGGCTCTAGACATGTTCATTGTTGTAAATCAGAAGCGCAAAGTTTGAGTGGATTAGGATGTTACCAGAACCTGGAGATGAAGTATTGTCTCTCTTTACTAGCCACTCATTGTGCATAAAGGGTCAGACTGTAAGTCAGCGTAGCACCACCAACTTCAGTTTCCAGTTTACATCAGGTGAGGAATCTGTTCCAATGAAACGAGGATTGTGATCAATTGTTCTTCATGTCCACCAAGGGTCGGACAAGAAGAAATTGGCTTAGTTTGCAGCAAGGCAGATTCAGGTTAGGTATTAGGGAAAACGTGCGAACTATAAGGGTAGCTAAGCACTGGAACAGGTCATAACAGAGCTTGTGGGATTCCTGGCCTTAGAGATATTTAACAACTGTTGGATAAACACCTCTCACTCTAGGGCCTCCGTCAGTGCAGGGGACTGGACTAGATGTCCTCTTGGGCTCCCTTCACACCCTACATGTCTATGATTCTATATAGAGGGGGACAAAGCTGGAAACTACTGAAGGGGTTTTATTTTCTCACTTAACTAAAAACAAGTTCTTGTAACTCTTTCCTTTCAATCACCGTCCAAGAGTGATCTTTTTTTTGAAGATGGTTTTACTCTGAAGTTATTGCCACCAGCGATATTGTCATTTTCTCTTGTAAAGATGTGTTTCCCAAATTTTATCCGGGATCCCAGACTCTCATGCTAGCTGGCATATGTCCTGCTTTCCCAGAACCACCGTTCAATGTGAGTTTCATTCTGCACCTGTCCACAACATTTCTATGAAATACTTCTACTGTGCGGCGAACGGATTTAATGTTGTACTTGGATGACTGTGGCTGGGGTTTTCAAAGGAGACAAAGGGAGTTTGGTGCCCAATTCCCAGTGAAATCCGGGGGAGCGTGGGTGCCTCGGGGAGCCCTTTGAAAACCCCAGCCTGTATGTATTGTAAATGCACAGCCCATGCCCTGCATGTTGCTTTCTGTACAACTCAAAGACCCAGGCAAGAATATAACAGGGAAAGAAATCCAAATGCAAAATCAGAAATGAGCCATGAATCCCTCAGCACTGACTGGGCAAATGCCAATATAACATCCCCAGCTGCATAAAATCATGCTGCATTGGAACATAACAAGGATTTTGTGTCTATTTATTTATTCTCAGTAATATTGCAGCCCTGCTTAGTTCGAGCCTGACCAGGTTTGGCCCCATCGTGCCAGGTGTTGTACAAACATGGAATGACAGTCCCCGCCCCAGAGGGCTTACAATCTAAAAGACAGACAAAGCAGGTGGCCGAGACAACCAGAAATCCTTGCACTGTCCTCCGTTGTTATTCTATAATGGAAGCTACGGA
The DNA here is from genome assembly GCF_965152235.1 of Eretmochelys imbricata. Classification (NCBI taxonomy): domain Eukaryota; kingdom Metazoa; phylum Chordata; order Testudines; family Cheloniidae; genus Eretmochelys; species Eretmochelys imbricata. Next base: position 80,427,947 of record NC_135582.1, on the reverse strand, counting down.
CCAGACAAAACCCCACTGCAGGCATTGGAAGAGTCAGATTTCTGCATATGCCGCGGGCTCCAGGGTTTGAATGTAAGAAACACGCTGCCAGCGGGCTCCGAAGTGCAGCAGAACAACACAGGGCGTATTTCAGAAGTATTAGATGAGGCTGTAAATGGCATGAGATGAAAGGCTGTGGATGAAAGTGTGCGGTAGTACAAGCTGTGACCCATCTCCCTGCATTACGTAAGATCAGAGGAGGTGTGCGGACCACGTGGGCACTTGGTGGTATTGTGGCAATACCGTTGTACATTAACGATTGTCTATCATAGGATGCCTGCACACTGAAAACTACCCTGTTGCTGATCAGATGTGCTGATGAGCTTTTTCGTGGACATTACGGTACCTGCTAAGACACAAGAGTTGCATCACACCATGAAAATTGTATGTTTCAGGTTAAGTACAGCAAAACCAGCGTTGTAGTATCAGGAAATTTTGCTAACTGTGCAATCAGAGCAGTGCTCAGCAGACCATGGCCTAGCAATGCAGGGATGCTGCCCAGACTCTTCCCCTTCTGCAGCCCAGCTTGGCTTTTAGCCAGTAGGGCTAATAAGTACTTATAATGTTGATATTTAATTTCACTCTTTCCTCCAACCTCCATAAAAAGGTTAAATTAACTACACACCTCACAAAATAAGAGCTAACCCCATGCTCCTCTTAGGATTCATAAACCTGTACCTAAGAGCTCTGAACTGAAGAGGGAAGGACCAAGTTGGTCCTGATCCTGCCATGTTTAAGAAGACCAGTTAATGGCTCACCCTTTCTAAGGTGACTTGTTCAGCTACAGCACCTTCACAAGGCTGAGCTGTTCGCTCTAGTCTGGATCAGCTGGAATATGCCAAAGCACTTTTCACGGCTGGGAGAGGACCAGAATTCATGGGTGTCTCGTTTTTTCTGCCACTCAGGCACTCCTGCTTTAATAAACAGAATGGAGCATTATAGAGAGAATGTGAGACCGCGCGTTCATATCACTGACTTGTGCTCTTGAGTGGGAGCTGGCAAGTTCTTTGTATATAGCCTGCAAAACAGACCGTCCCCTGCAGGGTGTTTCTTAAGAGTAGTTGGCTAGTGTTGTTTTCTCATGGCTGGTAGCACTAATGCAACCACCCTTCTAACACATCTGGTCAATGCAACACGCCAGGTAATTGAGAGCAGTGCTGGGCAGCGGAAAAGGAACATGTGGAGCTGGGGAAGGGATCTTGGATAGGATAGGAGGAGTCGAGGCCCAGGGGAGCCCTGACACCAGAGGGGGAAGAGTGACAGCGGAAAGGAGCTCGCAGATCTTGGGCATGGAGCAAGAAAGAAACTGGAGCTGGCCTTTTGCCCTTTCTAATGGCTCATGTTGGATGGACGAGGGGGCAGAAGACATACTCAGGGTTGTGTAGCTAGAAGCCTTTTCAAGGCCCCTCTGCAAACCCTTCCACCCTTGTGCTGGATTGCACTGCCCTCAGAGGTACAAACCTGAATGGGGTTTGGCGTGGGGAATGCCCAGATGATGTTTTCCCTTAAGTTGAGGCCAGCCCCATCTCTGCCCCTTGTTATGTCCATTTGGGTCTCCTTCTAGCCCGGAGGGAACCTACATAAACCATCTCCAGAAGAGACAAAAGCCTTGTCCATTGGCGTTTTAGACTGTGGAATAAGCTCCCTGTGCAGGCTGCAGCCCAGCCATGTGTGAGGCTTTCGGAGGGGCCTGAGCTTCAGAACAGTGCTCTGGTGGTGGGAACCTGCTCCCCCTGGAGGAAATGACAGAAGCCGAGGAACACTTGACCCTTCCCCTAAGCACTGCTAGCTCAGATGGGTAACATCAGGGAGCAGCTACCGAATAGTGGGAAGGGCAGAACTGCTGATGGGGAATGCAACAGTTGGGGAAGGTGAGGAGGCCTTCATGAGTCTGTGCTCAAATCAGCTGGTTCCCAGCAGGGGACGGGCTGGCAGAAATGCAAACCCAGGGAGCTGTTAAAAGGAAGTCCCTCTGAATGGGGAGGGAAGGGTGTGGAGAAAGGGAGCAGGGGTCATTCTGTTCATTGCTGCCTGATGGCTCCTTTGTACCAGCCAGGCTGGTGCAAGGCTGGTGAACTGGCCGTCTAGGAAACAGCCCCGCTGCCGGGGGACCCCTCTGCCAGATTTCAGATGTCGCTGCCTGTCTGTGCTGCTAGTCCTGGCTTTCACTGTCCCAGTAGTGCCTCGTTACTTTGGAGCTGGGTTTGTATCTTCTGCCCCTGCTGCATCCAGGTGCCTTTCTTTCCTGCTCTTCTCTCTGGCTTTTCCCACATAAGAAGGGCTCTGGGGTTAAACTATTTTAATTTTCTGCTCTTTCAGTTTTCACACTGAACCCCACACTTGGGTGGGGCGCTACAAGGGTGCTTTCCCACTGAACCTGCCCAGCTTTGTGTCTGGGCTCTTGTGTGTTATGTGGGTCTGTGCTGTGCTGTGGGCTGGAGCTTGGAGGAGAGATTGTTCTGTTTCACGTACAGCACGAACAAACAACGAGCCTGAGACTTTGCTGCTCCCCGAAGAGCCTTCTGGCCCCAAAGCCATAATTCAGGTTGTTCTGACGTACCTGGTGGATCCTCCTCTTGAGCAGTCAGTCTCTAAGCAATGGCTTATTGTCTTTGTATGGGAGCCAAAGGGTAGGGTGCCTCTTGCTCTGTGGGGCAGGGATACGCACTCTGCAGCATAGCTGGGACATTGACATGGGGGGTGGGGCGCGGCTGCATGACAAGAGGTGCCTTCAGATGTTCATGAACACAGTGAAAAACACAGTCTGTCAGAAGCTTTTACTTAACTTTATTTTTATGAAATAAGAAAAAATAAGAGATACCTATATATGTGATTGTTCAGTGTAACAAATATTCAGGCATTCAAAAAATTCAAAGATTCAGAAACATAAAAGTATATATCTTAACCTGAAAGTGCTATGCAATGTAAAGATTTTTCATGAAACTAAAGTTGAAGTCTTCTTAGAGAATGGCTTCTGAATTCCTCCACCAAGACATCCAGGTTCAGTTTTGAAGTCATATCACTTTCATATGGCAGGAGAATTCCATTTCTCTTTCTTACATGAGTCATGCTCATCCTTTGGTGTGATAAAATTCTTTCAGACAAGAAAAGGAATTCTCACAAGCTGCAGCTGATGCTCCAAACAACAAGAGCCCTAGAGATATTTCAAAAATACATGAGAAAGCCTCCTTTTATTCCTTGGCACCATTAGAACTTCTTCAAATTCTTTGCAATTTCTCTTATCAGTGGTTTATGTACAGCCATTTCAACATTCACCTTCTCAATATCTAATCCAAGCAAGTCAATCAAAGCACGCAGTGATTCCAATTTCAAGAAGTCTGGAGAACTGGTGGAAAAGATTGCTGACAGGGTTTTGTGTAACTTGGAGTTCTTCTCAGAAAATCTTCTTTGCAATTCACTACTGGTTCCATCAATCAATTCATGATAAATCTGGGACCACTGATGCTTATTTATACTTTGGAATCCTGGTAAGTGCTCGGTGACTATGGAATCTTCAAATTACTGGGGAAATACCTTGGTTCATTTGGTGGCACACCTTAATGTTGATGCCTCATCAGATGCATCTTTCAAGACAGCGTGCTTGGATGAAACCTCTGAGAAAAAATCTTCAGATGTCTCTCTCTTTTGTTGAAGTTTTTCCACAGGCAACAGGCATCAATTCAACTCTTTCAGCAAGATGCATTAGTTCCTTTTGACGGTAACTGTTCGCAGGAACAAAAACTTTCAAAATAATACTCATAACTTCAGTTAAGAACAAGAATTTGGATGGTTCTGTAACTTCCAACAGCCCTCCTGCTTCAGTTGACAAGTCGCCATAGCGAAAGTTTGACAGAATACTCTGAACCTCTTCCAAATTACTGAGGATTGTTTCTTTCAAAGGTTTTCAGGTGACCAGTCCATCTAGTTTCTGAGTCTTTGCAGGTGTTGGCCTTTGTACACCACACTCACTTTATGCCTGCAAAAAAATGTGTATAGAGACTTATAATTTGAGAACCTATCTACTGCTGAGCTCTTCTCACACACACAAGTAACCACCAGAGGTAACTGGTGATTCAAGCAGTGTGTGTAAGGTATTTGCTTTAACTTCTGTTGTGAAAGCATTTGTACACCTCCTTTGCACCCTGACACAACGTTGGCACCACCAAACCAAGAACAAAGATCACAGAGGTCTTTCAAAATTTGTTGTGTAATGTCTTCAGCAGTGAGATCGTGCACTTGGGCTACGCCAGTAAGTCTCTCGTTGGCTTTGTCATCAACAGAGTGGCATAAAACAGTGGACAAGTTTTCTACAGTCACAGCCTCCCTGGGCAAGTTCTTCTGCCTGAAACGTGACACTACCTCACCATTTTTCTGATGATCTTCAACAATATTTTTCAAAACCATCTTCTTCATAAAATCAATGATTTCATTCTGAATTTCAACAGAAGTGTACTTTGCATTTTTCGGAGTGGTTTTCAGAGCCTCCTTGAATTTTGGATCGTGTCCTACAGTAAACTTAAGTGGATTGATGAAAATTCCTGATGAATTTTTCAGAGAAAAATCTAAGTCCTTGACGTTTATGGTATCTTGATCTTCTCTCATAGGCAACTAATCTATAACAGAAAACTGGATAATTTTTGCTAAGATTTTTAATAGTACTGTACCTGCTTCTTTCAATTTGTGCAGATGACACCAGAGCAGCAGTTGTAGCACCTGAAAAAGGAAGTTATGATCAAATAAATATTATAATCAAATTCACAATCTGGTAATGTTATTGAGCAAATGAATAAACTGAAATAGTAAAATTAGTAAGTTTTTTGTATGCTGGTTGTATCACATCAAGTCTTGGAGCTTTCCTCGGGAAACTTCAACTTAAAGTTTATAGCTGCTGAAGAGCCCTGTTCTCAAAAGACGTTTATTCTCTTTTCAGGGTGACTCATGGTTACTCAGGGTGGGGAAAATTCCCTCCTTTCTTAGCCCTTGTCTACACTACAAACTTATGTTGGTATAACGACGTCTCTCGGGGGTGTGGAAAAATGGGCGTCTCCTGTTGACATGGCTACTGCCTCTCAGGGAGGCGGAGTACCTGTGCTGATGGGAGAAGCTCTCCTGTCAGCTTAGGTAGCATCTTCACTAAGCGCTGTAAGTGTAGGCAAGCCCTCAGTTTTCCATGACTAGGGTTTTCTTTTCAGTTTCAAGCTGTTTGAACGTTTCCCCATTAACCTTCATGGCCCGCCATCGTCTTTTCCTGGGTTGCACAATGCCCGAGCATTGGAGCTAGTCTCCCCTGGCTGGGGAGGGGGCCCCTTTCTGTCTGCTTGTTTCACCTCCCTGTAGTGAGGTGGCATTGAACGTTGCAGCACAAATTATGAGTACAGCTTTATATACATAAATTCATAACCCCAGCCCAATGTGTGAACAGAGCTCATAACAACAAGGAGTCCGGTGGCACCTTAAAGACTAACAGATTTATCTGGGCATAAGCTTTTGTGGGTAAAAAACCCACTTCTTCAGATGCATGGAGTGAAAATTACAGATGCAGGCATGATATACTGACACATGAAGAGAAGGGAGTTACCTCACAAGTGGAGAACCAGTGTTGACAGGGCCAATTCCATCAGGGGGGCTGTAGTCCACTCCCAATAATGGGTGGGGAGGTGTCAATTCCAGGAGAGGCAAAAGCCAGCGGGAGAACACTTCAATCCTCCTGGCCATTCTATAACAGATTTGAAAGTAGCTCTACTTGAACAAAAAAACTTCAGAAACAGACTTCAAAGAGAAACAGCAGAACTAAAATTCATTTGCAGATTTAACACCATTAATTTGGGCTTGAACAGGGACTGGGAGTGGCTGGCTCATTACAAAAGCAGCTTTGCCTCTCCTGGAAGGGACACCTCCTCCTCTGTTATTGGCAGTGGACGGCATCCACCCTGTCAACACTGGCTCTCCACTTGTGAGGTAACTCCCTTCTCTTCATGTGTCAGTGTATCATGCCCGGAGCTGTAATTTTCACTCCATGCATCTGAAGAAGTGGGCTTTATGCTCAAAGAAATCGGCTAGTCTTCAAGGTGCCACCGGACTCCTTGTTGTTTTTGTGGATACAGACTAACAGGGCTACCCCTCTGATAGCTCACAATGACCACCTGGGGCATGCCGGCTTTCCTAAGAGACCCTACTTGACACGTATGGTATAGGACCCACTGATTCAGTGGCCTATGCTTCGCAGTGTCCGGACCCTGATTGTCACAGAAATGCAGAAACATCAAAAAACTGCCCCTAGCATTGCCAAATCCAGAGCTGACCAAACCGGCTCAGCTCCCAGGCCACCAGCGGGGCCACCCACCACCAGCAGGAAAGGCTGGTCCCCTTTGGCAGAGGCGGCCCGTGGGTCGAGGCCGGTCCCCCTGGGCTCTGCAGGAGCATCCCGGCCCCTCGCCGGCCCACCCCTGCCCCCCAAAAGCCGCTCCCCCGTCCCTCGCCTCTCTCCCGCTTTCCCTCCAGGCGGGTCCGGGCACAGCCCCTCCCGGCCCAGCCCCGGGCCCTGGCCGTGCCCCCTTGCTCCGCGGGCCCGCGCCGCCTGGGTGGCGGCGGCAGAGCCATGCAGCCGCGCCGCGCCGCGCCGAGCCGAGCCCGGCCAAGAGCCCGCCAGCCGCGTGAGTCCCAGGAGACTGGCCAGGCCCCGAACCGGGAGGGCAGGGCCCGGGGCCCCCTTGGCCGCAGGGCGGAGTGAAGCCCGGCGTGGGGATGGGAGGAAGGGGGGGGGCACCCGGGTCCCAGGGGGCGGGACGCTCGGCGAGGCGGCGCTAGGACCGCGCGGCCGCCGCCCCGCGCTGCCCTAGGCGGCCCCGCGCAGCCCTGCCCGAGCCACACGCCGCGCCGCCCGGCCGGAGCCGCAGCGCCGAGCCCCGCCATGCGCGCCAGGTGAGCGGGGCCGGGCGGGGCGCGGGGCCGGCGCGGCGCGGCGCGGTGCCGGGCTAACCTCTCCCCTCCCCTCTTGCAGGTGTCCCCCGCGGCGGCTCCTGCTCGGGCTCTGCGTCCTGCTGGCGGCGGCGGCGGCCCCGGAGCCAGGTAGGAGCGGGCGGCTGGGGCCGGGCGCTGCCCGTGGGGCGGGCAGCGGGGCTGGCCGGAGCGCGCCCCCCCTCGGGTCGCGGCGCCCCGGGCGGGCAGGGGGCTCGGCGCGCCCCGCTCCGGGCTGCTGCCGCCCCGCCCCGGCCGGGGGGCGCTGAGAGCCGGGGGGACCAAGCCGGGGGGCGGCGGCGGCGGCGGCGGCCCCCTAGCTCCAGCCCCCCGGCGAGGCGGGTCCCGGGGGCGTCCGCGATTTGCTGCTTCGGCTGAGGTCCGTGTCTCCTGCGCGGTGTTCCCGTCCGCCGCCCCCGCGTAACTTTAGAGCAAGAGTGGGAGCGGGGCGGGCTTGGGGCCACCCGGGGCTCTTCTTTGTGAGCTCCCAAGCGTGTCTTTCTCGCCGACAACAGCGGGTCCGGCACAAGATATTCCCCCCCCCCGCCCCTTGTCTCTCTCACGGCCAGGTAAGAACATTCGTGACATTGTCAAGCATGGTTTTGCATGGCTTTCCCACTGCCAGGTGTGTTTTGCCACTGTAAACCAGTCTGCCCTGTGGTGTAATGGAAACAGCCATTCAGATGTTCCTACCGCTGGTGCCTGGCCACGGTCACTTTTTCAGCCAGACTGGAGGAAGAGCGCTGGGTGGCTCGAAGGCTTGTCTCTCACCAACAGAAGTTGGTCTAAGGAAAGATAGTGTCTCCCCCCACCTTGTGTCTCCCTGTTTTAGCCATTGACACTCCACTCCATTGATGGCGTCTGTTAATAAGTGTTAATGATTGTCCGAGGTGGGACATGGGACAGAGAGAGTGGGCTGGGACATGTCTGGTTTGTAGCTGTAGAAGGCGGCTCTGGGAATGCAGTTTCCCCAGTCTTGTATTTTTCAGCTTTTCCCAGTATGAGAATGGGACTGGATTAGGGGCCGTTGCACCTTCAGTATTTTGTCCTGTTGAGTCGTCCTAATCCTCACGGCTTTTGAAGGTCTTTGCTGAATCTGTTAAATGGATATTTCAGACTGTATGTGTTGAGAGTACTATTTTACACATGTGGTGAGTGTCAGGTTTGTGATCCCTTTTTATAGCTTTGCCTGTTCTCAAGTGGAATATTGTGGAATTAAGTATTGTACATCTGCACAACTGAGTGCATCCGATGAAGTGAGCTGTAGCTCACGGAAGCTCATGCTCAAATAAATGGGTTAGTCTCTAAGGTGCCACAAGTCCTCCTTTACTTTTTGCGAATACAGACTAACACGGCTGCTACTCTGAAACCTATTTAGTCATGGGCTCTGCATACTTAAACTCCTGTACATTTAGTATGAAGTATTGTTTGGCTTTATAAGGTTGAAAAGTACTTGTGCACCATACCTAAGTGGGAGTGATTTGTTCTAGCAACAGAAGTGCAGGTTATATTAAGTGAAGCACAGACTTGTATGGGTGAGCAGGAAGGAGGGTGGGGGTGGGGGGCTTTTTAACACTGATGGTAGATAAGAGGAACAATCCTAAAGCTACTTAAAAGGCTGCCATGTCAGTTTGCTTACTCTGAAGTTAACATGTTAGGGCAAAGGGACGGAGGTTTACAGAGGTCAGGCTGAGATTTGCTTTCTTTCTCCTAGTAATAAGACAAAGAAAAGGCATAGCATGCATTTTGGGATGGCAGATTTTCTTTATGCAAGTTGTCCAAGTTTAGGGTATCATCTGAAGGGAAAGTACAGCGCAAGCAGCTTCATGTAATAGCTTTGAAAAGAAAATACTCTCCATTCACCACGATACACGGTGACTCTCTTCCAAATGAATCCCCGATAGAGGAAATCCCATACAGTAGAGGGTAAAATGCATTAGAAAATGGACCCGATGATGGAATAATGTGCACGCGCAATGTTCCCAAAGCAAAGTATAACCGAAAGAAGACTCGGCACCACAAAACTAAACCTCTCTGAATAAAAAAAAAGGGTAATACTGTAATATAACAAGTAATAAAGTAAAGGTTTGTCTCTGCCCTCTGAAATGAACAATCCCTAATAGTCTCTTGTTACAATGCTAGATCACAAAAGTAAACTGCGTATTGCTCCTACTTGTGTGCATCAAGATACTCCCTACCACATGCAGAGAAAAGAAGGCTCGGGCAGGGTATACTGCGTGACTGACAAACCTTCATTACAAAGGCGAGGTGGATGAGGTAAATGTATCGCACTCCTGCTTGAGGAAAGATTGTAGAGAAGGACTGCCACGACTGCCCCAGGCTTGCAATGGGAGTAGCCATGTGATGTTGTTTAAGACTAGTTGATTCGGTTTTTAACCTGTTGATATGAAGAGACCAGAACCAACCCTTAGCTGTATACTGGGTCCCCACTGTCAGGGCTCTGTTTGTGTCTAGGAGCCTTAAAGAAAACAAGCCTGGGGAAAAGGATGATATGCCAGAGACTCGGAGCCCGAGCCAGGTGCAGGCTGGGCTCCACTGGAGAGACGGGAAGCACCTTCCCCCCTCCGTTTCTAGGCCTTTCCTTTCCCTCCGGGCTTGCAGACGGTGTCTCATTCATCAGGCCGGCAAACAGCTTATATCCTCCAGGTAGAGGGGAAAATTCAGCACATGCTCTGCTGCCTTTCTCTTGCCTTGCGGGGACCTGGCTAGTTCTGCTCACTGAGTGAATGAGCAGCGGCAGCCTGAATGATCTTCCCTCCCACCCCCCTTTTGCTCCTTCCAGCTCTTCTAGGCAGTCTCCATCCCACCGCCACTAAAGCTGCATTGTGCAGACCTTGTATGCAGGCACGGAAAGCTGCAGTTTGCAAAGGGGAAGTTTTGCCCTGCTTGGGACCCTTATGAACTCCCCAGTTTTAGTCCTGGCTTTCCTTGCTGGCATGTCAGGCCTGCGCAGTTACAGCCATAGTAGCAGCTGGAAGCAGGTCACGTTTCCAGTGCAGGCAAGGTCTTAGGGCAGGGGTGGCCAACCTGGGGCTCCGGAGCCATATGCGGCTCTTCAGAAGTGAATCTGCGGCTCCTTGTACAGGCACCGACTCCGGGGCTGCAGCTACGGGCGCCAACTTTCCAACGTGCCGGGGCGCGCTCGCTGCTCAAGCCCTGGCTCTGCCACAGGCCCTGCCTCCAAGCCCCCTGCATGCCATGAAACAGCTGATTGGGAGGCCCTGGGAGCAGGGGGCATGGAGCTGATGGGGGCTGCTGACGTATTACTGGGGCTCTTTGCAATGTACATTTGGTAAATTCTGGCTCCTTCTCAGGCTCAGGCTGGCCACCCCGTCTTAGCGCTTTGGCCTCTGCAGTGAAGTTCTTTCCAAGCAGAGCAGAGAGAACTTCCTTCCAACTGGATGCCAGCTCAACCACCTGCTTCAGCCCTTCAGTACTGCTCTCTCCCCGGTCAGTCCTTCAGGCCGGAGCCGTTCTGACGGGTGCTATGGGACGGAGCCTTCCATGTAATCCCTTCCAGTGTGGGGTTCGCATGCCTTTAAAGGGTCACTAGCAACTTTAACTTTAACCGAGCGTAGCTCCTGGTGCTACTTGTGCATTTACACAAAGAGCCACAGCAGTGTGAATTCACTGTTTCATTTACACGCGCACGCACATGTGTGTGTCTCTAAATTCTCACAGCAAAATGACTGACCAAGGATTCTACAATTGGTTAATAACATAGTAAAAGCATCCTGATTGGTTAATAATTAAATCACACAGTGTTTCTACTATCATGTACTTTAAAGAGCCACTGGAGGTTCCCAAGCCGCACTCTGAGCATCACTGGTTTAGGGCAAACCGTGACACTGGCTGGACCCAAAGGGCTGAGGGACAGTGTCACTGAGCAAGGGAATAGTTTTCTCTGGTCTCTCTCCCGACAGTAACAATAATCTTAGCTGATGCTTTTAACAACTGAAGGAAAAACACTTGGAGACCAAAGCATTAGCATTTTTTTAAGTTGGCTGCATCCCCTTTAGTCTGTCAAAGCAGCTGAGCATCTTTTTCCATAAACTCTCCAGTTCATCCGGCATGGTCTTGTTCTGGCGAACCCAAATTCTGCAGCATGCTGCAAGCTATAGTGGGGCTGTGTGCGGGCACAGGGCTCGGCCTGTGTGGAGCTCCTTGCAGGAGCAGGGCCTCAGTTTTGTAGATCACTTTTCCTCAGGAATGTGAGTATAGAAGCAGAACCCACTCTAGAGAGAGAAAACGATGAAGCAGGAAGCACAGAATGTTTGGGGCTTTTTCGCACTGCCATAATATGAACACTTAATAGTAGTAACAGATTAAATACCAATGGGTGGGTTACTTTAAAGAGCTTTTTTTAAAATTTGGTTTCTGTTAATATCCTTCATCAAAAGCCCCTACAACAAGAAAACTGCTTTTACTTTAAGCTGCTGTCTTGCTCAGCCTGTTGGAAGAAATTTTGGGTGGAGGAGCATGAGCTGGAGTCTGTGTGCGTACAAATCCTAAGGTGTCTACTAGCAGTCCCCACATTAGAGCAGGGGTGGTTAAAGTGGAATGAGAGCGCAGGGAAGCAACACAATTTACTGGAACAAGAATAATAGCTGACTTGAGCACCCCCAACATAAACGGGTTGGGAACCCAGAGCAGGAGCTGGAATGTTGCATTGACAAATTATTTATGGCCTTAGGAAACAACTTCCTCTGGGAATAGCTCAGCACGCTGAAGCAGGGACCCATCCCAGGACTTAGATCCACAGGTCAACGGATTTGGGCCTTGGTCCAGCGTGACACACAGGAGTAGGGATACTGCGCAAGGCCACAATCCTCTAAGGACATTAGCGCCCTTGGGCCCCTGACTCCCAGTCTTCTGCCTTCCCCGCAGCGTTTTCCTCCCCTGACTGCATTAGCAGCCAGGCTTCCTGGCCAGAATAGGAAATGGTTCACAGAAGGAAGGCGCACATGTAGAGCAGAGAGCATTGCCTCTTGGCAGACAGCTTTCATAGATGTCAATGCCGGATGGGGCCATCTAGTTTGACTTCCTGCATAGCACAGGCCAGAGGGGCTTGCCCAGTGAACTCCGTGTCACGCTCATAAGATCTGTTTGAGCTACAGCATTCTTTTTGAAAGATATCCAGTCTTGGCTTAAAGACTTCAAGTGATAGAGCTTCCACCATGTTTCTAGGTAAAGCCTTTCATTGGTCAGTTGCCCTCATTGTTAACAAATGTACCTAGGTTGTATCCATATTTGTCTAACGTCAGCTTCAAGCTATTGGATCTTATCTTACCTTTTTGTGCTAGATTAAAGAAGAGTCCGGCGCTACCAGAATGCTCTTCCCCATGTTGGTACTTAGACAGTGACCAAGTCAGCTGGTAACCTTGCTTTGGATGAATTTAGTAGATTAAGATTCTTACGTTTCTCTTATCACTGTGACCCAGGAATCCCTCAGTGCCTCCTGGCAAGGGGATGAGTATCCTGATTCTGCTTCATCAAAGAATGTCACGGGAGGTCTTAAATAAAAGCCAGGGCCACACTGGTCACTAATACCATAGTGAAATGTACATACAGATAAGAATGGCCATATTGGGTTTAGACCAATGGTCCTTCTAGCTCAGTATTCTGGCTTCTGACAGGGACTGAGCAGAACAGGGAATCATCCAGTGATCCATCCCCTGTTGCCCATGCCCAGCTTCTGGCAGTCAGAGGCTAGGGACACCCAAACCATGGAGTTGCATCCCTGACCATCTTGGCCAATAGCCATTGATGGACCTATCCTCCATGAACCTATCTAATTCTTTTTTGAACTCGGTTATTCTTTTCGCCTTCACAACATCCCCTGGCAAGTAGTTCCACAGGTTCACTGTGTGTTCTGTGAAGAAGTACTGCCCTTTTAGTTTTCAACCTACTGCTTATTCATTTCATTGGGTGACCCTTGGTTTTTGTGTTATGTGAACAAATAAATAACACTTCCGTATTCACTTTCTCCATGCCAGTCATGATTTTATAGATCTCTGTCATATTGCCCCCCTTAGTCATCTCTTTTCCAAGCTGAAAAGTTCCTGTCTTTTTAATCTCTCCTCATACAGAAGCCGTTCCATTCCCCCAGTCATTTTTGTTGCACTTCTCTTTACCTTTTCAAGTTCTAATACATCTTTCTTGAGCTGAGGCGACCAGATCTGCACGCAGTATTCAAGGTGTGGGTGTACCAGGGATTTATACAGCAGCATTATGATATTTTCTGTCGTCTTATCTTTCCCTTTCCTAATGATTCCTAACATTTTGTTAGTGGTTTTGCCTGTTAACGGATACGTAACTCCGTACACAGATTCTATCTATCCCAGACTGGAAATATGTTTTAAAGCCTGTATCAAGGCAGAGTTGAAAAACAGGTTTTCTGTCAGCCTGTCTCTTGGGCACGTAAATTAAGCATTGTGGATTAACACAATTGAATCGTTTACAGACAAAGTCAATGGGGGATGTGAAATCAATGGGAAGGCAGCACACTGGAGAATCAGCCTGGGGTGGGGGGTATCTGGCCTCTGGGTACAGGCAATGTACTTTGGGGGGTATAAGGAGAAAGCAAGCAGACACCCTTTATCCTGTACCTAGGAAGTAAATTGCCAGCACGTTTACATTCATGAAAATGAGACCTCTGCCTTCCTTGGTGGAAGACATGGCAAAGACTTTACTGAGACCAGACTTTTTTTAGACCATGGGTTAATCTGTTAAGTTTAGTCTCTAGAGAGCATGTTCTGTTGTTACCCTGCCAGGCAATGTAAGGACTGGCCTAGTCCCGAGGAGAGGGCTTGGGTGGCTAATGGGCTCTAGGTGTCAGGAAGCTGGCAGCTGGAGAAGCACAAGCCAGGCTCCCTTTCCCTTGGGAGGAGTGGGGAATGAGGTGACTCTCAGACCTGGGCATCCATTGCAGCTACCTCTGCGATGTCACAGAATCAAACACCTGGAAGCTATAGCCTTCACCGCGGTACAGGCATTTCATGTAGTCTCATAGGGCATAACTGACTCCAGGATGGAAGTAATGAAGATAAAAGGACAGCCACGTTGAGGATGTGGGGGCTAGAGCCCTATACATGGAGTGGAGATGGCATCTAAGGGCTTGTCTCCATGGCCCCACACGGCATGCTGTGGGGGTGTGAATTGCAGATTGCACTAGCGTGCTGCACTGTAAGTCCCCTGTGTGGGAGCCACAGGCGTGAACTAAACGGTACCTAGTTCACATTAACTTATTTGGTCAAAGGGGACTTCATTAATGAGAACTGGGTACCTTTTAGTTCACACCCCACGGCAGCCACATGGCAGAGTTACAGAGCAGCATGCCAGTGTGCGCTCATAGCTCTAACTGCAGGGCAGTGTAGGCATAGCCTGTGGCAGTAATACATACAGACCCCATGCAACACAAACTGTACAACTGTTCGAACAAGTTAAAAATTACTAAACCGATTATCAGCTTTCCTCGGCTTAGCAGGTAGACTAAGGAATAGAGACTGGCTCCCATCCAAACACCCGCTGGACACTGGCCAGGCTCAGATCCAGGTCTGAGCTGTGTGACGCAGGCCTGTCTTCTGTAGAAACTTACCAAAACATTCTGCCATGTTCCTGCTCCTTTCCTTGGGGGGGTGTGTGTGTGTCATATGTATAATAAATACACATGCACATACGTACCCACGCCTTCTCTTCACAGCAACCCCTGCATCAGATTCTGGACGCGTTTCCAGTCTCATTTGGAAAGGTACTGAGTCTAATGTAACCTTTGGCAGGTAAGCAGAGAAACTAGGGATGAGCTGGCTACAAGTTGTTCAAATGCTGTCAGGCACCCACCTAAAATATATGCTAGACCATATATATGATATTACCCATACTTCATGGATGCTTTCAGCCTTCACAGTGGCCACTGAAATAAAAAGCCAGTTATAGATCTCCAGAGACAGACAGTTATTCTCGTACGCGGGCCAGGATGAACTATTTTAAGTCCTGGAGCAGATACAAAATAGCATTGTGACATCTGGGGCCAGGGACTGTTTTAATCCTGGGTATCTCAGAAACGGTCAGGGCTATATCTGACTCTGGCATTGGCAAGCTGAGAACTCCACTTTTTCATATGGCTTTGAGCATTTGGCATTAGCCATGGGGATTTGTGAGATATAGGGTAGTTGGTGGTTCGTTTAATCAACAGATGATGAATCCGTGGAACTCACTGTTGCATGTTACTGAGGCAAATAGCTTGGTACACGAAAAGAAAGGGATTAGATGTTTATATGAGTACAGAGAGCCTTCTGAATTGGACTTACAAGGACAAAAATACAAGAGCTATCCATTTTTCTCTTTCAGGGCATAAGTTGAACAGGAAACTTTACTTCATAGTATGATATCCCATAACTATGTATAGTACAGGGTTTTTAGCCTCCCTCTGATGGTGCCATTAGTCCTTGGGATGAACAGGGTGCTGGTCTGGGTGAATCACTGTCTGTTCCGAGCGGCCGTTCCCATGCTGATGCATGTGCGTGTGGGAGAGAATTGCTTGCTGTGCGAGGAGTGATGGCCCCACTTCTTTCTAAACATCTGCAAACCGCTGGCTGTTTAGGTATTGCAGGCCCTAAGCTGCCTTCTCTGCCCCCATTTCCTTTACACCACAAAGGATTTGAAGGAGAATGATTCTGCCAGTGATGGCATTCAGTTCAGCATCTCAGGACTGATGATCTGGAGGATGGCGTGGATTGCACCCTCAGCAAGTTTGCAGGTGACACTAAACTGGGAGGAGAGGTAAATACGCTGGAGGGTAGGGATAGGATACAGAGGGCCCTAGACAACTTAGAGGATTAGACCAAAAGAAATCTGATGAGGTTCAACAAGGACAAGTGCGGAGTCCTGCACTTAGGACGGAAGAATCCCATGCACCGCTACAGACTACGGACTGAATGGCTCGGCAGCAGTTCTGCAGAAAAGGACCTAGGGGTTACAGTGGATGAGAAGCTGGATATGAGTCAACAGTGTGCCCTTGTTGCCAAGAAGGCCAACGGCATTTTGGGCTGTATAAGTAGGAGCATTGCCAGCAGATTGAGGGATGTGATCATACCCCTCTATTCGGCACTGGTGAGGCCTCATCTGGAGTACTGTGTCCAGTTTTGGGCTCCACACTACAAGAAGGATGTGGAAAAACTGGAAAGAGTCCTGGGGAGGGCAATAAAAATGATTAGGGGGTTGGAGCACATGACTTATGAGGAGAGGCTGAGGGAACTGGGATTGTTTAGTCTGCAGAAGAGAAGAATGAGGGGGGATTTGATAGCTGCTTTCAACTACCTGAAAGGGGGTTCCAAAGAAGATGGATCTAGACTGTTCTCAGTGGTGGGAGGTGACAGAACGAGGAGTAATGGTCTCAAGTTGCAGTAGGGGTGGTTTAGGTTGGATATTAGGAAAAACTTTTTCACTAGGAGGGTGGTGAAGCACTGGAATGTGTTACCTAGGGAGGTGGTGGAATCTCCTTTCTTTGAGGTTTTTAAGGTCAGGCTTGACAAAGCCCTGGCTGGGATGATTTCGTTGGGGATTGGTCCTGCTTTGAGCAGGGGGTTGGACTAGATGATCTCCCGAGGTCCCTTCCAACCCTGATGTTCTATGATTCTATGACTACAAGGTTTGCTCTGCTTTGCATTTCTTTTCTATGGTCCTTCAAGGATTTTTTTATTCTGTAGGCTATCCTAGTGTGCAAGTGAGCTGAAAAGTTATCTGTCTCTTGTGAATGCCACTTAACTGTCTAGATTTTTGATGTGCTCTAATAGATTAATTAATGTGTCTAATTAATGTGTCTTTAGACACGTATGCACATTGTAATTGAGTTCAGTTTGTTGGCAAATGCACATTAGATCAGTTGTTCCTAAAGACTGGTTGTAACAGATGTCCATAAATGATTTCTGTTTATCCCATACACTAACTTAGTTTGCATTTTGGACATGATGGTCGTGGTTTTTCTTGTTACGAAATGAGATAAATTCAGTGATCCCTAAGGGGTCCTGAGACATTTCAGTAAATACAGTTCAGCACATAGGCATATTTCCCAGGAGGCTCTTTATTTGAGTGGTTTTGCAGGAAATGAAGTCTATTTATTACCAGCCATAGTGTGGTTTGGTAATGGAGTTAAGGTTAGTTCAATAGAAAGAATAGGAGTGGTTTGAGGCATACTTCCATCTTGATGTTTGTGCATAATGATGCATAATTGGCACTAGTGGAAGTTACAAAACATGCACTAAGAATATATCCTAAAGTGTGGACATACATTATTTCAGTATCTGAACACTCTCACGTCATGTGTGTATGCAGCATATTTAACGGGCGCCTTGGAAATGGGTTTTTCTAAGCAGAGGTGATTGTTTTTTATCCCGGTAGCTCTGCATCTCTTCTCCTTGTCTTACGTATTTTTCTGCTTCTGACTACGTAAATATGAATCGGAATATAAGAACGTAAGAATAGCCATACTGGGTCAGACCAAAGGTCCATCTAGCCCAATATCTATCTTCGGACAGTGGCCAATGCCAGGTGTCCCACAGGGAATGAACAGAACAGGTCATCATCAAGTGATCCATCCCGTCGCCCATTCCCAGCTTCTGGCAAACAGAGGCTAGGGACACCTGGCTAATGGCCATTGATGGACCTATCCTCCATGAATTTATCTAGTTCTTTTTTGAACCCTGTTATAGTCTTGGCCTTCACAGCATCCTCTGGCAAGGAGTTCCACAGGTTGACTGTGCGTTGTGTGAAGAAATACTTCTTCCTTGTGTTTGTTTTAAACCTGCTGCCCATTAATTTTGTTGGGTGACCCCTAGTTCTGGTGTTATGAGAAGGAGTAAATAACACTTCCTTATTTGCTTTCTGCACACCAGTCATGATTTTATAGACCTCAATCACATCCCCCCCTTAGTCATCTCTTTTCCAAGCTCCGGTCTGGTACTAATAAATGATCAGCCTGATAAATAAAATGGCAAATGAATGGCAGAAGAATACATGAGTTGGGTAGATCTGAAATCTTTCAGTTGAGGAGTACAGTCAGCTTCGGTGTACCCTGAGCACAGAGCTGGTCTGGTTAAGTGCTTGTCTGCAGATGGAAAGGAAAACTACGGTTGTCTAACTGACATCTCCTCCTCTACCCTGTCCCTTTGTTGGGCTTGCGCTATAATTCTGTGCATTGGTATTTTGTGCATCTGAGATCTCTGCTAGTGGCAAGGGGCAGCTCGCATTCCGGCAGACTTCCCCCCTCTCGATTAAATGTGTCCATCATTGGGTTCTTCCAGTCAAGGGTATAAAGAATGGTGCTTTATTTTTGATCTGTGGCCTGTTTGATTTTTTTAGCATTTTTGAAAACCCAAAAGCTCTGAGGCAGAGGAAGCCTCTGAGTTGTTTCAGAAGGATTTCTGTAGCATTTTTTTACCGTTGTAGGGTGTCAGCATTTAGGGTTGATTTATAAGTAAGGGCAGTGCAGAGTATGATGGTTCAGAATTGAAATGTAGGGACTTAGAAGACAGTGTTCAGAATCAAATAGCTGGTGTAGTAAAGAGGTTTGTGACGTTTGGCATCATAGCTTCACTATTACCCTGCAAGAATGTAACATGCTGGGGTACAGGGGAACTGGCCTTTCATTACCACTGAAGGAGGAGGCATTGTGTGTTCAGTGATGCTAGGGAAACGTGCTTCTACACAGTGCTTCATGGTCTCTTTAGAGAGACAAGGTGGGTGAGGTAATATCTTTTAGTGGTGAGAGAGACAAGCTTTTGAGCTACACAGAACTCTTCTTCAGGTCTGGGAAAGGTACCGAGTGTGTCACAGCTAAACAGGTGGAACAGATTCAACAAAAGGAGTTGACACACATTGCAATGGATCATTCAAGGTGAAGTGCCCAGTTAACCATTCTGTAGTCATAGGACAAAAAGGGGGTTAGTGGTTTACAGATTGTTGTAATAACATAACATAAATCCAGGGTCTCTGTTCAGTCCGTGATTTTTAATGTCTAGCGGAATTATGAATTTAAGCTCCCAGGCTCGTCTTTTGAAAGCATTGTGCTGGTTTCCTTTTGAGGACGAGGACTGATAGGTCGGATATGGAGCGATATCACTTTGTGAAAAGTGTTCACCCACAGGTGACAGGGTCTTTTTATCTCTTATCTGTCTGCGTGTGCTCCTTAGAGAGCATCGCAGTTGTCTGGTTTCACTCACAAGTTGTTACTGGGCATTTAGTGCACTGGATGAAGTGTGCCGTGTGTTGTGATAGGCATGCGTAGGACCCGTGGATCTTGAAAGGTGGGGGGGAGGGGCGGGGGGGTGTTTGCAGGTTTTGCAGCTGCTGTTCTGTCAGGTTCTGAGGTGGTGTGTCCTGGTCTGTGGGGAGCTTGCTTCTATAGATGAGCTTGGTGATGCTGCAGGGTTGTTAGGCCGGATCAGGGGCTTGGGTCTTTTTAACATTCTTCTGGAGCTGACAGGACTTGAGTTTGTAAAGCCTTATCTGAACAATCCGAACAGCAAAGCGCCTGGAACTCTGTTATCTAGCTACCTTGGGAGTGAAGGACTGAGCCATCCCAGCCTAGATGCAAGAAGCTGGCGGCAGGAGATGGAATGCCTCAAAGCTGACCCTTGGAATCCTCCTGAGCTGCTCCCTCTCTGTCTGAAATGTCCACTGCTGCAGTGTGTACCTTCCCTCTGAGATGCTCTTCTCCACTGTCTGCAGATAAGGCTTCCTCCCCTAAAGCCTCCCGTCCTTCTGTGCAGTACACCCTGAGAGTCTCTTTCCTCTGTGCAAGGAGGTAGCGCTAGAGTCCCGCGGGGTGTTTGTTCTCCCCATTGCTGGAGTTTAAGAATAGCTGAGTCCTGCCTGTCTGTATGGCCCAGGTTAAAACAGAAAGATTTTCTCCCATGCCAGAGAGGTGGAGCTTGGCAACATAACTTGTGTGCTTTGATGCTGGCCAAGCAAAAATAGTTGCTATTGGATACTCAAATGGGAAAATGGGGACAGTCTGTCCCTGACCCTGTATTCCTCAATAGTGCTGTGATAACTGCACTCCTGAAACGTGCAAGTTCGGACCCGATGTGTAAAGGGGCAGAGTAGATTTGTGATGCTGACAGTCTGGGGAGAAAAGCCCAGCCACTTGATTTACCTTGAAAATAAAAACACTGCTCATTTGCATAAGGTGACACTTCAGTGTGCTCCACGGCACCTTCCAACTGAGGATGCTGCCTGGCTTCCCAGGCACTGCTGAATTTGGTCTCTCAGGCTCCCTGCAAGGCAGGTAAGTGTCATGCATATCACACATGGGGAGCATCTGTGGTACAAATGGGGACTGGTAGTACACAGAGGCTGTTTGTTCAGTTCCTACCGTGTGCCTGTCAGGTATCTCTAGGCATAGTCACAACAGAAAAGTACACACTACCACCCAATATTAAGCTTTGCCTTGCCCCTGAGAAGCAGCAAATATTCATATTTCTAGGCGGAGAAACAGCCATGGAGGATTTAAGTGGTTCACCCAGGTCCTACAGCATGTGTTTGGCGGTCATGAATACAGCCAATGTCTCCTGACTTTGTCCTGTATCTTACTCCTGCCTCCTTATTCCTCCAGAGTCTTGTCTGGTAGAAGCTGCATAAATCCAAACAGGCCTCGTGAACTTGTTAGCCTGTATACAGCCCTTAGGAGCACGAGTAATAATGAACTGTTGGGTCAACACCTGTGAAAGTAGAAAAGCAGCTAGGAGACCATCTTTGGTGTCTCAAACCCTCCTTCCCCACACCTTAATGAAAGGTTTGCAAAGGGGGTATGCAGAAAGTGTTGGAGCCATTGAGAGCAGCGCTTTGCGCAAGCATGTCCTTGCTACATGAAGAGCTATTAATTGTTGCAAGGGAAATCCTTCCTCTTTTCCCATGAGCATCTTTGTATGGTGAGTGCTAGCATTATTATTGATTTGTCAGAGCACCCAGGAACCTCTGTCACGGACTGGGACCCCACCATGCTGGGTGCCGCACAATCCCTGCTCAAAGACTTTACAGCCTAAGGCCATGCCTACACTGCACAATTCAGTCGACTTACGTTAGGTCGACATATGGCCACTGCAGTAATTACTGTGGGTTTTCATGTCCACGCTACCCTCCTTCACCAGGCGCGCTTTCACTGGCGTAAGAGAGGCAGTGTGGGAGGCTGAGAGCCTGGGCTGGTCTCTGCAGAGCTCCCAGCTGGAACACTCCCCCTCGCCCCCAGATTCAAAACGGGGACCCTGTCAGCGGCTGTTAGCCACCCTGACAACCAACAGGCAATGCAAGTGCCGTCACTGCGTCGCCCGAACGACGTTGCGCGAAGCCTTGTGCCTCTCGTCGAGGTGGATTTACTAGGTCGGCAGAGCAGGTGAGTTACGGCGGCGGGAGGAACTCCGCAGCGTGTGTGCATACGTAGTTAGGTCAGTGCAAGCTGCCTTACCTCGACTTGACTTTGTAGTGTGGACCAGGCCGAAGCCGCTTTCCAGCGCCTGCGTGCTGCCTGGGTCCGGGGGAGAGAGCCTGGCGGGTGCCCACTTGTGCTGCTGGTTCTCTGGCTGCTCTGGGCCATGAGATCCATTCCTAATGGAGGAGGGTTTGCCTCACCTAGCTCATGTGTCTGCTGTTCCGGGGGCTTTTTCCAGGGACTGGCAGATAGAGCCTGCAGGGCCTCATCTTCTGAAGCGGCCTATTTCCAGGTATCTCCAGTTTCTGCTCTTTGGGGCAGAAGCCCTAATAGCCTGCAAGCCCTCACCCTGTGGGAAACAGTAAATCCCTTGGGTTGTGTGCACAGAGGGTCAGCAGTTCGCCTAAAAGATGATCATTCTCCTCCCCCTCAGGTGGCTAGAGAGTGCTGGGCCTGCCTGTGAAAGCAGGGACTGGCTTCTCCATTGTCTCCATCTTTGTATGCAGTTTGTTTTTATCTCACCCTAATACCTTTAGGGGTCTCAGACCAGTGGAGTTGCCTGGAAGACTGCTGGGAGAAAAGGGCTGGGAATTCCCTGCCCAGGTTAGGGGGGCGCGTGTGTGTGTGTGAGATCCTTGTGGAAGGGTAGGTCACTTGGGCTCTTTAAGAGAGTTTGCCAGTCGCCTGGGGAGAAGAACCAGAGAGGTTTTGCAAGACTTCACTGATGTGTGTTCCTTTCTTTGGACGCTGGGAGAACGAAGAAGCACTGTAGCAGAGCTAGCCAGCCAGGCACCGCACCTGGGTTGAGTGGAAGATGGGTCCTTGTCCCACACACCTGAGCCTTGCAGTACTGCAGCTCTTCCAGAGCGAGAGCTCTTGTGAGCACAGGCCAGGGGCCAGATGCTCAGTGGGTGTAAATCAGCGAGCTCAACTGACTTGGATGGAGTTAGGACAGTGGAGGATGTAGCCCCAGTACTACCAGGGCTTGAAATATATACCCGAGACCTGTTAGCTCAAGGACTAAGGCTTCTGCATCCGGTAAACGCTCCCCCCCAACCCTCTGCTGCCAGGGCATGCCCTCTCCGCATGGCCTGCGGACAGGCAGAGGGTGTGCAGAGGGGTTCCTGTCTGTCCCAGGCAGGTCTGCCCATGAACCGAACATGAGGAATAACGTGCTCTTTGTTTCACAGACTGGCAATTACAGTGTTCCTCTTTTCAGACAGCAATGCCCGGGCATTGAAACTGGAGCGTGTGCACGCGGGCTGCTCTGCTCTTCTCCCGCCTCAGCTTTTGAGCCCTTCCCAAGGCCATGCCTGCCTCGGCTGCTGCTCCGAGCGGTCTCCAAGCTGCGGCATGCTGCCCTTTACCTGCTTCTTGCTGTGTTCACTGCGGGGCTTTGTGGAGTTTGCACTGTGCTGCAGTCGGGAGAGTTCGGAGGAGCAGCAGCAGCACCTGAGACACCAGAGCGGGCTGCCTGCAGACTCAGGGAGGCGGTACTGCATTGGGTGGCGCTGCTTGGAGGGTTTTCAGCCAGGGCTGGAAAGGTCTGATGGCCCTGGAAAAGCTTTTGGCTTCACGTGGGCAAGAGGACTTCTCAAGCCCTGGTTCCGCCTCATTCTCAACTTTCAGCGTTCGGTGACGCGATTAGATGTCTACTAGGGATGGAGTGGAGACACGTACTTGGCACCTGGAGCTGACCTTGGATGTCAGGTAGTGAAGCTTGCGTCCGGCAGGATACTGCTGCCAGTTGATTTCAGTCTTTGGCAAGCAGGACTGTAGCAAATCAGGCAGGAAAGGGGAAAACACCACAATCCTTGCCCTGCCTGCAGTGACACCAGCCCCATCAGCAGTCCTGGGAAAGAGTCCCGCTAGTCACCGCACGGGGCAGTGTGCATGAGGCTTTAACAACCGCCAGTATCCTCATCTCCTTGCTGCATTTCCGAGGACAGTCTTCTTTTCTCTGCTGCCCATCTGAAGGCTTCCCCTGGGATTGGTGACACCACTAAACGGAGCGTGTCGGCGACTGAGAGCAACCGGCAGCGGGAAGCCTATGGCCTCATGCTCAGTCGGGTAAGGGCAGTGCTCAGTGCTGTCCATGGCTCTGGGGGAGGCACTAGGCGGTGCTTCCCCCGAGTGGAAAGCTCTCTGGGAACAGGAGCCCTCTGCTGAGTGTTTAGGAACCAGGTGCTGTCTGCTCTGGCTGAGCAGGTGCATAGAGCGGGCTGGGGACCCATTCCTTTCTGGCTTGGAAAGGCAGCCACTATCGGGCTTTTAGATCTTAATAGCATGACCCAGGGTTCCCCACTCGCTGTTCGCTGCAGGAGGCTCTGCTGTGCCCAAGGAGGCAGAAGCAGCATGGGTCGCCCTTGCTGCCCACCACTCCTCCTACCACCTCCCAGAGGAAGGGGGCTGCTCCGGGCAGCCATGGAGAGGTGAGTCTTTCACGGAGCAGGTTGTACAGTCTGGGTATTTCTAAGGTGAAAAACAAGCAGGAGAAACCTTCATTAGGCCTTCAGTACACCCCAGAAAGAAACACATGCCCCAGTTCTTTTAAAATCCTTTGTAGGTCCCCTTTTCATTGGACTGGCAAAAGTTTTCCCAGAGTCACTGATGCTAAGGCCAGAGGGAACTGCTATATTCATCGAGTCTGACCTCCTGCACAGCACAAGCCAGAGAACATCACCCAGTGACTCCTGCATCAAGCCCAAAACCTTCTGGCTGAGCTAGAGTGGATCTTTTTGAAAGACAACCAGCCTTGATTTAGACACTCTAGCTGATGAGCTCCCAGTGATGGAGAACCCACTCTGTCCCTCAGAGACATTGGGGTGGCATTTGTTAAAAAATCCTCCCTGTTAAAAAAAATTTGCAACTTGTTTCTAGTTTCCCTAGCTTCGGCTTCCCGTCAGCAGTCATGTTCTGTCCAGCACCGGCCTGGTTACAGAGCCCTCTGCTATTGGAAATGTCCCTGTGTAGGTGCAGGTTTACAGACCACGAGCCAAGTCCCTTTGTATCCTCTTTGCTAAGCTAAGTGAGTGAGCTGCTTCAGTCTCTCCATGGAAGGCAGCGTTTTCAGACCTTGTCTTGGTCTTTTTGTCTCTTCCCTGCAATACGCTGTTACGGTGGGTGATGGGGAGGGTGACGAGATAGCAGCTGTGAAAAAATGGGACAGGGGGTCGGGGGTAATAGGTGCCTGTATAAGAAAAAGTCCCCCAAAATGGGACTGCCCTTTTAAAAACCGGACATCTGGTCACTCTAGTGATGGGCTGTCTCTGGACGTGGGCTAACGGAGTCGAGGAAGGAAACGGCCCTTTTCTTCCTCTTTTATCCAGCTCTCTTCTTTCCAAGCTCCAGCCTCACTCCTGAGATACCCCTGAGCCCCAGGGAATTGCTGTAGGTAGGTATCTGGGCATTGCCCTTCTTCCTGAGGGTTGGCAACATGGTTCAGTGTGGGACACGTAGATCTGGAGTATTTTTTTTTTTTTTTTCCCCCAGAGCTGTTCCTTGGAGTGGTGACTAAATGAAAATCCTCTCAGCCTTTGCTTTCCGCTGCCAGGAGCGAGGGATTCTTAGGTCGTGGGGGCTGATTCGAGCAGGGTGCTTATCCTGGGGGCAGGATGAAGAATGCAGACTTGTAAAACCTGCTCTGCTCTGTGTGCACAGCTGCCTGCACATAACCCTCCCAGGGGTCCTAGGTCACTTCCCCTTTGCAGTTGCTGCCGTGTCAGAGGGCGCTTTGGCGTGGCAGTCTGGTTGTCTGACCTCCAGGCTGGTGGTAGGCAACCTGGTCGGGAGCCTGGCGGGCGGCCAAGGGTGCATGGCCAGTCCATCGTGTGCACCTGTGGGGTGGAAGCTCTGTGTCTGAGCTGTGGCGTGTGGGGCAGGTGTCAAAGGAGAGAGCGGACTGAGGTGGGAAATTGGAGTGGGGGGACTGTTGCCCTCCCTGGCTTTGGGGGGATTGCTAGTTGCCCAGACTGGCAGTGGAGCTGGCAAGGGGAGACGGCAGCATTCACGCTGGAGATTGTATCCATAGCTCTTGGTGTGGTGGCGTGGAAAGCAGTGGAGGGTGTGAAAGGTGCAGAGCTCTGGGGCAAAGAATTCCCTCCGTCCTGCCTGGAAAGGAGAGGAAGCCTGGCTGAGGGGACATGGTGGAGTTATATATAGCACTGTTTGAGAGCATGGAGCGAAGCTGAAGGCAAACAGGGCCTCTAGGATGCTCTCTTTATATGGAGGTAATTAATGTATAGCGGTGATTCCCCTGGGTCATAAGGTGTGGGAGCCATTTAGGCCTCCTGGCTCTGCCCTGGAATGTTACTGTGTGGTTATCTGGGCAATTTAACCAGCGGAGGTTCTTAAACCATTTCATTTAATCCCTTTTTTCCCCTCCCTGATGTTCTCTTGTGTGCATGGTAACTTTTTTTTTCCAGACTAACCTGTTCTTCAGTTTTCAGAGTAACAGCGGTGTTAGTCTGTATTCGCAAAAAGAAAAGGAGTACTTGTGGCACCTTAGAGACTAACCAATTTATTTGAGCATAAGCTTTCGTGAGCTACAGCTCACAGTGAGCTCACGAAAGCGAAAGCTCATGCTCAAATAAATTGGTTAGTCTCTAAGGTGCCACAAGTACTCCTTTTCTTTTTGCTGTTCTTCAGTGATTTCCCAGAGTAAGCTCTAAATACTTAACAGTTCCAGAGTGTGCAATGTTTCTTTTAACAGTTTGACAGTTTACCAAGAAGAGAATTAAAGCTGGGGTTTCAGAAGAGAGTTCAAAATGATAAAGGAGACTTCTAAGATTAAATATCAGACACATAGTAGCAGCTGGGGCTACAGGATTTATAAAGCATTTTAGTGATCTTCAAACCCATCTGACAATGTATCAGAGGTGAATATTTCCAAGAATATAGTATGTGTCTATAAGTTTGTCTATAACACAGTGCATTATTAGGAGAGAAACTCCCCAGGACAAACGGAGAACTTGTGGGGAAATAGGCTCCATTCATGCAGTTTCTTGTTCAGTCCCTTTTTGGATTTATAGGGGAACTTCACAAAATTGCCTTTATGAATCACAGTTCTATCCATCCACACAGGTATTTATTTTATACTCATCGTTGTGATGTCTGAGTGCTTTTCAAACAGTCCATGGCAAAAGTAGAATCTTGGGTTTGGAGTGAACTGAAGCAGAGAGCACTGAGGTTCTGCAGCTTTAGAGACAGAGTTAGTGAATTTTACAATGACACAACATGCAACCTGTGGACCTTGCTGCCACAAGCTATTGAGACCAAGAGTTCCAGATGGGCTAGCAAAGAGTTAGACATTTGTTTGGTAAATAAGAATATGCACATATGCACTAGCCAGTATATAAATCCCTTACAATTTAGTCATGCTCACTAGTTGGGTAGAAGCAGTAGTATTTTACACAATGCATAATTAACCCGCAGTACTCATTGCAAAGATGTCAGTGAGACCAAGAGCTTAACAGGATTAAAAAAAGGACTGGATATTTATATGGACAATGAGACCTTCCAGTGTTACAGTAATGAGGATTAAAAACATGAGGGAGAGCAAAGTGAGCTAGAATGATGTAGACTGGGGATGAGATACCTCCTGATCTAGTAGATTAAAGAATGAAACAGCGAAGAGGGGACAGGCAGTGAGTTTTACTGGTGTGGGCTGAATAATTTATTTGATACTTTTTGTGATATCCAACCAGCTCTAAGTTCGGTAGTTAAGTACTGTTCAGCAAATAGATTACATGGATATTGGCAGAATTCATCAAATGCATTCTGTGAATGTTCATTCTGTTGTTCAGCCAATCCTAGCAGCAAGTGGAAAGCATTCATTAAATGGAAAGCTGGTGGACCGTGTGTTGCAATTGGATACCTGAATGCTACTGTGCAATTCCTTTAAATTGTTGGGGGCAGGGTGGCCTTTGGAGTTGGGAGGGGAGCTGGCGGTGCAAATGTGTTTTACTCTGGCTTAATGGTTGGGCTAGTAGGGGCCAGGTTAGCTTTCTGTCTGTGTGATTGGTCCTTGGATTGATCCTGATGTGTTCTAGCAGCTCATCAAACTCCGAGGACTGCCTCAGAAAGTGAGGAGGTTTGACCCGGAATGTCTCAGGCCTGTCCAGCTCTAAGCCAGAGGGGCGTTTTTGTGGGAACAATCAGCCCCTTCCGACAGCATGTGCAGAGTTATCTAATGTTCTGTTTAATGTGTAGGGCTTTTTCTGATTCCCAGCTGATGCTTGGAGAGGTCTTCTGGGGCTTCCTGAAAACAATGGCAGCTCATGAACTGGGGCCTGCTCCCCTCCTGTCTCTCTGTACGCCTGCCTGCCGGCCGCCATGTCAGTATTGGCACTGCTGGTAGGCTTTCCCTTGCACGGTCTGGGGAAGAACGAGCACACGAGGATGATGTCAGCCTGCTAGAGCGTGAGACAGGATGTGTTACTTGCCATCAACCAAACCGGGACACTGGCAAAATGCTGCCAAGGGCACAAAGGAAGCACACGGAAAAGAGACTGTAGACCTCCCTAATCTCGCCCAGTTACAGGGGGTCTTGTGAGTGAACTGGAGGAGTAGCAAACACCGGTTTTGGATGGAAATGTGTGTGGTGCTTCCTGGGGTATCCAGGTTGACTCCACCAGCCTCTGGCAGCACAAGCCCGGGCCTCTCGGCCTCGCTCTCTCTGCTGGTTAACGCTAGTCACTCGCCAACCCTGGAGCCCTCTGAGCATCTCGCTGGAGTGCCCAGCCCCTGGACCACTGAACGCTCA
Organism: Eretmochelys imbricata; assembly: GCF_965152235.1. Classification (NCBI taxonomy): domain Eukaryota; kingdom Metazoa; phylum Chordata; order Testudines; family Cheloniidae; genus Eretmochelys; species Eretmochelys imbricata. The sequence continues at coordinate 80,399,742 of NC_135582.1, read as the reverse complement.
CAGCACGCTCGAGGTGGCCACTCGGAAAGGAACAGGGCGCACCAGCTTGCAGGGGTCTACTCAGGATCACCACCCCGCTGATCACACCACACTTCGATATATTTATAGTGAAAAGAAGAATAAGCTTGTCATCAGAGAACAGAGATTCAAAAGACAGTAAGAAAGAATATTGGAAACTGGTGGCTGCATATAAGATAAAATTATAACATGCTTTCTAGAGCCTAAACTTAACTCTCACGACATTCTCCTGTCTCCTTCTGGATAGTTTCCCCGGTCCTTTTTTTCCCAGTGTTTTCAGCCAGGATGGCTAAGATCCCCCTTTCCTAAGATCAAGCCCGCTGGCACTCTGTCTTCACAGATGAAGGATGCAAGGGTGTCTCTCTGCACCCCAAGGTGTATCAGACCAGACCTTTGATCTTCACCTAGAACAGGGGTGTGCAAACTTTTTGGCTTGAGGGTCACATCTGGGTATGGAAATTGTACGGCGGGCCATGAACGCTCACGAAATTGGGGTTGGGGTGTGGGCTGCTGGATGGGGCCAGAAATGAGTTAAGGGTGAGTGAGGGGGTTCCAGCTGGGGGTGCAGGCTCTGGGGTGGGACTGAGGATGAGGGCTTTGGGGTGCAGGAGTGGGCTCTGGGCTGGGGCTGAGGGGTTTGGAGTGCAGGAGGGGGTTCTGGGCTGGTGCAGGGGGATGGGATGTGTGTGTGGGGGTGTGAGGGCTCTGGCTCGGGGTGCAGACTCTGGGGTGGGGCTGGGGATGAGGGGTTTGGAGTGTAGGAGGGTGCTCCAGGTTGGGACCGAAGGGTTTGGAGGGCGGGAGGGGGATCAGGGCTGGGGCACGGGGTCGGTGCTCCGGGGGGTGGCTCAGGGGTGGGCTCTGGGTGGCGCTTACCTCAAGGAGCTCCCAGAAGCAGCGGCTTGTCCCCCTTCTGGCTCCTACATGGAGGCACAGCCAGGTGGCTCTCCTGCATGCTGCCCCCTCCGCAGGCGCTGCCCCTGCAGTTCCCATTGGCCGTGGTTCCTGGCGAATGGCAGCTGTGGGGGTGGCACCTGGGGCAGAGGTAGTGTGCGGAGCAGAGCCCCCTGGCTGCCCCTATACATAGGAGCTGGAGGAGGGACATGCCACTGCTTTTGGGAGCCGTGTGAAGTGGCCCCCAACCCTGCTCCCCGGCTGGAGCCCCAGAGCCGCTTCCCAGTGGGAATTCGAGAGCCGGATTAAAATGGCTGGTGGGCCAGATGTGGTCTGCGGGCCATAGTTTGCCCACCTCTGACCTAGAAACAGGGTCTTTTCCTCCCCCTGCCTTGCTGCTTTCCTCTTCCTGTTAATTTTCTTCTGAAGTCTCTGCTAGCGCCTCATCAGCATTTGTCTCCGTATGCTCACAGACTTCGTTGTGAGACATGCAGTGGGCCACGAGGGAGAGAAGTATTCCCCACCTCCTCTCCGGAGAAGTTTGTCTCAAGACACGCTACCTCTGAGTAACCTGCCTTAAACAAGGCCTAGAGAACATAATTTTTAGCATCTATACATAACTTCTCACATTTTCTGTTCATACCTTTCACAGTGACTAGGACACAGGCTTTCATTAGAGACTGTGCGAGCATTCTTCTGGTGAATCCAGGAGAAACGTGTACCCCTGTATCCTCTGCCAGTTGGCACTGACAGACGTCACAACACGTGGTGTGTCTTTGTTTTGTTTTTGGTCAGCTTTGTTCATTTATCTCCAAAAGCTTCCTCTTACTGAACCATCCGACCAGTGATTTGTCCAGGTGGTGGGTGTTCTCCTGAGCAGAGTCCAGGCATCTGGACAGGGGTAAGATCGTTTGTGCAGTGGTCTAGTATGCATGAGGGGGCTTGTGTCTAAAGACCAGTAAGGACTACTTTAAATAAGTTTTGGTTGTAAGTTATTACTTTACCATGGTAGAGCATCTAGCACAATGAGACCTCTTGTTGCTTCTCTAATGCATTGAATTATTCAATTTTCTATGTCAACTCAGAGGCCCTTTAGTTTTTTTGCAGATACAACAGAAAACTCAGAGCAAATTTAAACTCTGTAATTAAAAGGTCCACTTTTTTCCACACTGCACCTGCACTAAGACTGTAACCAAGATGAATTGGGCATTGTTGATTAATGGCTAAACTGCACCTTTTCGATAACCTTAAATACGCATACATAGCACTGTGACTTGCTCTGTTTGTGTTGTGAATGTTGGACTAAGATCTGTTCACTTTATATGAAGACTTCTAACTTTACCAGCCGAAGAAATGACGTGTGAAAGTATTTCCCTGCCATTATCGTATTAGGGAAATGCTAAAATCTCCTAAATCAGCAGGAAAGCCAAACATGCAAGTCTTTCCTCATGGCTTGTTCCAGGACAGCTGATATGGCTGGTAAAGTGCAGCCTGAGTGCTGTTGGCTTAGCTGCTTCATAGTTGTTCTGACTGACGATGGACTTCAGTTATGAACCAATTCGTTAGGTGAAAACCATCGTTAAGGCATGCTAAACACCCTGCCGTCTCTGAAGGTTGTTTGTGCTTACTTCTGTATGGGACATGTGTACTTTGCTGGCAAAATGGTGGTGTTCAAGCTTAGCGTTTGCAGGCATCATTGTAGGTTTGAGCTAACTCTTCTCCAAATTCCTCTCTCTGCTAAAGGGAAACATGCCTTTGCTTGTGAACCCAGCTTCCCCACAATGTGAAGGGGACATCCCAGGGACTTCAGGTGTCTGCCCCCGTATGTGGGTGATGGGCTTTTTAGCCTAGATAGAGCATTAACCCTTGGGATGCTGGTCATGCCTCAAGCCAGCAGGACTGCGCGGAGCTCAGGGAGATGAGGTATCTCTCAGGGATGCTATACCATGGGAGTCTGCCCACTCACACTCACCCAGGAATTCTCCCCCACCTGCTCCCAGCCAGGCAGACAGGCTTGCTTTGCCTCCTGCTGGGTTCTGCCCTTCCCTCCCCCTGAGAAGCAGTCCAGGGCAGGTGCTCGGAGATCTAGGGGTGAGGGCAGTGCCAGTTTGGAGCACAGGGAGAGGCCCTTGGGGACCTGTGGTTGGGGGGACCCTTTCTCCATGCTGGTGGGGATGGAAGAGTGAATAAAGTGGACATGGCGGCAGGGCTGAAGCAGGTTGTGGGCAGATGACGGGAGCACTTCTTTGGGCCCATCCCTTGCCTGGGGATTTGGGGTACCGTGCAGTGTCCAGGATGCGATTTGAGCTTCACCTGAGTAAGGATTGCAGGATCAGGGCCATGTTTTGTGAGCCAAGTGCATGTGAAGAGCGAAGTGGAAGTTGCATGCTGGTAGGGGTTCTGATTTGGGCCAGCCATACCTGTATTGTCCCTCTTACACAGGGCTCCCTTCAAAATGAGTTCACCACAAAACCCAAGACCAGCAGGAATGTTTGTCTGATTAACAAAACAAAATGCCCCCCCCCCCCCCCCCGCCTGTTTGCAAAATAGCCATTGTATCGGTGTCTTAATGCATCGGGGCCTGAGTGGAAACCCTAAACAGAAGCGAAACGGGCCAAGCTCTTGTCAGTGGCTGGACTGGGTGACCGCTAGACAACAAATCCGATACTTAGGCTTCGTCCTAAGGAGAAGTGAGGGGCCCAGGTATGGCACGGTACGTGATCCATGGTATTTACTTTAATGTGTGCTCTGTCTAATAAAATACAAGCCCCGCATTCCACTCCAAGGTCCGTTTGCAGAACAGTCTGTGTCTGATGCCTGCGTGAGGTTTCTGCATCTCGAATCCCTAGCGCCTGGAATTTTCATTGTCCAGGAGCCCTCCTGTGCCTGACACCGTGTCAGGAATGTGGATTCTCCCTACTATTGCATTGCCTCTGTCTCAGCGGGCAGAGAGTGATCAGACTTGCTTCAGTTATGCTTATGTCAAATAAATGTATAAATCAGAGGGGGAATTCCAGGTCCTGTGTCTGACTCTGTTTCCATTTCGGTGATGCACGGCGGAGGGAGGGGTTGGCCATGGTCGTTCCTGTTGGGGTGAAGCCTGGCCCCAGAGGCAGGGATTCCATGTGTATGGTGTACACTGGCCCTCCTGGGTCCTCGCAATAGTGCAGCGTTTTGCTGTGGCGGGGAAAGAGCCTTGCCAGCTTGTTCTGCTCGGGCGAAGACGGAGGGAGCTGGGAGTGTGGCAGGATGGGGGGACCTAGCCTCTGGCACAGGAGTGCGCTGACTGTCGTGGACAGCGTGTGAGGTGTGCAAATGGGCTCCCTGGAGACTTCCCCGGCTGTCTCCTGCTGAAAGGAGGGTTTTCCGGATGTGGGGGCTGGAGGTGGGTGGAGTGACAAAGGAGGGTAGTGTTCGCAGGGCTGCGCAAGGGGTTGAGAGAATCACACCTTCATTAATGGCTTGTTAAAGTCTGTCCGGGCCTCTTGTTTGGAAATATTGGGTTGCTGGATGTCAAGCAACCAATTAGGAAGTTTTGCCAAGCGGCATCTGTGCGTGCACAGGGGCTGCTTACAGCCCCTCTCCTTTCAGCTAAGCGTGAGGGCTGGGGAAGGAAGGAAGCGCTCCCTGCATTCTGCGGGCGGGGCAGAGTCTCACTGATTGATTGCTGGTGGGAGCTGGTCTAGTACTGCTCCTGCTGGTGGCTTCCTTGACCCTGTCTGAATCTTCGGACCGTGGAGCCTTCCCCGCTCCCTGGGTGGGGGCTTCGGAGTACTCGGCCGTTTAGCATCTTTGTGCTGCCACAGTGGAGCAGGATTTAAGGCTCCGTCTTAACTGTGAATTTTTGTGCTCGTCCGATGGAATGTGGATCCTGCATGTCCACGAGCCCTGCTCCCATTCATTGGCTCAGCTCTGTAAAAATGGCACCTTCTTGCCCCATGGACCTGCCCCCATATGCATTCAGAGTTGGCCCTGCTGGTTCTCGTGACAAGAGGAATACTGTGGTCCCAGCTCTGCGCTGGGGGGAGGAGCCGGTTTCTGAGCCATCTCCTGCATCATCAGCAGAAGAAAGGTGCCATGGCAGGGCCAAACTCTGCTCACTTTGGCACCTGTGCACGCTCCCCAGCAGTGGGGCAAGGCAGGTGTGGGAAGTAGGCTTCGCCCTGTGGACTCTAACTCACAGAGGTGACTAGTTCACTGAAGGCCACAGCTTGTCCTTGAGACCTGAATTTGCGGAACTGGTGGGTGGGAAAAGAATTCTGTACATGTTAACTGAGCAAGAGGGGCCTGGAATCACTGAAGTGCTATAAGCCTAATAAAACCTGAAGACCGAGGCCATTGTTAAATAAACGCGCTCTTTGCCCTTTCTGGGGAAGGGTTCAGCCAGGGGAGGGAGAGGTTCTAGCTGGAAAGCAGCCATCAACTGGGCACATCTACTTCATGACACTGACTTCGCTTCTACACTACCCGTGCTGCTCGCGTCTGTTCTGCTCCACAGCCATGCTGGCTGAAAGGGTTTTGAAACCACGTCTGGAAGCTGGAGTCGGGGAGACTGGCTGTGAAGTGCCCTGGGCTGTATGTGCCGCTGTGACTGTGTTCTTTCTGTACATGTTCAACGGGCTGGAGGAAGCTTGTCTGTCTGTCTGTCTGTCTGTCTCCTGTCCCAGCTCCTCCCCCCTGTCGGTATGACAGGTATGTTCCAAATAGAAATGTCATCTGCATCCACTGGTCACCTCGGTTCACTGTGACTGTATCTCTGTTCTTCCTCTGAAAAGGCAGTAAGATATATGGGAGAGGAGACTGCATTAGTCACCACCTGAGTGAGGTACAAGTGTAGGGCCCCTCTGCAAGCACTTACACGCTGCGTACCTTCGCTTCAGTGAGCAAACTCATGCACGTGTATGTGCAGGAGTGAGCCTCAGGGTGCGGCTCAATGCAGGTCCAACTGGCAGAATTCTGTCCCAAAATAAGCTAACGTATAGTAGCAGAGTGGGATGTAAGTCAGGCTGCTGGCCCCGGCCTTTCCTCTAAAAATGGGAGAATCTGGCAAAAACTTGCCAAAATGCTTTCCCCGATTCATTTCTTTCTGTGCAGATGTGACTAAGTGGATGGGATCTTAGGCAGCCCTTTGGTATTCGGCTGCGTTTGGTTGGTTGGCTTATTTAACCACAAGTGCCGTTTTATACCAGGTCACTTTGGCTGCTCCCCCAGGTTCATGCAGCAACAGGAACAGTTGCCTGTTTCTGTCTAGATTATCCTGTTGGATTTCCAAACAGCTGTCATTGTGGCAGGCAGTGAAAAGAGGAGGTATGCTGGAGATCTATTAAAGGGTTTAGGTTTCGCCCAGGGTATTCGAAGAAGAAGAGCCCTGCTGTTTGTGCAGTGAAGTATCTGATACCTGGCCAGCTGCTCGGGTCAGCAGGCTTGGATTCAGCTCTCTTCCTGGCATATCTTCTTCTGCCAACCCAGCTTTGCTTGCAGGTTTATCTGTTAGTCACCCCGCCGCAGATAAGCGAAAAGGTGGCATTGTTAAGCTTAGGAGAGGCGCTGTAACTACAGGCTAGTGCTAGCCATCCAGCAGAAAACATTTGCAAAGAGATTTGACCCTCTTCCCCCATGAAAGGAACATGGTCTGGCAAAAAATATTAAAACATGTTTCCTAAATTGTCATGCTAACACCAAGCTGCAGTGTGTTAGTGAGTGTGACGAGAGGAACCATTGGAAATGGAGGAACCAGAAGATATCTGTAAATTCATTGGAACACGCAGAGCCCTGACCCTACAGGGTAGATTTCTGCACAACCTTCCTGGAGCAATTACATAACCCCCGGCAGCTCCATGCAAGCTGGCAACCAGTAGCACCCAAAGATGTTTTTCACAGTGTCCCATTCAAATCCCTCTTTGAAATGTGCAATAAGAAAATTGCTAATCCCCCAACTCCACGAGCGAACTCCCTCCTGCACTTGTACAAAATAAGTCACATACGGGCTCAGTAATCTAAGGTAGCTTCTGAAATATGTCCATCCAAACCACAAACTCTGCAGAGGGCCCTGTCCTATCAGTGAACAGAGAGCCACTGAGAGGGCGAAACTGAGTTATCAGCAATACAGGAGGTATCAAGTTAAACCTATGCTATGGAGTCAAAGCCTTACATCTGACCCCTTTAGGTGTATGGCTTAAACTGAGAACGTTTTTGCCTCTCCACCTTAGCAGTCAAACCCGTGGCTGCTGTGACGCATACTAACTCGCAGATACGGAGAACATTTTTCTTTGTGGAGATTACATTGTGAGGTACATCACAAGTCCACCTCTGAGGCCTCAGCTGTTTACCCTAATGTACTTGTGCGTGTTCCTGTTAGCCGTAAAGAGACTAGAATCCTGCCCAGCTCTTGAATTCGGTGGCAGTGAGTTCCACAGCTGAGTTATGCGTTGGCGGGGGGAAGTAGTTTCCTTTTACCGGTTTTTAATTTTGTTGCTTTCACTTTCATCAGCTATCTCATAATATCAGGTAATTTACCCTCTATGCCATTCATTGTTATGTACCCTTAATGTTTTTTTGCGCTAAGCTCCATTACGATGGGCTGCTCTGCCTGCTTGCAAGCCCCCAGCCCAGGAACAAAAGACCGAGTGGTGTCAGGCAGAGTCAGAAGCTTTCCCAAGCGTGCAGCAGGAAAAGATAATCCTCAGCGCCCGGTTCCCCTGCCCACCTTTGCGGAGCGCGGCACGGCAGGTCAGTGCAGAAAAGAACAGGCCTGTCACAGTCATGCCTGACTACTTGGGGTGGAGGGCGTGGGGACAGTGTGTGTACACGCATGCTCGGGAGAGCAGCTGCCTGAGTTGGGGTTAGGGGATCAGAAAGTAAGGAGGATAGACTCTTTCAGGCAGGGTGTACCAGGTATTATGAAGCTCTGCTTCAGAGGCCTGCAGCTGCCCTAGACAATGTGTGTGTCCCTCCTCCTGTGCCCAGGGAAGGCGTAATAGAAGGTTAGGGATTTCTTGCCACAACCTAAAAGACTGGAGAAAATACGGGGCTACTTGTCTCCAGCTGCCTCTGTGGGTTGCCGTGTCCTGATGTCCAGGTAACTGTTCCCAGCGCCTGTTGCAGATTTCTGTGCCACTCCATTCCTGCCCCCGCAGCAGGGGGCTGTGGAGTGATGAGCGGGACAGTGTCCCAGAAGAGGGAGGACAAGTACTGTAATGACTGTGTCTTTATAGCCCTGCCCCACTGTATAAGGCCAGAAGGGTCCTCGGGCACGCTAATTCAAATTCAAGCTGATGGCGCGAAGGAAGGTACCTGTGGCCATCTTCCCAGCTCAGAGACTTGGTTCTTACCTGAAAGGGGCCTCCTTGCTACCAGTCCTTCCAGGGCAGCCCAATCCAGGCAGGTGGCACCTCGGCCCCCCTCCTATGGGGATGAAAACTCTTGGGGGCATCAGGTCAAGGAAAATATGAGCTGTCGTCGGACTCCTTGAGTGTCCCCCCAGGCTGCCACCAGCGGTGCTGCCGTGGGTGGGCACTGTTGCAAGTGCGGGCCCTCTCGACCTGCCAACCCCATAGCCAAAGGGCTCTCCCCGGAAAAGAGAGTGGGTTACAAATGTTTCACATGGATATATGGGGCTTGGTGCTTCGGGGTCAGAGAAATCAGTTCCCAGAGACGGTAATGACCCGATGGGAGACCTTGTGGGAAGTTCAGGCTACTGAGTCATCAGAAAAGTTGACTGACACTCGTGACTCCTGCCAGACCCTGTGGAAAGGAATTGGGGTCCTGTGGCAAGTTGATGAAAGCTGTAAGGACAGCAGGTGGAATTGCCACTCTGCCAGTGGTAGCTGGACCAAGTGCTTGGCCAGGAGCTGCCCTTTGTGGCCTTAGCTCCATCGTAGCTTTCCCAGAGTTGGGAGAAAATTTATCCATGCTTACCTGGAAATGTTGTTTTTGACTGATAAGATTCACAAATCCAGTGCACCCTGCAGACAGATGGATCCTCCAGAATAGAAGTGGGAACTGATGTCTGAAGATTTGGGTTTGTTGTCATTAGGGAGAGTTTTTCATGCTCTGCAGGAGGAGATATTGTTTTTTTTCCCTCGAACTATGTGTAACATAGTCCATAACTTAGGACAGTAGAATTGAATTATCCTTGCTGTGGAAGTTCCCGCAAGTGGAGAGAACTTTGGGGGACAGGGCCATTCTCTGATGCTAGTGGCTGAGAGTCTGGGTGTACCCCCAAGCTGCAAGCTGGCTGAAGTATCCAGCGTAACACAGCTATGGCTCTTATTATGGGAGGGTGGTGAAGTACTGGACTGGGTTCCCGAGGGAGGTGGTGGAACCTCTTTCCTTAGAGGTTTTTAAGGTCAGGCTTGACAAAGCCCTGGCTGGGATGATTTAGTTGGTGTTGGTCCTGCTTTGAGCAGGGGGTTGGACTAGATGACCTCCTGAGCTCCCTTCCAACCCTGCTATTCTATGGTTACCTGAAGAAAGGAATATTTAGGTAAGCATGGATAGATTTACACCCCACCTCCCCCCGACTTCCCCATGTGCATCCGGCTGCTGACTTGCTCCTAGAGAGTGGAGTCAGGGCTGTGCAGCGTCCTGCCCACCTGCGCAGTGAATACGTGTGTGTGTCTCAAGGAAGGGGTGGAGAGCCTGTGTGGGATAAAAGTTCTCTGCCCAGGAGAGAGTGCGCAAGCTGCCAGTCCTGGAGAGAGGCCTCCCCAGCTGGGCACGTGAGGGGCATGGAAGAAGAGGCAGCCGTAGCTGCCTCCTTCACTGTGACAGCTTCAATACCACCTCGGGGAGTGCTGGATCATCCCTGTCTTTAAAGTCCTGTGGCCATGGTGATGCCCTGGGAACTTAGTATAGTGCCCTGTTTTAGTTTGCCCTTTGCAGAGAGGCTAGTACAGTAAAGACACTCCCTGATCTCTCAGCACAGTGCGGGGGGGAGGGTGTGTGTGTGAGTGTGAGATCTGCGACACCCTGCTTCCTTCAGTGGCCCCTGGAATCTCCTCATAAATCCCCTATGGTGGTGATTAACACTTGGAAATCTTCTGCGGTGCTGTGGGCTTCTTTGCTCTCCAGTGACTCATGCTAGCTACTGTGCTGGCTCAGCGTGTGTGTGTGTGAGAGAGAGAGAGAGAAAAAGTGAAAATGAATACGAATACCAATACCCTGACCTCTATCCAGGAGGACCCGGTCTCAAATATAGACTCAGGTGACAAGTGCCAAACATTTACTCTCCATGTGCTACCCACTTGGGTGGTTTTTCACATCCCCAAAGTATGTGTATTGCCTGATTGGGTGACTGAGGCAGGCTGCAGGTGCTGCTCCGTCCAGGTGTGTTGCAGATCCAGGTGACACGTGCATGAAAATCCAGTTGGTTTTATCATGACTCACTTTCAGACAGACCAAATTCCCTCTCCTCCAACAACCAAAAAGCAAACCAAAACCCCACCCTTGCAGCCCTGTCATAGAGATACCAGACAAAAGTAAGATTCCTTAATCTGATTATAATTGCATAAATTGTCTGTTTGCTAATTCACAACAGATTGCTCCCTGCAACACACACGGAGAGTTGGAAATGCTTCCCACTACTCTAGCAAATGCATTGGAAACACGTGGCTGCTGCTGTTAGGGAATGAGCTGTCTGGACCTACACTTCGAACATTTTTAATCAATGACCTAGAAGAAAACATAAAACCATCCCTGATAAAGTTTTTGCGATTGACCCAAAGATTGTGGAAGTGGTGAATAATGAAGAGGACAGGTCACTGATACAGAGCAATCTGGGTCTCTTGGTAAACTGGCATTAGAAAAGGTTCAGAAAAGGGCAACTAAAATGATTAGGGGTTTGGAATGGGTCCTATATGAGGAGAGATTATAGAGGCTAGGGCTTTTCAGCTATGAAAAGAGGAGACTAAGGGGGGATATGATAGAGGTCTATAAAATCATGAGTGGTGTGGAGAAAGTGAATAAGGAAAAGTTACTTACTTGTTCTCATAATATAAGAATGAGGGGCCACCAAATGAAATCAATGGGCAGCAGGTTTAAAACAAACAAAAGGAAGTAGTTTTTCACACAGCACGCAGTCAACCTGTGGAACTCCTTGCCTGAGGAAGTTGTGAAGGCTAAGACTATAACAGGGTTTCAAAGAGAACTGGATAAATTCATGGAGGTTAAGTCCATTAATGGCTATTAGCCAGGATGAGTAAGGAATGGTGTCCCTAGCCTCTGTTTGTCAGAGGGTGGAGATGGATGGCAGGAGAGAGATCGCTTGATCATTACTTGTTACGTTCGCTCCCTCTGGGGCACCTGGCATTGGCCACTGTTGGTAGACAGGATGCTGGGCTGGATGGACCTTTGGTCTGACCCAGTATGGCCGTTCCTATGTTCTTAACTGGGTGCAAGCAAGCAAAATGCATTTTAATAAGGCTAAATGTAAATGTGTCTATCTAGGAACAAAGAATGTAGGCCATACTTGAAGGATGGGGGACTCTGTCCTGGGATTGGGTTGGCTTGGGTTGTGGGGCACAGGCTCAGGGGCAGTTTAATTACAGTGTAGATGTTCGGGCTGGAGCCCAGGCTCTAGGACCCTGTGAAGTCGGAGGGTCCCAGAGCTCAGGCTGCAGCCCAAGCCAAAACATCTCTGCAGTTAAACAGCCCCTTAGCCCGAGCCCCACAAACCCAAGTCAGCTGGCATGGGCCAGACACAGGCATCTAGTTGTAGTGTAGACATACCCACTGTGTCTACTTCTGGTGTCCTTAGTTGAAGGAGGATGTTGATTAAATTGGAAAAGATTCAGAGAAGAGCTGAGTGAATGATGCAAGGATTAGAAAACCTGCCTTATAGATTCAAGGAGTGCCATCTGTTTAGCTTGACAAAAAGAAGGTGAAGGGATGACTTGATTCCAGTCTGTAAATTCCTCCATGGGGAACAAATATTTGATAATGGGCTCTTCAATCTAGCAGAGAGAGGTCTAGCATGATCCAGTGGTTGGAAGTTGAAGCTAGACAAACTGAGACTGGAAATAAGGTGTATTTTTTTTTTACACTCAGAGTAATTAACCACTGGAACAATTTACCAAGGATCATGGTGGATTTCCCATCACTGGCACTTCTAAAATCAAGATTTGACATTTGCCGAAAAGATCTCCCCTAGGAATTATTTTGGGGCGGGCTGCTGGCCTGTGTTATACAGGAAGTCGGAGAAGGTGGTCACAACCGCACCTTCTAGCCTTGGAATTGATGACTGTTTGTACCTTAAACCACTTGGTAAGGGAGAGACTCTCATGAATCACCTTCTCTCCCAGTGCTGAATCCTCCCCTGCTTGACTGACTCAGTGTCTCATTCTGAGAGTCACCAGAAGGTCACTGGAGCACTAATGGTCGGTCAATGCATAGATCGTCAGGTGAGAGCTACTGTGTGGTATAACCACCTCCAACAAAAACTGTGCTCCGATTGTTCAAGGAAAGGCAAGTTAATAGGTGTTTATCGTGAGGTGAACCCCCACCCAGACCAGGGCTGCTCACCCAGCTGCCATGATTCATCTCTCCAGCGGGCTCCACTGAGTCATCACTTGGGTGAGCAACAACTCAGCTGCACTGATTCCTCTAACAGCCCCGGCAGTGACTCAGGCTGCTGCAGGGTGCCCGGGGGCTATCGCTGAGCAGAGCCGGGTCAGATAACAGTTTTCAGGTACATAAAAGGTTGTTACAAGGAGGATGGAGGTAAATTGTCCTCATTAACCTCTGAGGACAGGACAAGAAGCAATGGGCTTAAATTGCAGTGAGGCGGTTTAGGTTGGACATGAGGAAAAACTTCCTAATTGTCAGGGTGGTTAAGCACTGGAATAAATTGCCTAGGGAGGTTGTGGAATCTTCATCATTGGAAGTTTTTAAGGGCAGGTTAGATGAACCTTTTAAGGTCAGGTACGGTCTAGATCAGGAGTGGCAAACTACAGCCCGTGGGCCGCATCTGCCTGGCCAGCCATTTTAATCCAGCCCTTGAGCACCCGCTGGGGAGTAGGATCTGGGGCTTGCCCCACTCTGGCACTCTAGCCGGGGCCCTGGGTCGGGGGCCACTCTGTGTGGCTCCCAAAAGCAGCACCATGTTCCGACCTCTGGCTCCTATGCATAGGGGCAGCCAGGGGGATCTGCTCTGCATGCTGCCCCAAGCGCCTCCCCCACAACTCCCATTGGCCGGGAACCGTGGCCAATGGGAGCTGCAAAGGTGGTGCCTGTGGATGGGGCAGTGCGCAGCAGAACCTCCTGGCCACGCCTCTGCATAGGAGCCAGATGGGGGGACATGCTACTGCTTCTGGGAGCCGCTTGAAGTAAGCGCCAGAGCCCGCCCCTGAGCCCCCCCACCTCCCAGTGCCCCAACCCCAATTCTGTGAGCATTCATGGCCCGTCATACAATTTCCATACCCAGATGTGGCCTAGATTAGTGCTACTCAAAGTGGTGGTCCGTGGACTGGTGCCGGTCCGTGAGCCATCGGCTGCCGGTCTGCGCGCACATTGGGAAAAAAAAAATTGCCAGTCCCCCACATCCGATAACTTGAGAAGCACTGGGCTAGAGGCCCTCTCAAGGTCCCTTCCAGTCCTACGTTCTATTTCTCAACCCTGCCAGAGCTGCAAGTTAGTCTGTGCAACAGCATTACTGGCCGGGAACCCTCCTGCTGCTTTGTGGTGTAACAGACTCCCTAGGCTCCCAGCCTTCTCTAGATCCGGTTCCCGTTCCTGCCCCAGTCTTCCCTGAGCCCTACTCTGACCTTGCTCCAGCACTGTTACTGACCTGCTCCAGCCTTGCACCTAACTCCCACCCAGCTTTGACCTTCGGGCTGCATGTGGCTTGCCTACGGACTCTGACCTTTTTTAGACCCACAGCCTGTCCCTGGACCCCAGTTTCAGCGCTGCCTTCGGCCCAGTCCTGACCCTGCATCCTGCTTTGACCTCTGCTCCAGCCACCAGGCCTGACTACCTGGAACCAGCGCCTGACATATGTGGGCTGCCAGTGTAGTTTTATCTCGAAGATTCTGTCTGGCCAGGGGGTGTGCTCCGGATGCAGCCGACATGTGTGGGAGCAGCCGTCATTCTGTAAGGGATACGTGGGTGCATCACCCACAGGACGTGCTTCGTGTGTTCAGTCCACGCATGCTGTCTTACCAGACACAGGTTACCCAGACTAGAAATAAGGCATTTTAAAATTCTTTTTAACCATGGGGGTAATTAACCATTGGAATAACTTACCAAGGGTTGGGGTAGGTAGGTTCTCCATCACTTGGAGTCTTAATATCAAGATTGGATGTGTCTTTCTGAAAGCGATTCTCTAGTTCAAGCACAAGTTGTTGGGCTCAGAGCAAGAATGACTGGGTGAAATTCAGTGGCCTGACTTGTGCAGGAGGTCAGTAGATGATCACAATGGTCCCTTCTGGCCTTGATATCCAAGAATGAAAAAGCCACTTGCAGTCCCCACGGCTCTTCACGGCTCCCGTTGCTGTTTACTGGCCAAGCTGCTTTGCAAAATGTTTTTCTCTAATCTCTTTGTATCACTGCCGTCCCACTTTCAGCCTTTACCAGAGTTGCCATGCACATCGCACGTGGCACTGTGAATGTGACGCTGGGTCCCAAGAGGAAGCCCTGCTAGTCACCCCAGGGTGGAAATGTTGTGATATTCTGGATACAACACCCATGGTAGCTGTGCCCTGTGTATTGGGCCTGGATGGTGGCAGTGACATTTATTTCCATTGAGGTAGTGCTCAAAGCTACAGTCAGAACTGGGGCCCATTCTGCTAGGTGCTGTACAAAGGCACAGACAGACCCTGCCCCAGAGAGAGAGAGCAAACGACATACTGTGCCTTTCTCAAGGCTTCAGTTTGCTTGATGACTGAATTTAATTTTCCACTGAGTCTGAAGGGCAGTGAGGCCCTGGCTTGGCCGAAGGGGTTACTAGCCAGCCTTTATGGATGGCGCCTGCTTCCCCAAGCTTCCCATCTCCCTCGCTTCAGCTGGCATGGAGTTAATGGTAGGAGGTTGCGCCCCACCCCCAAGGGCAGTGCTGGAGGCAATAATCTTCTTTCAGTTCTTTCCTTGCTAATTGAAGAGTTGACATTGTCCCCTTCCATGAAAGGGGCCTTTGTCAGGCCTGGTTGCTGGGCAAATCCCAGGCTTGGCAGTAGACTGCAAGGACTGCATTTCTTTGCACATCATTTTCCTGAAACAGGTAGTTTAATGGCCTTTTCACTGCAGGAATGTCTCTTTGCCCTCCCCTTCCCCTCCCCCAGCTCCCCTCTCTGAGGGACGACAAATAACTTCCTTTTCTTAAAGCAGCTATCGACTCATGGGGCCCAGATTTTTGTCCCAATTATATCTAGCAAACCAAGGGAAAGGTCATGCAGTCTAGACACTAATCCGTAAGTATTGCATTTCTTCCTTTGCTGGTATCCCAGCAACTCAGATTAATGCTTTAGAATGACGATGACGTTCACTGAGTCTTGCTGTGGCATGTGGTGCCAGCTATGTGCCCCTCCTTGGAACAAGCCGTTTCTCTCAGACCGGAGGAGCTGACAAACAGCAGTCCAATGTGGGAAAATGGTGTCACTTGTACATCTTAGGATGGAAGAAAGTGCGGTGGAATGAAGAGAAATCCTTCTGCAGTGCTCGTGTTAGGTTGTAGCTCAAACCCTGGGCCGTTCGCCTGTGCGCACACCGGGGTATCTGTGTGTTGGGTTTTTTAAGAATAGTTGCTCTCAACAGCAGAGGATGCAGCATCTCTACGAGGGCCACTGGAGAGGCTTATGTCATCGTTTTTCAGTGCGAAGGCTCCAAGTTAAATGCTGGTTGTGGTGGCTGTGAAGCTGGACGCCCTTGTTTTCCACTAGCTTAGCGGAGAGTTGAGGGTACTCAGTGCCTGGCAGGGTTGGGCTTGTAGTCCCTGCATGACTGGTGTGGGACACACAGGCCTTGCCTAAATAGAGAAGGGCTCCATTTGTAATAGGACTGGCTTAAGCATAGGTGGTTCAGTGCGTCTATACTGGTCATGCTGGCTTGCGATAAGAGCCCTGGCAGGTTGTTCTAGGTCCATACTGGCGCTCTCCTAAACCAGTGGTACGCAAAAGTCTACCGGGGTACATCAGCTCATCTGGAGAGCTGCCTAGTTTTACAACAGGCTACATGAAAAGCACTAGGGAAGTCGGTACAAACTCAAATTTCATATAGACAATTACTTGTTCATACTGCTCTGTGTACTATTCCAGTGTTTCTCAGCCTGGGGGGAGGACGTCACGATTTATTTTATATTGATATGGTAAAAATGAGAAAGTCAGCAATTTGTCAGTAACAGTGTGCTGTGACACTTCCGTATTAGGGCTGATTTTGAAAGCGAGTAGTTTTTAAGTGAGGTGAAATTTGGGGTACTCAAGACAAATCAGCCTCTTGAAAGGGATACAGTAGTCTGGAAAGGTTGGCAACCATTGTCCTAAACCATTTCAGCTGCAGTGCTCTCTGGGTACCTATCTCACAGTTCTCAGCTCAGTTTGCGGGAGCAGTGCATTCTGGGAGCGTCACAAGGACTCTGTGGCACAGCGGTGGGAGGCCTAGTTAAAACGTTTCAGCTAGTCCACGTTCCCGCTAAACTGGCTGACCCTGACCCTGTGTGTGCACCTTCGGAACCAACTAGCATGCAGCTCCCCGGCGATGTACATAGAGCATGTACCATGGGCAGGGTGTGGCAACAGCTCCACGCGTGGGAGTGCATGTTACACTAAGTTGTTGAATTTTTTTTTTTAAAAATGGTGTTTTTCTTTTAAACTTGAACATTTTCTGGGACCTTAGTTTTCTTATGGATGTTTCCACTGTCAATATATGGAAGTAAAAGTGTGCTGACATCATGCTTGTGAGAGTCAGATGTAAATTTAGCTGTAACATGCAGGACACTTGTCATAATGAGGATTGTTGAGAGGCAGTTGCTGTAGAAAAATTTGCCAAGAAACAAGCAACTGTGTCTATAGCAGCCTAGAAAACCGCCTTTCGGCTCAGGTATGAGAGTGCAGTTCGCATTTCAAGGGGGGCAAAACCATAAAACATAATGAAGCAAAGAAAGTTAATCTGTATCCAGAGCGCGTCAATGATTAAAGAACAGGAGTACTTGTGGCACCTTAGAGACTAACCAATTTATTTGAGCATAAGCTTTCGTGAGCTACAGCTCACTTCATCGGATGCATACTTTTCCCCAGTATGCATCCGATGAAGTGAGCTATAGCTCACGAAAGCTTATGCTCAAATAAATTGGTTAGTCTCTGAGGTGCCGCAAGTCCTCCTTTTCTTTTTGCGAATACAGACTAACACGGCAGCTACTCTGAAACCTGTCAATGATTAAAAGTAGCGGTGGTGGAACAGGAGTAGGGTCTGTTGGTACTTGTTCTCTTCCTGTTCCGAGTTGCTTATAGTCTTTGTGATTTGCACTCCCCTGGAAGAGACCCGAATTGGGGTGTTCATATTGTTTGTCATCCTTCCGAATGGGTAATGTCATCCTTCCGAATGGGGAAATTATTCCGTAGCCCTGCCTTGAGCGCAGGGGACTGGACTAGGTGACGTATTGAGGTTCCTTCCAGTCCTACAGTGTACGGGAGATAGCACCTACATAGCTGGCAGGCATGGAACGCTTGCATCAGCAGGGCAATGCGTTTATGGCAGCCTTCGGGGCGATTTCTCATTCTGCTGCTGATTTGCTTCCTGGGGCTCAGTCTGCACCCCATGCAGTTTGGACTTTGGGGGTGTGACTAGCAGTCACTCCCCTGTGTGAACACTGGGCATGAACTAAAAGGTTGGTAGTTCACATTAACGTAGTCTTGTTTGAAGAGGGTTATGTTAATGTGAATTAGGAACTTTTAGTTCTCCTCTGCTCCAGCCACAATACCGATGCCCGGGTATTTCAGTCCAAGGTTCTTACCTGGTCTAGATAATGGAGCAGCTGATACGGTACGCAATCAAAAAGAATTAGAGGAGGATAATATAACCAGTGGCAATCAACATGGGTTTTAGGGAAAGTGGATTCTGTTAAACCAACTTACTTTCTTTTTTGGATGAGATTACAAATTTGGTTGATAAAGATAATGGTGTTGATGTAATATACTTTGACTTCGGCGAAGTGTTTGACTTGGTGTCAGACAACTTTTGGATGAAAAAATTAGAAAGATATAGAATTAATATGGCACATGAAATGGATTAAAAGGTGG
Source organism: Eretmochelys imbricata (assembly GCF_965152235.1). NCBI lineage: Eukaryota > Metazoa > Chordata > Testudines > Cheloniidae > Eretmochelys > Eretmochelys imbricata. The sequence goes on along the minus strand of NC_135582.1, from coordinate 80,381,605 downwards.
CTAACTGACAGGTCTCAAAATGTAACTGTGCATGGGGAATCATCGTTGAATGGGTATGATTCTAGTGGGGATCGGTTATTGGCCCTATGCTATTTAACACTTTAATTAATGACCTGGAAGAAAACAAAATCATTGCTGACAAAGTTTGTAAATGACACAAAAATTGGGATTGTAATAAAGAATGAAGAGCACAGGTCGCTGATACTGAGTGATCTGGATCGCTTGGTAAACTGGGCGCAAGCAAACGATGTGTGTTTTAATATGGCTAAATATATACATCTAGGAACAGAGAACGTAGGCTATACATGACGGGGTACTTTTCTCTCTGTCCTTTCTTGTAAATGGTTGTAGTGCATCTTTTCTCGTGTTGGCTTCAGAGTCTGTTTCTTCTTGTCCTTTTCTTTTTTTTCTTCATTTGTATTTTGATAGGACAGAAAGCCCCAGCCAGGGTCAGGGCCCCATTGTGTTAGGCGCTGTACACCCACAGATGGGATGAGCGCTGAAGACTTTATAATCCAGCAGGCAGCCAGATCTAGACAAACAGGAAAAACTCAACTTGCCAAAAGTACAGTAAAACTTCTTCTAAAACCTGCTTCTGTGGGTTTTTTATACTGCAAAAGGGCAGAGGGAGACCTTTTAAAATAGGAAAATGTGATTAGAATACTATGCAGATTGGCAGGGAGACTCGAGGGCAAGTATTGTACTTGCAACTGCTTTGGACTTTATTTTATTTTTTTTAAAGTGACTGCATTTTAAGTTCTCCGTGTCCTGTTTACAGTCAGAACTGGTGGTGTGGCTTGTTCTTCCTTTGTTATCAGGGTGGTCAGATTGAGCCCAATCCTTGTTCCAGGCCGTGGCACGTGGCTGCCTTACTGCCTGAGAGGCTGAGGTTCTGTCCGCTCTGTAAGCGTAAGAGGCAGGTTTGATATTCAGGGTTGAGATGCAAATAACTTGGTCACCTGAGTTAGGACAAAGTTCTTTGAAATTGCCATTGCATTTAGTTAATTGGGGAGTGAGCTTAAAGTGCAGAGTAAACAACTTTTCCCATGAAAATAATTCCTCAAAGAATATGCTTGATCCAGGTAGTTGAAGTTTTCTCTCCTAGTGAGCTGGGAAGCTATGTAAAACAGATGCAATAGGAAAGTTAAGCAGTGGTCATTTCTGCTGCTCATGCTGGATGCAAATTAATGGCTGCATAATCTGAATCAGTCTGCAAGTGTTTCTGTAGCTGGTTTGTTTTCTTCTAAACTTTGTAAGATGGGGATTGTGCCAGTTTTCACACTGGTCTGGTTTTGGAAAGTTCTGTTTGTTTGTAGTCCCCTAGCCCTGGTTCAGCAAATGGGCTGCATTTGTTTAAGTAGTTGCTTGAAAGGGAGCGTTTTGCGCTCCATATATTTGAAGAAATGCTGAAGTTGGCAGTTACTTCCTTCCCTTCTTTCAGTGCTGCCTGCGACTCTACACTGCAAGTGTCCACATGTTTTAATTGGAGAATGGCTACAGGAGAACTGGCAAAACTCCAGTGATGGCGAACGGCGATTGTTCCTGATGGAATCCGACTAGGCCCTTGCAGACATGCTAAAACTGGTGTAGCGTCCCATGGCAAAGTATCCCCTGCATGTTTTTCTGCAGAGGTGCGTCTCTGTCCAGAATGCTGTTTGGCGCTTCCATGCACTTCTGGCACAGGGAAGTTTGCAGAGTCCCATGAGTCCAGTTTACAGACATCTGCACGCTTTAACTCTCCCATCTGAACAGATGGGTCTTGGTAGTCATGGCAGTGCTCTCTCTGTTACCTTTCCGTGCCAGGAGCTGGTTCTGGTGGCATATTTGCTGGCAGCTCTTTTATTAAAGTAGTCTTTACTGATTTTCAAAATGATCAAAACTGTCCCTGATCCTGCCATCAGATCTGTGCAGACAGAAGGGTCTGTCTGCGTGGAGTGCCTTGCAGGACTGGCTCGTTAGTGGGCAGTTCCGTCGTCAGCGCACGAAGCAGGCGGGAGCACAGCTTGGTTCTGCAGAAAACTGTGGGTAGTACAAATATATTGCTGTCCGGAAACTAAGCAGGTAGGAGAGAGAAGGTGGTGAGGTGATATCTTTTATTGGACCAGTTTCTGTTTGTGAGACGGACAAACTTTCGAGCTATACTGAGAGCTCTTCTTCAGGGCTGGAAATGTACTGTGACACTCTGTGAGCTGGTCCAATAAAAAATATTCTCACCCACCTTGTCTCTAATATCCTGGGACTCTCACAGCTACACCACCACTGCATAAGCGGATAGGAGACAGATGCGTAAGAAAGTGTCGTCGTTGTAGCTATTCATCCAGCGGTACTGGTAGCATAATTGCGGCCCTAGTTAACAGATAGAGAAATCAAGAATTCCATAAGATCATGATGATTTGATTCAGTATTCAGAGTAAGCGCCTTCATGTTTGTTTAAAAGTAAATACAGTGGAACATAATGAATGTATTTCAAAGGAAAACAGAACGTCGCCAGAGCCTGGGTCTAGGGATGTTTCTCTTGGACTCAGTGGTGATGTCTGTGGCACTTGAGCGGCTGCCAAACACGAATTAGTTTTGAAATGAAAATGTCCCTAGCTTCTGCTTTGAAGGAACATTTTTAAGCTTTACGTAAAATTCTGTTACTTACTGTTGTGAATTTCAGTAGCTTGTGGTCTGATCCAAAGCCCAGGGAGCTCAGTGGAAGCCTTTGCGTGGTTGGCCATGTAGGGCCTCGTTCTGCACACGGAGGTTGTTTCCACATATGGCCATCTTCCTGGGTGTGCTGCCCTTGGAGGTAATTGGACTGTATGGGCATGTGAAGAATAGGGACATGAACAGATTAAAATGCCATATTTAAAAAAAACTTATTAAAACTGAACTAACTTTTAAAAATCAGATGTAGTGAAAATTGCTGAGTTGCTTTCATGTTTTGTTTATAGTCGGTTTCTGGTTCCTTTCTCTCTCCGGTCTACCACAACAGTGGTTCTCAACCAGGGGTATGGGTCCCCTTGAGGGTATGCAGAGGTCTTCCAGGGGGTACATCAGCTCATCTAGATATTTGCCTAGTTTTACCACTAGCTACATAAAAAGCATTAGCGCAGTCAGTACAAACTAAAATTTCACACGGTGGCTTGTTTATACTGCTCTGTACACTGAAGTGTAAGTACAATATTTATATTCCGATTGATCTATTTTATAATGATGTGGTAAAAATTCAAAAGTGTCCCAGCATGCTATTACTGACAAATTGCTGACCTTCTCATTTTTATCTCTGATTTTGTAGGCACATAGTTTTTAAGTGAGGTGAAACTAGGGGGTACACAGGACAAATCGGACTCCTGAAAGGGTTACCGTCGTCTGGGACGGTTGAGAGCCACTGCACTGCAATACCGCAGTGTTGGGGTTACAGACAGACATCACAGTGGACTGTGTGCTCAAAATACCATATTATGATCTTTCATGGAAACATTGCTGTCAGTTCAAGGGTTATTTTCAGTGCTTGTCCTCACCAGACTTAATGTTTGAGCTGACTCTGGCCTAGCGTTGGGGTGCGTTCACCATGGCCTGTATCCTGTGTAGTTATTTACAGCAGTACAAAGCCGGGGTAGGATGGTACCGTTCTGATGAGGTAGGTTTTTGTATCCGTTTTGTGCTGGTGTAGCTGACAACACGCGGTGCAGTGCAATGGCCCATGGTCCCTTTAAATTAATCCTTGTGGCCTAGGGTGGACTGGAGTAGTCTAAAAAGTGGTTTGCAGTATGCAGCAGGAGAATAGTCCTCTTAAAACTTTTCACAATGGTCACAGACAGTGTTTAGGAGAAGGATTTTCCTCGGTTACATTAACTTGCTAAATTAGACAAAACTGCGTAATCTGCCATCCAGACCGACTGAGGAGTACCTGTATGCTCTGGTTTTACATTATGTTCTGAGTTCTGTCCTAGCAGCCTCTCAGTCTTGTAAGATAAAAGTAAATCTACAATGGATAGCTTGTGTTCACTGCTCCCTCTCATCCCCACACCCCTCCCGACATGGACAGGATAGTTCATAGAATCAAAGAATCTCAGGGTTGGAAAGGACCACAGGAGGTTCTAGTCCAACCCCCTGCTCAACGCAGGACCAAGCCCCAATTTTTGACCCAGATCCCTAAATGGCCCACTCAAGGATTGAACTCACAACCCTGGGTTTAGCAGGCCAATGCTCAAACCACTGAGCTATTCTCCCCCTCCTCCCCCCCCCCATTTCGTTTAGTTTGAAAATACGGAAAGCACCCCTTTTGAATTTTGGAGTTAATTTTTTTTTTTCCTCTCAGTGGAGAATATTTGAAGCCCTGAGTATTGTTAACTGAAACAGGTCTGGAGCATTTTAATTTCTTTTGAGTAAATACCTCACTTCTTTCCAGCTCTTTGGTCTCCTGTTCCGGCTCCCCCACCTTGAGAGTAATTAACCATTGGAACAATTTACCAAGGGTCAGGGGGGATTCTCCATCACTGGCACTTTTTAAATCTAGACTGGATGTTTGTCGAAATGATCTGTTCTAGGAAATGTTTTGGGGGAGTTCTCTGGCCTGTGCTATGTAGGAGGTCAGACAAGGTGATCACAATGATCCATTCTGGCTTTGGAATTACGAATTTATCTCCCTCCCCCCCACACCCCCCTTCTGAATTAGTAAGGGTCAGACTGATTTGTCCTTTTAGTCTTTACAGCTGTCAGTCTGCCTTTCTCCGCCTCCTCCGGAACAAGTGAGACTTTCGTTTGCCCTGCACCTAGCAGACATTGTGCCGCGCTAAGTTGGAAAGTCTGACTAGAGCACAAAGCACCAGCTTAGAGCCCCCAGTTAGCTCAGAGCCAGCTCAATAGCTCCAGCTTAGAGCCCCCAGTTAGCTCAGGGGCCTGCCTCACTAAAGACCAGCAAACAGAATCTTAGGAACAATGGAGTGAGGTGAATGCTACATAGCTCCAGCCTTCGGGAGGCAGTCGCTGAATGGGCCTGCACGCTCCCTGTTCCTTCTCCCCCATCCCTGACAGATTCCTGCAGGACAGAGTGTGTGTTTGAGTTGTCAAATATTTGGGGAGCTTGGGCTTGTCCTCTGTGGAATCCTGCCGGAGAGAGGAGTGCTCACAACAAGTCTCCAGGGGCATGGGCCTGTTCTATTCTTGCCTGAATTCTGAGCTCAGCATGGCACCCAGGTGAAGGTGCCTCGCCTCCGGAGGCTGAAACCTGGTGTTGGTTAATGCGCTGCCCTGTCTGGCCCACTGGTGGCAAGGGGTTCTCAGCACCGCTCCGGCCAGCCAGAAGTAGCCCGAGCAACGCAATACCCCAGCCATGCCTCCTGTTCCCCAGGAATGTGCCTACCCCATACACCGACCCCGGGGAATGGCAAAAGGCGTTCTGTGGCAGCTCTTTGGGACTCCCCGTATGTTGGTGGAACTCCTACGGGGGCTGTTCTGGTGGAGTCAGCATAAAGGGACTGCAGTACGTGGATAGATTCAGTCGTGAGAGGACCCATGGTACTGGAGTTAACCTGGAAAGAGAGGTCAGTAAATTGTAGCCTAGAAATTTAGGGAGACTGTTCAGTGCATCCTCTCTAAGGCTCTGTCATGTGAAAGACTTGAGAGCTTGGAGAAAGGGCGTATCCCACTGGACAAAGGGAAATGAGTTTCTGGATGGCTGTATGGGCTGCCTGGAGTCAGTGATGAGCTGCTCTCGGCTGCTGATTTTGGGAATCGCTGGCCTGTTGTACTATAAATGGCTGTATTCATTTCTTGGAGACAAGAAAGTAATCTTTTCACTGAGAGTGCCCTCAGTGTATAGTCCAGGGCTTCTCTGATTCCTATGGAAAAAGGCCATGCTCATTCATAAAACAAGACGTTGGAGGGGAAAATATGCATAGCCAAGACTTCATTCCGTGCATGTAAGGATTGGGCTTGCATGCTGAGACATGGCCAGGTGCCCCGGGTCAGCATGCCTGCGCTGTACTGAAATGGGAATGACTGCATCTTTGTTTTCATCTGGAGGAGGCGCAAAAAGGCAGAGTCAGCCGCTGTCAGGGGCACGACTGTGATATATTCACTAATGGAAGAGCGGGTAGTTCAGGTTTACTAAGTCTCTGCTAAAGCAACGGGATGCTGTCGTTTTTGTGGGTTGGCTTCTTTCTAAGGGTGTGTGAGAGAGAAGCTGAAGCTGTGATGTTTATGCTTTTGTAGTGGGGTATGCGGGGCTGCTGAATGGTACGGCTAATGTAACTGGGAGGAACAAGTCTCGTGTCCTAAACGAAGACCCATAACGAAGATGGCACGTGTATGTTAGATTGTAGTTAGGGTAGGCAGGGGCCAGCACAAATGGCTAATGAAGGCTGCAGTTGCAAAGCGTTCCTGAACACAAGGCTGTTCCCAGACAGCAGCTGACCTTGGCTTGTCCTTGGAATAAGGATCTGAGAGGAGCAACAAAGAGCCACAGTATGAACCTTGTATTCTGCTCTGATAGCATGAGAGCGCACTGCTGTCAGCAGGAGCTGTTCCGTTGGCTTGAGTGGGCTCTGGATCAGGGCCTAAGAACGTAGACTTGGCTCAGGACACAAGCTTACATTGCAACAATGATTTGTGCTATCACACAGAGGCCTGTGACCGTTTAGGCTCCTGAGCCATCTTCCCTTCCCTAGTCCCTCCTGCTTTCTGACCCAACTTTGTCATACAGGGTCCTGTGGGGAAAACAGAGTATGTGGTAATGTAATTAGAGGTCAGAATTTTCTAAGCTAGCTTGAGGGTTTAGTCACACAGTATCCATTAAAATTAAACCAAATTTTGTATCGTAAAACATGGTACAAGGGGGCAGAGTTAAGGTGACTCAGGCAAACTTCATTTGGGCATTTCCTAACTTTCAAAGATTTGGTATTGTGGTTTTAATATTCTTTTACATTAGGTTTTTAATTGTAATTTCCTAGGATTTTTAAAAGAAAAAACAAAATAGTGATGTGCAACTGTAAGATACCTTGGCTCTCCTCCCCGCTCTATCACTCCCTCCAGGATCTGAACTTTAGACTGTGCACTGCAGTACAGACCACCACCACTGCAGCTGAAGGATTAACTGCAATAGCTGGCAGCCAGAGTAGGCTGTTGTCTGTGGGCTAGCCATTAATGAAGGATGCATCACACACTGAAACATTGGGTTTCCATATGCATGGCTAGCCCTGCTTACAAACAGCATAGCAGAGCCTGTGAGTCAGTGTGGCTGAGGGCCTGAGGATGGCACTTGCTGTATTAGAGATCTGGGTTCTGTTCCTAGAGTGTTTGACCTTTGAGGCCTCACTCCGTGATTAAAGCTGTGCAGGACACAGAATTAACATCACCATTCAGTGGCAGTAGACATGAGCTCTTGGCTCCCAGGACACATTCATCTGAGCCGTGGGGCAGAGGAGAATGTGTGTCCAGTGCAGCGTTTCACCTGGCCATGGCATGCTGCAGGAGTGTTGAGCAGCAAGTCTTCAGCAAGCTGTGCAAAGCAAGACCCAGGCAAGAAGTGGCAATTGGTGACCTCTTATAGCGTGGCCCCAACTGAATAGATTTCCATGGGGCATCTCTCTGAGCCAAGGACAATCCCTCTGGCAAATTTCAAGTTCCTGCTGCAAACCATGGAGGCTGTAACAGTCTTACGAAAATTAAAGTGTTTATCAAGGAAAGTGTGATATAAATCCAGAGAGGTAGCAGCTGCTCCTCCTCAAATACATGTCAAGTGTGAGGGGACATAATTGTGTTGCCCCGGAGCTCCGCCTCTCTACAAAAAGACTACAAAGCTCATGAAACCTACAAAGCTCATGAAACCTACAAAGCTTAAACCAGGAAATGAGAGTGTAACGGGTTGTCACCCCTGGGGTGGCAGTCTGGGAGCTGTGGGAACTGCTGAGCCCCTCTAACCAGCCAGCTGGGCTGGCCCTTCCCATACTGCTTGCTGGAGATACAGCCAGCCTCACCAGGTCCCGTTATCGCCCAACACGACACCAGGTGGCGCCACACACCCAAACTGAGCTACCTTAGTGCTATACCTAAGCCACCAAAGTAAAACCGCAAACAGCAGCCAATTTCCCAGCTCCCCAGGCTCGCACCCCCCGCTGGAGTATAAACCCAGATTTATACCATCTTGCACTGCACAGGCATCTGTACAAGGTAAGCTCATGCATACAGTTCGCCTTCCCCTCCCCTCCCTTCCCCTCAACAAGCCTGTGTTAATCAAGCTGAGATTTTTCTCCAGACACTTCACTCAAAGGCACGCTGGTTTAGATAAAGCAAAAAATACAAGTTTATTAACTACAAAAAATAGATTTTAGGTGATTATAAGGGATAGCGAACAGATCAAAGCAGATTATTTAGCAAATAAACAAAACCGCTAACTAAGCCTAAAATAGTGGAAAGACTGAATATGAATTAGCAATTTCTTACCCTGGCTGATGATACAAGTGGTCCACCAGGTTTCCATACACAAGCTAGAAATCCTTTTACCCTGGGACCAGCAATTGCCTCAGTTCAGTCTTTGTTCATCAGATGTTTACAGGAGTTCTCTTGTGTGGGGAGTGAGGCCACTCGATGATATCAGACCCCACCTTATATAGCTTTAACATATGGCAGGAATCCTTTGTTCCAAACTCAGTTCCCACCCAATTTGTGGAAAAATACAGGTACCCAAAATGAAGTTCAGTATCCTGTGGCCTGGTCACGTGCCCTTGCTGATTCATGGCAGCCATCACAGGCCCACTGAAATGTTTACAGGAAGGCTGAGCTTTTCCATAGCCCATTGTCTTTGTTGATGAGCCATTAGCACTGTCTTGTTTCATCGTTATTGTACCTAAAAGGCTAGCTGTGGGTGTTTTCCAGAGTAAACACATTTGAAATACAGATCCATAGTCAATATTCAAACTTCAGATACAAAAACGATACATGCATAGAAATAGGATAATCGTATTCAGCAAATAACTTTTCCAGTGACTCCTCACATGACTCATCTTGTACAAAATGCATCATAATTATGTCATAATCATGCCATAATCATACCCCCATGATGAATATGGGGTGTAGTGTCACACAGAAGTGGTTGCATTGGCACTTTGGTGTGGGAAGGGGTCGTGACCTAATGATGTCCACACAGCAATGACGAGACAGGAAGAATGTGAGCCTTTCTTACATGAGAATTGTAAAGGGCTGGGAGATGAATAGTCTCTTTGCTTTTTTCCCTAGAGCAGTGTTTCTCTGTGGTCTGGTGCTGGTCCCTGAGATCTCCCCAACACAGTTAGGAAGGCAGGAAGCTGGTGTCCAGTATCGAAAAAGTTGAGAAACACTGATCTAGAGCACCTATATTCCTGAAGAAAGTTCAGGCAGAATGTAGCGTGCAAAGAAACTGCTACCTGGGTGGGCGGACCGTGGAGGTTGTTAAAGTAAAAACTCCTTCCCTGTTCTGAAAGTACCAGCAGGGCTGGGGTTAGTCACTCCACTTTAGCAGTGTCCTAGAGACTCCAGCTACTCATAGGCTCTTGTGTCGGTGATTGCTAAATGTTTGGGTGAGCTGGCAACAAGGAGGAGGTTAATTTTATGAACTCCCAGTTTACAGTTTAACTGCAGGAAATTGGTGCGGTTCATACTCTCGCTCTCATCTGAAGATGGCTAATTACTTTACAAACCATAATTAAGCCTCCCAGCACCCTCTGGAGGCAAGTGCTCTAACTATTGTTATCCCCCTTTCATGGAGGGCAAATCCGAAATACAGATTAAGGCCAAAGTTTGAAAAGTGGCTACTAAGATTTTCACGATTTAGTGGTGCTCATGGGCAACACCTGGGGTCGCTTGCATGGCACGGGCCAGAGGCCCTCACTCCATGCCTGCTGCAAGTGGCCCATCTCTGCTGGCTGAGCTAGAACAGGCCTTGTTGTGGAGGATTCTCTCCCTCTGTGGTGTCCTTGGCAAAAGAAAGCGTGAAGGGTTACAGACAGCAGGCACTGGGGCGCTCCCTTCCTTGCCTAAAGGAATTTCTTCCCCCAACGTGAAAAGTGGGTTTTTTTTCTACACAGTTTAGAAACACGGCTCATGTCTGCTCCCCTGTGAAGTGGCCACCTTTCTTCCTGCGTAAGGGTCCATTTGAGACCATCATTCTGAGATGTAGTTAAACCTTATCCTAGTTTGTTTACAGAAACATTGCTACTGTTTTTGGCGGGGGGGTGAACTCGGGTTTCCATGTATGGGAAGTGGAGGGGCGATTACAGGTTATTTTTTTTCATTTATCCTTTTAATCACGTTTTTTGCTTTTGAAGTTCTTGGTGTGTAAATCCTGCTGATGTAATTAAGAGGGACATAGCAAAAACCCTTCTGTGGCAAGCTGGGAATACCAGTGTTTTTCAGCTTGTAGATAATTATCAGTTGTCAGCAAAATAATGGCAGCATTGTAGCGCAGGAACAGAGCCAAAGGGCTCAGTGTTCTGCGTGATGTTACATTTCCATTGATGCGGCCATAGTCTTCACTGAGAATTGCCCCTTTTCCTTAATCTTCTCAAGCCCCTTCTCCCCTCCTTGGAAAGGCATTTCCATACAAGCACCCCTTGGGTAATAGTAGCCCATGGAATCAGTGGGTGCTGGACCGTAATAATCCTGACGCATGCAGGCTGACTTGGCCCAGAAAACGAAGTGCAGTCTTTTACAGGCTTCCTGCATGCCTTGCTTTCCTAAGCCTCAGCTACGTCACCAGTTTGTATGTACTCATCCGCTGACTCTACTCCCCAGAGCAAGGCTGAAGTCCCTGTCGCTGCACAGATGTCGCAGAGGAGCTAATCTGAAGGCAGCAGGGTTTCTTCAGCCTTTCTTAGAGCGGGGGAAGGGAGGACTCCAGCTTGACTTTACAGGGGTGTCAGTTAGGAAACACTTGCTCTGTAGCCACCAAGACTCTAGGAACGTGGTGCCCCACTGTGCTTTTTGCACAGAGTTTCTTTTCAGTGTCCAGCCCCCACGTTAAAGGAACATCCAGTCCTCTCCTCCTCCCTGGAAATGCTGCACCTGCCAGTGTTGTGGGTAACACCAGGGAGTTTCGGGGGGCAGATGTGTTTCCTCTGTTCATTTTAAGTCACTGACTCCGCCTGGGACAGCACTTGGAGCACAGTTGCTTTCACTTTGTGCACTGGGTCGTCAGTGCCGGATTCCGCAGGGTTTAGCCTGCACATTGACGTCTGAGAGGCTATTGACAGGCCCAGGGATCAGCCCGCCTCTAGAGGCCTTAGTCCGCTTCCCCTGAGGTTGGTGTGGGTCTCTCAGAGCAACTGGGGAGAGGAAAGCATTTTGAAAAGGGAAAATGTGCTGGTAAAACCACTCTGGCTCCGGGTGGGAACTGCAGGGCACTGGGAGGAAGGACCTGCTCCTCACCCACGCTTTGAAAGGGACTAGGGCAAAGCTGCTGTCCGTATGGGAAAATGCAAGGAGCGTTGTCAGGGGGGCTCCAGCGCTCAGAATTGCTTTGGTGCAAATATTGTTCAGGGTGAGCAGATCTTGGCACCCTCCGAGACCCTGCCAGGGCCTTCTTTTTATGCTCTTTCTGGTCTCCATGCTTGTTTGCTTGAACATTTTTTGTGTGCCTTGTGACTGACATCACCGATGGGATGGGAAGGTGTCCCGGGTGCTCATCTAGAGCAGTCACTGCTCCCGTAGCCAGTTGTCTTTAGCAGCTGTTGTGGGAGAGTCCCATAGGAAAGATCCCTTGGTCTCAGTTGAGGAGTCTCCCAGTTCAGGTTTGGACTCGGGCTCTTAAGTGCCGTTTCAAAGAGCTCATTTTACATGGCTGCTCCATGCTGCACGGTGGGTTCTGTCGCTCACTGTCTGCCAGTTTCTCTCATGGCTCTGCGGTTTTTCTACTGGACCCACGTTTCTTAGGCCACAGCTCCACCCCTGCCCCTTTGTTCTCATTCAGGTAAGGCCTATTTAAACCAACAATCAAAACAGTAGCAAAAGTGTGGAGGCAAATCTGATTGCATTGAATTGGCAGGGATGTGCCCTGTGCACCCTCCGGGGAAGTGAGTGAATGGCCCACCAGACCGTACTGACTGCACTTGCTTGTGGACACTCGGAGGGCGGCCTGTCCCTCAGCAAGGAGAGCTTTCCTGTCATGAACCAGATGTCCCACGCCAGTCTGGGCTGTTGAGTTGGACTGAGGTGGTTGGTTGGTTCTGCATGTGATCACTTCTAACAGCTGTGAAGTGTGAGGGGCTGCCTCTGGGTTCCTTAGATGAGAGCGGGCTGTGGAGAGGGAGATGTCAGCCCTGTGTCCTAGAGGATGCTGACTTACCAAATGAGGATTTGTCTCCAAGCCCTTCCCTCCTGGCCTGAGCAGCCACCGTGGGTTCTCTGCATCCCTGCTCGTGTCAGCAGGGTTCACAACGGGCTTGGTTTTGCCAGAATCCCACCCCTGGCTCAGCTCGTCTAAGGGGGAAGCCATGGACGTGCTAGTGTTGACCATGCTCCACGTTATCAGGAGGGCTTTGGAGCGGAGCCCGGAGCTGGAGCGCGGAGCAGCTCCGGAGCAGTGGAGCTGCAGGTTTTTGCCTGGAGCTGGAGCGGAGCTGGAGCACAGCTCCAAAGCCCTGGTTATCAGCAGAGCCCCATGTTGTCTCACCCTGGTCTGAGCAGATCCAGACAGCGTGGTGCCAGTGGCCTCCGGTGCCTTTTGTCCACTTTAGTGCTGCTACCAGTGGAAAAGTGTAGAGAAATGAGCTTTCTGTAGACTAGGGCAGAGGGTTCCCGCCTTGCCCGTGGCACCCTGATGACACTCATTGCCTGTGTCTGGCTCTCCTGATTGGAGTTTGCAGTGCGCAGGTGCAGGGTCACACCCGGAACGAGAGCTTGCTAAACTCTGGTTGCAGTTAAAGCCCAAGTGTTGAATTGTTCGTGAAGCTGGAACACTTGCACTGTTGTGATTAGTCTAAGGACAGCAGGGTCCAAGTGAGAAATGTCTTCCCTTCTGAGAATGGAGTGCTTCTGTGCCATCTTGTCTCTAACACAGAGTGGAGTTTTCCCTTTACTCCCGTTGGGTCCCAGTCCATCTGTCGCTGGTAGCTCTCGGTATGTCTCTTTCCCGGAGATTCTCAGTGGTACCTCCCCCTCCCCCAAGCTGGTATGCTTGCTATTTACATGACCTCTGCTGAGTTTGGGGCAGTCGAGAGTGGGGAGTGGTTTTAACATGATTAGAGAGACTTTTTTTTGGACTTTTTTCCATCTTCCACATCACCCACCTTCCACAAACCCCAAAAAAACCCGTAATAACTTTACACCAAGTTGAAAGGCCTGTCTTTTAACTAGAAATACATGTGTGTATTCACTCGCACATGCAGAACACAAGCCAGTACTGGGACACCTGTCTTAGTTCTGCGGTGACTGGTCAGAAAATCTTTTCCTGAACACGGTGACTTCATTCCTGTTGGGCAGAGACTGGGCTGAACAACAGTCCTTGGTGGTGTGTTGGATGACTTAAAAACAATATAGCTGTAGAAAAGGCATTAAGCGCAGCTACCTAATCCACAGCTGAATGCAGCTTTATTCTTAGCCTTGCTGCTAGGCTGGCTTGGATTCTCTGTGTCTCAAGAGAAAAATGAGACTGTCGGCTGAGTTCCAGTTAGTGATTAAATATTACTGACTGATTACGCTGAAGTGAGGGCACGGGGTGGGGGTGGGGGGGTTGGGGAAGCGGAGGCTTTGAAACTGGTATGCACGGTGGCTTGATTCATTGCTCTCCACATAGCAATCATTGATTGCTATAGACACTGATCTAGTTAGTGGTTTCTATAAGAAATTTACTCAGAAAAGGGAAAAACACAGACAGGCTCCTGCTTCCGCTCCTGGGACCCACAGGTTGGAGTTAGTGGTTAATGTTGGTGGACAGAAGAGTGACAGGCCTGCATAGCTTCCAGTTACACACTTACAATTGGCGTCTGCCTCTGCACCAGGTGCTCTTAAACCTGAAACTCTTTTTGCTTCAGCAGCCTTGGACACGTTGGTTGTGGCTCTTTCCGAGCTGAGATCTGAATCGTGAGACTTGGTCTGGCTTTGTTGCGGAAACATTCTCCTGTTGACATGTTGGAAAAATCGAGACCTGTATGGAAAGTTACAATGTTCTTTAACGTACATCCTGCCTTGCAGATAGGCTAGTCTCGCTCTTGTTTTATGACTTTGGGAGAATTTTGGGGGCAGATCTAGTTCAGATAGGTCGATATACCAGATGCCCCTATTTTGCCAAACCAAGGACTGCATTGGCCACTTGCCAGGAGCTGAGGCCCCTCTTCCTACTTGCACAGAAAAATAGAAGTTTTTCAGGTAATGAACTCTTGGCTGTGGAGGTATGGCCCACCAGGGCTACAGACCAGTGCTCCCGCTGGTGTAACTTGGAGACGATGCCTTACAGTGAAAGACTTAGCGCTCCATATGTTTGGCTTGTTGGAAAGAAGATTGAGAGGTGGCTTGTGCGACACTGCTTCCCATATTCGTCGTAGTAACATTATGGAATGATTATGGCATAATTAGGATGCCTGTTGTATAAAATAAGTCATGTGAGGGGTCACTGGGACAGTTATGATTTGCTGAATATGATTATCCTATTTGTGTGCATGAATCACTTTTGTATCTGAAGTTATAAATACTGGCTATGTATCTGTATTTCAAATGTAGTTACACCTGGATGAAGCCCACTAGGCAAGATGCTTTCAGTCTAGATAGTGATTGGATCCCTCTATTCGACACTGGTGAGGCCTCATCTGGAGTACTGTGTCCAGTTTTGGGCCCCACACTACAAGAAGGATGTGGAAAAATTGGAAAGAGTCCAGCGGAGGGCAACAAAAACGATTAGGGGACTGGAACACATGAGTTATGAGGAGAGGCTGAGGGAACTGGGGATGTTTACTCTACGGAAGAGAAGAATGAAGGGGGATTTGATAGCTGCTTTCAACTACCTAAAAGGGGGTTCCAAAGAGGATGGCTCTAGACTGTTCTCAGTGGTAGCAGATGACAGAACAAGGAGTAATGGTCTCAAGTTGCAGTGGGGGAGGTTGAGGTTGAATATTAGGAAAAACGTTTTCACTAGGAGGGTGGTGAAACACTGGAATGCATTACCTAGGGAGGTGGTGGAATCTCCTTCCTTAGAAGATTTTAAGGTCAGGCTTGACAAATCCCTGGCTGGGATATTTAATTGGGGATCGGTCCTGCTTTGTGCAGGGGGTTGGACTAGATGACTTCCTGAGATCCCTTCCAACCCTGATATTCTATGATTCTGTGATTGGGGAAGGGCCTATTCAGAGTAATGAGCCATTAGGGAAAACAATAGCACTTAAGAGAAGCTTGTCTCCCACCTGGTAAGCCTTCCTGAGAACACTTCAGACAGCCTGTAAGTAATGGCTGCTATGACTCTACAGGGACATATGACTCTGAACTCCACCTTGGGATGTCAGTATTTTTCCACAAACTGGTTAGGGAACCAAGTTTTGAAACAAAAGTTCCTGCCATATGCTAAAACTATATAAGGCAGGCAGTGACCTCATCTGTTGTTCTTCACTCCCCATACAAGAACACTCCTGGAAACCCTTGAGGAATGAAGAATGAACTGGGGGAAGTGCTGGACCCAGGCTAAAGGCATTTCTAGCCTGTGTATAGGTTTCAGAGTAACAGCCGTGTTAGTCTGCATTCGCAAAAAGAAAAGGAGTACTTGTGGCACCTTAGAGACTAACCAATTTATTTGAGCATGAGCTTTCGTGAGCTACAGCTCACTTCATCGGATGCATACCGTGGAAACTGCAGCAGACTTTATATATACACAGAGAATATGAAACAATACCTCCTCCCACCCCACTGTCCTGCTGGTAATAGCTTATCTAAAGTGATCATCAGGTTAGGCCATTTCCAGCACAAATCCAGGTTTTCTCACCCTCCACCCCCCCACACAAATTCACTCTCCTGCTGGTGATAGCCCATCCAAAGTGACAACTCTTTACACAATGTGCATGATAATCAAGTTGGGCCATTTCCTGCACAAATCCAGGTTCTCTCACTCCCTCACCCCCTGGATTTGTGCTGGAAATGGCCTAACCTGATGATCACTTTAGATAAGCTATTACCAGCAGGACAGTGGGGTGGGAGGAGGTATTGTTTCATATTCTCTGTGTATATATAAAGTCTGCTGCAGTTGCCACGGTATGCATCCGATGAAGTGAGCTGTAGCTCACGAAAGCTCATGCTCAAATAAATTGGTTAGTCTCTAAGGTGCCACAAGTCCTCCTTTTCTTCTAGCCTGTGTATGAAAACCTGGGGATTCCAAGCTGCAAAGCAAGTGCAGTGTGTCCCTTAAGGATCTGCATTCTATTTGTATCATTAGCCAGGGTGAGAATTTGCTAATTCATAGCCTATCTTTCTACTATCTTAGACCCAGTGTGTGTTTTGTTTATTTGGTAGGTAATCTGCTTTAATCTGTTTCCTATTGCTTATAATCACTTAAAATCTATCTTTTGTTGTTAGTAAACTTGTTTTTGCTTTATCTAAACCAGTGAGTTCAGAGTGAAGTGTGTGGGAATCTTAGCTCAGAGGGGCTGTTGTATATTCCTCTCCACAATGGAGAGCGGGGGACTCTGTGAGCTTACGCAATACAGGTCCCTGTGCAGCGCAAGACAGTATAATTTTGGGTTTATGCTCCAGGGGGAGTGCGTGCCTGGGGAGCTGAGTTACCTGGCTTTAGCCTTTCTACTGTTGGTTCGTGCAGTGGCTAGTCAAAGAGCCTGTAAGTAACTGGAGCTGGGTGTGTCCCTACCTGTGTGTATGCTGGTGGAAGTGTAAGGCCGGGAGCGTGTCTGCAGCTTGTCACAGCAGCACAGCGTGAGAGGGAGCCCAGGCTGGTTGGTCAGAGGGCTCAGTGGTACCCCAGTTCCAGGTGGCACCCCGGGGGGAAACCAATCACAGATCGATCATAGTGTATAAATATCTTCATAGAGAGAAAATTCTGGGCAGTCAAGGGCTATTTAGTCTAGCTGCAAAAGGCAGAGCAAGCATCAATGACTGAACGCCAAGCCACACACATTCAAGTTAGAAATAAGGCATGCATTTTTAGCAGTGCGGGTGATCGACCTGTGGAACAAACTGCCAAGGGAAGAGGTGGGTGCACCAACCCTCGAGGTCTTCCAGTCCAGCCTGGATGCCGTCTGGGCTGGTATGCTTTAGCCAAGCACAAGGCATTGGACTCAGTACAGGGCTAGCTGGGTGACATTTAATGGCCTGTGATGCACAAGAGGTCAGTGATCTGATGGTCCCTTCTGGCCTTACACTGTGCGTCTATGAAGGTGGAGATGGAGCATTTCCCCTGGGACCTGTCATCTCCCAGTGTCTCGCCTCTCTAGAAGGTGACTGTGGCTCTGTACTGCAGAACGTCATAGGCTCTCAGTAACCAGCAGGGAAAGCTGCAAGTCACTTTTGTTTTATCCTGTGAGATCCCATGTCAGCTCTTCCCTGGGCCCAGTAGTTCCAATGTAGCACACAGTCACAGACCCTCTTCCCTAAACCCAAGCCCCAGCCCCTCGATTCAGTCTTTATGCATCCCGAAGGGCTAACGGGCTAGGCTAACTATTTCCTCTTAACGTTTGCCTCACAGTTCTCCAGGGACAGCTGAGAAATGAGATTCTGCTCCTGTTAAAGGACTCGCTAAAGCTTAAACACATTTTGTCTTTTTATTTTAAAGAGCCAGATTAGTATATTTCTCATGTTAAACTAATTTAAACTTGCACAGCAGCGCAGGTTTAAGGGCTGGATGTTGTCTCCCTATTTAAGCACTGTGGGCTCTACATGTTCTCTGGTGACAATATATTCTGCAGACTGCACTTGGATGAAACGAACCCCCTAAGAGGAGATCTTGCTTCCTCATTTCTTTAAAGGGAAGCCCCAGACAGCATGGAAGTAAGCCCCAAAACTAGTGCCAACAGTCAAAGTATTGTCTCTGAAGTGAAAAGAGGCAGAAGAATGACCAATAGGCTGATCTATAGCACTGGGAATCTCTTTGGTTTGGGTGTATGTGGTCATGAATTTTATCTGATTCTAAGATAAACAGAATCCATTTACCAGCAGGGGGTTAAAGTTGATTAAATGGTCAAGTTCATTTTAAATTTGGAAGGTCCTATCTGAGAAAATCCTCTGTCTTTTCATTTTCTAGCTAATTTTGGAAAAATATTGTTTCTCATAAACTGATAAATTGTCATTCAATACTGAGCCATCTGAGAGCAACCTGACATGCTCTATTTGGACTTTATTCTGTAAACAAGTTACATTTGTTCATCTCTTGTGGTTGCTGATGAATATGACTAAATGTGGGAACAAAAGAGGAATGCTGAGAATGTGTAAGTTGCAGTTAGAACTAAAAGGGTCACTGAAAAGCCGCCATGATTTAATTTTCTTAACTGCAGAGCGAGTCTTCCATTTCTTAATGTGATGCATGCACTGCATGTTCCTCAAACACGAGGAGCCAACATGGCTACCTTATGTCTAGTCAGGATTATATCCGCTACGGTAGCACAGCGTACGTTCTTACTTTCTAAATAAAACTACACCATAACAGCTTTTCCTTATTTCCCTTTTTGAAATGTTTTAAAATCTTTACTACTTTATTGTTCCAGCCACAATATTTGATCCCAAATCTGCCCAGTCCAACTGCTATCTGGAGCCACTAGGGGTAGTATCGGCAACTTCAAACATTCAAAAGCAGGAGCCAGGCCTCCAAAAGTCATGAGATATTATCCAAACAATGTGCTGAGTTCCCTTTCTTTGCCTTCTGCCTTGTCTAAGCTGTTAGCCTGCTCTTGAGTCCTAGATTTTTCTGGCTTTTCTACACAACCAGGGGGGCTAGATACACTCTCTCTCTCTCTAAGACGAGTTGAGGTTCTTATTTAGGCACGTGACTCAGAGAATCATAGAATATCAGGGTTGGAAGGGACCTCAGGAGGTCATCTAGTCCAACCCCCTGCTCAGAGCAGGACCAATCCCCAACTAAATCATCCAGGCCAGGACTTTGTCAAGCCTGACCTTAAAAATATCTAAGGAAGGAGATTCCACCACCTCCCTGGGTAACCCATTCCAGTGTTTCACCACCCTCCTAGTGAAAAAATTTTTCCTAATATTCAACCTCAACCTCCCCCACTGCAACTTGAGACCATTACTCCTTGTCCTGTCATCTGCTACCACTGAGAACAGTCTAGAGTCATCCTCTTTGGAACCCCCTTTCAGGTAGTTGAAAGCAACCATCAAATCCCCCCTCATTCTTCTCTTCCACAGGCTAAACAATCCCCGTTCCCTCAGCCTGTCCTCATAACTCATGTGTTCCAGACCTCTAATCATTTTTGTTGCCCTCCGCTGGACTCTTTTCAATTTTTCCACATCCTTCTTGTAGTGTGGAGCCCAAAACTGGACACAGTACTCCAGATGAGGCCTTACCAATGTTGAATAGAGGAGAACGATCACGTCCCTCGATCTGCTTGCAATGCCCCTACGTATACATCCCAAAATGCTATTGGCCTTCTTGGCAACAAGGGCACACTATTGACTCATATCCAGCTTCTCGTCCACTGTAACCCCTAGGTGATTTTCTGCAGAACTGCTGCCGAGCCATTCGGTCCCAAGTCTGTAGCGGTGCATGGGATTCTTCCGTCCTAGGTGCAGGACTCTGCACTTATCCTTGTTGAACCTCATCAGATTTCTTTTGGCTCAATCCTCTAATTTGTCTAGGTCCCTCTGTATCCTATCCCTACCCTCCAGTGTATCTACCTCTCCTCCCAGTTTAGTGTCATCTGCAAACTTGCTGAGGGTGCAATCCGCACCATCCTCCAGATCATTTATGAAGATATTGAACAAAACTGGCCCCAGGACCGACCCTTGGGGTACTCCACTTGATACCGGCTGCCAACTAGACATGGAGCCATTGATCACTACCCGTTGAGCCTGACAGTCTAGCCAACTTTCTATCCACCTTATAGTGCATTCATCCAGCCCATACTTGTTTAACTCGCTGGCAAGAATACTGTGGGAGACCGTATCAAAAGCTTTGCTAAAGTCAAGGAACAACATGTCCACCGCTTTCCCCTCATCCACAGAGTCAGTTATCTCATCATAGAAGGCAATTAGATTAGTCAGGCATGACTTGCCCTTGGTGAATCCATGCTGACTGTTCCTGATCACTTTCCTCTCCTCTAAGTGCTTCAGAACTGATTCCTTGAGGACCTGCTCCATGATTTTTCCGGGGACTGAGGTGAGGCTGACTGGCCTGTAGTTCCCAGGATCATCCTCCTTCCCTTTTTTTAAAGATGGGCACTACATTAGCCTTTTTCCAGTCGTCCGGGACTTCCCCCGATCGCCATGAGTTTTCAAAGATAATGGCCAATGGCTCTGCAATCACATCCGCCAACTCCTTTAGCACTCTCGGATGCAGCGCATCCGGCCCCATGGACTTGTGCTCGTCCAGGAGCTGTGGAGTAAGAAAAGCACCAACTCTTCTTTGGGTGGTGGGCCCTGTGTGTATTCCACACATGCGTTCCATGGGCCTGAGACTGCAGATTTGTGACAAGTAGTAGCTGTTGATCCGTGCCTGCACAGTTGTCATCCTTGTGCTCTGTATCAAGGGCATAAAGGGCAGCATAGACTGATGCCTCTCTAGGTCGTCCTTACCACTGCATAGCCTGAGTCAGAATCCTTGGTGTCCAGAAGAATGTTCCTCTACTTTCAGAGTTTGTAAATCATTTTTCGTAATCTTAGCCTTAGTGCTTTAGTGTTTTGTGTAACTAGTATGGGTTAGTTAGTTTCTCCCCATCCTGGGGAACTTCTCTGCATGGAGAAGGACTATGCCCAGAGTCCTGGGGTTTAAGAACTGTATCTCCTGACCCTGTTCCTTCTCTGGCGGTGATGAACACCCGCGGTGCCTTTACTGCCTTTGGGAGACTCACAGCACAGCCAAGTGCAGAACCTGCCGCTCCTTCCCTCCCCAGACCTGGAGGGACAAGAGGGCCGTCTGTGGAAACATTTCAGGGAGAAAGCCATGAGACCCCAATCAGGTCCAGGCCAGAGAGACCCCCTATTTCAGCAGCCTCAGACTGCAGGCAGCATCCCTCCGAGCAACGGCTCTGGAGTAGAGGCCAAAACCGCTAAGCCTAAGAAACTCTCACGGAACAGGGGATGTGATCTATAGGCATAAAGACAGATCTCCTATCTAGATTTACCTCTAAGAAAAGATCCTTCCCTGTGTTGATCTAAGTTGGGTGGATTGTAAGGAAGTAGGTCCGCATACATCTTCTGCCCAAGAAGGGAAGGCACAAAGGAAGAAGGCTCTGACAGTACTGGCTTTGGCTTTGCCTCACTGTCTGAAAGATCAGCCCCTGCAAACTAACTGGGAGTTCCACATTGCACCCCATTCAACATTTCTGGCACATCCCAGGTAGGGTCCTCTCAGTGCGAGCTCATTGGACACGCCGGATCCATTGCTCCTGACTTCCAGGACTCCTTGAATTCCAGAAAGGACTGAAACTTTACCGCACTGGAGGATATCTTTACCTTACTGTATCCGCAGTCTCCACCTCAGAGATGCTACAACACCAGAAGAAACCACCTAGAGGAGGAGAAAGTCCTCCCCTACCATGTCCACAAGATGGAGCATTCGTGTGCTGGTACTTTCAGTAGAACAGGGTCCTACCTTCTCATTGGATTCATTCCATGTTCCAGATGAGCCTTTCCACATTGAGAGGGGCCAGTCCTGACAGAATCCCTAGGAGGTCATGGAGCCAGCTTCCTCTCAGATACAACTACCCATGGGACCATTGGTACCCAATGCTTCGGGGCTCCCTCACTCCCTGCTGGTCAATCCTTCATACTGGCTCACTGGGATCCATATATTAGGTGTCCTGGATCTGTGCAAGAATCACACTGTGATTGATACCAACTGGCTCTGTCACAGTTTGCGGAGGAGGAGGTTGACCAGGGTCCATGGGTTCTGATGGGTGTCATCCTCCTCACCTGATGAGCAATTGCTCCATCATCCCCATACTCAACTGATGACCACAGGCAGTACCAGGAGCTTTTGCAGAGGGGGGCGATCGAGCTCCAGATCTATCTTGAGGTCAATGAGACACAACATAGTCTCTTAAAAACCTGCAACTCTCTGGCCTTAACAGGGTAGCCCACCAGTTAACAAGGCCATTTTGGAACCTGCCAGGACTGCGTGGCATACTCCTGCCTCCTGTGCCCTTACCCCAAAAAGGGCTGAAAACCACTATTTTGTGCCAGCTAAAGGGGCAGAGTTCCTATTTACTCATCCGGTGCCCGGCTCCTTAGTGATGCAGGATACAGCATCCCAAGACTGCTCCCACTGACATGGGAACTAGATGCTTTGGCCTTCTGGGGAGGGAAGGTATTTACATTAGTCAGCCTCCAATTCAGAATAGCTGACTACCAGCCTTGTTAGCAAATTACAATGTCACAGATTATTTCAAACTTCCCCAGGAGGACAGGGGTCGATTTCAAGCCCTCATTGATAAAGGAAAGCTGGTGGCTAAGACGTCACTCCAGGTCGCAGTGGACGTAGCTGATACACTGTCTAGAGCAGTGATACTCAGACTGTGGCTTGTGAGCTACAAGTGGCTCTTTAACATGTCTCCTGTGGCCCTTTTCAGTGCGTGATATTAAAACGCTGTGTAGTTTAATTATTAACCAATCAGGATGCTTTTACTGTGTTATTAACCAATTAAGCTATTAATTTATTTGCTGTGAGAATAAATTATATAAACTAAATAGTTCCCCGTCATACTGTTTAAATATGAATGGTACTATAGCAGGTGAAACAGCAATGAATTCACACTATGCCAACTAAATGTCTTTATTTCCAAATCAAAATTTCACCCGCTGACACCGGCAACAATAATTCCCTCCTTGGAGGAGAGAACGTGGTTTGCGGCTCCTGAAAGGAGTGATGCTTACTTTCATGTGGCTATTTCCCAGTCCCACAGAAGGTTTCTCAGGTTTGTGGTACAACAAGAGCACTACCAGTTCACGGTGCTCCCATTGAGGCTGGTGAGAGCACCCAAAAGCCTTCACAAATCAGGTGGTGGCCCAGAGGAGACGCAGTGGCTACGCTATCTTCCCATATCATAGAATCGTAGACTATCAGGGTTGGAAGAGAGCTCAAGAAGTCATCTAGTCCAACCCCTGTTCAAAGCAGGACCAACACCAATATCTAGATGACTGGCTACTAAAGGGCAGATCGAGCCAGGAGGCTCAGTCGGTGACCATATCTCACTCCTCCTCCTGATATCACTGGAGATCTGTGTAAACAGAAAAAAGTCCACTTTGACTCTTGTCCTCAGTGAAGGCCTATCTTCCTGTAGAACAATTTCAGACCTTGATAACTCAAGTCACCCTCAGACTTCATATCACAATCAGGATTTGTCTTTCCCTACTAGGCCACATGGCAACATGTACATATATAATGCTGTTCACTAGGCTTCTCCTCCATTGCCTGCAGGCCTTGCTTCAGTCTGTTTATACTCACCATACAGGGACAATGTGAATACCAAGGTAACAGTCCCTCAAAAAGTCACAGCTTCTTTCGTGGCAGACGACAATGAAACAGGTGCAAGCACTTATCCCTTTCCTTCCACCCACATTCGACATGACTAATTACGGATGCATACCTCATAGTATGGGGAGTCCACGTGGACAGTCATACTGGGCAAGATTCCCTTGACAGGCTAGAATTCATATAATTCTCCTGGAACTGAGGGCAGTTCACCCAGCATGCAACACATTCCTTCCCCCTTATACGGTTCTGTCACATCCAGATAATGTGAGGCAACATAGATTCATAGAGTCTAAACCCAGACGTGATCATCTAGTCCAGGGTTTCTTAAACTTCATTGCACCGCACCCTGCTTCTGACAACAAAAATTACTACACAACGGCAGGAGGGGGGACTGAAGCCTCAGCCCGCCCGAGCCCCGCCACTCCAGGCGAAAGGGCCAAAGTCCAAGGGCTTCAGCCCCAGGCGTGGGGCCTGTAACCTGAGCCCCACCGCACAGGACTGAAGCCGAATCCTGAGCCCCGCTGCTGAGCTTTGGCTTCGACCCTGAGTGGGTGGGGCTTGGGCTTCAGCTTCGGCCCCGGGTGGTGGGGCTCGGGCTTCGGCTTCTGCCCCAAGCCTCAGCAAGTCTAACGCCAGCCCTGGCGATCCTATTAAAATGGGGGTTGTGACCCACTTTGGGGTCCCAACCCATAGTTTGAGAACTGCTGATTCTAGTCTGGCCTCCTGCATAGCAAAGGACAGAGAACTTCCCAAAGTAATTCCTAGGGGAGACCTTTTTAGAAAAATATCCAGTCTTGATTTAAAAATGATCAGTGATGGAGAATCCACCATCACCCTTGGTAAACTGTTCCAATAGTTAATTACTCTCACTGTTAAAAATGTATGTCTTAATTCCCTTCTGAATTTTTCTGTCTTCAACTTCCATCCATTGGATTGTGTTAGCCCTTTCTCTGCCAGATTGACGATCCCATTATTAAATATTTGTTCTCCATATATGTACTTATAGACTGTAATTGTCACCCCTTAATTTTCTCTTTGTTAAGCTAAATAGATTGATCTCCTTGAGTATTACTGTGAATGTAATCCTAATTCTAATGAATTCTAATCCTTTGACTCATCCTTTGAGGTTTTTAAGGCCCTGCTTGACAAAGTCCTGGCTGGGATGATTTAGTTGGGGATTGGTTCTGTTTTGCGCAGGGGGTTGGACTAGATGACCTCCTGAGGTCCCTTTCAACCCTGATATTCTATGATTCTGTGATTCTCGTGGCTCTTCTCTGAACCTTTTCCAGTTATCAACATCATTCTTGAATTGTGGAGACAGAACTGGACACACTGTTTCTGCTGTGGTTGGGCCAATGCCAAACAGAGAAGTTAAATAACTTCTCTACTTCTGCTTGAGATTCCTAGAGAGAATAGTGGAATGGAAAAAGTGTTGTCACCACATGATGCGACTATATTATCTGTTTTTCCCCAAATAAAGAACAAATATTTATTGAATATTTCTGCCTTTTCTGCATTATTAGTGATATTCTACCGTTTCCATCTAGTAATGGACCAACATCATTGTCAGGATTCTTTTTGTTTTTAATATGTTTAAAAAAAAATAAACCACCTTCATAGTGTTCTTTCTTCTGCTGGCAATAGAGTTCTCATTGTGTCCTTTGGCTTCCCTTTTCAATTTTCTGCAATTTCTAGCTTCTGATCTATATTCATTACTATCAACTTCCCCTTTCTTCCACTTGTTATATATTTTTATTTTTGACAGCTGCCATCACTTCCCCTCTAAATCAGGTTGGTTCTTTAATCAGTACGATCTTCTTCCTGGAGTGTGGTAGTTTGGCTATTTGGGCATCTAGGAAAGTGTTCGTAAATGATTCCCATTTATCATTCACATTTTCTGATTATTCTTCCTCCCACCTGATCTGGCTCAATTGTTTTCAGCTTTGTGAAACTAGCCTTATTAAAGCACCAAATATATATACATTACTGGTTTGGACTTGCTTCAGCTTGCACATTATAAATGTGATCACGTCATGATCATTTGTACCTAAACTACCATTTATTTTTAGTTCTCTGATTAGCTGTTCTTCATCTGTTAGGACGAGGTCTAATACAGAATTCCCCCATGTTGGCTGCAACACTTCTGAGTTACGAAATCATCATTTATAAAATTTAAATTCATGTTTAGAAACAAAGAGGATGGAGTGAAATCTCTTCCTCTAGGTAAAGGGGCAGTGAGATTATGGAACTGATGCATCAGAAACCACATTACTGTGGGGAACATACCTACCAGGTGCGCAAAACACTTGGCAGACAGTCTCCGCAGGAATTTCTCTACAAACCACAAGTGGGAAATTCACAATTCTGTCTTAAACAAAATCTTTACCCAGTGGGGAATGCCATCTCTGGGGCCTGTTTGCCTCTCAAGCAAACAAGAAATTCAATCTCTACTGTTGTAGAGCTATATAAGCTGGGACTTCAGGGCCGATACCCTTCTGTTATCCTGGACAGATCATCTGAGCTACACCTTTCCTTCCCTCCCCCTGCTACCTCAGTTCTGCAGAAAATTTGCCACGACAGGGCCAGGGTCATCTTTAGCACACCCTGTTGGCCCAGATAACTTTGTGGCTGGTCTTCCTATGAATGTCAACCCGTCCTCCTATCGGTATTTGGCCCTTTCTGGGTCTGTTAACTCAAGAGAAGGGCAGAATCAGACATCCCAACCAGACGCTCTTAATTTCACAGCCTGGTATGTGAATGGGTGTCAGACCTGGAACATTCATGTTCAGAAGCCATCCAAACTATCCTCGATTACAGCAGAAAAGTCTCCACCAGAAAATGCTCCCTACCTAAACAGAGGCTTTTCTCTACCTTGACACAACAGAAACATTTATCATTAGAATCAGCAGGTATCCCGCTATTTTAGACTCTCTCCTCTTCCTCAAGATGTCAGGACTTTCCATTTTCTGATTGCGGGTCCACCTGGCAGCAGGCAGTGCCTTCCGTCTTCCAGTGGATGGCCACTCTGTCTTTACTCAGCCCACCACAATTCGATTCCTGAAAAGCCTCATGAGGACCTTCCTGCTGGTGGGGAAACCCATAACTTGGTACTCTCAGTACTTACCCAAGCACCCTTTGAACCATTGGGCCACATGTTCCATGTCACACCTTTCCATGAAGGTTGCTCTTAGTTGCCATCACATTGGCCAGACGGGGGGAAGCACTCGTGTCTGACCTGCCATACACCATATTTCATAGAGAGAGAGTCTCTTCACATCCACCTAAAATTCATCCCCAAGGTAATTTCTGAGTTTCACATGAACCAGCATGTTCACTTGCTGATCTTCTTCCCCAAATCCCGTGCTTCTGCTGGATAAAAGAGACTGCACTTGCTCGACGTCTGGTGGGTCTTGGCCTTTTATTGGCAAAGAACGAAACCACTTAGGAAAACAACAAGGTTATTTGTTGCCGTAGCAGAATGATTGCAAGGACAAGAGCTGTCTGCCTAGAGACTAAATAGAATCATAGAATATCAGGGTTGGAAGAGACCTCAGGAGGTCATCTAGTCCAATCCCCTGCTCAAAGCAGGACCAACACCCACTAAATCATCCCAGCCAGGGCTTTGTCAAGCCGGACCTTAAAAATCCCTAAGGATGGAGATTCCACCACCTCCCTAGGTAACCCATTCCAAGTCCAGGTAACCCATTCCCATAGATCTCTGGATGCATCATTCTGTGTGATCAGTTCAGTATATTCTTCTCCCGGATGAGGGCCCACTCTGAGTTACCTGTACTAGACATTTGTAAGGTAGATGCCTGGAGCTCCATTCACACCTTTTATGAAGTGTTATGCCTTAGTTCAGGCCTCTTCTGCAGATGCAGCTGCTGGGACAATAATTTTAGAGGCACTCGTACCAACTACATCCTTGCACCTTCCCTCCCTGAATACTGTTCACTGATCTCCCATGTGTGGAATACAGGTGGTTCTCAGAGATGTGTGGTCCCTATCTGTATTCCACTACCTGCCCTCCTTCCCCTCTGGTTCAGACCCTGTCAGATTTGTTGTAAGAGAAGGAACTGGGGATGTGTTGGTCTGTGCCACAGTTTAAGCCCTCGATTCAAAGCACGAGGGAGGAGGGTGACTGCATAGGCACCGACCAACGGACGCAACTTGCTACAGGTCTCCAGTCCCAGGGGCATGGCACGCCTACGTATGGAATACAAATGGGGACTGGAAATTTTGAAAAGCCTCCAGTTGCAGGTAAGTAACCTCCATATATTGCAAGACTTGTGATTAAAATCATCCCCCATAGCAGCCATTCCCCCAAAGAGGGTGTGTGAGCCTAGGGGAGGTACAGCTCCCTCCCACCCTGTGTGCTGGCCACCAGAGCTGCAGCGGGCTGTGCTCCCTCAATGTAGCCAGGGAGGTCTGGGGGTCCTTGTCTCTCTGATGGAGAAATCTCCCACTGCCCACCCTGGTGAATCCCAGTCAGCCTGTGGGTGTGAGGAGAAATCGGTTCACTCCGCCAGGCGTGGAACGAGGACTTTTGGCGTGAATATGGGTGGTGTGCCTCGCTAGCAAGTACTAGTTTAAACATGGCCTGCGAAGGGGCAAACCAGGGTGTCCCTGTTTTTGCTCCATTACCGTGTATAAAGCTGGTGAAAAGAGGTGCAACTTTGGGCTTCCTTTATACATTATACTGGTCCCTCACCTGTGGAGATGTCAGCAAGCCTCTGGGCTATCCAGATCCCGAGCAGCATTTGCTGGCATGGTGGAGCTGTCTGCATCGTCTCAGTAACAAGGACCCTCTCTGTGGCATCACAAATTCCATCAGGATCTAGCTGTGACATCAGACACACACGCTGTTCTCATAACTCTAAATGTGGAGATCTTGTGTAGGTGACTTTGCATTTTTGGGTGCCTTCACCTAAAATCAGGTATTGCCTCTACAGAACAGCTTCTCCTCTTGGCTTGGCATTAGCCTCTGGAAAATGTCTTCTTGCACAAGTGGTACTGACTACCTTCATCAAATCTCTGGGGAACACAGATGTTTTAAATAGCCCTCTGTTACAGTTATTGCTGCAGTGTAGTAAATTCAACCGTTCCTGTGCTGAGCCTGCTCCTTCTGGGTCTTTTTCAGCTTGAGTCTTCGTGAATAAGTGCATTGTGAAACATGAAGTCAACTCCTATGAAACTCTGTTCTTCTCTCTTTATCTTCCCCACTGTGTCTTTTGACAGGTTTCAGAGTAACAGCCGTGTTAGTCTGTATTCGCAAAAAGAAAAGGAGTACTTGTGGCACCTTAGAGACTAACCAATTTATTTGAGCATGAGCTTTTGTTACCCTTCCTGGAAATCCCACTTACAGCAGAAAGCTCCTTAGCTGGTGTGCTTCCCTCTCTGTAAATGATTCAGTTCATGGGAAACAGTTCTGTTATTTTTGTGTCATCAGTGCGGTTGAAAGGTGTCGGGTGTTGGGGAGGCTCTGTCCGGGTGGGTTGTGAGAAAGGCAGTTGCCATCCCTCGACATTCATCTTTGTCTCTCTGAGGTTTTCTTTCTTTTGTGCCTCTTGAGCTGACGTAGTCCAGTGAGGTGCATCCCCAGATGTTTGCCACTCTTCATGCAAAGTATGGCGGGGCTGGAGAGGGTGTTTGTTGCTCAGCCTGTGGCCCATTGCTTTTATGTTCTGCACTTTCTGCTGGCTTTCCCTCGGCACTGGGCTGAGTCCTGCTCTCCTGGTCCTAGGTTTAAACATTGCTCTTTGGCTTAGCTTCAGTCTTGTGTCCTGTCCTCTATCTGAGCTACAGAAGTTCTGTACTTCTGCCTAAGCAGAACACTAACAAATCCTTGAGCTCTGGCTTTCTTCCCTTCTCTGGTCAGCCTCTCCGTCTGCAGTGCCAGGTGAGAGCGTGCTTCTCCTTCATGGGTTCGGTGGTGACTTGTGAGTGAATCAGAACGGGTGGGGCTCCCATGTCGTCCTCCCTCACTCACCATAGGGTGCTTGTCCCAAAACTCATCCCCTGTCTATGGCTTGTCATTACTTAGCCCGACTCTAAAGTAGGATGGTCTGTGTGACTGTCTCTCCCCCGGAGCTAGCTACTCTCTCCCTCCCTTGCCTGAGAGACTCAGCTTTCCTATGCACCTCAGTGCGGCGACGGTACCCGACCTGGTATCCGGTCTGGTCAGCACTACAGCTGTTCGCCCTGCACAGGGCCCTTATGGGGAGTGATGCGACTCAGTGGTCATGGGGATTATAGTTCTGGGCCCCAGTGCTGCAACTGGCCCATTCATTGGGTGGTGTCAACCCCCTTTGCCTGCATGTACCTGTTTGTAGGGTTGGGGGTTTATTATCATCATGTTTAATTGGGGCGTGGGGAAGAATTCCAGCATTTAACAAACCTCCAGTGCAAAGGTTTTCCGTGCTGGAGCTCTGGGTGGGCATGTTGGTTGGACATTTTTGTGATTGGCTTCTCTTCTCTGGGATAACGGCACACACTGTGCTTGGCAGCAGCAGGCTGCCGGTGGGAGATCTGAGAGAGCCTGTTAAGCTGCGTGCTGACATGCTCGGCTGACAGAGCGTGCAAAGGGGCGTGCACAACACAAGCTGGCACACTAGTGGTGTAAATCGGAACCTGACTAATGCAGGAAACTGTGATGCATCTAGTTACACCAACATGCCCATTGGGCAGTTCTGGACGTTCTGCTTAATTTCATACTGTGACAGGCTCTGAGCTGGGGTTGACAGTGCTTTCATTGTGTGTGGGGTTAGAATCAGAGTAGCCAATGCAGGAGATGGGGGGAGGGAATTGTCCTGGGTATTTAATCCCGTTTAATTCCTGTACCGACAGGTAGAACTGTTCAGGAACTGAAATTCTGATTCCATGCAAAATTCCAACATACGGGCGGGGGAGAAATACATGTGTTGGAATAAAAAGCCAGCATTTTGAAATGTCTTCAGAATGAAAATTCCAAAGAACTTCGAATTGGGACTATCAAAAGGTTTTGTTTAAAGTTTTATATTTAAAATAATAAATATAATACACATTATATATGTAATATAATAAATTAAAATTACTAGTTTAATGGAATAGTCTAAATGATATGAATTGATGCAGCAGTGGAAACAAAAATTACACATGTTCCTGTGAAACATTTTGATGTGGACAGTTCCACTGAAAACTTTCCATCCAGCGTGAGCCTGTCTCTGAGCGTGAAATGCACTGCTCATGGGAACGAGCAGTCCCTGGGCATCATTTCATGAGTGGCTGCTGAACTCCACACCGTACCTCCCCATGCTCATCCTCCCAGCCGCCTCCTTGGCACGCGGAGAATTCCCTAGTCCAGCAGGGGTGGCACATCTCTGCGGCACCTCTCCTTGCCCGTTCCTTCCCTCAGTGGCTTAGTTCATCTTAGCCACACTGCCCATCGCCCTGCGCATTTAACCTGCTTGCTTTACCCAGGAGATTAGCCCCTTTGAATTCGCAGAGGGGCTGAAGAGCTGGAGGGTGTGCTGTGCACGAGCAGTGGTTGTACCTACAGGAAGGACGCTAGCTCAACCTGGATTCCTTATATGCTGCTCAAGGCAGGAGACCCAGCTGCCTGGAATCCCCCCCAGGCGGCTCCTGCCAGTATGCCGCAGATCTTAGCAGCATGAGGCTAATCGAATCCAGGCGCATGGTGTACTAAACTCCCGACAGGGGAAGCAAGCATTGTGGCTTGTAGGTCGGGCAAGCCCTCCGCAGACCTGTGTCTGTATGAGAAAATGGCCCTCTGGCATCCCCGAGCTACTGGAATTCAGAGTGTAAAATGCAGCACATGGGGATTTGCATATCACAGTTTTCATGGACAATATAACTACAGACTTGTGCTGGAATAAACCAGCAGGCAGGAGAGGACACTGCAGTTCAGGAAATCTACTACCGGCTGCAAAGAGTCTTCTCTCATCACAGTAAGCTTGGATTAGAGGTTCACTGAGTGTAAAAGGAGAGTGACTCTACTTGGCACGTATGAAATTCAGCCAGGAGGACCCTAGTGGAGAGTCACAGCCATGGAGAGAGGAGTCATTCAGGAAGGGTTCGCAATGATAAGCATCAGGTACCTGTGCTTTGTACACGTCACTGGAAATCGGAAAGCGTCGCTTATCGTTTCAAGCTGTATTGCTTCCGCAGCTGTAGACTGCTAAATCAACCACAAATTAAGATTCTCCACGTGGAGCTTGAAACAGGCATCCCTGTAATAAACAGGGCAGCATCACTTCGGGTCCTGAAAAGACTTTCACTGTTGGTATTCATGATCCCAGAGCACCTGCGAGCTGAATACCAGAGCGTGAAGCCCTGTTGACAAAGGAATGCTTTGAATATTTCATTATTACGGATTGATACTTAAGGCTGCTCAGGAATTCGCACAGAAAGGGAACTCCATCTGCCATAGGTCCGGGAAGATAAACGTGCCATTATTCTGTCTGAGCCCTTCTTCTGCTGGAGAAAAGTGGTGACACAAGTTATACTTAAGAAGTGCACTTAAAATACACAGAGGACCAAAGAATATAGGACGTTTTACATCCTCTTCAGATTGTTCTAGCATGTTTCACAAGTAATGGATCCTCCAGGTAAACAGGTGCCTTGTGGTTAATGGTATTTATTTAGGAAGCTTTCCAGTGCAAAGACCATTGTGTCCTCGAGAGAGAAGCATGCTTGAGTCGAATTACAGGAGCTGCTTGGGCAGTGCAACCTCTTCCATCCTGTGGGAGAGCGGGAGGCCACAGTGTAATCAAGGGGCTTGCCGTCCCAAAGGGTTGCAGGGCAGCAGGGAAAAGGCTAGCTTGGGACTGGGTGTATTTTGGTTTTAGACGTTGTACCGCCCTCCTCGGTCCCCCGGAAGCGGAAGTGCCGGCGTGCCACAAGGAGAGGTGTGACCTGGCAAGACCAATGGGGGTGCAAGCTGCTACAAACAGCACATCGAAAAAGGTCAGATGTTCCCCACCAGTGATGATACGATTTCTAGCAGCTCCTCCCCACAAAATACACTGTGACCCACTCAGACTGTGACACAATGAGGGCTTGTTCAGCTTGTGCATGGAACACTACAGCACCTCTGCGAAAAGCTATCTGTTACAACAGGGGTGGGCAAACTTTTTGGCCCTAGGGCCACATCGGGTACAGAAATTGTCTGGAGGACCAGGTAGGGAAGGCTGGGGGAGGCTATGCCTCCCCAAACAGCAAGGCGTGTCCTGGCCCCCGCTCCCACCCCCGCCCCCTGGAACTCTCACCCCCATCCAACCCCTCTGCTCCCCACCCCTGACTGCCCCCTGGGACTCCTGCATCCTATCCAAACACCTCATCTCTATGGCCCCTGACAATCCCCTTGGGTCGCCCATCCCCTATCCAATCCCCCCCTGACCACCCCCGGGACCCCCGCCACTATCCAATCTCCCCTGCTCCCCTCCCCCCCGGAGTCCTCCCGCCCCCTATCCAACCCTCCCTGCTCTCCCCAACCCATATTACCTGTGGGTTGGGAGAAAGGGGGGCTCAGTCCTTTCCCTGTGTGTTTCCTCTGCTCGTTTGGCTGCTCTCCTTGGCAGTCTGGCAGGGCTCGCTCCCTGTCTGGGCTTGGCTGCTGGGGAAGGGAACAAGCATGCCGGAGGTGGAGGGCGGGCCCTGATTTGCTCTTCCCCTGTCCCCAGCAGCAGGACACAGGCCGCTTGACCACCCCCCTGCAGCTCCTCCTGCTCCTCGCCTCCTCCCCCGCCCCCCCGAACTTCCCCTGACTGCGCCGCCCTGGAGCACCAGGTCTGGCCGCACTATAGCCGTGCTGCCCGGCCGGAGCTGCATCCATGCTGCCCAGGTGCTGGGGGAACTGACTGAGAGGGAGGCAGGGAGGGAGAGGGGCAGAATGGGAAGGGGCCAGGGGCAAGGCTCTGCCCCTCTCACCGCACTGCCGGGGAGTTGGGCTGGCTCCTCTGCAAACCTGTCCTGACCCTACTCCCTGGCAGGAGCTTGGGGGCCAGAGGGAAGGATCCTGAGGGCCAGATGTGGCCCGCGGGCTGTAGTTTGCCCCCCTCTGTGTTACAACCTGGTTAGTGGCTTTGTAAGACTTCCGGTAAGGCCCTGGGTGCCCTTCCTGCCCCCCTGGTTAAATCTGAGCTGTTGCATGGGCTGAAGAAGTTCTTACGCTAACCTTCCTCCCAGGTTCTGTCTGTTCTGTCCTCTGACTCAGTACTCAGAATCTGATGGAGATCCTGAACCGCCTCTGAAACATCTGCTACTGAGGAGTAGTTGAAATAGCAGCTCTGTGTCGTGCACTGCTTAGGCATTGCCTCCAGAAGGTGTGATAGTTCAGGGAATCTGAATAAAAGAAAGTTATTCTTCACTCAGCGCACAGTCAACCTGTGGAACTCCTTGCCTGAGGAGGTTGTGAAGGCTAGGACTATAACAGGGTTTAAAAGAGAACTGGATAAATTCATGGAGGTTAAGTCCATTAATGGCTATTAGCAAGGATGGGTAAGGAATGGTGTCCCTAGCCTCTGTTTGTCAGAGCGTGGAGGTGGATGGCAGGAGAGAGATCACTAGATTATTAGGTTCACTCCCTTGGTAGACAGGATGCTGGGCTAGATGAACCTTTGGTCTGACCCAGTCTGGCCATTCTTATGTTCTTATGAATCATCACAGCCTTAAGAAAAGGAGCACTTGTGGCACCTTAGAGACTAACAGATAAGGGTTTCTTTTCTTTTTGCGAATACAGACTAACACGGCTGCTACTCTGAGACCTATCACAGCCTTAATTCATCAAGTTTGCATTCCGCTCAAGGAAGCGCTGTTGTCCAGTGTTGGTATGTCTGGAAATAGGATTTAAACATATCAGTGTTCCTGCTGGTTTGGGGGGATTATGAAAAAACCTGTTGTTTCTGTGGACTTCCAGATACCTGCATTTTTAGAGGTCCTCACTTGTATGCAACCAGCTGATCTTACATAAAAACGGCCATACTGGGTCAGACCAAAGGTCCATCTAGCCCAGTATCCTGTCTTCTGACAGTGGCCAATGCCAGGTGCCCCAGAGGGAATGAACAGAACAGGTAATCATCAAGTGATCCATCCCCTGTTGTCGATTCCCAGCTTCTGGCAAACAGAGGCTAAGGACACCATCCCTGCCCATCCTAGCTAATAGTTGTTGATGGACCTACCCTCCATGAACTTATCTAGTTCTTTTTTTGAACGCTGTTATAATCTTGGTGTTCACAACATCCTCTGGCAAGGAGTTCCATAGGTTGACTATGCGTTGGGTGAAAAAATACTTCCTTTTGTTTGGTGACCCCCTAATTCTTGTGTTAGGAGGAGGAGTAAATAACACTTCCTTATCTACTTTTTCTACACCAGTCATGATTTTATAGACCTCTCTTATATCCCCCCTTAGTCGTCTCTTTTCCAAGCTGAAAAGTCCCAGTCTTATTAATCTCGCCTCATATGGCAGCCGTTCCATACCCCTAATCATTTTTGTTGCCCTTTTCTGAACCCTTTCCAATTCCAGTATATCTTTTTTGAGATGGGACGACCACATCTGCACACAATATTCAAGATGCGGGTGTGCCATGGATTTATATAGAGGCAATATGAGATTTTCTGTCTTATTATCTATCTCTTTCTCAAGGATTCCCAACATTCTGTTCGCTTTTTTGACTGCCGCTGCACATTGAGTGGTTGTTTTCAGAGAACTATCCACAGTGACTCCAAGATCTCTCTTTTAGGTGGTAACAGCTAATTTAGACCCCATCATTTTATATGTATAGTTGGGATGATGTTTTCCGATGTGCATTACTTTGCATTTATCAACACTGAATTTCATCAGCCATTTTGTTGCCCAGTCACCTAGTTTTGTGAGGCCCTTTTGTAGCTCTTTGCAGTCTGCCTGGGATTTAACTATCTTGAGTAGTTTTGTATCATCTGCAAATTTTGCCACCTCACTGTTTACCCCTTTTCCCAGATCATTTAGGAATATGTTAAATAGGATTGGTCCCAGTACAGACCCCTGGGGGACACCACTATTTACCTCTCTCCATTCTGAAAACTGACCATTTATTCCTACCTTTTGTTTCCTATCTCTTAACCAGTTACTGATCCATGAGAGGACCTTCCCTCTTAACCCATGACAGCTTACTTTGCTTAAGAGCCTTTGGTGAGGGTGTTACAGGTTGGACCCCCCTTTCTGGGATGCCACCTGATGTACTGGGATTTCACTGGGCCTTCCCTGCTCAATCAGCCTGGGTTCCCTCTCCCTGCTTTGCTGAAGAGGCTCTCTGGCCTCTTGCAGCACACACCCACAGGTATGGTCACACCCCGCTGCAGACACAGACAGAAGTCAGCTTTGTGTGAGAAGACTCCCCCAGCACTCACATGTACATCCCTTTTTTGGGAGATAAACCCAAAATAATACCGTCTTGCACTGTATAGAAAAATCTGCACAGCACAAGCTCATAAAAATCCGCCCTCTTCCTCAATGTGAAGAGATGTGCACACTTTTTGCCCCCTCTCCCCCCAGTTAGAAATTGCATACACTGGGTTTTATTATAAACAAGAAATAAGTTTATTAACTACCAAAGGTGGATTTTAAGTGAATGTAAGAGATAACAGACAGAACAAAGCAGATTACAAGTCGTATTTCTCACCCTAGGTATTGCTGAAGGCAGATTACAGAGCATCTTGAAAGGCAGATGCACTGGTCTCCAGCTTGAAACCTCAGTTAGTATTACTCACAAGCTGGATGCCTTTCAGCTTGGTTTCAGTCCTTCTCCCCCAAGTTCAGTTCTTGCTTCCAGGTCTTTTTCAATGTCTCTTAAGGTGGGGAGGCAGAGGAGAGAACCGTGATGATGTCACTCCCCTGCCTTATATAGCTCTTGTGTATGGTGGGAACCCTTTGCCTTCTAGTGGAAGACCACTGGCATTCCAAAAGGGGAGAAGGGGTATCCAGTATCAGGTGACTTGGACCCATGTCTCTGCATGGCTGTGGCAGCCATTGCTCATAGGCTGTCTCCAGCCTCCACAGGAAGACTAAGCTCTTCTACAGTCTTTGCTCATGGCCCATCAGCCCTGTCTGGCTTTTCCATTGTTGTACCTGAAGCACTGGTTAGGGTGACACCCAAGTAACACATTTGAAATACAGATACAGAGTTAATATCCCCGACTTCAGATACAGAAATGATACAGGCATACACACTGGATAATCATAACCTTTCCAATGATATCTCACATGAGCCATCTTGCATAAAGTATATCTGTTATGTCATATTCATATCATAAGCATATTTTCATAAAGAATATGGAGTGAAACATCACAGAGGGACCTTGTCAAAGGCTTTCTGAAAATCTAAGTACATTATATCCACTGGATCCCCCTTGTCCACATGTTTGTCCCCCTCAAAGAATTCTAGTAGATTGTAAAGGGAAATCATGCCTCACCAAAAACCATGTTGACTCTTCCCCGACAAATTATGTTCATTTATGTGTCTGACAGTTTTGTGTTCTTTATTAGAGTTTCAACCAGTTTGCCCGGTACTGAAGTCAGGCTTACAGACCTGTAATTGCCAGGATCACCTCTGGAGCCCTTTTTAAAAATTGGCGTCACGTTAGCTACCCTCCAGTCATCTGGTACTGAAGCTGATTTAAATGATAGGTTACAAGTCACAGGAAGTAGTTCTGCAATTTCATATCTGAGTTCCTTCAGAACCCTTGAGTGAATCCCCTCTGGTTCTGGTGACTTATTACGGTTTAGTTTATCAATTTGTTCCCAAACCTCCTCTAATGACACCTCAATCTGGGACAGTTCCTCAGATTTGTCACCTAAAAAGAATGGGTCGGGTTTGGGAATCTCCCTCACATCCTCATCTTTGAAGATTGACGCTGTTAGGATATAGATATTCAGGTCTGTCTGTAAAGGCCTATACTCTTAAGAATACACCTAAATTCTTATCACTTGGCTAGTTAGAGGTATAAAAGAAAAAATCAAATCACTGTCTGCCGGTGTAAGGTCCTTCTCTTACTGTGACAGTCTGAGGCCCTGTTCTTAGGCTAAGGTCTTTGGTTAAGCAGCAGGGGCAGCCATAAGCTGGGAAGCGACCGGTCACATCCTCACATTCCAAACTAGTCACATTGAAAGAAGGTGCTGTTGGGCTGCTAGGAATACAATCCTGTCCTGATAGTGCCTGTCACCTCCAGAGAAAGGGAAGTGCCTAGAAGATGTAAAAGAAAACTTAGTTTGATAGCATCCTGTCTGGCAAGAACTCGCTTACCAATAGCTGGGATGTGAAATCCTCACTTCTGTATTGTTTTGTCATTATAGTTCCCACTTTTCTATTGTTTGTCTGTATAATCTCTGTCTGGTTCTGTGATTGTTCCTGTCTGCTGCATAATTAATTTTGCTGGGTGTAAACTAATTAAGGTGGTGGGATATAGTTGGTTAAATAATCATGTTACAATATGTTAGGATTGGTTTGTTAAATTTTCAGGAAAATGATTGGTTAAGGTATAGCTAAGCAGAACTCAAGTTTTACTATATAGTCTGCAGTCAATCAGGAAGTGAGTGGGGGAAATGGGAACAGGGAATGGGGGTGGGGAAATTGGAATCATATTTTGCTAAAGGGGGAAATGGGAACAGGGAATGGGGGTGGGGAAACTGGAATCATGTTTGGCTAAGGGCAGGAATGGGAACAGGGACACAGGTGTCTGTGGTGTCAGAGCTGGGAAGGAGGATACTAAGGAAGGAAACTGGAATCATGCTTGCTGGAAGTTCACCCCAATAAACATCGCATTGTTTGCACCTTTGGACTTTGGGTATTGTTGCTCTCTGTTCATGCGAGAAGGCTAGGGAAGTAAGTGGGTGAAGGAATAAGCCCCCTAACAGATGCCAAGAATTAATTTAGTTTCTCCACCATGGCTAGATCGTCCTGGAGTGTTCCTTTAGCATCTTCATCGTCCAGTGGCCCCACTAGCTGTTTAGCAGGCTTCCTGCTTCTGATGTACTTAATTATTATTTCTTTCTTCTTCTTTCTAATCTTGGTGCAAATAGTCTCTGGTGGGCCATACAGTCCCAGGAATCCTCTTTGCTTAGCCGCTCCCCCCACCACACTGGGCACAGGTGCTGGTTCATGTCCTGTTTCTCTTTGGGTCAGGCATTAGATCCCCCTTTGCTTACGTGGATCCGGCAGCCCCTGAGCCAAAGACCCAGTTGCACGCAGAGGAATTCTGAGACCGTCCATATGAAAGGATTTTAGGCCAGGGAATGGACCAACAGGCTGACGGGATGGGAACTGAAAGGAATTCAACAGCAACGGTGAAAAAACAATAGCACAATCCCTTCCCCCACCTCCAGCGGTGCTGAAAACCCTCCGCTCCCCACGCCCCTGGCCTTGAGGCCTCTAACCCATCCAGTGGTGCGTGCAGCTGAGATGCACTAGCTGGGTGAGGTGTCTGCTGGGTCTGGACCTCCGGCCTGGTGGGGTGCTGCTCCTCGGCCTCCACCTTCCCTTGGGACTCGCCCAAAGTGCTCACCCCCCAGCCCCAGCCAAGCCGTGCCAATCACAGCCCATCCCCCAGGCTCACGCACACCCGCACCCAGGCCAGCACAGTCCTCCCCTGCCCTCCACCGAGCCCCACATACACACACTGCTGCCAAGATGGCGCCCCCATCCCAGCTCCTCCCTGCTGTGCTGGAATCCTCTGGCTTCTTGCCCCTCTCGGCCGTTGGTCCTCCAGGCCCCGGCTGTCTGCTGGCTTGTTACACTGTGTGAGTCACCGGAGGTTATTTGGTGCTTGACTGGATCTACAGAAGGTGGGCAATGAGGGACTCGCTGTCTGGGACTGGCTGATTGCCGGGGGCTGAGTCTCTGCAGAGCGCGGGGTCCAGAGTGATTTATCAGTGGGAGCTGGGGGTTGACTGCTCTTGGGGAGGTCACGTTCCATTCCTATCCCCCTGTCGCCTTATCTCTGAGCTGTCAATTAGCCCTGTGAGCGGATCAGTGAAGGAAAGCAGGCCCCATGGATCATTCCTTGAAAGCCAGGGCAGGGGAATGCTCTCTTGGCCTCCCCCAGGCTGGGAAGGGCTCGCAGTCCGGCCCTCTGCAGAGCTGTTCAAAGCGGGGGCTGTTTCTAATGCTGTGAGCATTGGAGCTGCGTCGGACCCTGCCTGTTGGAGAGACAAGGTGGGTGAGGTAATAGCTTTTATTGGACCAGCTTCTCACCGACACAACTTGGTCCAATAGGAGATTCCCTCCCCGGCCTTGTCTGTCTGTAATATTGTAAGTGCAGTTGACACTGAGCACCAGGGCGTGTAAAGGCTGACACGACGGTACTGTGCTGTGTGGGGCCAGTGATTCATTTTAAGAGGAGGGGGCGTATGCTGCTCTTGTCAGGCTCGCTCCCCCCTCCCCGCCTGGCGTGTGGATCAGCGCAGAGCTGAGCTCTCTGCGGAGAAGTGGCAGCTCTGGAGCTGAGGTAGAAGATCCTGGGTGTGTCCCAAGGCAGCTCACACCTGGGTGCTGAGGGAAGCTCTTTGTTGGTGTTTGAAATGTTGTTTTCGGAAGCCTGCTGAGAGGTCCCAAGAGTCCTGCTGTGAGTGGGCCCGTAGCTGTGCGGTTCGAGACACGTGGAGTGCTCTGCTCACGGCCCAAGAGGACAAAGTGGGTGGCAACCGAAGCAGCTCTGGGAGTCTGTCCGGTGCATGTGCTTTCACTAGGGCGCTGTGGTGCGTGGGGTCTCGTTCTGTGGGAGACTGTGGCATGTAATCTTCATCTGACCCTTTCCCCCAAACACCCTAGTCCTTCGGCACGTTTCCTTGTGTCTCTCTTGCAGGCTAGCTTATGGTGACCGTGATCTCTATTCGCTCTCTTGATTTTGGCTCTGCCCCAGGATTAGTAACTCTCATTTCCCCTGCTCTGGGGCAGAAGGCTTAGTGGAGCACTAAAAGGAGCTCTGCTTTAATCAGTCCCTGGTGCTCCCCCCCCCCCCCCCCCCCCCCCCCCCCCGAGTCTCCCTTTGCCAGGAGCCTGGTGCTCTGGCTGAGGAGCACTGCGTGGGTTAGGAGACACGGGCCTTTCCTTGATGTTTGTCCCTTGCATTAAAAACTCGGAGTGGTTGTGCTGGTGCTACTCTTCCACCCGTAATTAAGGCTGCGAGTTTATCAGGGAAGTCACGGAGTCCGTGACTTCTGCAGCGGCCAGTGTGCCTGGCTCAGGGAGCCGCTGCTCCAGTCGCACCGGCTGCTGCTGGGGCATTCTCGGGCCACCATGCCCTCTCCCTACGCCCCACAGCAGACTTTGGGTGTGGGAGGGGGCAGGGGGTTGGGGCATGGGACAGGGTGAGGCGTGGCCAAGCAACTCTGCACGCTGCCTCCGCCCAGAGCCCTGGCTTCACAGCTCCCATTGGCCAGGAACCGCAGCCAATGGGGCTGCGGGGGCGGTGCCTGCAGGCAGAGGCAGCGTGCAGAGCTGCTTGGCCACGCCTCCACCTAGCTGCTGAGCGAGGGGGATGTCGCCAGTTCCGGGGAGCCCATGCCCCTGCCCCCTCCCACCCCTAAACTTTGCTGCTGCTGCTGGGGGGAGGGAGGTGCGGAGCCAGGTAGGGAGCCTGCCGGCCCTGCCAACCCCACCCACGCCCCTGAACCAGCAGGGGTCCGGCGCCATGTGCTGCTGTGCCCCCTCCCTCCCCCCCGCGCCCCTAAGCAGCCGGGCTGCCCTCCCTCCACACTGGCAGAGCTCCAGGCAGTCCTCCCCGCAAGTTTTATTCACTGGTATTTTTAGTAAAAGTCATGGACGGGTCACGGGCCGTGAAATTTTGTTTACTGCCTGTGACCTGGCCATGACTTTTACTAAAAATACCCGTGACTAAAACGTAGCCTTATGTATGGATTATGCATCCATAGCAGGCGGGCAGTGTATTCAGGGTTCCATGTATTCCAGAGTCTGTGGCCAGGGACTTCACTGCAGACTCCACTGCCTGCAGCGAGCGGGACTGGGTTTTGGGATGCAACCTGCCTTTAAACAGAGTGTCCCTAGCCCTTGTTGGTGCAAAGGGAACCTTTCAGATGCGAATCAAATGCAAACCAATACCATGCTCTTTCCTCTTGTCTGCAGACTACCGGAAGCAATACCTGTGAGAGGCTGGGTGCTTGCCTAGTTACCTTCATGGGTGTTAAAACCATAAGAA
This sequence comes from Eretmochelys imbricata, assembly GCF_965152235.1. NCBI lineage: Eukaryota > Metazoa > Chordata > Testudines > Cheloniidae > Eretmochelys > Eretmochelys imbricata. Next base: position 80,339,829 of record NC_135582.1, on the reverse strand, counting down.
CGGCCATACTGGGTCAGACCAAGGTCCGTCCAGCCCAAAGTTCTGTCTACTACCAGCTACTTTAGAGGGGATGAAAGAACAGGACAATTTATTGAGTGATCCATCCCCTGTTCAGCCAGTCCCATCTTCTGGCAGTCAGAAGTTTAGGGACACCCAGAGCACGGGGTTGCATCCCTGAATATCTTGACTAATAGCCATTGATGGACCTATCCTCCATCACCGTATGTAATTCGTTTTTGAACCCAGTTATACTTTTGGCCTTCGCAACATCCCCAGCAAGTTCCCCAGGTTGACTGCCTTGTGTGAAGATGTATTTCCTTCTCTTAGTTTTAAACCTCCTGCCTATTCATTTCATTGGGTGACCCCAGTTCTTGTGTTATGAGAAGGACTAAATAGCACTTCCTTATTTACTCTCTTCACACCAGTCATGATTTTATATACCTCTGTCATATTGCTCCCCTCCTCCCTCGTCTCTTTTCTGAGCTGAACAGTTCCAGCTAATCTCTCGTCGTGTGGATGCTGGTCCATACCGCTTATCAGTTCATCACCCTTCTCTCTGCTTCTTCCAATTCTAATAGATCTCTTGAGATGGGGCGACCAGACTCGCATGCAGTATTGACTCTGGGCCTTAGGGAGGGCAATGTACACGCGTGCGTTAGCTGTTTCACTGCCGATAGCTGTAGTAGATGTATCCAGTCAGTGTAGTCCTACCACCGCTTCCAACCCCTTTGTGAACGCTGGGACGATGGCAGTGGGGCAGCTGGGCGCTGTCGGGAGGGGGGTGGGGAGTTCTGCTCCTCCCTCCCCACAATGAAGTAGTCCCATCCAGTCCTGCCCACCCGGCCTGTTTGCTGCAGGGTGCCCAGGGCCTGGTGTGCAGTGCAGCCGCCCTCGCTCCAGGGTTCAGTGCCACGCTCTCCTCCTTTGTCATGGGCATGGCCCAGCAGCTACTGGTGTAGGGGTGTTATAGAGGAGACGTATGGTGCTAGCTCTTCCAGGTGCTGCATCAGACCCTGCAGATGCACCCTCGGGCACGTTGCTATTCTGTGTGTGACGTCAGGAGAAGAGAGTTCTGCGTTTCTGTGCGAGGGACGCTGCTGTGCCATTTGGTGGTGAACGGCGTGCCTTTGTTAGGGTAGAAGTGCTGGCTGCTAGGGAGGTGTGATGAGGGCTGCTGCTGCACTGGGAACTCCCCTTACCGATGTAAAAGCAAAACAGAACAGCTGCTTTGCAAAGAAGCCTCGTATCTGAATGCCCCAGCTCAGAAACATGGTGTCTTGAAAAAAAACCCCAAGGCCCATGGCTGACAGTGCCCCCAGGGTGCTGGGTTGTGTGACTGGATGGCTGGCAGTATGCAGGCTCCTTGTGCCATTGTCCTTCTTTTCTGCATTTTTTGCTGCTGTGCCTGGCAGTTGTGTAAATCCATGTGTAATGACTAATCACAGTGTGGGGTGCGAGTGGGACAGGTTTCTCTTCCTTAGCTGTGAGTGGGGAGCGGTGCTCAGAGTGCTGCTGAACCGGTGAATTCCCTGCCCATGAACATGGCAGAATACCTGACCCTGGCATACTTCCAGGAGGAACAGTGTTTGGGATATGCAGCCTGGCATAGTAACACAATCCATTTAACTGGTCACTGCCATGTACTGCTGGTTGGGAGGGAATTGTGTGGCACTATGGAACTGGCAAGTCACACTGTGGTTTAGAGACTCTTTGACACCTGGCTCCAGGCTGGTGCCAGGGGAGGATTCTGTCCCTTCCCAAAAAGCCTTTCTACTCAGACCTAATGTAGGCTGAGACTCTGCCGCACTTTCCAGAGGAGCAGCCCAGCCCAGGGGAGGGAGCTAAGGTGGGTCTAAGCCTCCCATGTGCCCTCCAGACTGCAGGGTGTTGTGAGGACTGGGGCAGCCCTCTGGCATCAGTGCAGCCCTGGTCTGCTTGGAGCAGCAGAGTCTCTCTATGGCCCTGACTTCCCCTCCAGCCCCTGCACACACCCTGCATCTGGCTTTCAGCGGTGGGGTACTTCCAGTGCCCCTTCACGGGGGGCTCCACAGCTGGCTTTGGGGTGCTTCTGGCCCCTGAGCACACCAGAGCGGGCAGGGTCTCTCCCTGACCTCTAGGGCATGATCCAGAGTGCAGTGGAGTCCGTGGAAAAGCTCCCATTGAGCGCAGTGGGTTACGTTGTGGCCCCTGTTGAGGAATTTGGTGACCTAGACTTGGCTTTGTTGGTGCCTTTTATCTGTGCACACCCCAAGAGGCTGTCCAGGCTCTCAGCATCTTTGCACTTAACAATCCCTCTGTGCTGGGAACAGCAGTGACAGGTGGCAGTTCCTCTGCGTTACAGCACTCATCCTTCAAACCGCAGCCGAGAGCTGGAAGCCCATCTCAGCGTGCTCTGGGTAGAACCTTGTGCTTTTTCTTTACGGTTTCAGAGTAACAGCCATGTTAGTCTGTGTTTGCAAAAAGAAAAGGAGTACTTGTGGCACCTTAGAGACTAACCAATTTATTTGAGCATGAGCTTTCGTGAGCTACAGCTCACTTCATCGGATGCATACTGTGGAAAGTACAGAAGATCTTTTTATACACACAAAGCATGAAAAAATGGGTGTTTACCACTACAAAAGGTTTTCTCTCCCCCCCACCCCACTCTCCTGCTGGTAATAGCGTATCTAAAGTGATCACTCTCCTTACAATGTGTATGATAATCAAGTTGGGCCATTTCCAGCACAAATCCGGGTTTTCTCCCCCCCGCTTTCACCCTGACCACACCACACGATCCATCGTCTACAGCCAAGCTCTGCAATACAACCGCATTTGCTCCAACCGCTCAGACAGAGACAAACACCTACAAGAGCTCTATCAAGCATTCTTACAACTACAATACCCACCTGCGGAAGTGAAGAAACAGATTGATAGAGCCAGAAGAGTTCCCAGAAGTCACCTACTACAGGACAGGCCTAACAAAGAAAATAACAGAACGCCACTAGCCGTCACCTTCAGCCCCCAACTAAAACCCCTCCAACGCATTATTAGGGATCTACAACCTATCCTGAAGGACGACCCATCACTCTCACAAATCTTGGGAGACAGGCCAGTCCTTGCCTACAGACAGCCCCCCAACCTGAAGCAAATACTCACCATTAACCACATACCACACAACAGAACCACTAACCCAGGAACCTATGCTTGCAACAAAGCCCGTTGCCAACTGTGCCCACATATCTATTCAGGGGACACCATCCCAGGGCCTAATCACATCAGCCACACTATCAGAGGCTAGTTCACCTGCACATCCACCAATGTGATATATGCCATCACGTGCCAGCAATGCCCCTCTGCCATGTACATTGACCAAACTGGACAGTCTCTACGTAAAAGAATAAATGGACACAAATCAGATGTCAAGCATTATAACATTCATAAACCAGTTGGAGAATACTTCAATCTCTCTGGTCACACGATTACAGACATGAAAGTTGCGATATTACAACAGAAAAACTTCAAAACCAGACTCCAGCGAGAGACTTGAATTGGAATTCATTTGCAAATTGGATACAATTAACTTAGGCTTGAATAGAGACTGGGAGTGGCTAAGTCATTATGCAAGGTAACCTATTTCCCCTTGTTCTCCCCCTGCCCCCCCAGACGTTCTTGTTAAACCTTGGATTTATGCTGGAAATGGCCCACCTTGATTATCATACACATTGTAAGGAGCGTGATCACTTTAGATAAGCTATTATCAACAGGAGAGTGGGGTGGGGGGAGAGAAAACCTTTTGTAGTGATAAACACCCATTTTTTCATGCTTCGTATGTATAAAAAGATCTTCTATACTTTCCACAGTATGCATCCGATGAAGTGAGCTGTAGCTCACGAAAGCTTATGCTCAAATAAATTGGTTAGTCTCTAAGGTGCCACAAGTACTCCTGTTCTTTTTCCTTTACGGCAGCCCACAGGTAGGAGACCGGGGTGGAGCCGGCAGGGCTATTGTTGCATTGTGAGTCTCAGAGAACAGTTAAAGGAGCGAGGGAGATGAGCCCCTCAGTCACAAACATCTCCAGCAGCAGTGGGGTTGTGACTGTCCATTGATGCCTACGGATTCTGACAAAGCTGCTCCTTGTCATTGTCCTGTCTTTAGGAACCAGGAGTTTGATTTGGAGGGAGGAATCTGGTGGCAGCCAAGTGCTGTGCTTGGATGGTTGAGAAGAAGGGAAAGATGGTGCTAAGAGAATTGCTGCTCTGCTGTCCTTTGGGATTTCCTGTCCTAACACCCGTGGGTGGGATCGTGGAATGGCCTCAGGGGATGGGAAAGGAAACATGGCTTGAGAGGAGTTTTAGGAGCTTGGAAGGAAGTAATTTAAAGCTGTTTGTCATGTGCTCATGCAAGTTTTCAGCACAGTCTCGCCAGACATCCATGTAAGGCCAGTGGAGTTCCACCGGGCCTGAGCTCGGCCCCACAGCGTGCTCTGCTGCGTGCGGCTGCTGTACACGGACTCCGGAGGATTTGGCTATAGCATGGACACACTGAGCCTGTATTCTACCGTAAACAGAACGAATCGCTCTGACCCCCGAGATCTCCCCTGGCTGCCAGGGCTGACCCTGCCTGAGATCGTCATTTCGGATTTTCATCACTTGGCGCTCAGGCATGCCATGCCATCACTGACTACAAAGGGGAGCCTCCACCTTCTGGTCAGCGAATTAACAGAGTTTGATAGTGGTTTGCGTTAGAATAAAAACCCTGCAGAAAAATACCACTCTGCTTGGGAAAAGTTCATGAGCTGTAATAATCATATTGTCCACTTCTGTGTCCTTCCTTTCTTCTAGACCCTGTGCCATTGTCCTCTCCTGCCTGATCTTATGTTGTCTTATCTGGGACTATACATGGAATCAGTCTCTCTCCGCAATGCGAGGTGCCAGGCACTCCTGTGGTGCTAAGCAAATACTAATGTGAATCTTTTAGTTTGGCAATTTGGGAAATAGCTGCAAACAGCCAGTCAGATCATTTCTATGCAGCAGTGCACAGCCTTAAAAGTGACTTTCCGTGCTCCTGTCTCAGTGACACCGGTGGGGTGACGGTGGCACATAGTTCGTGCATTTGGACAGTGATTCTGCCTCAGCACTGCAGAGTCACTGTTGAGGCTTTGCGTTAGATGGAAGGGAGCCGGGGAGCGGCACCTGCCTGGGAACTAGAGGGGGGAACAGTTGGTGCTGGAGAGGTTCCCGGCTATGTCGCCCTCCCGAAGAGTGACAGAGGCTGTGAGGGGCCCCGGGACATTCTTTGTGTCTGTTACATTTTATCCCCTGCTAAAATGTATGGAATATAAATACTGCAAGAGCAATCCTACATAGAACGCAGCTGGAGTCAGCAGTGTGCCCTTGTTGCCAAGAAGGCCAATGGCATTTTGGGATGTATAAGTAGGGGCATAGCCAGCAGATCGAGGGACGTGATCGTCCCCCTCTATTCGACATCGGTGAGGCCTCATCTGGAGTACTGTGTCCAGTTTTGGGCCCCACACTACTAGAAGGATGTGGATAAATTGGAGAGAGTCCAGCGAAGGGCAACAAAAATGATTTGGGGTCTGGAACACATGACTTATGAGGAGAGGCTGAGGGAACTGGGATTGTTTAGTCTGCAGAAGAGAAGAATGAGGGGAGATTTGATAGCTGCTTTTAACTACCTGAGAGGTAGTTCCAGAGAGGATGGTTCTAGACTATTCTCAGTGGTGGAAGAGGACAGGACAAGGAGTAATGGTCTCAAGTTGCAGTGTGGGAGGTTTAGGTTGGATATTAGGAAAAACTTTTTCACTAGGAGGGTGGTGAAACACTGGAATGCGTTACCTAGGGAGGTGGTAGAATCTCCTTCCTTAGAAGTTTTTAAGGTCAGGCTTGACAAAGCCCTGGCTGGAATGATTTAGTTGGGGATTGGTCCTGCTTTGAGCAGGGGGTTGGACTAGATGACCTCCTGAGGTCCCTTCCAACCCCGATATTCTATGATTCTATGGAGGGAACCTCCATGAAGGAGTCAGTGTCACCACTGGCTTCTCAAAACAAGCCCTAGCCCAGAGGTGGGCAAACTATGGCCCGTGGGACCCTCCTGCCCGGCCCCTGAGCTCCTGACCTGGGAGGCTAGTCCCCGGCCCCTCCCCTGCAGCCTCAGCGTGCTGCGCTGCCGGCCCAAGGCTCTGGGCAGCCGGGCAGGGCAGTTGCAGAGCCGCGGCCTGACCCGGTGCTCTGGGCGGCGTGGCTGTAGCAGCACCAGCCGCTGGCGCTCCAGGCAGCGCGGTAAGGGGGCGGGGGGGGGGGGGGGTTGGATAGAGGTCAGGGCAGTTCGGGGTCAGTGGTCAGGAGTTGGGGTGTGGATAGGGGTGGGGATGGGGCAGGGGTCCCGGGGGGGCAGTCAGGAATGGGGGGAGGTTGGATGGGGCAGCAGGGGGCAGTTGGGGGTGGAGGGTCCAGCAGTGGTCAGGGGACGGGGAGCAGGGCGTGTGGATGGCGCCGGAGTCCCGTGGGGGCTGTCAGGGGACAGGGAATGCGGGGGTTGGATGGGGCCAGAGTCCCAGGGAGCTGTCGGGGGGCGAGAAGCGGGGGGTCGGATAGGAGGTGGGGGCCGGGCCATGCCTGGCTGTTTGGGGAGACACAGCCTCCCCTAACCGGCCCTCCATAAAATTTTGGAAACCTGATGTGGCCCTCAGTCCAAAAAGTTTGCCCACCCCTGCCCTAGCCTCTCATGGATGACCAGCTGTTGGATGCAGCCAGGATCAGCTGTCCTGGACTTGTGTCGTGTGTGGATGGGGCACAGAGTGGGAGTTATGTCTCTCTCTCGCTGACCAGTGGGCTCCAGACAAGTGTGACACAGTGTGTGACTGTGAACCATCTATTTTCACGATTCACGCCATAGTTTAGATTATCAGAGTAATTAAATACAAAGCCTGTTTTTAAATGGTCTTTTCCTTGTGCAAATCTCATACAACTCCATCTCATCCCCTTCCCCCATAACTCAGTCGCAGGCTTTTGAATCCCTTGATCTTCAGATCCTTAGCTTGCTATTTGAGCTCTAGGGGTACTGATTAGTCCTTTCCTAGCTCAGCTGCTGGCAGAGGACTTGACACCCACTTTCCCAAAGTTCAAAACCTATTGACTAGGCAGCAATAATCAGGAGTCCTGAATTATATCCCTGGTCTGGGACAGGAGCATGGTTTATAGTGGTTTGAGACAGAATAACACAGACTGGTTTAGTCACTATGAAAGGCTGTGTGGCACAGTGGATAGGATTGGGGTCTGACATGTTGGAGATCTGGGTTCCGGGCTTGCACTCTAGTTCCTGCTAGCTCATTTAAATAATTAGAGGGTGTTTTCAGCGGTGCTTCCCTAACCATCTTCTAGATTGGGGTCTGTGGCGCTAATCCAGAAAATAGAGGTAGTGAATCACATGAGAATTTAAACAGCACTTGGAAGAGGTGAGATTTGAATGCCTGGTCTCCTCTTTCCCAGCTGAGGGGATATTTGGTGAGAGTCTGTCTCACATACTTTGTAGCCTCCCCTGGAAGTGGGTGAGATGCTGGCGCTGGGGCAGGTTTGTGATGAATTAGAATTCTGCAGGTTCCCCTTGGTGCACGTATTTTCCGTCATGGCTATCAAGTTAAAAGTACTCTATAGGTAAACCCTCCGCTGTATGACTGACACTGCTGGAATCATCATGGGCTGAGCGACCAAAGGACAGGGCCCGGAGCATGTTAGGAAAGGGGGCCAAAGAGAAGTGAAACGGTCTAGTGAAAACATCACTGTGTTTGTGAGAGAGAGAGTTTTAACCTCTTACTATTGTCTCTGTATCAACTTCATTTGAGTCAGTCCCCCATGAATGAGCAAATAATGCTCTCAGCCTTTGTATTCTAGGATTTCAATTTTGACATTTCAATGAGATTTTTACAAAATAAAGGCTTAAAGCTGCTGAACTGTGTAACATAGCCTGGATGAGCAGCCCTAGACTATATTGCAAGTTATACGCACGCGTCACATTAATGCAGTGTTAAGGTTGAGATTTTAACTGAGCAAAAGTTAAGAACTTTGGAGTTAAGGTTCCCATTGCAGCCCTAACGCTGCCCCCTTGTGTGTAACAGGGTCAAGGCTGAGATTTTAAATCCTGCAAAGCACGATAACGTTTCTTGCAATAAAATGCTTGTTCATTAACAAAAGGAAAGAAAAATTTAAATTAAAAATAAGTTAATGAAGTAGCTAGAACTGAGTGTATTTTAGGTACAGACCCCAAGCATAATTACTTTGATGCCTGGTATATAAAGACAAAGTGGGGAAGGACAGAGAACATACACATTTGTGATGAAGGAGGGTGTGAATAAACAAATGAATCCAAGCTGATGGCCTGTGCAGAGTGGCATGTTTTCCTGTGTGATTAACAGACAGCTCTTGTTGTTAGAGAGCAGCTGGCCTGTGTTTTTGAGTCAAGGAGAGGGCTGTCCCAGGGTTATTTTGTCATTCTCTGTTGCGGTAGTGACATTTTTAATCGTTTATTTTATCAAGGAATGTGGTTGTGGGAGGATGTTTCCATCTCTTGGTGGGTAGGTGTTGTGGTGCAATACTGTCCCCAGGAGGCTCTGTTTGCTTAGCACAGTCAGAAGGGGTGCTGTACTTGAAGAACCGCCAGGAACTTGTGACGAGTCCCCATCTGAAGCCCTCTCTTTGGCTCCAGCACCAGCGCTTCTGGGTATTGTCACTGGGAGCAGAGTCTCATTCTGTACTCTCCCTCCCATCTCAGCACAGGGTAGAAAACAGACCTGCATCTCTGTGTTTAGGCCTAATGTTGACTGACCGTAGTTCTCATCTCAACTTAGCCTTTAGGGTATAATGAACATTAAGGCCTTGTTTTTACATCACTCCTCCTGGTCAGTTTGCTATTGTGTAGCAGCAACGTAACAGGCCTTTCACTGTGGAGAAGCACTTTTCTCAAGTCATCAGCTTAGACAAGTCAAGAGATGAGAGATCTTTTCCATATATATTCAAAAGAGAAAGATTTTGCTGGGATGAGATTCCAGGTTCATGGTTGATGTATGGACAGCTGTTGGCTGTTTGGACAGGGTTGAAACGTCAACAGTGTACGTGGCACTTGCAAATTAGAGGTGGTGATGAACTGAAACCAGAAGTGATGAATTAATATTAAAATATACATCGGCTACCTAGGTACGTATCTTTGTTACTGGAGATGGCTCAGTGTTAAAGTGCTGTTTGCATTTTTATTGTATGAAGTTAATGTTGATGAAAGTGGCTCCTAGGCAGTGTGGATAGAGGATTAACGCTGGCTATAATAAAGTGGTGATGAGTTAATCTACCTAGGCTGCAAGCAGAGTTCAAATGATCACAGTAAACTGGGCGTTCTTTGACTAATAGTCTCTGCCTCCTCCATGCAGTCTGCACCTTGCTTCTGGATGCAGAAATGTCTTTGTGCTGAGACGAAGTTCAGGATCTGTCAAGCCCGTGTACTACCTCTATTTCTGTATGAGTCAGAAACCTGGCCTTCGTACGGGCGGACATGCAACAGCTAGAGGCATCCCATATGTGCTGTGCTGTCAGCACCAGATCCTGAGCATAAAGTGGTCTGATTTTGTGCAAAATGTCAGTCTCGCAAAAATCTGGCTTTCCTTCAGTCGCTCATTATATTCAAAAGTAGCATTGCACGCTCTTCTGCGATGTCACCAAGATGGACAGTCACCCCAGCACACCATGCACTCAAACTCTCCATCGATGTGCGAAGGGGTGCATGCCTGACACTACCTGGCGTTGCCTGAGGGGCCGCCCCAGAGATTAATAAATTTGCAGGATTGAACTAGACCTGGGAACTTCCCTACACGATGCCTGGTGCAGCACCATTAAGTGTGGTCACTCTGGTTGGCAGAACGGTCCCCAATAGACTGGGCATGTTCGATGATGATAGAACCAGGACAGATGACCTTGCATTAGCTTCCTTCCCAACGCTCTGCTACTAAGCCTTTGTCCTGACCTTCACAGCCCTCTGCTATTCCAAGAGGTGGCTACTCAGGTACAGGCTGTTAAACCCTGGTGAGCGTTGCTGTGGTTTGTTACTGGGACCAGAGCAAGATAATCCATGACCACCCCAAATCTACAGAAATTTTATTTTCACATTGTCATCCAGTCAGGGCTCTCTCCCACCCAACCAAGCAACAGACTAATTAAAATACATTCATATAACGCATAGTTCTTTACTGCCTGTAAGTAGGTAGCTTAATATGAAGCCACCTACACCGTGCATCCTATCTTTTCAGCTTTTTTTTCCCTGTTTCGGTCTAGTTCATTTATTTGACAATCTGCACTACGGTCTCTCTGTCAGCCATATTCTTGGAATGCATCACCCAGATGTCTGCACGTATGAGGTCAAACTCTTGAGATGTAGCAACTTCCTCAAGGTCATCAATAAATGAATAAATAAATACATCATGATGAGTGTCTAAGCTATTGTTTGTTTATTCAGCTGATGAGCAGATGAAAATCCCAAACACACTTAAGCTTTAAAGATACCAGCTGTCTCTGAAATTCAGTTACTTTCCCTGTCATTCCCAATGTGTTAATGCTCCCAACCCGAAACATTTATTTTGTGTGTTGCCTCTTTTGGTTGAAAATGTTCGTGAAGTCCCAGGAGCATATTGGTGGTGGTGGTGGGGTGGGGGCACTGTTAATTGCTATCTCACAATTTCTGGGCAGTAATTAGAACTTTGGACCCAAAATATCTCCGCATTGGGGCATTCCACGCGTGTGATAAAAGCTGCTGCTCGTATTCTAGCTCTTCAGACCCTGAGCTGTATATTTTAGTTAATCTCTGTTTATTAACCCTTGTAGACTCTTGCATGTCTCCGATGGGAAATGCGTGAGGGCATTTTCAGCCTGATAGTATTCGCCGTCTGTGCTGTTTTAACAGAATATAAACTGCTGCTGGCTACGCCCAGGTCTGGATTGCAGATAACTAGGCTAACGTGTTTGCATAATTTTATACAAGGTGTTGCAATTTCCTGTATTGCCGAGGATTACCTGGCAAGTCACGTTTTTCCAGGGAATGACCCCTGGCAGCCCAGTGAAATGTTGCTTGCTCTTCTGAGTTAGAGACCTCGTTCTCAGCCTTGGTCTTCTCCACTTCGCTTGGATGTGATTACGCTGACAGTTTGAACCTCTTGGCAGGGAAGGTTATCTAGGTGTGTGAGGGAGCCTCCAGGCTGGAACTTTAATGGGCTGCTCAGATTTCTTCCTGCTGCCCCAAACCCATAATGGGCTCCCTGTGGGCACAGGGCAGCTTGTTATAGGACATGGGATTTAGTCCTGGGCACACTGGAAAAACTGCATTTAGGCTTGGTCTGCACTAGCAGCTTATGTTGGTATAACTACCACCCCCGACACGATGCAGTAATGCCAACGTAACTCCCGGTGTAGACAGGGCGATGTTGGGGGGAGGGCTTCTCCCATCGACGGAGCGACTGCCTCCCAGCTGCTGCCATACCCGCACCGACGGGAGGCGCTCTCCTATCGGTCGGCGTGTGCAGCGTCTTCATTGAAGTGCTAAAGTGCAGCAGCTGCCCTGCTGCAGCATTGTAAGTGTAGACAAGCCCTCAGCCAGCCAAACGAGCTGGAACCTCGGCTGGTGTGGCTGTTGGCTGAAAGCCTTCCCTCATAGCGGCACTTTGTCACTATGGCTGAGCAACTTTAAGGATCATTTTCTTAAATTTTCCGCTTTAGGAAAGAGGGAGTTCTGTGGGTTTTTTTCACCATCTTTCCCCCTTGTGGGCTATTAACAAATTCTGTTTGTTTCCTGTTGGCTAGGTCTTCCATATTGAACATTGTAATATAGGCATCTCCTGTAAATATCAAACTCCACTGGTCCTGGCCATGCCCGGATGCAGGACTCTGGCAGCATTCGTTGTCGTCCTTCTAAATATTTTAGCCTAGACTAGTACAATAGAATATACCTGGCTAGAAACGGATACAAACCCCTGGAAACAAAAACCCCGTCTCAAAACCTCCAGTTGGCATGTCTGAGATCCCAGCATGTGCATTCTTTAGAAGAGAATTCTTTGTGTCTCTGTGGGAATGGTCCGGTTGGTTTGTGATCTCTTGCTGCTGGCTTGTCAGGACACAAGCTGAACCCTGTGGGGAGCCGGCTGGCAGGCCGGGGAACTTAGAAATCTGAAACTGAAACGCTGCCTTTTGGTTCTTAACAAGCCGTTGTACTCCTGAGGCTTTCCGAAGGTTTGGGATGTTTACAAGCAGTGTTTGATGTCAGATGTTTGCTTTGTACAACTCAGCTCCCTTTTGCCCATCAGCAAGCATTTCTTGGCAGAGTACGGAAGTGCTTTCCAGGGTCACAGAGCTTCAGTTGAACCCATAACATGAAATACTTTGGATTTAGGAGCAAATGGGACTTCCTACTGATTTAGCTTCAGTTTGCCAAAGGGACACAGACACCTAACTCCCTTACACTCTGCTCTGAAAATCTCATTAGTTTCTATTTGCCTTAGCAGTGATTTCCTCTGGGAGGAAGACTTGTCTCCTCAGACAGTAATCTCTCTGCCGGGCCCTCTGGGGGCTAGTGTTAGCTGGTGGGGGAGCTCAGAAATGACCTGTGGCTTAGGGAAAGGTGGGAGCCAAAGCAGAGAGACTATGATGGCCTTGTGAACGAGGGGCTAGACTTGTGGGGGTATTGCAGTGAGAAGGAAGAAAAGCCCTAGGCTCCCAGAGCAGTTAGTGTGGAGATCAGAAGGCCACAGCGGGAGATCCCTTCCTGGCTGGGGTGGACTGTCTGCCTTGGGTTCAAGGTCCCTGTGCCTGGACTTTGCCAGGTGCTTCCTACCCTGGGGTTGTGGCTGGGCTCCTGCTAGGCCTGTGACACCATCATTGCCTGCAGGGGCAACCCTGTTCTCAGTGGCTCTTGGCTGAGCCGCCAGCCCTCTCCTTGGGCAGCGGTTTGGGCAAGTGCGGGCTTTCTTCTGCACCTCAGCTCAGGCCATCTCTGTGCTTGGCTCCAGTTTGAATTTGGTGCCACTGGGTCTCTGATTGGCCAGTGTCACAGACGTCCCAAAGAGGTGGATACCTGGGGGTGGAAATTAAATGGCATGTTCCTCTGGCTCTTGCCCATAGGTCACATGAGTACCCCCAAAATATCCCCTAAGGCTCCAGAATGGGCCAAGCCCTGAGATAGCCTTATGGTCTTCTTCCTTGTCCCTGTGTGACCCTCTCTGGGCAGCCCCAGTGGGATGGTAACTGCTGACCTGCATGTAACAATACACCCGCGTTTCATAGTACACAGAGTGTGAAGTGATGACAGAAAGGTAGGGGGACTGCAAACATTTTGGAGGATAGAGCTAAAATTCAGAGGGGTCTCGATAAATTGGACAATTGGCTATAGACGACAAAATGAAATTCAGAAAAGACAAATGGAAGGTGCTACACTAAGGGAAGAAAAACCAAATGCACCGATACAGAATGGGGGATAACTGGCTTGGCAGCAGCGCGGCTGAGAAGGATTTGGGAGTTGGGGTGGATCACAACCTCAGCATGTACAGGGGACGTGGGGGGGTGGGGTGGGTTCTCCGTGCTCTTGCCTAGAGAGAGTGCTGTCTGGAAGCGTGTGCTGCCCTCCTGGCTCCTGCCTCTCTGCCTGCCAGTGTCCCCTCAGGCTGTGGGGCTTGGCTTTGCAGCACTCACAGGCTCTCTTCTGGCCACAGCTCGTGCAGCTGAGAGTCACTGGGGCAGTGGGAGCTGTGGCATGGCATGTTTGCTCCTTCCTCTTCTTTCTTCCTCCTCCCTGCTGTCTGCCTCTCCTCTTCCTCCCCCCCGCTTTGCTGCATCCCTGCACGCACTCTCCTCCTCAAGTCCCCACGTGCTTGAGACACTGCTGCTGTCATAGGCGCCGGCAGCTCTGCCCATCTCCCTGGCCAGACACAGCCCTGCTCAGGCTGCTCCCACGCCTCTGCGTCTGCTCCATCCCCCTCCGCTGGGCTCTGCTCTGCACTGCCAGCTATGTGGGCATTTGGTGGGGTAGGAAGCAGTGCTCTGCTCCTACCTCTGCCATGTGCGGATGGAGCATGGCAGGGTCGTGGGTGGGGTGGAGAGCCACCGATGGAGCCTCAGCAGGCCGCTGGAAAGCGGCCTGGAGCAAAGCCTGAGCTCCACTCTAACCCAGCGCCTGCGGTGACCGGCGAGAGCACCTGCAGTTGGAACAGCTGCAGTTACCGATGGCCCCCGCCACCTTGCACGGGCACTGCCCTCACCCCGGACACACCTGCTCTCACTGCAGCTCTCCCAGCTGGGCTCCACACCTGAGGCTGAGCGACACTTGATTTCCCTTTTCGATTTTCAGTTGCGTCCGGACTTTCATCAGGTCTCTGTATTCAGTGGGAAAGTCTTTTGTGGGTTAGGGGTGTCAGTAAACGAGGCTGACTGGTGAATCATGAGCTGTTGTTGAGCTGGGATAAAGCTGCCGCTGCCTGTTTAAACAGGTGGTCCTTTGTTTTCCAGATTCTCCTCGACTCAGGCTGAGCATCATACAGTTTTCAATGGGGTATGTTCCGCAAGCAAGGGTGGCTTTTTTGTCATGCGAGTTGGTAGCTTTTGGGTCTTGCTGGTCATCCCAGTACTGAGACAGGGCGCGGGGGAAGGTAGATGTCATAGAATCATAGAATAACAGAGTTGGAAGGGACCTCTGGAGGCCATCTAGTCCAACCCCCTGCCCAGAGCAGGACCAATCCCAACTAAATCATCCCAGCCAGGGCTTTGTCAAGCCTGACCTTAAAAACTTCTAAGGAAGGGAATTCCACCACCTCCCTAGGTAACGCATTCCAGTGTTTCACCACCCTCCTAGTGAAAAAGTTTTTCCTAATATCCAACCTAAACCTCCCCCACTGCAACTTGAGACCATTACTCCTTGTCCTGTCATCTGCTATCACTGAGAATAGTCTAGATCCATCCACTTTGGATCCACCTTTCAGGTAGTTAAAAGCAGCTATCAAATCCCCCCTCATTCTTCTCTTCCGTAGATTAAACAATCCCAGTTCCCTCAGCCTCTCCTCATAAGTCATGTGTTCCAGACCTCTAATCATTTTTGTTGCCCTTCGCTGGACTCTCTCCAATTTCTCCACATCCTTCTTGTAGTGTGGGGCCCAAAACTGGACACAGTACTCCAGATGAGGCCTCACCAATGTTGAATAGAGGGGAACGATCACGTCCCTCGATCTGCTTGCAATGCCCCTACTTATACATCCCAAAATGCCATTGGCCTTCTTGGCAACAAGGACATACTGTTGACTCGTATCCAGCTTCTCGTCTACTGTAACCTCTAGGTCCTTCTCTGCAGAACTGCTGCCGAGCCATTCGGTCCCCAGTCTGTAGCGGTGCATTGGATTCTTCCGTCCTAAGTGCAGGACTCTGCACTTGTCCTTGTTGAACCTCATCAGATTTCTTTTGGCCCAATCCTCCCATTTACCTAGGTCCCTCTGTATCCTATCCCTACCCTCCAGCGTATCTACCTCTCCTCCCAGTTTAGTGTCATCCGCAAACTTGCTGAGGGTGCAATCCACACCATCTTCCAGATCATTAATGAAGATATTGAACAAAACTGGCCCCAGGACCGACCCTTGGGGCACTCCGCTAGATACCGGCTGCCAACTAGACATGGAGCCATTGATCACTACCCGTTGAGCCTGACAATCTAGCCAACTTTCTACCCACCTTGTAGTGCATCCATCCAGCCCATACTTCTTTAACTTGCTGACAAGAATACTGTGGGAGACAGTGTCAAAAGCTTTGCTAAAGTCGAGGAATAACACGTCCACTGCTTTCCCTTCATCCACAGAACCAGTTATCTCATCATAGAAGGCAATTAGATTAGTCAGGCATGACTTTCCCTTGATGAATCCGTGCTGACTGTTCCTGATCACTTTCCTCTCCTCTAAGTGCTTCAGAATTGATTCTTTGAGGACATGCTCCATGATTTTTCCGGGGACTGAGGTGAGGCTGACTGGCCTGTAGTTCCCAGGATCCTCCTTCTTCCCTTTTTTAAAGATGGGCACTACATTAGCCTTTTTCCAGTCTTCTGGGACTTCCCCCGATCGCCATGAGTTTTCAAAGATAATGGCCAATGGCTCTGTAATCACATCCGCCAATTCCTTTAGCACTCTCGGATGCAGCGCATCCGGCCCCATGGACTTGTGCACGTCCAGTTTTTCTAAATAGTCCCGAACCACCTCTTTCTCCACAGAGGGCTGGTCACCTCCTCCCCATGCTGTGCTGCCCAGTGCAGTAGTCTGGGAGCTGACCTTGTTCGTGAAGACAGAGGCAAAAACAGCATTGAGTACATTAGCTTTTTCCACATCCTCTGTCACTAGGTTGCCCCCCTCATTCATTAAGGGGCCCACACTTTCCTTGGCTTTCTTCTTATTGCCAGCATACCTGAAGAAACCCTCCTTGTTACTCTTAACATCCTTTAATATCTTTAACGTCAGGTTAAAGCACCTGGCGCTCCCATGGGTGGGTGAGGGCGTGTGTGTCTGAGCCAGGCACTCCAGCTTTTTCCCTGGGGGAAAGCTCTGGGAGAGCTGTCAGGTCTCGGGCCAGACTCTGGGGCAATCTCGCCACGTCTCAGTGCTATGAGGGCTCGGAAAGCCCCCTGCTTCTGCCCGCTGGCCATGTCTGTGTCCTCACTGTCTGTCAGTGGCCATTACTGCACCGTCCAAGGGTCTGTAACCAAGTGCAGTGCTCACTGCTGACCTGAGTGCTTGGGAGCAGGCTCCCTGCTTAGCCGCAAGAACCAGTGCGCCCACTGCTGTACCCTCCCCATCCTCCCAGCCAGGTGAGGGAAGAAACCACCAACTCCTCCCCACCAGGCGGAAGGGACAGCAAAGGAGGAAAGGGGATTTAACAGCCAAAAGCACTGCTACTTCCAGTACTAATCTGTCCCCCTGTCATTTCCCGTCTTGTGTTCTGCATCGGAAGTGCCTAGCTACCCTTAGGGGCTGGGCAATTGCAATGTGTTAGGAAAGACCAGGTGCTTTGGTGTCAGATGTCCAACTTCAGAGGACTCGGGGTGGGGGTGGGATTTGACCTTCCTCAAGGAACCAAAAAATCCTTCAGAATTGACCTAAAATAGTTTTTCTGTACGTGGCAACATCAACATTGCACCATCCCGTATTTCAGCCCCTTCCAGGGTTCAGTTCTGTGGAACAGTGTTGTCAACTCTTGCAATTTTATTTGAATTTTAATTTTATTGCAAGTCCTGTGATATTTGGTGATTTTCTTACTACCCCAGCGGCTGGACTCAAGAGAGTGCACGAGAATCTCAGCTTTCTAGTCCTCCTGGCTGTGAGGGAAAGCTGTGAATCTGAGTGCACCCGAACAGCTGAGATGCCGGCAGGCAGAGAAAGAGAACTCAACATTTATTATTATTTTTAAAAACTCTCATGGTTTTGGGGGCCTGGCTCTTGGTTTTTTGAACGCATGGGGTTGGCAGTGCTGCCTGGGGACACTATCAAGCCTGCCTTGCTCATGAAGCTAAATTGAGCTTCACTTTCAATTCCCCAATTTGCTTTGTCTCATGTCACCATCCCCTACAAAATGATTTGTGTGGTAGGATCTGCTGCTGATATAGAAAATCTCCCCCAGAATCAGTGCTTTCTTTTTTCAGTGTCTGGTATTTTGTGCCTGTCACGTTAGGCACATGGCATGTGCCATAAAGGATCAGGGAATTGCTCTCTTCCTCAGTCGTGGCTTATGCTCCATGCTGCAAAGAAAGGCCATGGGAAGGGAGCTGAATGCTTTCTATCCCCACAGGCAGTGGCTTGCTCCACACAGAAGGTTTGATTGCCCTGCTAGCACTGTGTCTCAGCTTGCCCAGCTAAAAACACTAATTGTGCTTAAAAAAAAAAAACAAAAAACCCAGCCCTTCTAAAAAGCCTATTAGATGGTCTTTCTCTGGCCTTTGTGGTGTTGAATTCCAAAGGTCAACTGTATGGCACGGAAAGAAATATTTCCTTTCCGTTTGAAATATGTTGCCTTTCCACCTCTCTTTACTGCTCTCCAGTTACTGTGTGGGACAGGACAGCAAAGTGGGTCTTACCAGATCTCACTGCACCTTTCCATTTTCGGTATAAAGATTCGCTTACTGCTATCTTTCCTGAATGTGATACATGCCATGCTGTGAGAGATAACACTCATCCTTCTCTGGACCTGAGGAGTATTTGCTGTCTCCCTCTGGAGGTGAGGTGACTGAGCCCGGGAGCAGTGCAACAGCTGCAGCTATGCCATCATGTAACATATGAGGGAGAAAGATCAATGACTTTAAAAAAAAAAAAAAAAACCAGAACCAAAAAACCAAACCAGTGCTGAAATTCCTTGCTTTGGATTTTTTAAAATTTAAATTAAATATTTTATTTTAATTAAACAGAGGTTTTTAAATTAAACCTATTTAAAATTAAATGTGAAATTATGACAAGCTAAGCCCTAAACATGCAATAATTATTAAAACTAAATAAAAATAAAAATCTTAAAAATAAAAGTAGTCCTAAGCAGTACATATTTGCTGCCAAGTTTTAAAGAAAGTCAAACCACTGCACTGGTGGAAGTTAGTGACAAAGCACCTGTAACCGTTGTTTGCTGAAGTTTTTGACGGTGCAGGTGTAGAGAGAATATTTTCTTCATTTTGATTTGTTCAGCTAATTCAGTTCAATGATTAGTTTGTTCGGACTGTTAAGAAACCAGTTGGGAGTTGAAAAAGCAGGAAAGCTTGTTTTCCCCTTCCAATGTATGAATAAAAACTGTGTGAGAAACGATGAGCTCTACTAGTTCTAAACTTTTGAAGGACAAGGTGATCAGCAACAATGAGTACTATTCACTAACTACAGATAATACTTTCCCTGTTTAATAAATCAATTAGTTTTAAACAAAACATATTTTGATAACCTTTTTAATCAACTTTCACTTTCTTGTGTATCCAGCACATTTAAGGTAGTTTTATTTGGTTTAAATACTGTTTTTAGTGTATTTGTACCCCCCTCCAAATAGAGGTTGATGCAAATCACAAATTAAATATTAATCATCCATTAGTAAATAAGAAATGAATCATTCACCATTTTCTAACATCATAATAATGGAAAAATTAAGAATCTGCATAAATGTAATTTAAACTATATAATTGCTTAAATAAACATGAGTAGATCTAATGTATCCTCCTGGTGAGCAAAAAGTGCCCAATTCTAAAGTCTATATTTAGTTGCAAATCAGCATGTTTCAGTGGACACCAACCAATGAGAATCAACTTTTTTTTAGGGAAATAACTAAAAAGTACTATTGCAAAACTATTGCTTTAATAGTTTTACATTCAGGTTTCCCTCTTGCTGATTTAAATAATAGTAAGATCAATTATTTAAATTGTGTTGATTTAAATCAGTCCCCCTGCTGTTACAGAATATAACTGTTTGGGGATTATTCAGAGCTGAAGAGCTCTGTGTAGCTCAAAAGCTTGGCTCTCACCAACAGAAGTTGGTCCAATAAAATATATTACCCCACCCACCTTGTCTCTCTAATATCCTGAGACCAACACAGCTACAATGACACTGCAAACAATAATTTTGTTAGTCACTGTTGCTCTGTTACTCTTCCAAAGTGAGCACCCAGCAGACTCCTATGTAGGAAAGAAACTGTTAAGTAGTACCCTGTCTACTCTGGGGAATGGTGCTCAAACATTCATACCAGTTTGGTTTAACGAAAGTAGTTACAAGGACAGTTCTGAGTACCTGAGCCTGGGCAGTTGCTGCTCCAGCTAGTTTTCAGACTTGTTCTGAATGGACTCCAAAGCCAGCTTGAATGTTTAAGACCATTCCCTGTGTAGACAAGCTTGCATGTTCCTTTATCTTCGTGACACCTGCAGAGAGAACTGGGGTGTGTGTGTGTGAGGTTATGCGGACTTTCCAGTTCCCTATTCAGATACTTTGAGATGACCTACTTCATCCTCTTACCTGAATGTCTCCTCAGAAAGGAGTTCTCTTTCCACAACATGCTGGAGGGCTCTTCCTCTGGGAGTTTGGGAGCTCATGTCTTCTCTCCACCATCCCTCTGGGAACTGGAGCTAGGACCTTCCCTCCCTTGCCTTGGGGCCTCACAGGTAGAAAAAGGTAGATATGAACATGGGACCGGTGTTCCTCTAAGCTCTGCCTGGAGTTACTAAGGTAGGCTGTATGGAGCTAGACCAGCAGGACCTGTGATGTATCCAGTTAGCATATTTGGGTGACCAATAGTCATATTGTATGGGACAGATGATGTTCGGCTTTTCCGTCCCTGCTGGAATGGCTGGTTGTTCGAGAGATTGTCCAGTCACCACATCATCTCTGGATTTCAAGATGCTGGACTTGTCATTCAGCCTCTGACACTGCTCCCTCCGCTCCTAGTAGCATGCCTCTGGCAGTGGCCAGTCACTGATGCAAGAGGAGACGGACTGACCAGCATTACATTTAGTTTTTGAGGTTTTGAGAAAACACCCTCTCTCTCCTGAGGTTTTGTTGCTGTCTCAGTCTGAACCTGTCTCCTATGGGAAGCTGCTCGAATGGCCATGACAGTCCCCAGGCCTCTTAAAAACAAAAACAAAACCACATCACTAGCCTGCTGTTGCTGCAAGACTAACCTACCCGTGGGGGGTGGGTCCTTCCACCTGCGCCCTGGCAAATGGGAATGATCAGCCCACGGTCCCTAGTATCTCCACTCTAACGTTACATAGTGCCTCATGTAGCATGGGCTGGATTATAATGGGAGAGGACTCCACGCTTGCCAACCTAAATGGTTGTCTTTATTAAGAGACCTCTTTACAGAGCTGCTACAACTCTGCAGCTAACCTTCCAGCCAGGTGCACACAGACTGGCTTCTGGTGCCTCCTCTAAACTCCTCTCTCCCACAGCTGGTGCTCCTCCCTCTGAGTTCCATGCAGGTTCCTACAGATAGGACCGGCTATTTGTTCACCTGGCCCCTCCCCTTTGGATGGCAGATACCATTATGACAAACACTATATCAAACTGTAGATAGAGTTTATAGAACCCTCCCCTGCTGTAAGTACTTGCCCTGCACTTTGGCAGTGGCTATTAACTGCCCACCTAGAATTCGTCACTCAGATTTTCTTTCCTAGGTCTGTTACTGATACCCCGGCCTGGAGATTTCCCTATCTCGGCCTGTGCTGCTTCTTTTATAATGCAAGGGTCCTTGTGGCATGAAAATACTGTGGAGGGGAGGAGAGGAACACCTTTGGTATCAATAATCACTCCCCTCCCTTACACACGCAGTCCCCACACTACACACAGCCAGTGGCAAGCTCTGTACAAGCTATAGGCTGCGGGGGGGGAGAGCACTGGGATCCTTCTGAATATGAGCAGTGGGCAGCTCCTTCTCCTGGGGAAGCAGGAATGCAGGAGGAGGTTTGCTGAGAGGCAGCTGTGGCTGCCTTACTCATAAAATCATAGAATATTAGGGAATATTAGAGAATATTCATAGAATATCAAGAGGTCATCTAGTCCAACCCCCTGCTCAAAGCAGGACCAACCCCAGCTAAATCATCCCAGCCAGGGCTTTGGCAACCCTGACCTTAAAAACCTCTAAGGATGGAGATTTCACCACCTCCCTAGATAACCCATTCCAGTGCCTCACCATCTTCCTAGTGAAATAGTGTTTCCGAATATCCAACCTAGACCTCCCCGACTGCAACTTGAGACCAGAGCTCCTTGTTCTGTCACCACTGAGAACAGTCGAGCTCCATCCTCTTTGGAACCTCCCTTCAGGTAACTCCCTTCAGGAATCCTCCCTCACTCTAATCTTCTGCAGACTAAACAAGCCCAGTTCCCTCAGCCTCTCCTCGTAAGTCATGTGCTCCAGCTCCCTAATCATTTCTGTTGCCCTCCACTGGACTCTCTCCAATTTGTCCACATCCTTTCTGTAGTGGGACCCCCAAAACTAGACACAGTACTCCAGATGTGGCCTCACCAGTGCCAAATAGAGGGGAATAATCACTTCCCTCAATCTGCTGGCAATGCTCCTACTAATGCAGCCCAATATGCCTGACCTGGTCTCTGTTTATTGATGACTGTGTGCAAGCCCACTCCAGGTTGTTGTGCAGTAAATCTCTCCACCCGCCCACCCCGGATCCAATGGAAGCTGCTCCCCATCTGTTGGATGGCCTTCTCCTTTGTTTAACCCACTCCTTGGCTTGCTGGGTGTGCGTGGGGGGGATCTAATTGACCCCAGCAGGAAATGTGCCTGGAGTTCTCTTGTGCACAGAGTGAGAAAGGGGCGGCGTGTGACAACCGGTGAGACCAATCGGAAGGTTGTGCAATGTGCTGCTTGTGTCATACAGTGCTACAGCCAGGCAAATCTGTGTTGTTCTGGGAATGCTTCCTTGGGGAGATGCTGGTGGAGAGTACCCTCGTACCATTGGGGCTCTGTATGTAAGTCATAGCGGTAAAGTGAGAACTTTTACAGAGCGTGAGTCATTCTGAAGGGAGACTTTGCATAGAAATACAAGAAATTCCATCCCCACTGGTGACTCAAAGGTATTTGGGGCCACTTAAAGCAGAGGTTTGTGGGACACTTGGTTGGCAAGTACCACTAAATCTTGCCTAGCAAGAGGGACGTGATCTTTACATGTTAGTCTCCTACAATAACTATTAAACGAATATTATTAAAGTTGCAGACTCAGGACTCAAAAACTAGGCAATACAAGAATTAAGGCATCCTGTGTTTATGCATCTTGATGTAATCTTTAATTATTTGAGACCATGCGCTGTTTTTTCCACAGGGCCCCCCCATTTAGTGCCTGGGATAGATAGTGCTTAATGAGTGAGGCACCTGTGTTCAATATTTCTTTTTATCCTCCTCATTCGCTGTGTGGCCTGTATCGTATTTACTGCCTGCCATCCAGGCCCTGCACCAAATGACTGATTGCCTCAGGCTTCTCTCTGGCGCTCAGCACAGCCACAGCTGAGTGCTTCACAGCCATTCACAAATTTCTCAGCAGAATGCCTTTGGGAGGAAGGCCCAGGGCAAGGTCTCACTCTGGCACCAGGGCAAATTCCAAGTCCCTGTTTCACACCCAAGAGGCGCTGTTGTACAGAGCCAAAATGACCTGTTTGAATTGTCTTTGGCATTGTCGTTGCTCATACTTTAAATAAAAAAATTCCACCTGGAGCAGAGAACAAATGGCCAAGTACAGCCCCAAAGGTTAGTGCTTGCCCACTTGGAGGAAACTGAAAATCGAGGGTGAACAGTGGAAAGATTTGGGCAGCCGCAATGACAGCTATATTGCGCCTCCTCTGACAAACCAGTTGCCTAGGCTTCCAAGTGCCAAGCGTCTGGCCTGTCTTTCATGAAAAGAAGAACTTCCGTGTTGAATTCAACACACTGCACTGGGTGGTCTGAGTGAAACAACTACTGTGGGTTTCAATGCACAATCAGATTTCGGTTCATTGTTACATCCTGATTTGGGGTTGGCATGAATCTCTGGATTTTAACTAACTTAAAAGCTGCTTCCAAGATGTATTTCAGTCCTTGAGTAATTTGATAAAAGCCAGTGTCGTAAAGATTTACAAACACAAGCCTTGTTCCCCAAGCTGTGCCCAGTGCTGCTGATGCATGTCGCAGGCTGTCCTGGCATAGAGTGCTTTTTAGGCTAAAGTTGTTGAACCACTTCAGTTGTGTGTGGTTTCCAACGGAGCTGGAAGGATAGGTAGAGAAAATCTGTGTGTTCCGGCCTGTCTTGTTCTTTCTGTTTTCTTTAAAAATATATATTCTGGCAAAGAAATGACTCAATGCAGGGAAGGGAGGAATTGGGGTAGCCCCAAAGGAAGTCTTCGTGTTTGCTAAAGGCAAGTTCCTGCTTAGATTGTCTTAATACTTGGACAGCTAGCATCCTGCTACACTGTGGCTGGCAGCTCAGCCTGGACAGGGAGCTCCTGATGCACTAGGTGAAGGTTAGTAATTATTTTCCGACATACAGATCCTGTGCAGTAATTCTTGCGCTCTGTGTGTGGCCAGAAACCCGCACAGACTCGGCGAGTGCTGTCACTTGGGCGTGTATGAATGTGCAGGGATTCCCACCTGCTGAGATGAAAGCATACCCCTTAGAAGAACTGTTGCTACAGACATTCAAGCTCTGGAGGTTGGATGCCAAATTTAAGGATGTTTCCTTTTTGAAAAGTTATACCAGTTTTCAGCTTTCCTTTTCGCTCTGTGCTCTTGTGTTGCTGTTACTTTTGTTGAAGTAGAATATTTAAAAACGTCAATTAAGGCAAGGTGCATGGAGCTCCAAGACCCAAAGATCACACAGCCATCTCCTTTTCTCCAGTAAGAGAAGCCGTGTAATATTCACCAACATAAGATTTATTTTGGTCATCAAAGCCGTTTCGAATTAGTCAGTTCTGTGGCTCCCTCTAGCGGTCAATTTCTCTTAGTGTACCGATACAGTTTTTCAGTCTCCAAAAGCAGTGTGGTCTGGGGCTGTTTTCTCTTGAATAAATAGTGCAGGATGATTTTGGATCCTTCGTACTCTGGTTTGTAAGTAGCAATATTTAGCATTTCTTTTTGAGCAGCTGACAAAATATTCCTCGAACTGCACAAATTCAGGTAACTTTGGAGAGTGCACTGGTGTCAGTGAAGTGTTCGTGCTGAGGCCCCCGCCTGCGCTTTCTGAATTTAGGCTCCCCATAGAGGACTTTTCAGGAGTCTACCGTCGCCCATTCAAATGTGTGTCCTGGTCTGTCAAGCTGAGCCTATTAAGCATGGCCTTGATGCTGGTGGATTAAAGCTGACTTCCACACCTTCAGCCCTTCCTACTCCATCTGCCTGTACCTCCTCAGCTGCACCACAACCCACTCTCCTGTGCCCCACTGGAGCCTCCTGCTCCCTGCCTGTCTGGCTGTCACTGGGGAGGTCTCCCTGTCCCTCACATCGTCCCAGCGCGGAAGCACAGCGGTTCACATACAACTAGAGAAGGGAGGAGTCTCCTCCCTTTGGAAGCAGCCTCTGGGCCAGTTACCCCCATTGCTATTAACTGTTTTGGGTCTCCTTCCTCTGTCCCCTACTCTCCAGTCCCACCATTAGCCAGCCTGCTCGCTGCCTGGCGCTGGTACCTCCTCTCCCTTCTGCCCCTCGCTCCACGGCAAGTCATCTCTGATGGAGCAGGGAGCGCCGTCACCTCCTTGGCTGTTGCTGGTCGGTTCTGGCTCTAGCCCTGGCCGTGCTAGGGGAGAGCTTGCAGCCCCTGCCTGTGAACTGGGAGAGAAGGGAGGAGCTGGGGAAGGGTGAATGGATCTACACGGGGCAGCATCCAGCATTGAGGCACTGCTGATCAAAGCCCCGCTGAGACGGACAGGCTGCGTATGGGAACGGGCGCCGAAAACAGTCCTTTGCTCTGAGCTGAAATTGGGAACGCGCAGAAATGGCTCTCAGGCAGCCTCTAGCAGCATCTCAGCATCAATCACGATACCACTCAAGCCACAGCCAAGGACAGGCCTGAATGGAGAGCAACTGTCCGTACGGGGTGTAAACCCTTGGAGAGACAGGTGCAACAAACTTCAGCTCTTCAGTGGGAGCCTGCATGTGCCTGTGTGACATCCGTTCGTGACCTTGTTTCTGGCAGTCGGCCTTACAGCCGCCAAAGAATAGGTGAGAGGCCGGGACCACCTTGTCAGATACGACAGACAGCCATGATGGCTTCAGCCAGGACAGGCCCTGTTTCTCCTCTCCAGTCCTCTGTCAGCATTCAAGAGGTGTGGGGTGGAGGCCTGCTACACAACCACCTTCGTGGGCCCCTTCCGGACCCCGTTCTCCCTTGGTACCCCCAGCCCTGTGCTTTCCGGCCTGTGACTGCGTTCCCAGCCCGACTCACCCTCCCTGCAAGCAGCATGTGGTCCTTCCTGCCCCATGGTCACTGGGCTCCCTCCTCTCCGTGCGCACAAGGTTGGCATGGGGAGCTGCGTGGAAGAGGCCGCTAGGGGGTGCCTGTGGGCCTGGGAACGCAGCTGTCTTGGCTAGGCCTCCCCGGCTGGGCGTGGAGCAGAGCCTTGCTGCATGGCAGAGATTCTTCTTCGCGATGTGCCCCTTGGGTGGAAGTGCCGCCCCACCCGCGAGCAGCCCTGCGTGGCTATTCGCTCAGGTCCCCTGGCTGTTAGGCCCTAGGTTTGGCTCCCCCACCCCGCCCATCCCCAGCTGCTCTGCCAGGCCAGCCCTTTCCCCGAGGGCGAGGGGGGAGCTGCTCCCAGAGTGTGTGCCTGTGTGTGCAGAGACAAGGGGGTTGTGGGGTGCTCCAGCCAGAGGCACCGGGGGGAGGGGGTCTGTCATCGCAATGCCTGGGATCTTGTCCAACAACACCCACCCCCCGCCCCAGCACTGAGACAGCAGCCGTAAGCCTCGCACAGGCGTTTCAACCTGTCCCTGCAGGCGTGGGCCCAGGACCCCCGCCCCCATGGCTACAGATGTGGGAGCACTGTCTGACCTGTGGTGTGGGCAGGAATCCAGAGAGCCCGTCAATCAAGCTCGCCTGCCCCTCTGACTTGGCGCTCCTGGGTTGGGCTGTGCCCGAGGGGTGTCTGTGAGCAGGGATCTGGGGCTGTGACCCTCACTGGCTCTGCCACGGCTGTTCTGTAACAGTGGTTCCCAAACTGGGGGGCACGGAGGAGCATTTTGGGGGGGGTGCGGTGGGGCCTTGGCCAACCCCTGGAAGGGGTGGGGAGGGAGCGTCATTCAGCCCTACTCTGCCCCCAGCTCCACCCTGCACCCACGGCTCCGCTCCTGGTCCCGCCCCCAGCCACGGCTCCCAACCACAATTCCCAGCCCCTGTTCTGCCCTCTTTCCCTCTCTGCCCCCAGCCCAGTTCCACCCCTAGCTCCACCTTCAGCCCAAGCCCCTCTGCTGAGCCAACTGTACGGTAATGCCGGGGTGGTGGTGGGACAGATTCCATTGCTGATAAGGGGGGGCGTGACAGGAAAAGTTTGGGCACCACCGGTGTAACAGTAAGGAAGCCAGTGCTTTGCCTTTTGGCTTACCAGGGTGATGGCAGTAGGAAGAGCCCAGTGACAAATCCCCTGCCTTTCTCTGCCCCAGGAATCCCACCACACCCAGAATATATTAACCTCCAAAGTGCAATGGCAGCCGTTCAACAGCACAGAGATATACTGCATGGTAGGTCCGCGCAGGAAGTGAAAGCGGATCTGGTATCCAGCGGCGAGTACTTGGGCTGTTGTCCCAGCTGGAGTTTGCTCGGGGCACTGGGGCTAACGCTGTCAATTGGAGGCTAAGAGCTGTGACAGAAACCCTGCCTTGGATCTTCGGAACTGGCCTCCAGTTCGGCATGTGGCGCTAACTTCAAGCACCTGATCCCGTCTGCAGCCATTCGTTTCACGGCCTGGGTGCGCTCACCTGGACCAGGAGACTGGATGTCTAAATACTCAGATTTATGACTGCAGCTTATTCCCGTCAGAACTGAAGGCCTAGAGCATGCCACAGTCCCGTGGTCATGAAGTTCCTTCTCGACCATTTTTGTTGCTGATCTTTCAACTTCACTGGTTTGTCCCGCCTTTGGCAAAGTTGAGTTTTGTGTGTGCATGCCTGGATGTCATTGTGACTGTGGTGGTCAGCAGCAGGGCCCCGGCTTCTCTGAGCTCAGCCACCCTCTTCTCCTGACCCCAGCGACCACACGTCTCCCAGTGTGTTCAGCCTGGGGCCTCCTGCTGTGACTGCCAGCCAGTTGGGCTGAGACCATGGACAGAGAGCTGCTAAACCTGGGGCCCAGGAAACATATTTGTGTCTTTGAAATTGGCTGTTGGACACACAGGGGACCTCCCTTCCCTGTATGAGTTAGTTCTTTTAACTTCAGTCTTTGCACCAGGAAAAGTGTTTGTTTTAGTTTAAATAAATACCTAGAATTTGGGAGAAGAATGCACAGAAGAGTAAACCGCAGGAACAAATAAATTGCAGCACAAGGTGGCCAAACCTTCCAGATGTGAAATGTATGGAACGCTAAGTGCTTTTGGGCTTTGCATGGAGAGATTACAGGAGGGGAAGCTGTCTCACATGGATGGGCTTGGCGGACATGGTTAAGTAGTGGGGACCTGTCCAAAATCGCAAGTGTGTCACAGCATCCCTCTCGTCCAGAAGTGGGGGCTCCAGAGCCCAGTTTTCCTTACAGTGCCACACTATATGCAGAAGAGAAGGTGCTAAGATCTTGCTTCTGTTATGTATCTCACAGCAGCTGGGGTGGGCTGGGGAGCAGGGTCAGAGTGTGACCCAGGGTCTACGGAGTGGGGGAAACACACCTCTTATTTGTGTAAATGAAATCCTCTTATGACTGTGCAGAGCTGAAGCCCTGCATTACAGAGAAGCAGTTCCCTGAGCAGGAGCGTGGAGGAAATGTCAGACACGCTCTGGGCCTTCTGGCAGCGCTGTACGGAGGTTGTTCCACACGGCCAGCCTAGGAAATAATCCTGCCTGCCTGTTGGTGGAAGCAGTGATGGGGGAGCTTCTCATACTCCTCCATTCTACCAGCCTTCAGCGCGTGGTGAGCATGGTGAAGAGTCTCTTGTCAGAGGTCCCCAGGCTGGGAGAAGAGGTCCTGTTCTCGTCTTGCCGTGGGACATCTTATTTTCCGTGATGGGCATGGACCTAAGGTCTGCTTTTTTGTGGTGTGAGAGGCTCTGATGTTGATGTAGTAAATTGGCCACTAGTACACCTGTTGTAAGGGGCGGCTCTGGGCTGCCTTCCTGGAGGCCAACAGTGGAGTAGGCAAAGCGGGTGACAATGCTGCTGGGCTGTAGGGGCAGGGCGAGCTGGCTGCATGCAGTCTGGCATGGTTCCCCTCTGACCTGGTGGAAATATGGGTTTGTATCTAGCTTTGGGCTGGGTGGTGAGGCGCCTCATTGGGCCGGGAGCCAGTTCCCGGTGTACATCCCCTTCCAGCCCCTCAGCGAGTTGGTCCGGCTGGCTGGGGAAAGCCGTGCATGGATGCATGACCAATGGTAACGCGGAGGGGTAGGACGGGGCGGCTCAGCGCAGCGTGTGAGTTGCCTTTGATGAAGGGAGCGGTTTGAAAGTGGAAAGGAGGGCATGAGTCTGGGAGGGGAATAACACAGTGGGGCAGACCTGGGCAGTCTGATCAGTGTCTGCTTTGGGACTGTCCATGCGTCTCCCTCTGCAGGAGCACAGAGGGTGGTCGGTGAGATCGGCACACTTCCACCAGCCTCTTCAGGACTCGTTCTCTCTCTGGATGTCAGCGCCGTGGTATCCGAGCAGCTGGGGAGGCCCAGGAAGTGGGGGAAGAAAGGCAGCAATCTGCAGATGCTCTGCCAGGACCCCTCAAACGTGTGTGCCAGATCTCTCCTGGCCGCCGCAGAACCAGCATGGGCATGGTGTCGGGGAATACTGGCTGGCCCTACGTCCCATTCAGAGAGAGGGAGGCAGTAGCTCTCTCACCCCCGGCACTGCTGGAAACAGCTGGCCGGGAGCACTGGTGCAAGAGGGCAGTGTGGGCTAAGGGCTAGAGCAGGAATTGTGCCCCACAGCACTGGGATGGCTCAGGCTCAGCAGCTCCCCGCAGCAGGGAGAAATGAGACTAGCTCATGTGCAAAGCAGGTCCCGTGCTGCTTTCTCGTCTCTGAGCCAGACTGACGCTCACACGGCCCTGGGCAGCCGCAGCCCCCAGAGTGCCTGGGAAACGTGTTGTCCAGGCAGGCCGCAGGTTGCCACCCTGCGGCCCTGGCTGTCAGGAGACACCATGACAGAACCGCGGGAACGGTTGAGAAGTGGCGACACCAGTTCCACCATGCTCCGAGACGGCTGGTGAGGGGCTCGCCGCAGTGCGTTCGGGGACAGCCGCCCAGGACCAGCACGAGCCCCTGCTCCCAGGCTCACCCAAGGGAAGCGAGGGGAGCAGCGCTGGCGGTTTGAGGGGCTGGAAGCGGGTGGCCCGTGAGTGTTTAGTGACTGAGTCCCTGAGAGGCCTCTCAGGAGGGTGTGGCTTGGACCGGGCGGGTGTCTCGTCACTCCCTGACTGCGGCTTCTCTCTCTGAGAGGGAGCAGTGGGGCAGTGAAGGCCCAGGCGTTCCATGAGCAGCATCCTGTGTGCTCGTTAGCTTCCTTGCATGTTATCCTGGGGGAGACCGAGCTGGAGGGGGTGGGGAAATCAAAGGCCCTCTCTCTCCTTTCGAAGCATTGCCGGGCGGGAGCTGCGCTCATACCAGGGAGCCTGCGATCCCTGCAAGCTCAGCGCCCATGGAATGGCTGAAACATACAATGTGTGTTTAGTGATTCACCCCTATAGCTGGCAGCTTATTGTCATTTTTAAGTTCAGTACCTCTTTTAAGGACACCTCATGGCGTGAGCAATGCACTATTCTCCCTGACCCTCCAGCCTCAGCCAGCAGCAGGGTTTGAACTCTGGGGCCTGCCGAACCCCAGCTCTGACCCTTGCTGCTTGAGCCGCAGGAGCAGTTGCTAATCTCTGTAGAGCAGCCCGTTGGAAGAGGTCTGGAGACACTTTCCTGGTGCATTACGCAGCTGCTCTTTAGTCGGAGCTCAGCACTAGTGACCCAGAAGCCAGGGCTCTGTCCTTGGCTGTGGCAGGGAAGTGATGCTCAGTGGTTGGACATGGGGTAACCAAGGCTGGAGGATCCACTCTGCAAGATAGCTTGTCTTGTTTAAAGTTTGGGTCTGCCATGTTAGAGACCGGGTCTGCTGGGCACTCACCTTGCATAACCTCTATTAACCTATTGGAAACTGGGGAGGGGAGCATGCAGCAGCTCACTCCTGACTGCCTCCTAGGGGTGGCGTCTGGCCTTGGGCCGTCGTAAGGGTAGTGAAATGCAGGGGAACAAAACAGCAGCTTGAAGGGGTGGAGTTTGGACTCGTCGTCCCCTCGTTCCCAGTTCCGAGAATATTCCCTGATGTTACTGGGGAGTCTGACGGTGTCTCGCTCCCATTGTGATTTTGGGACTCGTTCTCTCTGTGCAGTTTTCATTCGAACCGTGCTCAAAGGTTCCATTCCGAGGCCTGACTTTGGTGTTGCCATGAGCCTGTTGCTAAATGAAAGTTTAAACCTCCTGTTAAATTGACATAGCTAAGACAACCTTAACAATGGGGTCATGGCCACCTTCAGTCTAATCGTGTGTTAAATGTGCTCGCTCTCTCTGCTGCATTGCATCAGCAGGTAAAGAATAACCATTCTTCTTTGAGTAGCGTTCCTATGGGAGCTCACTTCAGGTGCACGTGTCTTGAGCCCTTGATTGGAGATTTCTAGTTAGCACTGCCCATTCGGCCTGTGTATGTACCTTATGCCTCTTCATGGCAGGCATAGAGGCTATGTAGCAGTGAACAGACGAACCACCCTCAGTTCCTTCTCTACTGCCTTGGCCTGTGACGTTATGCTAGCATGTCCACCTAGTGCATACTCAGCTAGAGCGTACATGACCTTCTCTTTATTTTCCTCTCAAAGTTAGTTAGGTTAGAGTTGTTGTTCGTGTTAGTATCATTAGTTAGTTTAGGTGAGGGGGCTGTTTTCCCCCGGGAGACTTGGTCTCTCCTGGCAGGGTATGCCTGGTTCGTCAGGCTTCAGACGCTGCCTCTCCTGCTGGGAGGGTATGCTGGTGAGCGACAGACGCTCCAAGTATGTCATTGCCTGGAGGAGTCCCACCTCTCCCAGAAGTGCTCTTTTTGTTTGGCCCTGAAGTGCAGGGCTAGGAAGAACAGGGAAATAAAGTTCAGACTGTTGGCCATGGAACGTTCCCTGCCACTGCCCCCTCCACCAGCCCTGGAGGCCACCCCATCCCCTGTACCTCTGTCCTTGGACAGATCAGATCCAACTCCCATTCAACCTCAGGTCATGCTTCTCCTAAGGGAAGCCTTTCGAGCACCCTGGGAAGATGCCCCCAAAATGACTGTGTAGCTAAGGAGGCAGCTTCAGAAAAGACAAGGTCCCTGTCGAACTTTCTCAGCCCCTTCTTGGCTCTCTCGAGTTGTTCCTACCCTGGTATGGAGCGGTGCCCCAGGCATCTCTGGGCCTTTCTGGACCCAGCTCTCCTGCTGGGCCACTAAAAGAGTTCAGTTTCCCTTCTGGGGTGCATCCGTGTCCAGGCCACGTCCCCAGTGGCTGTTGGCAGTGTAGGGTGTGTGGTGGTCGGAGGGGGGGGGGCGGCGATATGGGCTCACCCACTGGTCTGGATCCCAGCCCAAGGACGCTATCGATAGCAGCCATCCGCGGCGTCCCTTTACATAAACCTTAATCGCTGTTGAACTGCCTGGGCCACTTCCCCACGGCCCCAGCACGTCCTTCACCCTGACCTCAGGGCCGTGTCCTGGTTGAGCCCCAGCAGCCAGCCCGGCGCGTCTTCTCGTTCCCCCCCGGCTCTGCCAGCACCGCTCTGTCCGAGGTCCTGCAGCTCCCTAAGCCAGCCAGGCGCCCCAGCCTCGCTCCTCCAGCAAGGAACTGAACTCGCGCTGGTCCTGAAGCTCTTTTTATACTAGCCTGCTAGGTCCTGATTGGCAGCTCCCTGCAGCCCCTTCTGATAAGCTTTGCCCCACACCGGCACTCGGCCTCCAGCAGGGCCTAGGTCACCCCGTCACAGTGACGTTTACATTTACTTTTCATGATGCTACGGGAGCACAAAGTTGTCGTTCCCTGGTGTGGTGCTGACGAGGCCCAGCCACCCTTGTGTCAGTTGGTTTGAAGGCATTAGGAAGAACCAGGGTCTGCCCAGTGGAAAAGGACAAGACTGGTAGCAAAACAGCTTGGTTTTGAGTGTTGCAGGGAGAGAGCAGACCTACTTGGCAGTGGGCTTGTGTTTTCTTCTTTGCTTCGGTTTACTTCACAGTTCCCTGCATCTGGCCTGGCCTTGGTGTGCGCTAACTTGGAGGCCATAGTTCTGGAATGGGGGAGGGAATGGGACAGGCCTGGGGGGAGTGGGCTCAGGTAAGAGGCTTGCACATCGGTATGAAGGGGTCTCACTGCAGTGCTGCTGAGCGATGGCGAAAAGTCGGCGTCAGCACTTTCACCTTCCTAAGCACGACAGCAGGACTCCCGCATTGTCCTTCCGCACCAGAGCCACACAAAAACACGTGGCAGGAGGAAGCACCATGGAAACAATTAATACAGCTTAACACCTGCATGCTCACGTGCCTTGCTGAACCAGGACGTGGATTTGTCACCTTGTGCTGTGAGGGCGGGAGCCAAACTCACTGAAGTCAGTAGAAAGGCTTTCATTGACTTCCGTGGGCATTTATCGGGCCCGCAATATTTCTTCTCTTCCATTGCCTGTGTGAGGAGATGCAGCATTGACTAATGGGGAAAGATCCCCGAGGTATAAGCAGGGATGGTCTGCTGGGCGTCCTTCAGGTGCTTTGCTGCCCCACTGCTTTTCAAGTGGTTTTGTGCAAAGGGGCTTGGGAGTAGGATGTGTGGACAGGAACCCACAGGGCTGACTGCCCTTTCTGTGCAGATGGTTTGGTAAAACTCTAGCACTGGAAATGGGCAGGCAGCTGCATGAGTAGGTGACTCCCTGCATTCTATCCAATGGTGTTTGTGACTCTAGAAGGACTAAATTTAGTCATATAACTGTCTTTTATTTATTTTGTAGGGAGAACTAATGTGTGCCCTTCTTAGGGCTATGCCCATGGGTGCAGCCTGCAAGCCAATGGTAAGATATGCTGCAGAATCCATTGGTTCCCTCATTGGCTTACCCTTGTCGGACTGGGTGGTGGAATTGGTTAAAACTGGTGACCACTGAAATGAATCACAGTAACATTTTAATTGATATACATGGGAAAGGAGCACCTGTGTTCTCACAGAGAGGCTGCCAGGGCATCATTGCCAATCACGCCTTTTCGTTCCCTGCTCTACAGGGACCAGCTGTTACTCCAAAGCATAACAGATTAGAGCAACGAATAGGAAGCAAGAAACAGCTGCTGGGCCCCTGGGATGCCTGAGTGGCATGGCCATTGGGAAGTATCCAAAATGTACTTTTATCAAACTCTGTAAGACCAGGTTTAAAAGTGAGCCAGACAGATTTGTTTTTAATAGATGTTAGGTATTTGAAAGAGTGACCCTGTGAGGGTGGAAGCTCCGTGGATGGAGTCTGCTCCATTGTGGCCCTTTGCATCAGAAACTTATACAAAAATATTACAAATGTGTGCAGCATCCCTTGCTCTTAGTGGGATCCCATGAAGACTCTAAAGCAAATTAAAGTAGTGACTAGTTTATCACTGGCCAAACAGAAATGGCAGAAGTGTTTGATAAATACTTCTGGTCTGTATTTGGGAAAAGGCCAGGTGATGTAGCCATATCATAAGATAACACACTTTCCATTCCACGAGAGACTCCAGAGGGTATTAAATAGCAGCTGCTAAAGTAAGACATTTTAAAATCAGCAGCTCCAGATAACCTGCATCCGAGAGTTTTAAAGGAGTTGACTGAGGAGCTCTCTGGATCATGAATGTTGATTTTCATTACGTCTTGGAGCACGGGCGATATTCCAGAGGACTGGAAGAAAGCTAACGTGCAGGTATTTAAAAAGGCTAAATGGGATGACCCAGATAATTATACGCCTGTTAATCTGATATTGATCCCAGGCAAGATGTTGGAGCAGGGTATTGGACTCAGTTAGTAAAGAATTAAAGGAGGGTAGTGTAATCAATGCAAGTCAACGTGCGTTTACGGAAAAAAGATCCTGTCAAACTAACTTGATATTTTTTTGGAAGAGATTACAAGTTTGGTTGATAAAGGTAATAGTGTTGATGTAGTAGACTTATGCTTCTTCTGTAAGTCATTCGAGTTGGTACAATGCATATTGATAAAAAAAATTAACATGTCACATGAAATGGATTAAAAACTGGCTAACTGATAGGTCTCAGAATGTAACTGTAAATGAGGACTTGTCATTGAGCAAGTGTGTTCTTAGTGGGATCCCGGCTCTATGCTATTTAACATTTTCATCGGTGACCTGGAAGAAAAAATAAAATCATCACTGATAAAGACTGCAAATGACAAAAAATTGGGGAAGTGGTACAGAATCATGAGGACTGGTCATTAATTTAGAGTGATCTGAATTGCGTGGTGAGCTGGGCTCAAACAGACCTTTTAGTACATCTAAAGTGTAAATGTGTACATCTAGGAACAAAGAACGCAGGCCATACTTACAGGAAGCAGAGACTCTGAAATAGAGGTTGGGGTCATGGAGGATAATCGGTGGCACATGAGCTCCCAGTGTGATGCTGTGGCCAAAGGGGCTAATGGGATTAAACAGGAGAATCTCAAGTAGGAGGGGAGAAGTTATTTTATCTCTGTATTTGGCACTGGTGTGACCATTGCTGGAATCCCGTGTCCAGTTCTGGTGCCCCCAATTCAAGAAGGATGTTGATAAATTGCTCTTCACTAAATTGTGTCAAACCTTGGGCAGTTACCCTCCTTCTTGAACCTTCACCTGCCTGGCTGAGTGTGCTGTTGCTCAGATTGTGAGCAGCTTTGAGCAGCAGAGACAGTTCCTCCTTCTAGGTTTGTACAACACCTAGGACTTCGGCGATGCGGCAAATAAGTGCTTTAAATAGCAATCAGCTCTAAGGGTAGCAAACCCGAAAAGACATTTCAGCCTCATCAGTGCTCTCCTTCTGATACTAGTGGTTTCCCTTAGGACTGAGCTCCAGGGAGATTTCGTCAATGTGAAGCCATGTGTCTGGCTCCTTGCATTCTCCTTCTTGGCTCCGTGGTTTTCTCTATTCTCTCCTCTGTAGAGTGACAGCCTTCCTTCCCAAATCCCAGACACCTCCCCTTCTGCCCCTCCCCTCCTGGCCTTTGCATCTGCCCTCCTCCCAATACACAGACCGTTGTCCTTCCCCCGCCCACCCCCATTCAGCTTTCCTAGGCTCCTAGCACTCCACTTCTCCCCTAGCTGGCTGCTCATCTGACTTCCGGGGTCAGCCCGTCCCGCAGGTGATACAGAAATGAGAAGCCAATCAGCTTGTCTCCAGCCCAACTACTTATTTTTTCAATTAGCGTCCACATATTACCGGTCTTTGAATTGTGCAACTGGAAGTGTAGTAGCTACACCTGAAGAAGAGCTCAGTGTAAGCTCGAAAGCTTGTCTCTTGTACCCAGAGGTGATGATTCCAGTAAAGAAAGTTAGCAGAGAGGTTTTTCACTCCTTTATGGCTAAGTAACAGAGCACAATCTCTCTTCAACACTGGGATACATACCAGATGTAATGTCTGTTTTTCAATGGAACTTGGGACTCAAACATAAAAATTTCAAGCATTAACTTAAAGTAAGATCCATGGTACCTGTGTACATAATCTGAAGTCACCCGGTGCTATTTCATATCACAACACACCCACAGAGAAGACGAAGGAAGGAAGATGGATATGACACTGTGGCCAAAAGCCGTAATGTGGTCCTGGGATGCCGTGACATCTGAACACTGATAAATTCAGAGCTGGAAACCAAACCAGGAAACCTGTGTGTCAGTGCTGTTCAAGATGGGTGTTTGAGTTGTATGGATGTGTTCAGAGTTTAGACTCTAAAATGCTTGTAAGTTGCTGCGTGCATTAATCTTACTTGTAATGTCGGTATCCTGTGTTATAAGGTAATATGTAGGTTTTGCTTTATAATCATAAAAATGCCTGCTCTGAACTTGTGAACCTAGGCAGGAGAAGTGGTTTTCCCTGCCCATCCAAAAGAGCTCTCCAGGCTAAATGGCCATTGTGGAACATCCCAACACAAAGGCTGATTTAATAGCACCTTCATTGGTGTAAGAGGGCCATGTATGAGAGAGTACGTCCCATCAGCTTGAATTGTGAAAGAGGGAAATAAAGGTAGCTGACATGAAGATTTCCATCTCTTTTCTGTTCAGATTATTTCAAGGGCTGGAGCTAAGAAACAAAAAGCAGAGATCTCCAGGGTCAACCTGGGTTAGCCCTGAAAAGACAGTGCTGACAGATTACTACATCTCTGTCACCTTTGGGAACCATTGACTGAACTCATTTGTGGGTATGTGTTGTCTGCTTTAACCTGTAAATAATGGTCTCATTTCTTTTAATTAGTTAGTAAATCATAGAATATCAGGTTTTGGAAGGGACCTCAGGAGGTCATTTAGTCCAACCCCCTGCTTAAAGCAGGACCAATCCACAACTAAATCATCCTGGCCAAGGCTTTGTCAAGCCTGACCTTAAAAACCTCTAAGGAAGGAGATTCCACTACCTCCTTAGGTAACCCATTCCAGGGCTTCGCTACTCTCCTAGTGAAAAAGTTTTTTCCTAATACAGATGCTCCCCGACTTACGCAAGCATTCCAATCTGGAACACCTCGCATAACTCAAATTTTGCATAAGTCGGAAACGTATCTCTGACCATTTCTCGCAAAAAAAACCCCAACACAACCTCCTATTTCTAGTTTACGGAACTTTTTCCGTAAGTGCGTATTTGCGTAAGTCGGGTTTGCGTAACCCAGGGAGCGTCTGTATCTAATTTAAACCTCCCCCACTGCAACTTGAGACCATTACTCCTTGTTCTGTAAATCCTTAATTAGTTTACTAGAGGATTGGCTATAAGCGAAGTTCCCTCTGAGCTGTGCGGCCGCATAGCAGGCTATCAAGGGTCGCACAGGTGGGGAGAGGCGCCTCTCCCCCAGTCCCAGCCTCGGAGCTGCCAGGGCCGGGGAGAGATGTCTCATCCCCAGCACCTGTGCCCTAGCCCTGAGCCCCCTCCCGCACCCCAAACCCCTCATCCCCGGCCCCACCCCAGAGCCTAAGCCCCCTCCCACACTCTGAACCCCTCAGCCCCACCCCCGCCACACATCACCTCCATATTGGTGCAGGTAGCAAAATTCATTCTGCACATGGATGTAAAAAATTAGAGGGAACATTGGTATAAGAGTTGTCTCTGGTGTGAGATCTAAGGTACAAATTGACCTGGGGTCAGTGACTGGTCTCTTGGGACTTACACCAAAAATCACAAAATATTCAGGTTGTTCTAAGTGACCATTTATCACTAAGTCCAGCTTGCCTGGGTGGCAAGATAGACTGGAGCGCTTAAGGGATCTGCTTGTGACTCCATGGTAAGACTGTTTCAGTGATCCAAGAGTTCACATTTGTTACTGGGTTGGTGAAATCTAATTATGGAACATACCACCGGTTTGGGGGTGTCGACAGTCTCCCCGAAGGCTGGCACTGTAAGTTGAGAGACCCTCCAGACAGTGTAACCGATGCATAAGCAGGGGAATCTCAAGTAGGAGTAGAGAGGTTATTTTACCTCTATGTTTGGTACTGGTGTGACCACAGCTTGGAATAGTGTGTGTCCGGTTCTGGTGCCCACAGTTCAAGAGGGGTGTTTGTAAATTGGAGAGAGGTCAGAGAAGAGCCACAAGAATAATCAATAAGGATTAGAAAACATACTTTATAGTGATAGATTGATGGAACTCAATCTGTTTGGCTTAACATAGAGAAGGTTAAGAGGTGACTTAATTTCAGTCTATAAGTACCATGTGATTGGGCCACACTGTAAGGGGTCAGTGGAGTCCTAGGGAGGCTGAGCAGAAAGCAGCCAATAGGAGGGGGGCTGCAAGGAGCAGCAATCAGGGCAGAGCAGGCCCATATAAGAAGAGTTGCAGGGCAGAGCCGGTTCAGTTGCTCCCTGGAGGACAGGCTGCTTTACAGACAGACAGAAGAAAGCCCGCACTCTGGACAGAGCAGTGCTGATAGCAGGGACCATGGGAGCTAGGGAAGAGCTCCTGGCTGGCTGCAGGGATTTGCAGACTCAGGCTCTGAGGCAAGGGCGAAGAAGGAGCTGGGGCTGCAGGGAAGTGCCCATGGAAATAGATTGAGAGGTTGGAGAGGACGCAGCACGTGGCTACTATCTTACAGGGTCCCTGGGCTGGGACCTGGAGTAGTGGGTGGGTGGGTGAGTCTGGGTCCCCCCATACCCATTCACCACTGAGGAAGTGGCCTGACCGTCAAACTGCGGTACTGCCTGCTCCGGAAGAGGGAGCTCACAGAGTGCTGCACAGCCGGAGGGCTGTGTCCTGAAGAGGACACCGTGATCCTTGAAGTGACATGGGTCCAGGAGCAGAAGTGACAGCAGGTGAGACACCACCGGGAGTTGGCATCCTGACCTGCGGAGCTGATCCACAAGATGACCAGCAGGAGGTGCTAGCGTGCTGAGTTGCACTCCATCACCGACCTATATGGGTAACAAGTATTTAATAATAGGCTCTTCAGCCTAGCAGAGAAAGGTCTAACACGATCCAGTGTCTGGACGTTGAAGCTAGACAAAAATCAGACTGGAAAGAAGGGGTGTATTTTTAATGGTGAGAGTAATTAACCATTGGAACAATTTACCAAGGGTCATGATGGATCATTGACAATTTTTAAATCAAGGTTGGATGCTTTTCTAAAAGATCTGCTCTAAGAATTTTGTGGGGCAGGTCTCTGGCCTGTGCTATACAGCAGGGGTTCTCCACCTTTTTCTTTCTGAGGACCCCCCCCACCCCCAACTTGCTATTAAAAACTCCACGGCCCACCAGTGCCACGACAATGTTTTTCTGCATATAAAAGCCAGGGCCAGTGTTATGGGGTAGCAGGCAGGGTAGTTGTCTGGGGTCCCACAAAGCTAAGTTGCCCAGGCTTCGGCTTCAGCCCCAGGTGGCAGGGCCCCGGGCCCTGCATGACGGAGCTTCGGCTTTCTGCCCTGGGCCCCAGTGAGTCTAACAGTGACCCTGCTTGGCGGACCCCCTGAACCCTGCTTGCAGCCTCCCGGGGCCCCTGGATCTCTGTTTGAGAACCACAGGACGTCAGACTGGATGATCAGATCAGATGATCCCCTTCTTGCCTTGGGATCAAGGAATCTGTGAATATCCATAGCAACGAAGAATGTGCTGGGAGTCTGGGATAATCCCTTCGCAATGCACCCCTGCCAGTGCACAGATTCCGGCAGGCCCTTTCTCTCCAGCGTTGGTGGGAAGAGTCTGGGCCACTCCTGCCTGAGAATCCCCTCTTTTCAGTGAGGGGTTGGTATGTGTGGCCCGTCCAGCAGCCTGATTGGCTGAATATCTCGTGTGTGACCTGAAATGGGACCTGCTCCTGCACCCCCTGCTCTAGCAGCCAAGGCCTGGAATCCTTCCTGCGGCCATGGGCCTGAACTGCCCTTCCACGCTGTCAACTTGCTCCCACCCTCCACGCGTTCCTGTTCCTTCCCTCCGGAGCTCCAGCTGCTGGGAGCCTGCTGCCCGCTAATGAAGTGCAACCTGCCCTTTCTTGTGGCCCTTGCCAACTATTCAACGGTCTCAGCCCTTGTGTAGGTCAGTGCTGGTCAGTGCATTTAGGAAGGAATTTAGAGAACAGCCTAAATGACTGTCCCTTTCAGGTCCTCGTTCTGGTGTGTCCACTATACATGCGAATAGATCCCCTATCCTTGGAGCAAAGTGAATGTGCCAGAAGAAATTAAAATTACCCTGCCGTTAGTGACGACTAACAAACTGTGAAATGACAGCTGAGTTCGATGGAGAATTTGAAACATCAGCTGTTTAGAAGGATTCAAACTCCATCGTCTTGCTGTTTCTAGCAACTTCAGTGCACCCACCATGGTGTTAAGCCTCTATTATACCATACTTCATGGCTTTGGTGGCTTGGCTCCAAGTCCTTTTATAATGTCCTTTGTTACACACTGTCTAAGCCAGATGGCTGACTCTAAAGACCGTGCATCATGTTCGCTGGCCAGTGTGAAATCAAGGGTCCTTCAACCTCCCCTTTTACTGAGCGGGAGGTTGGAGGTTTAACTGAGCTGCTCCATTTCACAAGGCGTGACTTTGGGTTCTGACCCACAGTTGATCTCTTCATCAGAGGCTGAAACCTCATTCTTGGTTCTCATTATGAAACCTCTTGAGGGTGTTTTTTCTTTCCATTTGAACTTTTCACTTTAAGTTGAGTAGCTTTACTGTGCAGCTCTGTGGCTACAGAGGAGCTGCTTCTCTGTGTCTGCTGGCAGAAGTTTAATCCACTGGGGAGAGGCGAGAGGAAATCTAGAAAACTACACTTAGAAATTAGGCTTGTACTGGGCTGTTGACCATCTGGGTCATGACCAAAGTAGGATTGCTTCTTCCTGATGGGAAGATAAACCAAGTATAGTCCAAGGAGACTTGAATCCAGCATCTGGGAAGCTGCTTTCTCTTCCAGAGGAGTCCTTGCTAGAGAGACATGCATGAATTGGCAGTTTAGGAGGGTGGAGAGAATACAGTGCAGCATGGTTTTCCCGGATGTGGAATCTGGGGAAAGGCTGTTCTCACGGATGATAGATTAAACACATCCCCATATTCAGAGGTGGGGCAGGCTGGGAGAAGGAAGGCTGCTTGGCTCCACTTGTCAGTGGAGGAGGAGTGGGAGACGAGTAAAATCATAGAAATTGGTGGGAAGGGATCAGATTTAGTGCCTGAAACTACTTTTGTAACTCTGATTAGATTTCAGGTCAACAGTGTCCCTTTAAATATGCACAGTGCCTGTCTCTGTCTTGGCTGCTCTTGCCTTTTAACGTACAGGAAACTAAAAGTTGACTGAAGAAGGCAGCGCCCAGAAGGCACGGGCAGGCAGGCAGGAGTGCATGGCTTGCACCCAAACCACTGGGATTCTGGGGGTCTCCATCCTGTTGATCTGGATAATCTGGAGAAGAAGGGGCTCAACCCACATTGCCCCACCTGTTTCCCTGGAGGTGATTGTCCCTCCTTTTCCGCAGATGGTGACAACACCCCAATTCTGATGCTCACAGATGTGAACCTCTCCAGGGAAAACAGTGCCTGCAGATTACTACAGCCTTTTCCACGTAACTGCATTTGCTGCTCCTATTCTCCATCCCAGCTGACAAAATATGAAATAACAAATGGCATCCTGAATACATCAACTGCTAATCTGGCCGCTCCACAGGCCTCCCTCCACCCCATCCTGACGAGAGCAGAACGTTACGGTTGCCCAGTGGAGCCCTCCGCGGCCAGCGCATGACAAAACCCTTTGCCCGCTTAATGGTAACTCTGCCGCTTGTGCAGGTGCATCATAGCACAGTCGAATCCCGACAGCCTGGGGGGACCTACTGTGGCAGGCTGACCGTAGCCATAGGCATTAAGGTAAACGTCGCTGAGTTAAGTGCAACCTTACTGAATTAGGGCGAACGCCTCTGGCTGCATGGTATGGAAATGCAATGGTCTGTGGTGTGTGGCCTTGTACGCATCTTCTCGAGTCGGGGGGATATGCCAACGAACCTTCTCCATTTTCAGCCTTTGAAGCCCACTGGAGAGGGATGCACGTCCCAGTTCAAACTGGATTCTCCAGGGTCCACAGACAAAAGACCTTAGCTTAAAACCCAGGCTTTTAGCCAGACTTGGGGCCTTCTTCCTGCTCCAGCAAAGGGACAGGACCCCTGGTCCACGGAGGGCCCCAGTTCTTAGGGGAGAGCCCATAAGACTGGGCACTTGTTGTGAGCTGCAGCTCTGGGGAACTTGTAAGAAGCCCCTGGGGTGGGGTGATGCCTGGTGAGGTAATTAGCAAGTGTGTGGAGGTTTTTACTGTTTTTAATATGTTTTCTCTGTGCTGCTTTGTACCTTAAGAATGAAGCGGGCTTGCTTTGAAAGAGCCATGTGATGATGTCTGTCCATAGCAACCCCTGAAGAGAAAGCAAGCAGGCCTGTTCAGGCAGACTCTCCTTGGTGGGAAACGCACAGTGGGGGGAGGGAACTGGAAATACCCCGGTCAGGAGGGAAGGAGATGCAGGTCTCCACTCCGAAAGGCAGCAGCTGAGGGGTGGAAGCTGAGAGACGTGCCCTTGCCGGACCACGGAGGGGAAATACAGGGGCAGCCGCCTTGAGCTGTGACATTTCTCTATTCCGGTCGGATTTCCTGTGACCGCACGGATGTGTCTTTCCCTGTGCCCTTGCATCTCACCTCTTGTGCTGGAGCGGGAGGTCTGTCCCCGAGGAAGAGCGCCAGCACTTGAATTACCCGGCACGCAACGAAGCCTCGGTACCCTGCGTAGTCTTGCCTCCAAATGGCTGCAGCCTGGAACCGTCAGCTGGCTGCCGCACAGTGTCCTGGTCTGGAGGGTGGTAACTGAGGAAGGAATCCCCTGACAAGGGACTTGAAGCTACCAAGGCTGGTCCCCGGGTATGGGGACTGGCACTTTATAAAAGGGAGGCTCTCACCATCCATCTGAGAAGAGGTCAGAGCCAGATGACAAGGCAGGGCAGAGGGAGAGGGGTGCAGAAGAATCCTGGGTGCCCTGGAGGACGTACAGACCATAGGGCTCTTGAGGGGTGAAGAAACCAAGATAGGGTTCTGCACACAGGTGTGTGGTGTTTCCTGTTGATCTGTATCTCTCTTGTGCCTTGCCTATGAGTGGTCTTGGTTTAGAAATGCCTTGGCACAGTCTGTGTCCCCCATGCTGTGACTGCCATGTGGTTTCTGCAGGGGGGCGAGTTCTCCAGAGGGTGCATGGCTTCCATGGAGCTCTGTGGAGTGGACGACAGCGGCTGGGGAGAGCAGCGCTAGTTTCAGGGCCCGGGCAGTGGGACTGTGGTGTTCCATCACTCGGGAAGGGGCACTAAGTACAAGATCTGCACCCTGAGCATGTATCTAGAAGCCCAGAGCCTGAGACCAGGACTGGACTGTCCAGCCCAGCCAGCTGAAGAGCATGTGGGGTCCAAAGTTTGAGTCTATTGCAGTGTCCACTAGGAGGAGCTCAGACAAGGTTGTAATATACACAATGGTGTTTTTTTTCTTCTGCGCCCTTGCCTCGTGCAGGATGGAAGTCACCCCAAGGCAGAGGGTTAACACAAGATCCGTGCAACTTTTGCATCCCTCACAGAAAGCGTTGATCAGACAGTGCACAGAGAATAAAGACACTGTTCAAGGTGTGCACTTGCCGTTCGTGTGCAGTGCATTGGCTGTGTCCCCTCTGACCTGCTGACTGAATGAGGTTTGCAGTCTGAAGTTGGTATTTGCTGACTTCTGAGTTCTTCCCTTTGTGAGCTTTTACTTAGTTTGTTTGAATGAATTTCCTTGTATTCATTAAGTCAGAAAAAAGACGTTTTGATGCTCATTAAAAGAGAGAAAATTACTTCACAGGCACAAAGTCTTCTTTTAAAAACTTACCAAACAGTTCAACTGAAACAGATTTTCCCGAGACCTTTGTATGTCACAGGTGACGGGTCTGACCTAGAAACTGTCATCTTG
Source organism: Eretmochelys imbricata (assembly GCF_965152235.1). NCBI lineage: Eukaryota > Metazoa > Chordata > Testudines > Cheloniidae > Eretmochelys > Eretmochelys imbricata. The sequence continues at coordinate 80,295,564 of NC_135582.1, read as the reverse complement.
ACATCTTTCGGGAGCAGGTTATTGTGGGAATTCTAACACACTGAATTTCCTCATTTAAATGAAATGTTCGGTCTTGATGTAAAATTAAGACTTATTTTGCATTTAGTATCTCTTGATATTATGCAGAATAATTTGTGCACTAATGACTGTAAAGGCCTGGTAGGCACCTGGAATCCCTTTCTTCGCTGAGTGTTTGGCTTTGCAACTGCTTCAAAATTGTTCCCTTTTGTCTTTCTTCTGCCCAGTGAAAAGTAAGACGAATGGTCAAGTGCAATACTCAGCAGTGAATTCACTGCTGTCTTGTATATCCAGGAGTCTGGACTGTAGGCTTGTGTAGTTAATTTCAGATACCCTAGGAATAAGAAACGTAATTTATGCTAATAGTTTCAATGGCGCAGTAATCGCCGTGGTCATTTAAAAGACAGACACGTGTCCTGGGATCTCGGTTCTGGAGTTGTCCTGCTGCAGGAGCACTCAGGGAAGTTCAGTGAGAAGAAGAACGTTAAATTAATTAGTCTCTGTTATGAGGAGCACCTCGTGAAACCTTTAGCTCTGCCCCCATCTTCCTTGACATTCCTGTTCGGTTCCGCCTGAACTGCAAACCCCTTTGTGTAAGGAACTGTTTCATCCAAGAGAAGGGTGAAGTACATTTTTTCAGGCTGTGTGTCTTGTTTATTTGCAGTCGGTGTCCCAGCGTGTTCTTTGCTCTAGCCACTGAAATCCGGAATGACCTGCAGCTTTCCTCCCTGCGTGACACTGGCTCTCTGGATGTTTTATCCATTTCACCATGAAACAGATCAGCCAGGGTGTATGTCAGAAATGTGCAAAGCGGGTAATGGCGCCCCTGCGAGAGAGGGTATGGACCGAGGGCTGTGCCCATGGATGGAGCTTGAGCTATTCCAGTATCTGGAGCAGAAGGCATCGCTTCCCCTCTGTGGCTGGCTGATGAGAGGCCCTGTCTGTGGGGCATGTTTTGTTTCTTTTTTTCCACTTTGTTCCCTATTGTTAGAAGCCCTGTTTTCTGCTCTCGTCCCTCCCCCCCCGCACTCGTATCCGATGCGGTTTCTCGGGAAGGGACAGGGCCCCAAGCCGTTCCAGGCCCCCCCAAAGTGCTGCACTGATGGTTCAGGACGTAGGGCAGCAGTGGCCCATCCTGAACAGCCCCACTGCTGGATCCTGTTCTGTGAGCAGATACCTGGCTCCTCATGTTCTGGAATGAGCACACCTGAAAAGACACGACATCTCCATGCTGATGACTTGTTCTCGGGGGCCAGGTGTCACAGTGCATCCTGCCCTGGCCGCTCACCTGTGAATGTCAGAAAAGCGCACACACTGTGGTGGGTCTGCCTGCCGCTGCTTGCAGGACTGGGACAGGGGCCGGGATCCCAGAGCAGACCCAAGGTGCCGGCGGATCTGTATGCCGAGGGCCTTACCCAACACCAGCCTGCATTGTGCTGCACTTCACTGAGCAGAATTCCCTCCCTTGCTGTGGTGTCGACTCGTCATGGCTGTGGTTTTAAAAGAGGAACAGAATTCATCTCTTGCTGTTACAGGGCTTCCTGAGTGTGAAGACCGGTTTTGTTGTAAACCTCATTAATTAAATCTGCCAAGACTGTGAGTTTGAAATCCCCCCTTTTGCATATTAAACTGTTTTGACTCCTTTTGGCTAGTTTATGATTAAGCCTATCTCTGCTATACTGAAAATTGTATGTCTGTTGTGATCATCTAGTCTGACCTCCTGTATGACACAGGCCAGAGACATGCCCCACAATGATCCCTGGAGCAGATAGGATAGAAAAACATCCAGTCTTGATTTAAGAATTGCCAGTGCTGGAGACTCCACCGCGACCCTTGGGAAATTGTTCCGATGGTTAATTACTGTCACCGTTAAAAAACTACGCCTTCTTTCCAGTCTGAATTTGTCTAGCTTCCACTTCCAGCCATTGCATTGTGTTACAGAGTCCATTAAATATTTGTTCCACATATTGGTACTTCTAGACTGTGATCATGTCACCCCTTAGCCTTCTCTTTGATATGCTAAATACATTGAGCTCTTGGAGTCTATCATGGTAAGCCGTGTTCTCTGACCCTTTAATCATTCTCATGGCTCTTCTCTGAACCCTTTCTAATTTATCAACATCCTCCTTGGCTTATGGGCATTGGAACCGGACACAGGATTCCAGCAGCGGTGGCAACAGTGCCAAATATGGAGGTAAAATAACCTCTCTCCTCCTACTCAAGATTCCTCTCTTTCTGCATTCTCAGGGTTGCATTAGCTCTTGTGGCCACAGCAGCACATCCGTCTTCCTTCCCAGGTCTCAGAGTGTGTGTTGTGACATGAAATAGCACCAGGTGACTTCAGGTTGGGTACACAGGTATCATGTGTTACTTACTTTAAAGTTAATGCTGGAAGTTTTTTTATGTTTGAGTCCCAAGTTCCACTGAAAACCAGACATTACATCTGGTATGTGTCCCGGTGTTGAAGGAAACATGTGCTCTGTTGCTTAGCCATAAAGGAGGGGAAAACTTTCTTTAGGAAGCTCAGGTGGGGGAGGTAATATCTTTTACTCGACCACCATCTCTGAGTGCAAGAGACAAGCTTTCGAGCTTACTCTGAGCTCTTCTTCAGGTGTAGCTATTACACTTCCAGTTGCACACTTCAAAGACTGGTAATGTGTGGACGCTAATTGAAAAAATAAGTAGTTGGCTGGAGACAAGCTGATTGTTTCACATGCTATGGCTTCTCATTTCTGTATCACCTGCGGGACAGGCTGACCCAGGAAGTCAGATGAGCAGCCAGCCAGGGGAGAAGTGGAGTGCTAGGAGCCTAGGAAAGCTGAATGGGGGCGGGCAGGGAAGGACAACGGTCTGTGTATTGGGAGGAGGGCAGATGCAAAGGCCAGAAGGGGAGGTGTCTGGGATTTGGGAAAAAAGGCTGTCACTCTACAGAGGAGAGAACAGAGAAAACCAGGGAGCCAAGAAGGAGAATGCAAGGAGCCAGACACATGGCTTCACATTGACAAAGTCTCCCTGGAGTTCAGTCCTAAGGGAAACCTTTAGTATCAGAAGGAGAGCGCTGATGAGGCTGAAAGCTGTCATGTGACAATTGTCTTTTCGGGTTTGTTACCTTTAGAGCTGATAGTGTTGGAAATGACATTCCACCGCATCACTGAAGTACTTGTTGTTGTACTTGTATTAGGAACTGTCCTACAGTGAGGCATCCATAGGGGAGGTTTTGGAACAAATGGATAAATTAAACAGTAGTAAATCCCCAGGACCAAATGGGATCCAAGAGTTCTGAAGGAACTCAGATGTGAAACTGCAAAACCACTAACTGTGGTCTGTAACCTATCGCTTAAATCAGCTTCTGTACCAGATGGCTGGAGGGTAGGTAATGTGACACCGATTTTTAAAAAAAGGCTCCAGAGGTGATCTGGCAATTAGAGGCCAGTAAGCCTAACTTCAGTACCAGTCAGTAAAGAACAGAGTGATCAGACACCTAGATGAACATGAATGTTGGGGAAGAGTCAACATGGATTTTGTCAAGGGAAATCATGCCGCACCTATCTATTGAGGGAGTCAACAAGCATGGGTCAAGAGTGAACCAGTGGATATAGTGTACTTGGACTTTCAGAAAGCCTTTGCTCAATAGCCTTTGGTGAGGGACCTTGTCAAAGTAAGCTGTCATGGGATAAGAGGGAAGGTCCTGCCATGGATCAGTAACTAGTTAAAAGATATGAAACACGGGGTAGGAATAAATGGTCTGTTTTCAGAATGGAGAGAGGTAAATAGTGGTGTCCTCCAGGGGTCTGTACTGGGACCGAAGCTGTTCAATATATTCATAAAAGACAATGAAAATCATAATGCCACTATATAAATCCATGGTAAACCCACACCTTGAATACTGCGTGCAGTTCTGGTCGCCTCATCTCAAAAAAGGATGTATTAGAATTAGAAAAGGTGCAGAGAAGGGCAGCAAAAATGATGAGGGGTATGGAACCGCTTCCATAGGAGGAGAGATGAATAAGACAGAGATTGTTCGTCTTGCAAAAGAGAACACACAAGACAAGATCCAGGGGTCACCCGATGAAATGAAGAGGCAGCAGGTTTAAAACAAACGAAAGGAAGTATTTCCTCACATAACGCACAGTCAACCTGTGGAACCAGTTGTGAGGGGATGTTGTGAAGCCCAAAATTATAACTGGCTTCAAAAAAGAATTAGATAAGTTCATGGAGGATAGGTCCATCGATGGCTATTAGCCGAGATGGTCAGGGACGCAACCCCATGCTCTGGGTGTCCCTAGTCTCTGAAGCTGGGAGTGGTTGATAGGGATTCCCTTGGAAGCATCTGGGTCTGGCCATTGTCAGAAGACAGAACACAGGACTAGATGAACCACTGGCCTGACCCAGTATGGCTGGCATTATGTTCTTATGTACAAACCTAGAAGGAGGCACAGTCCCTACCCAAAGAGCTTGCAGTCTGAGCAATAGCCCAGTCGGGCATGCATGCGAAGGTTAGGGAAGGGGGTGACGGCCGGGGTTTGGACCTACTGTAGTGAAGAGCAGGGCGAGGGAGTGGTTGTTCTGGTGCAAGGAGGAGGGGATGTTGATCCAGGCCTGGAGGTGAGAAGGGAGCTGAATGGGCTGGGCAGGAATCTGCAGGGTTTGGAATCATGAGTTAGGCAGTGGGCAAGAGCCTGTCAGGTTAATGAGAGAGGAAGGCTACCGTGTGGGGGGTGCTGGATGGAATCGGAGTCTAATGGAGTATTATGGGAAGGGGGAAAATAAGGGGCCTGTAGGTGACAGGGACAGGAGAGGGGGAGCCATCGCCCTCCCACCCCCGCTACAGTGTTTGCGGGGGAGGGGGGGGCAGGGGGAGGTGGCCTGAGAAATCTTCACCCTTTGGAAACATGGTGTCCAAACAAAAGTAAAATGCAAATGTAATGGACATTCTTTAAAAGCGTGTGTGTGTTCGTTCATAAACAGCTGCGTTGTGACACAAATGAATACGTCTGTTGTCATGGGGTTTAAAGGTTTTTTCTGGGAGTTAAACAGTTGGGTTTGTACAAAGTGAGCCCTGTTTTGTTCTCTGAGGCGCCAGCTCTGCTTGCATTGGTCTCAGATTTTATCCCCCAAGCAGGCTATACTGACCTCAATGAGTGCTACAGAAATCACCCACAGACCCCTGGAGCTGGCCATGCTCTGGCGAATGGGAAAGAATGTGCTGATATTAACCAGCAAACTGCGGGGATACAAACTCTCTGCTCATGTTGAGGCAAAGCGTGACCCATCCCTGCACCGCACCCACCTGGCCAGACAGTTCCTAGGGCACTGGGTGTATCTGTGCGGCATGTCTCCTGAGGACTGCTGCCACGCTGGGGAGGCGGGGCGGGGGGTGGGGTGGAGGACTTCACTAACAGAGAAAACTCTGAGAGCCAAATTCAGTGTTTGTGGTGGGGTGAAAGTCCATTAACTCAGGAAATGCACCCGTCCATGCCAGCAGAGCCTTTGGCCCCTCATCCCAGAGCAGATTTGGAGGGCTTAGCTATACTGGAATCTATAGTTTGGAATGAGACATCAGCACATCTGGAGATCTTGTTTAATATCTGTGACAAGACCCAGCAAAATCACCCAGCTGCACGAGAGGAAAATGCCTTAAATGACTCATAACAATCGGGGTGGCAGCAGCTCTCACTCAGCAGTATGAGAAAACGATTGAGAGGGAGTTTTCCAGAGCAGACAGCCTCATGGTCAGCCCATCTGGAGGAGCTAAGAAAGTTAGCTCGGGAGTTCTCATCCTTACCTCCTCCTTCCCTTGGTCTGCCCACCGGTGCATCTGTGACCCAGAGACCTCTTGGTGCCAATTGGCAGAGGGGGTCACAGAGTGTTCCAGGGATCTCCTGGATCAGAGGGAGGCACATTAAGTTTTACCAAAGGGTGGCATGTGAAATCTTGACCAAGAGCCCGCTGGTGGTCATAATTCATTGCAAAATATATGGACAGAATGTGTGGAAGGAATTATGTAGCTATACCCAAACTGTGTTCTGGGGATCTGTGACTGTGTATTGTCCGCTTCACAATGGGGGCCTGTCCACAGGCTGAGCTGAGTGCTGGTCAGGGGATTGTGAAATTGAGAAGAGACATACAGGAAAGAAGCAGCCAACAGGCGGGTGTCCTGGTTAAGAGTAAAGATGATGGTTTGGGGTGGGGGGTAGAACTGGGGGTACAGAGAGTCACCCAGGACCTTTTCCACATAGTCACTTCCTCTAGGGTTCCTTGGCCGGGTTGAGGGGCTGATGCTGTCAGTGTCGGCTGACTTGGCTATTGCTCGTGCTGGGTCTCATTTATCCTTCATCTGACCTTTCCCTCCCCATCCCCCTCCCTATAGGGGACGACGACATGTGTCAGAACAATTACCACCAATTCCCAAGTGTGGAAAGTGAGTCTAACTGAAGCAGGTCTGGCTGCCAGAACTTGTCTGAGGGCTTGTTGACAAGGACACTTAGTCATGGCAAGCTGGGGTGTAAATCAGCCTCGCACTAGCCTGCCCCTCACTAACTGTCCATGTGGACCCTGCTGGCACACACTAACCATGCCCTGCTGTGAAATGGGGATGGATAAACGCACCAGGGAACTGTCAGTGCACGGTGGCAGGGTCTGCACGGGTACTTGGTGCACGGCCGGCTCGGGTGGGCTAGATTTACACCCCAGCTTGCTGCGAATCAAATGTTCGCACAGACAAGCCCTGAATGAGGGCTCCCAGATAACTCAGTGTCTTCGGTTTAACTTTTTAAAAACCAGACTTATTGCACTAAAGAAGGTGGTGCGAGCTCTTGGCACTGAAAGGGGAGGTGTGTGTGTCTCTCTCTCTCTCAGGGCTTTCTGCAGTGCCGTCAGTCTAAGCGCTTACTGGTTCCACTCTGAAAAGAGACTTTGTGAAACTGGCACCAGGGGTTCCATGCTTATGGTGTCTGAATGATGCCTGATCAAATTGTCTCCATTTATAAATAAAACTGTTTATTTTCCCATTCACCTTGGGATCTGAAAAGCCAGGCTGACTTCTTCCTGCCTCTTACTTAACAGTAAGAAGAATTCTGCCGCCCATGTATTGCTCTTAGTTACACCTGTGCAGTCCCATTGTCCTCTCAGCGACACCTGTATCAGGTGGACTGCCCAGGTGTCAGTGGGGCCATGCAGATGTAGTGGGGACGAGCGTAACAATCCTGCTGGGGAGGCGTTATCCAGTTCTCTCTCTCAGTTGTGATGGCTGTGTAAGACTGATAGTAAAAAGTAGTTTTAAAGAAACACATGCCTCTTATTTGTCCCTAAAGTACGCAGGTAGGATTATGAATACACACAGCAATTGGACCTGCTGAGAAAGATGCCCTTTTGACATAATCACCTTTCAGAGGAGAACCACACTTTAGCGAGCCGTTAAAGCTACTCTTTTTCAAAGCAAGTGTTTGAAATTGCATTGGGGGTGTGTGCGCGCGATGCACGGGCAGAAGGGAATTCTTCCAGAATTTAGTTTCAGGTTAATTTTAATTTCATCCTTTTTTGAAGGGGGGGGGAAGCTGAATTCACTCATTGGTTTTGGGTGAAAGTTATCCAATATTTGGTATTGCACCAGGATTTTTTCTTTCTGGTGAATTAATTCAACAGCTGGAGTCCTCTTTATTGCCATTAGATAAAGAAGGCAGCCAAGGGGACCAAGAGATATGGGGCCTGGAATCCATTGAGGACTCAGGAGGGCATGTGTTAATGGGAGAGCCAATGTCTGGGAGTGGAACGTGCAGCTTATGCTTGTACTCGGGACTGGAACATGTCTCAAGGGGTTCAGAGGAGTCCCAGAAGTGAGGTAAATGGTAGCAGGGGGCTCACGGAGTGGAGATATGGAGTATTGGTTCCGATTTAAACCAAACCAAAAGACTCCTAAAAGAAAGCGGAGAGATGGCCAAAATGCACAGTGATTTACTACTGGCATGCCTGCAGAAGCTCTGACATACATAGCTACCAGTATAAATACCAGCAGATCATGTCAAGGGTTTGTTACCTTCTGGTTTCGTGTGTAAGAATGTGCACTTTCAGATAACACAGTGCGTTGGCTGGGGTGGAGAGGGAATGCAGATGCACCATCAGAAGGTGACTGCAACAAAACTCTGTCATCATCTGATAGGAAGAAGAAACTTGTGGATCGAAATATCTAAGCATTTGTTTTTAAACAATATTACTTCACTCGAGTTACTTTAAAAGTTTGAAGAATTCATTTCCTTGATCTTTATATTTGTTTGTCAAGATCTCAGATGAGCTACTTTTCCTCCCTCTCTAGTGTAGTCTGTCAAGGGTAAATGTTGAATATGGAAACTTTATCGAAAGAAAAAGAAAAATGCGTTCAGTATTCAATTAGTTGTAGCCTATTTCATGGTTTGATGTATCTGTTACCAAAAAATACTGTAGAAGTGACATCACACCAGTTCCTTTTCAAACAAAGCATGAATATGGCATTGTTACTATGTCAACTAATATTTTAATTAGCAAACTTATTCAAACGACATTTTAAAAATACAGTGGAAAATGTGTCTTATTGGAGAAAACTAGTATTTTATGGTGCTGGGGAGTACTTTTGGAGTGTTGCCAAAAGCATGCATTAAGCTGTAGAAAGTTGTACATTTAATTTTTAAATTGATCTCTTACTTTTTTTGTAGCCGAATGGACGAAAATTGATACTCATAGAAATAACACACTGCTTCTTTTCCATGACCTCCTGGTTAGTGAAATCTAGAATGAACTGCTCGTATCTAGGATATTACGATTTATTATTTTATAGCACTCGGGTGTGTTTGGATTCATAGAGAACACAGCCCTTAACCCACTGACCTTGCAGTTTCTTTCAGTCCTGTAAGGACTTACACACATGCTTGGCTTTACACACTGTGAACAGAGCCAATCAGAGCAAAGTTGCTCCTCGGAGTGTATAAAGAAAAGCACATAGGTAAGTCTTTGCAGGTGTAGCTATGGCATGAATGAGGGATTAGGTGGGGACAGCCATAGAGGACAGCGCTGCCGCTGCAGTGGTTCGTATCTTTCTTCGGATTGTTTATTTATTTTTTACCAGTATAAAAATAAAATATATAAATTTAAACATAGTGAAAATAATTGAATCTTGAAGGAAAGAAAATGGATTCCTTTGCCAGCTAAAGGAAACACAGAATCCTTGGGCAATCTCATATACTGTCAGCCACCCCGGAATAGTACATAGCTGCTGTAACCACACGACTTAGGGTACGTCTCCACTGCAGTTGGGAGGTGTGATCGTGGCAGGTGCAGGCGTGCCTGAGGTAGCTTTGTTTGCATTGTGTTTCCTTATATCCAACCTAGACCTCCCCCCCTGCAATTGGAGACCATTGCTCCTTGTTCTGTCATCTGCCACCACTGAGAACAGCCGAGCTCCATCCTCTTTGGAACCCCCCTTCAGGTAGCTGAAGGCTGCTGTCAGATCCCCCCTCGCACTGGCCAATTGCTGTGCCATCACGTCAGCCGACTCCCTCAGCACCCTCAGAAGCATTAGATCCGGATCTATGGACTTGTGCCCTTCCAGCTTTTCTAAATAGTCCTTAACCTGTTCATTCACCACTGGGGGCCGCTCACCTCCTCCCCATGCTGTGCTGCCCTGTGCAGCAGTCTGGGAGGTGACCTTGTCTGTGAAGACCGAGGCAAAAAAAGCATTGAGTACTTCAACTTTTTCCACATCATCTGTCACTAGGTTGCCTCCCCCATTCAGTAAGGGGCCCACACTTTCCCTGACCGCCTTCTTGTTGCTAACATACCTGTAGAAACCCTTCTTGTTACCCTTCACAGCCCTTGCTAGCTGCAACTCCAGGTGTGATTTGGCCTTCCTGATTACACCCCTGCATGCTCTAGCAATATTTTTATACTCCTCCCTAGTCATCTGTCCAAACTTCCACTTCTGGTAAGCTTCCTTCTTGAGTTTAAGCTCACTGAAGATTTCACTGTTAAGTCAAGCTGGTCGCCTGCCATATTGCTATTCTTTCTGCACTTCGGGATGGTTTGTTCCTGCACCCTCAATAAGGCTTCTTTAAAATACAGCCAGCTCTCCTGGACTCCTTTCCCCCTCATATTATTCTCCCAGGGGATCCTGCCCATCAGTTCCCTGAGTGAGTCAAAGTCTTCTTTTCTGAAGCCCAGGGTCCGTATTTTGCTACTGTCCTTTCTTTCTTTTGTCAGGATCCTGAACTCAATCATCTCATGGTCACTGCTGCCTAGGTAGCCACCCACTTCTACTTCCCCTACCAATTCTTCCATGTTTGTAAGCAGCAGGTCAAGAGGAGCACAGCCCCTAGTTAGTTCCTCCAGCACTTTCCAAAAACTTCCTGGATTGTCTCTGCACTGCTCTATTGCTCTCCCAGCAGATGTCAGGGTGATTGAAGTCCCCCATGAGAACCAGGGCCTGTGATCTGGGGTCTTCAGTTAGTTGTCCAAAGAAAGCCTCGTCTACCTCCTCCTCCTGGTCTGGTGGTCTATAGCACACACCCACCACGACATCATCCTTGTTGCTCTCGCCTCTAAACTTAACCCAAAGACTCTCAACAGGCTTTTCTCCAGTTTCAAACTGGAGCTCTGAGCAATCGTACCACTCTCTTACATACAGTGCAACTCCCCCACCTTTCCTCCCGCACTCTGCTAGACTGTTATAACCTACCGTGGAGCGTGGCTACACTGCTTACAAGGAAACTGCCATTTGGGCAGGAAGTCCCCTTAATTTCTTAGGCGGGGTAGTTATCTGCTCTGTATGTCCTTCACAGAGAGCTGTTTATTATTAATAATGGGGGCTGTTCCCTTGTAACCTGGTTAATTTCTAATGCAGTGGTGTGGGGGAGCGGGACTGTATCCAGAGCAGCGGAGGAGGGGACTGCGTGCACTGAAGCACTGGTACGTGGAGGGCCTGGAAAAGGGAAATCGGGGGCAGAGCTGCGTGAGAATCCAGATCCTGTCCCGTACAAATACAGTTCTGGAACATGGCGGACAATTTGGGGATGTCCTCAGGAGTGCCTGGGAACGGGCAGTGTTGTACCCTGGGCTGACCCAGTATGGATCTAAATGAGTACGTGGATCTCAAGACCTGGGAGAATGGGAAACACACCAGAGAAAAGGAGCCCTTGCCCCGTGCACAGCCATTCCACGTTGGGAAGAACTGGCCGCTGCAAAGGAGGTGTGCGGTGCAGTTTAAAATGGAGGCTGCCATGTGTCTGGAGTTTGATATTTGAAGAAGAGAGCAATGGGAAGGAGAAGCTGCGTGATCCACTGCAGCTCAGATGGGCTCCGGTTAGGAAGCGAGTCTCTCGCTGGGTTAGTGATGAAGCTGGGGCCATGAGCGTGGGAGGGAGGTAGCTGCCAGGCTGCATTGTGTAAAGGGTTGTCGAGCGTCTCTTCACATTGGGGGGGACCCGCCTCTGCATTGCCCCACTCCCAACTGCGTATGGTCCTCGCCCGCAGGCACCAGCAAAGTCCAAGATACGTGTGTCCTGTTCGTTGCCCTTGTGGCTGCTTGTGCTTGGTCTGGGTAGGTGCTCGCTTGGTCTTCCCTTGTGTACAGTAGCCCACGGCCCGTTCCTTGACATAAACCACATGACCTGACAAAATGAAGGTTGTGAAGTCTTTGCCTTTCTAAGGCAGATGAAGACCTGTGTTTACATGGTTACTGGTTTGACAGGGAACTCGATGCTGGCGATTACTAGCCCTCCCCACTGTTGTTGTAGTGTCCAGGTTTTGGAGGGTCTCTGCAGTGCTGGGTGGGGATAGATGGGGAACGAGACCATCTCCTACATTCCTTCTTTTGGACGTGAAAACCCTTGCTGTGTCTGAGAGTTGGTAACTGCTATGCGAGTCTGCACTGCAAAGCCCTGCCGGTGTTTGGCGAGATGTGAGCCAAGAGGGGAGTGAAGGGAGCTCAGGAAATGGTGTGATTACTAGACTGTATTGTGCACTCAGGCTCATAATGTGCTCTGTGGAGGAATCTCCTCCACAAGGTTGATTACATGGTATTAGGCATATTGAGCTATTCAGAAATGGAATTTCCAAGTAATTGCTTTACTATTTCTGAGGATGCTGATTCTGATCTGACAGATTACGCAAAGCATGGCTGGAATGAAGGGTTTCCCCTCTGTTGCAGAGTCCTGTCTAAGAAGTTAATCTCTGGGAAGTCCCAAGAGCAAATCGGCTCGAGATCCGGGGGGGTCTGGTTAACCTAGGGAGAAGAGTCCCTTGAGCATGGCAGGTGGAGGATGGGAGGGAACATCACCCTCCCAGATATGTAGGGGATCCTCACAAAATGCAGGAATTACGGGATGAAAGCCCGTGGCCGCTGTGCCATATGTGTGGGGTGTACTGGTTTGTCTGGGCCCTGTACTTTAGTCATCTGTGAATTATTGAGGACTATCCATTCGCGAAGTGATGCAAAGCCCATCACAGTCCCTGGACGGGCTCTCATTGACTCCCGCGCGCTTTGCATCAGAGCCCTTCGCACTGTCCTGCAGAACGGACATGGGGATTAGAATGCCTCTCGTCTTGCTTCTGGGCTTCTTGTTCCTCAGGCTACACGGAGCGGGAGGGTCCTTCGGGGCAAGCACTGTCAGCCCTAGGCTGTCAGTCCTACACAGCAAGGCTTTGGCTGTTGCTTAGCCAGGGAATTGCGTGGGCAAGGGGGATTGCTTAGCCTGCTGCAAGGATATAGAAGAACTCGCAGAGGAAATGTGGAATGACCGTTTCATGCATGCCTTGCTCTGCATGGTTTGTTACCCTTTCTCACCAATGTGGTGTCCTTAGCGTGACGTTCCTCAGCGTGAAGGCACTTGTGTCCAGCCCGGTTCACCCAGTGAGTGGGTGCAGCGCAGCTCAATGGGAGTCTTTCCACTGACTTCATTGTGGCACTTGACAAATGAATATGGGGACGTTCCCAAAGATCTCTCCACATACATCGCTGTACACAAGCAGTCAGAGCCACCTCTTCAGTCTTGTTTTGGTTCATGACGTGCATTAAGAAACTAGTAACAAAGGGGCGCGTAGTTGTAGAAGCTCCTCACTTTAAATCGTGGCTGCACGGGGTGTGGAACAAGCAGAACGCCAGGGTTTCAGGAGGGGAAAGCGTATTGCAGATGTGACTAGCAAATGGTCTGGCCCCCGGTTAGTTCTTGGCCCAGGTCCCATTGGCTGGCTAATTATAGGAACAAGTCTGAGGTCAGAAAAGTTCAAATTCTTTTTTTGCCTGGTGTGAGCTGAAGAACAGACTAACCAATTAAGTTATTTGACTTTCAGTGTAACTGGAACCGTTTGCATGGCCACAGCCCAAGGTGTTTTATGCCACTTTTCATTTTGCACTAGCACAAGCCTGAATTACATCACCAGCTTGTGGCCCGCGCTCTGAGCAGTGCCGGGCAGTGTTCCCTATACGCCATTGTTGTGGCATAAAGGGGCCAGAAAACAGTCAACGCCCCCGCGCTGGGAAATCTTGTGGCCTGGGGTTGGGGAATCCCCTGTGTGGTGTAAGGTTGGCGTTGCAACCCTGATTGGCTCCCCTCGCAGCTCCTGGGGCCGGCCAAGTGGGGGGCGGGCGGGAGGGGGGCTGATGGGGGAAGCTGTTAGCAGAGCCATCTCTGCCCGTGGCTGGCGGCACCACCCGAGAGGCTGAGCTCCGAATGGGTGCCCAAAGGTCTGGGATGCGCCGTGAGCAGGCGAGTATCAGGCCAGGGCTACACGTAAAACACTGCAGCGGTGAGCTGCTGTCGGGCTTCAATGAAGACGCTACCTACGGCAATGGGAGGGGTTCTCCTGTCAGTGAAGACGACACCCCCCTACCCCCCTGTGCGAGAGGCGGTAGCTAGGTGGTTGGGAGAATTCTCCTGTCACTCAAAGCCGTTTACACCAAAGGTTCGGTCGGTTTAACTGCATCGCTTGGGTGTGGATTTTTCACACCCTGGAGCCACATCGTTGTACCGACCTAATTTCCTCGTGTAGACCGAGTCTCAGAGTTGGTGCCTTTCCTGTCAGTGGGAGACCGTCGGGTGTGCAAGTGGTTTGTTTTTCAAACTGTCTTCAATGTTTCCGCATTTTTTAGCTCACGAAAGCTCATGCTCAAATAAATTGGTTAGTCTCTAAGGTGCCACAAGTACTCCTTTTCTTTTTACATTTTTTAGTGTGTCAGAGTCAGAAGTCCTCTAGGTCTTTTGTGCAATGGTACGATGGATTCAAAGCTCAATATTAACAACTAGATCTCGTCTGTTCTTTCAGTGCCTGCTTTTCCTCTGTCTAATTTCGTATATCTGGCATACTGTAAATGGTGTTCGGTTTGGAAATATGTCTTGACAATAATAGTCATTTTCTCCTAACTTCCCGTATCTGCAACACAGTAGAAATTGCGGGATTATTTTCTGGGGTTTTTTTAAATGTGCGTGGAAATGCGGGGATAGTTGGATTGCTGGTTTTAAAAGTAAAATGTATTTTTTTTATACAGAATTACCTGGCAAGATTAGCCCTGTGTGGCTGGAAAGGGAAAAGTAAATGGAATAACAAATTAGCGGGGAATGATGCTAGCCACAGTAAGCGCTTGGCATTCCAGTGAAAAATGGTGACATATTTTCACACACTACTCTGGCACACTACTCATGCACACATCACCTTGCAGGCCTGGAGGGATGCCGTGGCATGGGGAGCTATCAGCAGCTCCTTTGAGAACGTTCCACGGTGAAAGGCTTGTGATCTGATGCTTGAACATCGATGCCAGGGTGGTTCTGTGGCTCTGGATCCCGAATCCCTCCTGTTCTGTCTTTGGGGAACATCTCAACTCACTGACATTAAACAAGGATGAATAACTGTTGGGAATCCTGGCTGCAGCCACGAGGCCTGGACAGCAGAACGTCCGCATACGGATGGCGGGTGGGGGTCACAGCAGCACAAACTGCCCATGAACCCCATTTCTCGAGTACAGCCCCGAAGAGAGTGGGGCTGGCCAGGACACCTGGGATATGTTCATTTACCTTGTTCCCTGGGCAGCCTGTGTCCGCAGGGACCGCAGAGATGCTGAGCAGCTCGTCCACCACCCGTGGTGAGACTGGGCCGCCCCGTCGGGTGCAGCTGCCCCGCCGAGCTGAGGGGAGAAGGAAGCCCAGGAAATGCCTCATCCCCACAGTTGCAAGAGCAAATACCTGCGAGGAGTGGGAGTAAGGAGTGGGGAGGCTGCCAGCTGGGCTGCTTGAGGAGAGATGGAGCCCGGGGGTGAAGTGACTGACTGCAAATCTTCGCTGTGCTTTCTCTGACGGCAGCACTGTTCTCACCGCCTCCTCCCCCTGCATGTCTGACAAGCAGCCTGCACGCTCTGGAGTTCTGCTCACGTCTAATTACAGAAGAACAGCTACTAAAATAAAAGCATGTGGCAGGGAAGGGGCAGACGTCTCTGGATGTGCTGAGCTGTGGGCAAGGAGGAGTTAAAGATCCCTGGCTAGTGAGTGGGTGTGGCTGAGAAATAAATGGCAGAATGCTTCTCCAAGCGTGGACCAAGGGTGCAGGGCTGCTGGCTCCCAGGGAGGAGCTGCAGGAGGGTTTGGGCAAAGGATAAAACTCCAGGTGTGCTCAGAAGGAAAGTCCCAGCCGGAGCATTGCCCTGTCGGGGAAGGAGGGCGTGGAGCAGGAGAGGCTGGCTGGCTGGTTGGGAGCAGGGCTTGGCAGGGGCTCTGGCTAGCCACGCCTCCCTTCATTTTTGTGCATGCTTCCCGGAGCTGCAGAGGACAGACCAATGTGAGCTCCGCTGGACACTGGTCTGCTGCAGGACGCTTTTCCCGGAGCTGTATTTTTCATGGCTCCAGCTGAGCAGCGTCTGTGTCTCCTGCTCTTGCTAACCTGCTGCTGCTCCTTGGTGGAGACACAATTTTTTGACTGGTTCTGGGGGAGCCGAAAAGCCCCCAAGGTAACGACCCTGCCCCCCACAGAGAGCCCTGCTACGGAGGGACAGACGGCGGAACCACTTACCTCTCCTGTGGCCACCACGACACGGGCGGCTGTGCCGACGACCGCGCAGCCAGGGGACCAGGTATGGAGCAAGCTCGCAGTCACGCGGCCCGCACCAGCCGCGGACACCGCTGTCCCCGCTCCGGCATCACCTTCCCTGCCCCAGGACCAGGGGGAGAACATTGCGGGGGTGGGGGCTGAGATCCTGGACGTAGCAGAGGGCATCAGGAGCCTGGTCCAGCTATGGGATGAGGGGACCACCTGGAGGACTGGAAACGCAGGGGAGCCCACAGCCGCTGCGCCTCGGACAACCACTCGCACCAGCCTGGCTGCTCCCAGCTCTGGCCATGGGAACATGACTGCTAACTCGACAGGGGATGGCCACGGCCTGCTGGGGACCAGGCAGCCAGAGGCTTCGCTTCCCATGCCAACAGGCCCTCCGCCTGCCTGGAACAGGACACGAGCGCTCTTACAGAAGCCTGCGGCAGCTCCTCCAGGTAGTGCTTCTTTCCCGTTTTCATCAGGTAGAGGCACCCGTGGCGAGATGGGGGCTTCCCAGGAATACCTCTCTGCAGAGGGTCAGGAAAGTGCTACCCTCCCTCAAGCAAGGGCTGGCGGGGGAGTGGCCTCAGAAAAGAGAGGAGGAGTTTCACCGACAGCAAGCATTCTGGACTGGCGGGAGCCGCAGACCGATATCAGCGTGCATGCTGGGATTCCAGCCCAGCTGGCAGGTTCTTTAGACAACTGGCTATCCCATTATGTTGCACATTCAAATCAATCACTATCTTACGGGAATAGTACCCGTCGCAGCCTTAAAAATAACAGCAGCCAATCAGTGCAAAGCACTGACCCTTCCACAATGCATTTTGGGATAGCAGTGGCTGATTTAAATAGGAACCATAATGATGCTGTTTCTAATACAAATGCAACTAATTCTGTGGATTTTTTTTCTGCCAATAATTCTGAATTTCTTGAGTTTGATTTACTAACCTACACTATACAACTTTATAACAATGGTAGCGCAGGGCTTGCTTCCTTCTTTCCTGGATTGACTCTTACAGCGGGTCGCTGCTTGCCCTTCCCAGCCGATCTGCCGTATTGCAACAACCTGGGCATAAAGCATTTCAGATTACCGAATTATTTCCATCATGGCAGTGACGTGGAAATTCGGGCTGCTTTGCATGAGTGGGAGGGGCTTCTTACATCTCGGTGCCACCGCTACCTGGAATGGTTTTTCTGCTTGCTGCTGGTCCCTGGGTGCAATGCTTCTATTCCGATAACACCCCCACCGTGCTGGGGGTTCTGTGAGGCCGTGAGAGATCTGTGCTGGATTCATTTGAAAGAGGGGCGCCTCCCAATATCATGTGACTCTCTCCCTGCAGAGGATGCTGGGTATTCTTGTGTGTTTGTAAATGTGTCTGCAGGTAATATCACAGGGATAATGTTTCTTACCAATTTTTCTGTTTCTTCCCCCAGGTAAGCTAAATCTGTACTTGCTTTGCCCACTTTGCGGTTTTGCGGGGGTAAAGCAGTGACTTGCATCAAGCTGCCCCCTGCCCTCTCCTTCCATTGGTGTGTGTGTGCCACGGGAGGACTGGGTCAGTCTGGGGCTGCTCTCTTTAGAGTTCTGCCAGCTTGGGTCTGGCTTGTGGCCAGTCCCGCTAGCCCAGGTGCCCAGACCGCACTGCTGGCGAGGCCTGTCCTCCGAGCCAGATGCTGAAGGAGGTGAATGGCAGTTGGGATAGGGGGCTAGTGACTCCTCCCCCCTCCCTCTGCCCAGCCCCACAACCCCTCTAGTTTTGGGTCAGAGGGCTGGGGATGAGTGGAATCTATCCAGTATCTGGCATTGGCCACTGTCAGAAGGCAGGATACTGGGTTAGATGGACCATTGGTCTGACCCAGTGTGGCCGCTCTTGCCTTCTTATTCTCTCCTCTGCCGCCAGCGAAGGGTCTGAAATCACTGAACGACTGCTGCTGATGATGTTGTACTTGGAGCCTTATCTGTGGCTCATGCATTCTAGCAGGGCGATGGGGCAGTTTTCATAGTGTCCTTGCACATTTGGTGGGGGACTCGAAGAGCTGGGGGGTCAGTCTGTTTCAAATCAACTGTCTGCTGCTGGAGGCAGCTTTCTCTCTGGTGATTCCAGCTTGCCTATCATGGCTTCGGGAAGATGGTGCAATGCTGGGATGGGGCACCGTACATCCCTGGTGCTCAGGGTCTCTTCACGGGCTGTGGGCAAAGCCGTGAACATTGTCTTCCAATTTCCTTCGCTCCCTCGTCCCTGCTTCCTTCAAGGAATTGCACGTGCACCAAGCCTTCTACTGATTTGCTCAGCCAGGAGCACGGACCCATCCCTCTGTCATTCTGGGGCTGTTATCCTCACTAGCGCAGGCTTGTCACTGGGTCCCGAGGATCGATGCACAGTATCGATGCCCTACCTCTGAGCTGGGGGCATTCCCACCTTCCCTGTCTCTGCGGGTCCCCTGTGCACTGCACCACCTGGTCTGAATGAAGTTCCTTCCAAAGGTTGCTCTCTCTGTCTATCTCTTGCAGTGCACTAGCGAAAGAGGAGAGTTCTGTGTCAGGTTCCCAGCCCTAAAAAGGTCTGAAATCAATACTAATCCTGCTAGCTCTTCAAAATACCGTATTAAAATGCCACAGCTCTGGAGCTGGGCTCCCTCCCGCCACGTTCCCTGGCTGTGGGATTTGCAGGTGGTTAGAACTTGTCTGCTAGCAGGTGTTCTGGGGGCGATGGAGAGTCCTTTCATCAATCCACTGTGTAAAGTGGACACTTCTAAAGTGTATAAAGTCGAGAATGTTGCATTTGCCCACAGATCTACTGGCCCTTCCCCCTTGTGTGTATGCAGTGTGGGGGAGGATGGGGGGGGCAACACGGGCCGCATCTAGAATTCAGACCTTGCAGGAGCGGCACTGGGGGCAGGGGGAGCACAGCCTGGGAGCTGGCACTGGGTGAAACTTAAAACAAATGAGTCCTGTCCCACTCGCTCCATCTAAGGCTTTGGGCAGATTTCTTAATCTAATTCTGTCTGGGTTCAGCTCTTTCAAATAAATATTGCCATTAATTCATCATTGCTTTCTGAGCAATCCAGGGCCCATTCCTATTGCAAGAGGTTTTAGAAATACAGGGATTTTTGTTTCAGGAGATTAAAAATGAATGTCTCGCATCGCTAACCAGGTTCAGACCCTGTTGTTCCGGTATCTGGCTTGCACCTACTTCAGACGCTGCACCAAGGTACTGTTCCCACAGCCCAAGAGCACGGGCTTTTCATTCGCTCTGGAATTGCCTGGGCCATCTTTTCTGTGCGTTGACATCCCTGAGGCCAGAGAGAAGCCAGGAGGCAGAGGTTTTAATAGGGATGCCATGTCCCTTCTTTCAGCTCTTCCTTCCCCACAACCTGTGGTATTTGTTGAGCTCTCCCTGGGCTTGCCAGTGTTCTGCGCATTTAGTTAACAATTCCTTGGGCTATGCAGATAAGTCCTTGGCTGATGGCTTCCCACGCTGCTCTAGGTGGTGCTGCATCCTCGTGACATGTCCTGCTTCTGCTGAGCAGAGCTGTGCCTGGCACGGGGTGTGTGGCAGGACTTTTGCATTCTGCTGGACGGCCATAGCCTGGGCAGCTCTCCCATGTTGGAGCAGCTCCTGGGGGGCACGGATAGACGTTCTGTTCAGCAGTCACTCAGAGACTGTGTCGGATTTTTTTCTAATGTTCTTACATTAGTAAGGAGCAGATTCTTCCACCCTCCTCTCCCCCCGTGATGCCTTCCTTCCCAGTGGTCCCTTGCAGAAGAAGGGACCTCTCGTCGTCAGTGTTCCTCCAATTTTTCCCATCCATGTGTGGAATGAATTTTATGTGCACCAATATGGAGGTGAGGTGTGACACATCACCTCCATATTGGTGCACGTAACAAAATCCAGGTGATATTGGTGCACGTAACAAAATCCAGGTGATGGGGGTGGGGCCGAGGGGTTCGGAGTGTGGGAGGTGGCTCAGGGCTGGGGCAGGGGGTTGGGGTGCAGGGAGGTGAGGGCTCTGGCTGGGGGTGCAGTCTCGGGGGTGGGGCCGGGGATGAGGGGTTTGGGGTGCAGGCTGCCCCAGGGCCACGGCAGGGAGAGAGGATTCTCCGCAGCTCCGGGGGTGGGGCTGCGGGATCAATGCCTCTCCCCCAGCCGCAGCAGGTCCGGGGCTGGGGGAGAGGCATCTCTCCCTGCCCCACCTGCACGGTGCTTAATAGGCTGCCACACGGCCATGCTGCTTAGAGGGCACTTAGCTTGTCATGAGTTCACAGACTCTAGGTTCAGAAGGAGCCGTCGTGATTGTCTAGTCTGACCTCCTGGTTCGCACAGACCAGAGAACATCACAGAGACTCCAGGTGATGAAGAACCCAGGGCTCTGTGGAGGGAGTGCAGGACGCTGGCCCACGTCATTGGGTGGCTCGACCGAGCCGGGGCAGAGAGTACTGAGCTGTGTAGCTCTACTTTCCAGAGCAGGGTGCTAAGTTCCTGGAAGCTATAGACCAAACTCTGCTGTGTTTCTCCTTCCCTTGTAGACATTGTACGCTGTAGTGCAGGGGCCATGACCTCATCTGCACTAAGCTTTGCTTACCTTTCTTTTTGGAGACCCTAGGTGTTTCTCAGGACAGCTGAGTGAGCTCCTTTTGTTGTGGTTAATTATTTACACATCAGCAAATATTTGGTTCCCATTATTGGGGAAATAGGGACAGCGTTTTGTTTAGTGTAAGTCAACCCAAAAAAGCGTGTCTCTGTGCGTGCACACAGAATGTACAGGGGCTGGTCTCTAAAGGGCTGGAACCACCAATCAGAGCTGTGTCACTGATTGTGAACACACTTACACTCTCTGCATGCCTGCCCGGGAGTACAAGAACTGCATCGTGCTTTCCCAAGTGTACGTGTACGGTCTAGCCTAGCTAGAAATAAAGTACACCAGGGCGCTTTCATCAATGTGTGAGCATGACTGTGATGTGGATATTTTTAGGAGATGTGGATCATCTTTTCGCTGTGCTTGGAACTGCTGATGTGTCCAGTTGGGTGTTTTCACCACAACACCAGTTAATCTGAACAGAGCATCTGACTATCCCACACAGGCCTGGCCAGCTCTCTTGGAGTTGCCAGTGTGTGTAGGTTCCTTGTTCCCCTTATTTTTGTCATGTCTGTGGAGTTAGTTAAGTTCAATATAGCTCAATTGCAATGACTTTGAAGGTCCATTTTAAACAATGTAATTCTTTATGTTGGGGACTCCAATCAGCAAGTATAAAGTGCGCCCAGAATGCCTTGACGCAGACGGTCTGTTTGACCAGAGGGAAGGAGGAGCGTGCAGCGACAATTGGATACTCTTATGGATGGAAGGATGGCTCCCTACTGGATTTGACCTTTCATTAATAACTGCCCCTGACACTGAAGAGTTACTGTTTTAGGCTGTCCCTCAAGGGTGCACATTCAATGTTCTCAGGAATGCTGTCGGTCATTCAACTCTTACGTACAAGGGCGTATTGGCCTGCACAGCTAAAAGTTCCCAGGCTAATAGTCCAAAAAAAGAAAAGCAAGCTGGGGAAGCTGTTGTTGGCTAGCTTGTGGAAATGGGGCCGTGAGCAGGGACAAAGCCAAGCAGCTGACTCACCCTTTCGTATTTAGGGAAAAGCTACTTAAAGAACATTCTCTGGATTTTCACTTTTCTTAGGGTGTTTAAAGGGCAATGGGGTACTTGTGTAGTTTGGGTTTTTGTTAACAGTTCAGCTGCTCGTGCTCCATGTTTCCCACCTGAAGTTAGAATTTGCTATGGCCTGGGAATTTCCCCAGGAGTGTATGGGGATACTGCAGAAAGAGAGGGGTTTGGACTTCTGTCTCCCTGCAGGGTACCTAACTTGTCCCATTCCTCCCCTTCTCTGGCCGTTCCATGCAGATGTGGGAGGCTGTATAAAGTCTGCCCCGTTTTGCTGTATTTTACCTCACCCGGTGACCCAACCCACTAGTATGGGTTAATTTCTAAATTGCGTGATATTTAATTCGGTTCATTGTTTGTTTTCTTTCTCTAGTTTGCCAGGCTGGGGATCGGGGCTCTTTGAACCTGTGGAAGGCAGGAGTTCTTGAAACTGGAAACACCAGTGCTGGTCATAAGGCCTGACCAGGTAGCCCAGAAGATTTAGCTTTCACACTTTGATCCTTCCATCCCTCTGTGTGCCAGAGTGGCTCCGTTCGCGTGTCCAGGCATAGCCCTCCTGGGGAGGGGTCTCTCAGTTCACTGCCTTGAACCTGAGCAGTCCTGTGGGCCCTGGCTCGGGGAGCCACAAATCCTTTTCTTCCTCCACCACATGCAGTCTCATCCCAAGGCTCCTATAGCTGCACAAGCAGGGAGTGCTGCGTGCCGCGGGAGGGGCATGTCCTCCAAGAGGCCTGGAGAGGTCTAATTCCCGAGTGCGGCTAAGCCAGGGCGTGCCTGACGGCGGAGGAGCGGGTGAGAGCTCATCACTGCCAGGGTTGCTGCTGCACTCTGCCCTGGAATTGCCTCTTCCTTTCTTTCGCCAGCCCCTGGTGCTGAGCTCTGGAAACGGAAGTGTCTGGCACTGGTACAGCACAGAGCCAGGGGCGTGGTTGGTGAGGCAGCCCTCCTGGGGCGTTCGGTTTTCTTCTTTCTTATGGCTTGGGAAAGTAGCAATGACTACAAATTTACATCTGAGTTCGAGAGCCAGCACATTGCCGCAGCGGTGAGCTGGTGAATGTCCTTCAGGCCCCCGGCAAAAGAATGAAGGGGACACTCCGATATGCTCTGCTCTTTTGTTTGTGCCTGGTGTCCACATGCAGGTGTTTGCCTCCTTTTCCATTGAAAGAGGGTTTGTCCACACCTCCCATGAGCTGTCCCGATGCGATTCAATCTGCATGAGTCTTTCTGACATAAATCAAAACCTGGTGGTTCCTTGGCAGGGTCAACAACAAGCTGTTTGTTCGGAGGGGTCGATATGCTCCATGTGACTCTCCACTGATCCTCAGCATCGAAGTTGGGTGTCGGGTCTTGATGCGGTTCCATAGAGGGCTGCGGGATTTTAATCTTGTCTTTGGCGGGTTCTGCAGGTCATAGTGCAGCGGGATTCTTGGGTTTGCGCTGACATGGTTAAGACAGCGAGATGTCTGAGCAGCTCTTCTCATCTCTGGAGGCTGGATGTGCAATAGTACCAGGAGCCAGTCGACTGGAGTTGATTTGGGCATCCCTGACACTGTGTTCACAGCATTATTGAGTTGAGTGTCAAGGAGTTCAGTTTCCGCAAAAAGAAAAGGAGTACTTGTGGCACCATAGAGACTAACCAAGGAGTTCAGTGTGACTGCCGTGAGACCCCACTGGCACACAATATTCAGCTGCAGAATATACCAAGGCAATTGTTTTGGTTTGTGGACTGGAGCCCCAGGATGTTCCAGCATTCAGTGACGCTCCAGTTTAGACTTACAAAGGTACTGTGCCCTGGGCTTGGAATCCTGTGGCCTGGCGAACCTTTGCGCCCCACTGGGACTCCCACAGGGTGTAACTTACCTGCCAGAGGGTCCTAGGAATTGGTTGTCTAGGAAAATCAATGAACTGGGGGTGAGAGAGTCCAGAAAACGTGCTTGAGCAGTGCCAACTCATGGTATTCAATCTCTTCCTTAAAGCCCCAGCTCCGGGAGTCAAGTGACTAGGTGAGAACTGATCTCTGCTCTCATTTAAAAAAATAAAATAAGCTTCTAGCCCTTGTGCTGGCAGAGTGGTCTGTAAAGGTGACCAGAGCATGCCCTGAGGGCTCAGAAGCTGGGAGACAAATGCAGAGAACCGAGTGTTTGTGGTTTTTATAAAAACGTCATGATTTTTAATCCAACTTCCTGTTTTTTGAGGCCTGACTCATGGTTTTTGCAGGACTGGGGTTGCCAGTAGTGCTGTATTTTACACTTCCTTCCATCCCATGTTGGTTCTCTGCTGCTGTGGGGCTTTGGTGTCCATGAAGAGCCCCGTGGTGTTGGATGACCTGTCTCATGCAGCACTGAGCTGCTTTGCCATCTTCGATGCAGTGGGTTGTGACTCCAGGTCACGGTGTTGCTGTTGATGTCAGGAATGGTTTGTCAATTTTCTTCTCTTTAAAGCTGTTCCATTTGCTGAGTGCTCAGGCCCTGCCACCTGGCGGCACTGCTTTGGGAGTATTTTTGGTTCTTTTCAATGGAGATTTGGGAAAGGTTTTAGGTGTATTTAAAGTGGGTTCAAACATTGCTCCACAAAGTAGCATGTCTCAACTCTCCTGGGCTTTTTGTAGGCACAAATATTTATCTTGATTGTATGATCAATAATTTCCAAAGGTTGATGGTTAGGATCAAAATGTACCGGATTGACGAACGGTCATTCCAGTCCTTGCAGAGCGCACAGCGAGTGTAACCCCTTATGTGTGTGTGCTTTAATAGAGAAGAAATGTCAACGTGTTTTACTGTAAACTGAGTGAAGCTCTGAAAGAGGTGTCTCCCCATCCTGACACCTGAACCTGGCATTTCAGCCCGGTTGATGGCTTCTGTTCAAAGAAACTTTGTGCCTTGGCCGAAAACTGCAGTGAGCAGAGAAAGCAGTTCTCGTTCCCTGTGGCTTATAACAGGTTGTCTTCTGGACTGCTCTCTTGTGGATGGTTGGGTGGCCCCTTAAAATCTAGTTGTTTGCCAAGAGCGAGGAAGTGACCTCCTTATTGTGGCTTCACACCTCTCAATAAAGCAGCAGCTGCTGAAACGGAGGAACTTCGTTTATTTTAGACCCGATTTTATGAGCCCTCTGTTGGTGTCATTGTTTGCTGTTGTAAATTATTGATGCTGGAGATGCGGAGCCACGAAGCCGAGGTTGCAGGAGAGGTTGTGTGTGTTCATGACAAGGCCCCCTCCCCCCACATCAGTTCAAGCTCCCCCTTCCCTTGTGCGACGTGAGAAGGGCAACTAAAATGAGCAGGGGGACGGCTCTGCTTCCTTAGGAGGAGAGATTAAAAAGACTGGGGGGGTTCGGCTTGGAAAACAGACTCGGGGGGTGAGGAGATGACGGAGGTCTATAAACTCACGACCGGTGTATGGAGAAAGTGACTAAGGACATGCTCTTTACTCCTTCTCATAACACAAGAACCAGGGATCACCAATGAAATTAATAGGCAGCAAGTTGAAAAACTAACAAAAGGCAGTATTGCTTCACACAACGCACAGTCAACCTGTGGAACTCCTTGCCAGAGGATGTTGTGAAGGCCAGAAATATAACTGGATTCAAAAAGGAGCTAGATAAGTTCCTGGAGGTTAGGTCCATCACTGGCTATTAGCCAGGATGGGCAGGGATGGTGTCCCTAGCCTCTGTTTGCCAGAAGCTGGGATTGGGTGACGGGATGGATCACTGGATGATGACCTATTCTGTTCATTTCCTCTGGGGCACCTGGCATTGGCATTGGAAGACAGTAGGGCTAAAGCAGAGGTGGGCAAACTACAGCCCATGGGCCACATCCGGCCCGTGGGACCCTCCTGCCTGGCCCCTGAGCTCCTGGCCCGGGAGGCTCTCCCCTCGCTATCCCCTCTCCCCCGCACCTCACTGCGCAATGCTCTGGGCGGGGGTGCTGCGAGCTCCTGGGGCAGCGCGGCTGCAGAGCCCGGCCGGACCTGGTCTCTGGGCAGTGCGGGCAGGGAGCAGGGGGGTTTGGATAGAGGGCTGGGGAGTTCAAGGGGGTGGTCAGGAGCCAGGGGTGTGGATAGGGGTTGGGGCGGTCAGAGGGCTCGGGACAGGGGGATTGAATGGGGGCAGGGGTCCTGGGGGGGCAGATAGGAAGGAGAAGGGGGGTTGGATGGGGGCAGTCAGGGGCTGGGGTTCCGGGGGCGGACAGGGAGAAGGGGTGGTCGGATGGGGCAGGGATCCAAGGGGGGCAGTCAGAAATGAGAGGAGGGGTTGGATGGGGTGGTGGGGGGCAGTCAGGGGCGGAAGGTCAGGGGCAGTCAGAGGACAGGGAGCAGCGGGTGGTGGATAGGGCAGGAGTTCCTGGGGGGCCGTCGGGGAATGGGGGGGGTTGGATGGGGTAGAAGTCCCGGGGAGGGATGTCAGGGCGGCGAGAAGCAGGGGGGGGTTGGATAGGGGTCGGGGGCTGGGCCACGCCTGGCTATTTGGGGAGGCACAGTCTCCCCTAACTGGCCCGCCGTACAATTTTGGAAATCCGATGTGGCCCTCAGGCCAAAAAGTTTGCCCGTCCCTGGGCTAGAGGGACTGTTGGTCTGATACAGTATGGCCCTTCTTATGTCTTGTGGAGTCCCTCCTTTTGGGTCCTGTTCATGCTCGATGGAGAGCTTGGAAAACAGGTGTAACACCCGAGGCTGCGTGAGAGCATGGGAAGGCTGCTGCTTTCAGGTAGGCAGTCACTCCACTACTGCTGTCGGATTCGTTCCTTTGCTAGGACATGAAAAGTGCCATCTAAGGCCAAGTGTGGTCTCCACACGCAAATCTGTCTTAGCTCCGAGTACATGGGAATTTCACATTTTTCTTCACACTCAGACTGCTACATTACTTCGTTACTTAATATTCCTAAGAACTCAAGGCTGCCTGTTTCTGATGCTCCGCGGGTCAGGAGGGATATTTGTATGTACTGTATAATGCACATCTAGAGAGATCTGATTAAAACAAGGTGTGCTTTAAGAGAGAGAGGAAGAGCTGGCCGTGCTCGTGTGAAGCTTGCCCCAGTCCTGCAGTGAGATCAGTGTGTCACAGGGGCTGCTGAGGATCTGGGCCTTAGATGGCTATCAGGGAGCACATTTCCTTTGAACTGTTTACATGGTTTCCTGCGGCTGTGCACCGAGCTGAGGGAGTCGATGTTGAGGTCAGCATCGCTTTGTGTAAGGTTCAGTCTCTGGTTACTGTTACATGCCAGTGTGATGCTCCAGAGTCCGGGTTCCAGAACCAACAGGGACATTTCACTACCGTCGGCCAGAGGCGTTCAGGGAGCCAGAGTCGAGCCCCCAAACTCATGAGAGTGTTTTAAATTACAGACTTTTTGCAATCTGGTTTCTGAGCCTGTCGGTGGCAGTGTGGGAGTTGCGGCCACAAGGGGCTGTGGGAAGTGGAACATAACTCGGAGCAACTCTGAGACTGCTTTAACTTTCACTGGACACCAGGCAGGTCCCTGCATGGTCTCAGAATATAGGGAGTGTAAAGATGGCGGAGACCCCCGTCCTCTGTTTCTGCCCCATGCTCAAAATGGAGTAACAGGGAACCGGCCCCCGAGGGTTTACACTGGTGTAAAGTGTTGCAGAAGAGAGGAGTATCAGAACCAGTATTTTCCAAAGGCAGAACTGCTCTCACCTTGAGCTCTTACATGTGTAGGAGAAGCTGCTGCATCCCTCAGCAGCTTCTAACCGCGTGCTTAACTCTTTCAGTTGCTCTTTTACTGGGTGAAAAGTTGTTTTGTTTTTTCTACTGTTGCTTTAGGGGATTTAAAGGATTGATAATTTACGCTTTGGCTTCCCGAGTGCTCTGCATGTGACAGACGTGGATCCCATAGGCTCAATAAGACTCTAGTTGTTTCAAAGACCATACAGCCTCTGGCATAGGTTTTATCAGCCTTCCTATGATATTGCGGGGAGTTTCAGCACCTTGAGGATTTGGAACAGCCACTGTTCCATTCATGGCACCAGCTCAGGGGCAAAATAATTGCATCATATCCCAAATTTTCTGACATTCCTTTCTCGTCATGTTCTCAGCTGCAAACGGCTATAGGACAATACGCTGTTGTAGTCAGCAGCACGGGGGAATCTCTTGGTCAGCCCTAGAAGTGAACACAGCTCTCCTTGCAGTCTTTCTCTTTGAGTTCAGACACCCACCCTGCTGGCAAACCCCCTGTCTGCGTCCCCCTTCTTATCAGCCCCACTGGCACCACCCTAAACACACATTCACTTTCAGCTCTGCTCTGCTGCCCTGGTTTGGTGGGACGGAATTCGTAGGCTCTGTCTCTGCTTTGAAATACCTGCCCGGATTCATGGCCAGGGGATCCGGCTCTGGGGCGCGACGCGCTGCCCTTCAGAAGTCTGCAGGAGCAGAACCCAATGTGGGGGAGGGAGGAGCAGCCACAGGTTGCATTGTGGTGGCAGGATGTACCTGCACGGCAGCTGGCAGTGAGCCTGGCAGCGTGGGTGGACGGACACGTGCCAGTGGGGCTCGAGCTGGCATGCTACAAATAGCTGGGGGGGACGTTGCGGCTCAGGCAGAGACTTCCAACTAGCTCCTAGCGCTTGGACCCGTGGGACCGGGGCATGGTCCTGAGAGCCCAAGCTGCAGTGTCCACACTGGTATTTTTACCACACTAGCTCAAGCAGAGCGAGCCCAAATCTGACTGTCCCAGTGCAGACATACCCTTCTGTGTGCTGAGTGCTCTTGCGAAAGTCCGGGGATTTCTTGCCTGGGATGTGGGGCAGACGCTAGGGAGGGAAAGTTGCTGGAACCAAACGATGGGAGATCAGGAGTTTGTATGGTTTTGAGCAATACCGATGGTAATCGCCGCATGAAAGGCCCTGGCTTTTTGTACAGCACCCAACGCCACAGGACCTTGACTGGTCCCCTTGGTGGTACTCAAATGTCAGGGTTAACAAGGAGAATGCTGGTTACTGAAATACTTCTAAACTCTTTGAGATGAATCTTGATGGACTGTTTCAGGTAAGGAAAGTCTAACTTTTATGTTGACAGCTCTTTGCCGCATGTGCTCAGTGGGCCAGAAGCATGTTGAGAAACTGGAAACAAGGCACAAATTTGTAATGGGGAAAGTGATTAACCCTTGGAACAACTTACCATGAGATTGGTAGTGGGTTCTCCATCACTGGACATTTTTAAATCAAGACTGGATGTTTTCCTAAGAGAGATGCTCTCGTTCCAGGACAGCTATTGGACTTGAAGCAGTGGTTAATTCAGGGACCTGTGGCCTGTGTTATGTTGGAGGTCAGACTTGACTGAGTCCAGTTGTGGAAAAAAGCGATCTTGAGTGATCCCGTTTAAAATAATAGTTTCTTGCTCACTGAAATACTTCCAGTACGTCCTGGAACCAAACCCATGTAATTCTCCCAAATGGACTCACTGACAAGCTATTTTGAGAGCAGGGTGGTGTACGTACAATAGTCAAATTTGCCTCAAGTGCACTTAAAAGGCTGCCCCAAACCCTGCTCTACAGCCCCTTTGTAAACAGGGAGGAGTGGACGGATGTTAGGAGAGGCAATCCCACACTTTCACAGGGTGCTGTGGCCATTGCCCACAGTCGCATCTAGCTCTATATTAGCGAGATCCATAGATTTTTGAAACGTGACCCCCTCCTTGCCTGTTCCCACAAGTATGTGATGCTTCCTGTCCAGAATGCCTGCATTGCTGTGGGCATCTTTGCCCGCTGTTGGGAGGTACCAGGAGGTGCAATCTGTTCAATGTAGGGGCACGAGAGGCCCTTTGCTGTTTCTTGGGAAAGCAAAGTGCTCCGATTGTAGGTCTGCCTGCCTCCCTGTGTGCGGTGTGTTTATACCATAGAGTGAAAGATTCGCTCCACCTGTTCTCCCAGAACCACTCCACGGTCCGATCGCAGGCACTGTATAGAACTGCACACAACAGCTGCTGAGATCAGATGGCTTAAATTTACATACTTGGAACGCGCTTTGTCTCTCTTGCTTACAACAAATGTTCTGTGCTTCAGCGGCCAGTAGAAGTGGTGTTTTCTAGCCCAGTGCTTCTCAAGCTATCAGATGCGGGGGACTGGCAATATTTTTTTCCAATGTGCGCGCAGACCGGCAGCCGATGGCTCGCGGACTGGCACCGGTCCCCGGGCCACCACTTGGAGTAGCATGGCTCCAGGGAGTTCAGTTATCTGTGTCTTTTATAATAAACAAGTTGATAGATACCATCCACAGACCCATTTTTCTGGTGACCCTTCTTTTAAGTTTGTTAAAAGATCATTTCTCTTTGAGATTATATGGGCAGTGGTGGCATGACAGACACAAATCCAGCATGACTGGCTTGTTTGTGAGGCAGGGAGTTCAGATGTGGTTAGTGTTTCTCTCAAGCAGCCCAGGGTTTCTCAGTGGTACTTTATTTTTGGTGTCAGGCAGATTATTTCTGGGCTGTAAAGGACATTCACCCCTCCTGCATTGTAGAGCCCTCCATGATGAGCATGATTCTCTGCAGCCTACCTCAAGGGGTGTGGAGAGAGGAGAGTGTCAAAGGCGCGGTTCCGGTGGAGTCTGGGATCGAGGACCTTAGAAATCTGCCTATCATGGTGGTGATCACGTGAGAGCTGCAGAAATGCAGCTCTTCCTCTGGTGCGGGTGGAGCAGTGTACATCACCCTGGCTATGGACAGGTTGGTTCACCGAGCTCCCTGCCCACTGAGAAGGAGGGGGATGTGGAGCAGGATGACTTTCTCTGCATGTGTGCCCCTTCACTGCCACGTGTGTGAACTGGTGTGCTCCTGTCCTCTGGGGGTGCGGCTCTCCCTGAATGTCTGTGTTCTTCAACTGATTGCTGTTGCCTGGCTTTCCGTGTTCTGCCTCGGCTGATGGTAAGCTAGGCTCTTTGGGCATGGATCATCTGTGTGTGTGCGGTGAGGGGCCCTGATCCCTTCCTGGGGCTTTCTGTACTACAGTAATGCTGAGAATTACCAAATGCATGCACCCCCTCTGGCCAAATTCCTGGTTTGGTTAACTTTTTGTTACAGATAAACGTCCTGCAAGACACATTTGGTGTAATGAGTTTGTCAGGTCTGAAGTGAGAGTTATTTGCAAAGAGCTGAGACCCTTTGCCGGGGTCTCTGTGTCACAACCCCACAGTGACCAGAGGCGTTACAGTAATATCTCTCCTCTCTCAAACCCGTAATTCTTCTTTGAGTGGCTCTGCATGTTCCCATTTATGGGACCGGCGCCACCTTGTGGTGCCTTACAGTAAAACCCCCCTTCTAGCAGTGTCCGCTAGAGCAGGGGTTCTCAAACTTCATTGCACTGCAACCCCCTTCTGACAACAGAAATTACTTCACGATCCCAGGAGGGGGGACCAAAGCCTAAGCCCACCTGAGCCCCACCATCTTGAGTGGGGGGCCAAAGCCCCACTGCCCAAGGGGGGGCGGACGGGGGGCAGAGCTGAAGCCCAAGGGCTTCAGCCCCAGTCAGGGGGCCCGTAACCTGAGCCCCACTGCCCAAGGCGGAAGCCCTCAGGCTTTGGCTTTAGCCCTGGGCGAGGGGGCTCGAGCTTTGGCTTAGGCCCTGGGCCCCAACAAGTCTCAGGCATCCCCTGGCAACCCCATTAAAAGGGGGTCGTGACCCACTTTGGGGTCCCAACCCACAGTTTGAGAACGGCTATGCTGGAGTACTCCTCCTTCCCCCCCGCCATCCCCCACCAGCATCACGACGCACTGGGGGCGAGGCTATCAAGGGGCAGGAGCACCCTCCCCATCTCACTTCCTTCCAGCCGTGTGCTGTGACATATGGGAACTGCTCCAGGCTCTTTGGAGTTGGAGTTTTTTTCTGCTTAGAAATAGATAGTGTTAGCTCATTTCCATGTAGTTAGTGAATAAGGGTTTCTTCCAGTTCTGGGTTATGGAGGAACCAAAGAAACAGAAGAAGCTGGGATTTAAGTGGTGTGCTTCCTGTCTGGCTGTCTTCTCCACATCTGATGACCAAGTGCGGTGCCTCAAGTGTCTGGGGGAAGGACAGTCCCCCTCCTGGATATTCAGTTTGGCAAACTTTTCCTCCCAGAGCACGCAAGGACAGAGAGACTCTCTTATAGCTCCTCCTCCTAAAGGAAGCCATTGAGGTCAGACCCTCTGGACCTGGTCAGGACTCAAATCCTAGTCTAAGAGGCCAGTCTCTGCCCCTGTGGCTACCAGCAGCTCCAAGTGACTGAAGGGTTCCAAGAAGCTGCTACCCCTGTTGGGTCAGACTCATTTCCTGCATCTCCCTGAGTCAAATCCCTGAGGCTGCAAGTGTCCGAACTGAGAGCAGCGTGGTTGGGTCTAACTGCCCCGGTTCCGGAAGAGAGGTCGAGAGAGAGTTCAGGCATAAGTATCTCATTCCTGCTAACTATCTGACCCCGACAGAATCCCTGCAGCTGCAGGACCAGGGCCTGTTTCAATTCCCGCTTCCAGATCCAGGAAGATGGAGTTGCTCAGTGCGTCAGAATCGGGGCGGTCAGTGCCTTCAGTTCCGCCAGTCACAGCACTGAAGGAAAAGAAGCATAGAGACAAAATGGCCACTGTTCACAGTGCTGGTTCCAGTGCATCTGCTGTCAGGTCTGTCCTAGTCTGACAATGGTTCCGAAGTGAAGATCCGGTCCGTCTTCCATAGCAAGGGATATGGCTTTATGGCTGACATTGGATCTGATGATGTCGTCCACGGATCCGCTGTCAGTTCCTGGGTCAGTTCTGCCTACGTTCCGGAGTGCTCTGTCACCGTGACTGCCTGGGCTCGCTTGCTGGCTCCAGTTGCTTCATTGGTGTTCCAGTGGGAAACACAGGGTTTCCCAAAGGAGACGTATTTCCCTGGATCCGAGGTCATCTTCCTCATCCCCTGTTAGGAGGAGGAGGCCAGAAGATGCTGGTATGTTCCCCCAGACCACCCTATGATTCTTCCGCCTAGGTTTCCTCCGCTTACAGTTTTTCGACAAAGAGCTGGATCTCCATTCTTCCCTTCAGATCCTCTGTTATTACCGTTAGTGTATCCAAGGAGGGAGCTAGAGAAAGAACAGAGAAGACCAGCCTATGGTCCACCTTCTGCAGGCACGTCCCCAACCCCTAGTTGCTGGGGATACTGGCAGTCTGGGGGCCTGTGGCCTTACTGGGGGCCACCTCAGGAGTGTTTTAATTACCCTTCGAGTGGATGGAGAGGTAATGTTTTGCCTGTTAAGGATCTAGTGGTCCAGAGATCCATGGATCTGACTCCTCCTGATCCATCGGCATTACTGACCGTGAAGCCTGAATGTCCGAGGAGGTAGCTCCTCTCTGCTTGATCAGGAGCATCTGGAAATGGATTATGAGCCCAGTTCACCACTGGATGAATATATCAGGGTGGCTTTGGCCTTCTCTCCTCCCAAGGATGCTATGCTCGGCTATAACTTGGTGGATCTTATGGTGGCCACCTTCAAATCTTCCTGCAGTGCCTGTGGAAGAGACTTCTCACCCAGTGTTTGATATAATGTGACTGCTTCGAGGAGTAGACTATCTCTATCCATTTTGAATGGCTTGCTACAGCCAGCTAAATCCATGTGGACCGTGCCTGCTTCTTGCCAACGTGTATTTAGGAAAGCAGACAAGTTGTATCAGATACCCTCAGGGGTTTTCCTACTTGTACACCCACGCTGTCCCTAATTCACTGGTGGTGGTGGCTGCTGCCAGTAACAGGGCGAGGTCCAGACTATCACATTCCTTTCCAACTGATAAAGAGGGGGAAAGGATTGTCTTGCTCGGGAGAAAGGTGTTCTCTTCGGTCTTGGGCATTAAAGTGGCAAATTATCAGGCGGTCATGGCCCTTTGCTGATTTAATCTATGGGAAAAGATTACTTTATTTTTACAGGTCTTGCTGGATAAGAGAAGAAGGCTGGCGAATGCCATCCCAATGGAGGGCCAGAAGGTAGCCAGACATGCACCTAGAGCCTTGTTTTAGTGCTCGGGGCTCTGCCTCCAGTGCACTAGCATCTGCTGTGACCGTCAGGAGCCCGCAAGCCTGTTCCTTCTCCCGAGCTGTGGACACTAGAACTAAGCTGAGGACCTTCCTTTTGGGGAGGAGGGTCTTTTCAGCGAAAAGGTAGATGAATTGCTGGGATAACTGAAGGGTGTGGGATTGACAGCTCGCTCTCTGGGTTCCCTCCGCTAGGAGTCCCTCCACTGCCTCTGTCCAATACAAGAGATGTCCTATCTCCTTCGTGATCAGTCATGGGTTGGTTCACATCACTCAGTCTAAAGGACAAGTGTTTTCATATTTCAGTTTGCCAAAATAATTGCAAATACCTTCAATTTAGGGTGACTGGTCACCACTTCCAGTACAGGGTGCTCCATTTGGTCTTTTCAGAACGCCCAAAGTTTTTACAAAAGGTTTCTCTGTGGTAACGACTCATCTGAGGAATCAGGGTATTTTTGTATTTTTGTTTACCTCTGTTTAGATGACTGGCTCCTGAAGGCTACCTATTAAACCATATCAGCTTTGCAACCAATCTCTTTTCAGACCTCTGGCTCTTTCTCAATTCTCCAAAGTCGATCCTCTCCCCTTCACAAAGGATCCCCTGTATAGGCGCCATGCTAGATTCTGTGGAAGGCGGAGTGTTTCTGCTAGAGGACAGATTTTTCAAGATGAGCCAGTGCCTGTAACAGATCTAGCGATGTAAACTTCATCGTGTGTCTCATGGGTCTTATGACAGCCACTACTGGCATGGTCCCATTTGCCCATCTAAGTATGAGCCCTTTGCAACACTGAATAGCTCAGGTCTACAGGCCAAGGCAGGACAGCCTTCAGTTATTGATCACCGTGCCTCAGAATCTCCTAGTCTCTCCAGACTGGTGGTCTTGAGGTGTACAGTTCAATCCTCCGGGTCCATCCTGCACAGTGACTTCATACGCGACGTCACAGAGTTGGAGAGAGCATCTGAGTCATTTGACAGTTTGAGGGCACTGGTCCTTTCAGGAGAGATCCCTGCGTCTGGGTCGTGCAGGTGGTGATGGACAACACATCAGCGAAGTATTACATCAACTCTTGTGTCCAGAGGGGAGAAGTCTGGGACTGGTGTATTTGTCATGACGTTTGTCCTGTGGCCCTGCATCTGGCTGGGGAGACAGCTCAACAGAGACAGCTCTCAGCTGCATGAATGATCCCTAAAGAATCAGTTGGTCCAAACTGTATTCTCCAGCTGGCTTCGACCAATACTGGACCTGTTCAGACCAAGGGTCAACAGAAAGTGTCACCTCTGCTGCTGCAGATCCCTTCCTTGCACTGAGGGAAGGGCTTGATGTACACATTTTCCCCCCTTCCTATTGATTCAGAGGTGATAAGGGAGATACGACAGGACAACACACGGATGATACTCATTGCCCTGGATTGGCCATGTCAGCAGTGATTTACTGATCTCCTTCAATTTCTGGTGGAGTTTTAATGAGTCCTTTCCTGTCCCAGCAGGATCGTTCATCTGAGCCCATGAGCTTACCTGAGGGTGTGGGCAATCAGATTCTGTCTCTGCCTGCTCTTGAACAGTCATGTTCTTCATCTATGTGAGACATGCTAATTAACTCATGAAAACAGTTGACTAGAAACTGTTACTATCTAAAGTAGTCCAGACATCAGACTTGCATAAAGGAATAACCTATTTCTCCTGTCTCTGCTCCTGTTCCTTGTGTTCTGGAGTACCAATGTACTTGAAGCATCAGGGGTTCTCCAGCTCATTGTTAAAGGTTCATTTGGCAGCCGTCTTCACATATCTCACACTAGTTCAGGGGTGGGCAAACCACGGCCCGGAGCTGGCCCCTCAGGGCTTTGGATCTGACCCGCGGGACTGCCACCCCTCTGTGGCCCCAGGGACCCCGCGCTGCTCCCGGAAGCGGCCAGCACCATGTCCCTGTGGCCCCGGGGGAGAAGGAGGGACAGAGGGCTCCGTGCACTGCCATTGCCTGTGGAACGGGGAATCGCAGCCAATGGGAGCTTCGGGGGAGGTACCAATGGGCAAGGTCAGCGTGCGGAGCCCTCTGTCCCCCTCCCGCCCGGGGCCACAAGGATGTGGTGCCAGCCGCTTCCCTGTGTGCCGCGGGGCTAGGGCAGGCAGGGAGGAAGCCTGCCCTGGCCCCGGTGCGTGCCGCTACCACCCTGGAGCCACTCCAGGTAAGCGGCTCCGGGTAGGAGTCCCAACCCCTCCTGCACCCCTCTCCACCGACTCCCTGCCCTGAGCCTCCTGCCTGCACCCCAACCTCCTGCCGCACCCTGCATCCTCTCTGCACCCCAACCTCCTGCCTTGAGCTCCCTCCCGCACTCTGCATGCCTCCCTGCACCCCAACCCCCTTCCCTGAGCCTCCTCCCTCACTGTGCTCTCCCTCCAGCACCCCAACCCCTTGCCCTGAGCCGCCTCGTATACCCTACACCCTACTCTGCCCCAACCCCTTGCCCTGAGCTCCTTCCTGCACACCGCACCCCCTCCCACTTCCTGCACTCCCTCCTGCACCCCAACCCTACGTTCATGGCCCTGCATGCAATTTCCCCACCCAGATGTGGCCCTCGGGCCAAAAAGTTTGCCCACCCCTGCTCTAGTTGATGGTAGATTGCTGTTTGGTCATTGTTCAGTTATGAAGGGGTTATCAAATGTGTGTCCCTCTGTGAGAGAGCCTGTTCCTCCTTGGGATCTCAGTTTGTTGTTGGCCATGCTGGTGAATTCACCCTTTGAATCTTTGACTGTGTTTTCTTTCTACCATTTATCTATCAAGACAGCTTTCATTATTGCCATCACATCAGCCAGGAGAATGAGTGAACTGAATGCCTGTATGACTGACCCACCTTGTGCTGCTTTTCATAAGGACAGGGTAGTTGTCAGTCCTGATCACAGAGTTTTAACTGAGATGGTGTCTGATTTCCGCATCAATCAGACAGTTAATTAGCTGGATTTTCCCCCTATGCCGCACTTTAAAAAGGGGGAATTGGTTCTACATATTTTGGATGATAGAAGAGCTCTCGCCCAGTACCTGGACAGAAGTAAGAGGTTTTCATAAATCGCCTAGATCGTTCGTATCGTGCCAAGAACCGCATGGGGTATGTGGGTTCTTCCCAGACTGTTGCTCAGTGGATTAAACAATATATTGCTGAGTGTTACACACTAGCAAAAGTATCTGTACCTGCTGTGATTTGACCGCATTCTGCTAGGTCTGTGGCTGCTTCCTTTGCCCGCCTTAGGCTGGTGCCAGTTGCTGAAAGCTGAAACTGGACTTGGGCGGACTTGCAGCAAGTACTATGCTCTGGACTTGGCTTGCAGGGTGGCCACCATGTTCAGCAAGATGGTGCTTCAGTCTATTCAGCCAGGACTCTGGGCCTGCCTCTGGGTTAGTTTTCAGCACTGCTTATCCATCTGTCCCATCAGTGAGAACATGCCGAGCCCCTGGAAGAAGTAGTGAACACTACCTCTAACTGGAGTTATAGGAGATGGCTCTGCATAGTCACATTTCCCACCTGCCTTCCCCTCTCTGCCAGAGTCCTTGTTGTCCGGTATCTCTGGCTTTGTGGGGGAAGGAACTGCAGTGGTGTCCCCACTGCCTTCCCCAGCCTCCTGCACCGCTCTGCCCCTTTGTTGCCTCGCCCTCTGTGCATCGTGATGCTGAGGGGTGGGGGTGGGTGGAGGCGCAAGAGCATTATAGCTGACATTGCTAGAAGAGGCTTTTACTGTAAGGGGGCACCATACCCCCGAGTGGGAATATGCAGAGCCGTCTCCCAGAACTCTGGTTAAAAGTTATTTGCTTTTGTATTGTGGTAGCGTCAAGTGGCCCCAGTCAAGGATCAAGATGCCCCCGTGCTAGGTGCTGTACATACAATGAAAAGACAAGACAGTCCCTGCCCTGGAGAGCCTAGAGTCTCTACATATAAGGCTTCGGAGAGTGATGGTCACAGCATTCTTTAGCGCAGCTGTTCATCAGAGGTCCCTTGTAACCCCAGTCTCACCTGCCACATAACAGCCCAGCTCAGCCATTCAGGCCAGGCTAGACTTACACTGCTATTGTGGGGACTGTGTCCTGCAGGAAGGGACAGACAGCTGGAGACACCTCCTCTCCCCTGCCACAAAAACAGTCACAGTTTCAAAACTGGGCCAAGCTGTTGTCGTAGCTTGGAATGGGCCAAAGAAGAACACCTGAATCCACACACCCCCTAAGGCCGTCCTCCTGGAAGGATGAGTGCTCAGCACATTAACTCTTCGCTCTCGTGGATCCTGCAGTGCACATTTATATGGCTGTGAGGGATACTGAGCTGTCTGACAGATGTGGCCCACCTGCCGTCTGAGCGAGCCCAGGCTACCGGGACCCCAATGTTCTCGTTCCCTGACTTCAGTGGAGCAACCAAGTTATTTTTCATTGAATATTCTCAAAATCTTCCTAAAGGTTGACTGTATCGTGCTTACTAAGGACTGAAGCCTGCACACTTTCTGCCGTGTGCCCAGCTCATGAAATGCGTCCAGAATCCCATCTGAAGTGGGGGATCAGCCAGTGCTCAGTCGTTGTGCCACGGGGTCTTTACAGCTCCTGGCCAGTGAGTCAGGGCACATTTCTGACTGTATCTTGCTCTGCTGTAACTGTAACCTGTGTACATTTGCACCTCTGCCACTTCTGGGTCCAGATTTTTGTTTAATCTGGCTGAAGAGGTTTTTGTTAATTTGGCAGGCGCTGGAGTGATCCAAGGAAGATGATGTGTGTTCAGAACAAAACA
This sequence comes from Eretmochelys imbricata, assembly GCF_965152235.1. Lineage (NCBI taxonomy): Eukaryota > Metazoa > Chordata > Testudines > Cheloniidae > Eretmochelys > Eretmochelys imbricata. Next base: position 80,257,109 of record NC_135582.1, on the reverse strand, counting down.
AGGAGCAGCTCTAATTGCAGGGTAATGGGGGGTCCTGAGTCTGAGTTCTTGCTCTCGGTAAACTGGGAGTTAAATGGCAGTGCAGTGGAGCTCACTGGCTCCAAGTTGGCACCAGCCCTAACAGTTGACATACGCTAGGAAAAATCTCGCGCCCAGTGTGTGGGCGCTGGGGAGAGGATGCACAGTGTTGCCAAAACAACAGGAATTTACTGCCGGTTGACTTGCACAGAGCCAGATGTTCAGCCAAGGCTGGTAGGAGAGACCCTTCTGGCTAGAAAACCCCAACATGCCTTGAGAAGAATAAAAGGGCTTGTCGTCTTGTAATTAGCTCATCTGGAAGCTTTCAGACTCCAGACATGGAGTGTCAATCCAGGAGACTTTCCCATGCAGTGCTGGTGGGGCGGGAGGAGGACTTTTATTTCCGTTCTCACCGGCAGTCCCCGTAGACGGGACTTGCTGTTGCTCCCCCAGGGGGCAGACACGCCCACTAGTTAAATAGGCCAAGGCCCCTCCAACACTCCTATCACCATGGACCTGTGGTGTGGCATACCCACAGGGCTTAAAGAAAATGCACATGGCTCTAACCAGATGTCACCTTTTTTCCCCATTGCCTGCAAAATGTTAGGTTTGTACATGTGGATATTTCTTCAAGTCTCTGGGGATCTTGTACTCTCTCAGCAGTCTTCTGTCCTGTCCCTTCCTTCCACATCTTTGCTTCCTCCCACAACCTCCTGTATTTCTAACAAAGACTTTGTACTGAGTTGTCTGCCTTCGATGGATCAGTGTGGTGCTTTGTCAATTCATGCTGCTTCCTTTGCTGCCCCACCTCCATGGCTAAGATGCCTTCAAGCCCCTAAGCCTGACGTGACATTCTCTTGTAGGTGCAAAATTTGACTTACAAATATTTTGCTTTTGCAAAATATTGCAAACACCTACATCTTGCTGTTGACCCCATCACTGGAAATGTCTGCCTGTGTATCAGGGAGCAGATTCAGACTTTCCTCTCGGTCCACACCACCAAATCTCCGTATCTCGTGGCTTGACTACCGAAACCTCATCCCCTGCGAGTCCATTCAGAATACTGTCACTGCTTGCCCATTGCTCTATCTGCACCTGAGGCCTTCCACTGACTTCCTCTCCTCCCCTGTGCTGAGGAGCTTGTGCCTACCTGAAAGGTCCTTCACAAAGCATCTGACCTAGCCACTCCATTGCCAGCCAGTCCTGTGCCCCACCAGTGGTTCCAAGATGCAGAAGCCAGCAGGGACCATAATGGTCAAGACTGACCCCTTCTGTGGCATGGGGCCTAGAATTCCACAGCGTGAGTCTGTGCCAAGCCCAGTACCTGGGAATGGGCTTGAACAGCTCTTTAAAATCCCTCCTTTGGGACTGAAAGGCTGTGAGAGCCGGAGAATCCACCTGCGTGTCCTGAGAAGAGTGAGCCTGCACTTCCCCCTGTGGCATTGGGCATGCTGCCCTGTGTGCTGGGGGACCGTTGTCAAGATGGGGAAGCCTGTGCATTATGTGGTGGCCCCCTGAACTGGGCTCAGGCTGTTGTTATCCTGGCCGGGTGTGCAATGGTTTCACTGACTTGACTTGACAAACGATTTTAGTTAAGCCAGTGCCGTGCTGTGGAGGCCAGGCCTGTGGGAGTTCTGCTGCCCTGGGATGCCGCTCTCCCCTCTCCCAAGCACGCTGGTCTGTTCCTGGTGCTCTCTGCGGTGCAGTGAGATTCCCCAGGACTGTAGCCTTTTTGGCTGACTGGCAAAGAGTTGTCAGAGCTGTGTAGGCTCCCGGTGGCCGAGCTGTGAGAACGGAAAGGGAAGGAAGTGTTGCAAAGTTCACATTCGCAGGAAGAAGTTTCCAGCCTGACCCCTCAGCAGAGCCGGAGAGGCTTGCCACAGGGAATCCCACTGCGCTTGTAGGAGGAATTCGATTTTCCATCCAAGAACAAATAACTGAAACGCCACTGAACCAGGTGCTAGTGTCATCTGGCCCCCAGAGCGCAGCTGCTGCCAGAAAGCAACAGATGCTGCTTCGCATGAGCATTCAGAATCTGCAGCGTTCTCCGTTAGGGGCTGGGGCACCTGGGAGCGGGGCCTTGGGAATGGAGTCACGACTGAGGACCTGGACTAGTGCTGGTCTGTCTCTGTGATTTGTCAGTGGGACGTTCGCACGCTGAGGACACCAGCAGCGCTGTACACTGGCACAAAGTATGCTGGCAAGAGCCACGTTCTTCGGTGCCCGGGGGGCAGGAGCGGCCTAATGCAAGCTAGCATAGCTGCGGGAGGGGAGGGAAAGGGCCGAGCAGAGCTAGAGCAATGTCTGCCCCATCCTCCGTTACTCGAGGCCTTGTTAAGCAATTAACCTGTAGCATGTTGTGTTTTCCTTTTAACTGCATTTGAGTTGTAACTTGGTGAGTGTGAATGTTGGCACCATAGCAGGACTCGGGGCTTTCAGATGCAGTGGGGAAACACCCTGAGCCCTTTTCATACTGGTGTGCCCCCAGCCCCCCCAAATACACCACCACAGCACTGCACGGGGGATTTGATGGCAAGCCCTTAGTCCAGAGACGAGGGGCCAGGCTCAAACAGATACTTTTGTGCACTAGTTCAGGCTTGACTGGTTTTATTGGCTGCCAGAGTTATCCCAGGAGAACGCTGTGACAAAGCGGGTAATGTTTCCTCTGAATATTGTGGGGGTGCCTCAGTTTCCCCTAGGCAGTTCTTAAGTATCTAGGTGCTGGGATAAGGGTGTATGATCGTTGCAGAGCCCTAGAGGGCAGGTGTGTGCACGGGTCTGGACACAGAGAATGGCCAACACCCTGGTTCCTGGCACCTGATGGCCTGGCCCTTCCCCCCTGCAAGGTGAGAGCTAAAGGGTTGGAGAACAAAGGAATCAGGTGCCCTCCTAGCCCAGGAAAGAGACAAAGCCCAGAGGAGGAGGGGCTGGAGAGAGTTTCAGTTTGGGGCTGGCTGGGGACATGGAGTGAAGTGCAGACGTGGTTTTCTGGCTCGCTGCTCCCCAAAATGGACCCAGCTGAGGGATCCTGTTCTCTGTACCTACAAGCTCTGCTTTAGACCATGTTCCTGTCGTCTAATAAACCTGTTTTACTGGCTGGCTGAGAGTTGCGTCTGACTGCAAAGTTGCGGGGCAGGACCCTCTGGCTTCCCCAGGACCCCGCCTGAGCGGACTCGCTGTGGGAAGCGCACGGAGGGGCAGAGGATGCTGAATGCTCCCAGGTCAGACCCAGGAAGGTGGAAGCTGTGTGAGCTGCGTGTCCTGAAGGCAGTCTGCTCACAGAAAGGAGACTTCCCCAGAGTCCTGCCTGGCTTTGTAGGGAGCAGTTCCAGAGCATCGCCCGGAGACTCCGTGACAAACGGCCTTTTCTGAGAGCCCTCACCGTTTCTTTACTGCTGCTTCCACTCGATAGAGACTCCCCCACCTCTGTCACGTGCTGCATAGAAATGACGACCCTGATTCTGGGTGTAACATGGGTCTGAACCTGATTTAGCTCTGGCCAGCTCCCTCTAGCACCCAGGTAACTCTGCAGTCTGTAAACTGCAACTAGCAGAGTGTAGCAAGGCCTGCAGGGCCGCGGTGGGGTGCAGGTCAGGGCTAATGGCTGAGGCGGCTGGGCTGGGGCTTGCTTGGCATGGTGCATCTCTAACTGTAGCTGTATCCACCGCCAGGGCAGAGCAGAAGAGGTACGTTCCGTCTGTCTCTCCACGTCGCACTCGTACGTACCATCCTCTCTGACCGGCATGTGCCACGTCAGGTGCCAGTCAGACAAGATACGGGCTGAGCAGGCATCCTGGCATTTAAACACACGCGCGGGCGGGCGCCTCCTCGGGGAAAAGTAGTGCGTGAGCAGCAGAGAGTTAATGGATCCGTCTCCAGGTTCCCTGTGATGACCCAAGTGCCAGTCGGGGCTGTGGGGAGCTGGAGTCTTCACAGGCAGCAAACCAGTGGCCCTTAAGGTCTTTGGGGGGGAGGGATAGCTCAGTGGTTTGAGCATTGGCCTGCTAAACCCAGGGTTGTGAGTTCAATCCTTGAGGGGGCCATTTGGGATCTGGGGCAAAAATTGGGGATTGGTCCTGCTTTGAGCAGGGGGTTGGACTAGATGACCTCCTCAGGTCCCTTCCAACCCTGGTATTCTATGATTCTATGAATTCTATGATTCTGTGTGAGACAAGGAGAGCAGGGAATGAGAAGACCGACGCTCCCATTAAAACCAGCCCAGGCCGGGTGTATCCATGCAGCAGTCAGCAGGTGTGATCGCAGCACAGGGGCACGTACCTGAGCTACCCGTGACCTTGCTAGACCCCACCAAAGGGAGCCCTGCTGACAGTAGCCTCCCCAGCGCAACGCTGCCCAGGACCTGGGTGTGCATTTGAGAGCGTGCCCCTGCTGCCGCAGGCTCCGGTTGTTACTCGCGCGAGCGTCGGTCTAGCTAGAGCGAGCCCAGCTCAGGTATGTCTGCGCGTGCTGCCGTCACGCCTCCTAGACGTGCCCTGTGCGGGAGCTGCTGAGCGTACCCTGGCCGCCGCGGGGCTGCGTTACGTGAAACCGGTTGAGCTGTACACGTGCCCATCGCAGATCGGTCCCGGCACTGGCAGTCTGGTTATTTTCTATTGACCGAGCCTGTCTGGGCTTTTCACCCCCATGTGCGAACTCTCTCCGGCTGAACTGAAGCCCTTGATATCCCTCCCAATGAACCCCGGAAGGGCTGCTGAGTGCCCGTGGCCTTTACCCCATGGCTGTGCTTTGCTTTGCCCTGCGAGGGCCCTTGGCTACTGTCTGAAGCCACTCCAGAGCCAAGCTCGTGTGTCTGGATTGATGAGGTAACTTGTTTTATGCCTGTCAAACATGATGTGCTCTTGGGAGACAGAGGGAGTTCTCCCATAAACCCTCGAAGGAAGTAGCGTGTGTTTGCTCTCCTTGGGGGAATCTGACAGGGAACAGAGAAACCTATCACTCCCCGGGTCCCACGCGCACACATTCCCTTCTCCCCTTGACGATAATCCCCTCTGCTGATTAAAACCCTGGGCTGCTGGAGAAGGGCAGCGTTTCCGGGATAGTGATGGCCGCAGGTGTTCCTTGGACTCCGCTCTATTTTCTTGTGTAATTTGTATGAACTGTAGCTATTGGCTGCTGTAAGGAAAAATAATTAGTAATATTGATGTATGTGCCGGCTGACACTCCAAGCCTCGAACTGTACAGAGAAAGGAGACGCGTTTGTCATTCGTATGAATTCCATCTCTACATGCTGCCTGCTTCCATCTCTCCCTTGGCTGTGCTGTGGCATTTCCATTGGAAACCATCCTCATTGTCCTGTGTGGGAACTAAACTACAAACAGAGGAAGGAAATGGGAAAGACAGGGGTAGACAGGTGTTACTGGACTTGCTGGGCCAAGTTTGGCAAGGGTAGCTGGAGAATAAGCTTCTGTTGTCTGTCACAAGCAGGAGCGCCTTCCTGTATGAATCCAAGCACAGCGCCCCTCGGGCGGTCATGCTCTGACTGCTACCTCGCTCGCAGCTGGCACTTCCTCCCGGCCCTGCTTGGACGAGAATTGCAGCCTCTCTCTCCTGGACTCAGTGTCTAGTGTGTTAGTTGCTTCTCTCGCCCACTCCATCTCCTCTGAGGTCAGGAGAGACACTGGACAGCTGGTGACCCGGACGTGTAACAGCTCACATCCAACTCCCATTATCTGAAGCTACCAGCCACCTTCAGTAATGTGGGACAGAACAAGAAGGAGATCCCAGATAAAGCCTTTAATTAAAAACCTTGGCTGAACCACACCAGCGCTGCCTGTCTGTACCAAAGGGGATGTGAGCCCTCACTTCTGGTTTTTATGTAACATACTGTACTTTCTTTTGTTGTGGGAACAAAAAGTTTACCCAGTTAATTTAAGCCCTGATTCAGCAGAGCAAATTTTGTGTGCAGCGTTTGAACGGGGCTCTCAAAATGTAACACACTCCTTGGACCTCACATGCCTGCCTGCAAAGCTCCTAATAATTGTGGCTCTGTATAACTGCTGTTAATGGTCTGCTACAGCAGGGTTCGCTTGTCTCGGACCCTAGGCACTGAAACACAAAATGTATCCCCCTTGTTTGCTTCGATAACCCGCTTACTCCTGATGCGATCGGCTTCTTGTTTCTGTTCCAGAGGTGGTATTTCCCACCCCAGTGGAGGCATGTAGGAGAGTTTCCTCTGGGGTGGAAATAAGGGAATGGGATCAGAAAGGGGGCCATATAAACATAGTTTGCCTCGCTGACTGTCTTCGTCTTTGGGAGAGAACTCAGTGATTCTGCCAGTCTAGCTAGCCCCAAGTACCGCCTCATTGTCAGACGGCCTTACTTACACACCCAGTGCCCCCAGTTCAGATCAGATTTATCCAGCCACTAACACCAGGGCACCAGAGTAAAACCTTACCCAAGAAAGAGAGTGTTTAAAAAGTCCAGGCTAACCAGCTACAGGACCCGCCAGGGTTAATTCAGTTTATGTCGGAACCGAATGAGCAGAGATGGGAGTGTGAACCTTTCAGCCTACAGCCACAGTCGCTATGTTACACCTTCAGAAGAACAGCAGCAGTTTTAAAATACTCGCCCAGCGTTCTGGCCAATCAGCTAATACGGTGCCGGGCATCTCCGTAACTCCCAGCCCTGGTGCCTTGGAGCAGTGCAGACTGCAGCGAGGAAGGAGAGCCTAGGAACTAGCATTATTCCTGATGTGACCGGTTAGCACCGGAGCAGTCGTGCTCTGCTCCAATCGTCCTAAACGTCTGCCCTACCCTGGCAGCGGCACACGCATGCTCAATCTGTGTGTCTGCACGGAGCCCTGTTGGCCTCAGCATACAAGGTGATCTCTTGCGGGTGGCATGTGTGGGCAGTAGAGGCCTGTAGTTCTGGTGCACTCGGCATTGACATCTTCCCAGCCGAGGCTCTGAGGGGGCCCGTCCCGCTGTTGCATTCAACCAGGATGTGCTTGCTTTTGACGTCTCTGTTTTCTTCTCTTACAGAACATTTCAGCACAGAAGTGAGTCTTTTGCAGCTGATTGGAGATCCCCCACCGGAGCAAATAACCAAAGTCATTGGCCCCGACAACACTCTTGCCTATGTCTTCGGGCCAGATGCCAACACCGGTCAAGTGGCCCGGTACCATCTGCCTAGCCCCTTTTATAGAGACTTCTCGCTCCTTTTCCACGTTCAGCCCACCACCGACAAGGCTGGCGTGCTCTTTGCCATCACAGATGCCTCGCAGACTGTCATCTACGTTGGAGTGAAGCTCTCCACCGTGCAGGACAGGAAGCAACAGATCATCTTCTACTACACGGAGCCGGGCTCCGAGAGCTCGTATGCAGCTGCAACTTTCTCTGTGCCTTCCCTGGCGAACGAATGGACTCGCTTTGCCATCAGCGTGGAGGATGACGAGGTGGTTCTGTACCTGAACTGTGAGGAGTTTCGCCGGGTTCGCTTTGAGCGTTCTCCCGATGAGATGGAACTGGAGGATGGGTCTGGGCTCTTTGTGGGTCAGGCTGGAGGGGCTGATCCAGATAAATACCAGGTAAGTCCTCCACAGCCCAAAATCACCGGTTCCAATTAAATCAGGAGTAGAAAATGGACAGGGAGAGAGTGGGCGTGTGTGTGTGAGAGAGAGAGAGAGAGGCGGGGTGTAACTTGATTGTTTGGTTGCTTAATTCCTTTTTTTTTAACAGGACTACAGCAAAAAGCCTGAAACTTGTCCCAGATGTGGTCCTCATTGGTGGGGCTTTGCCTAGATTTGGGGGTCAAAAGGGCTTTAGATTGAACGGAGGCTGTGGCAATGTCCTAGTGAACACTCATGGGAGAGCATGGATGTGCATTTCTCAGAAATCGTTTACACTGGGAAAGTTTGCGTATCCTTGCCAAGAATGGGAGCAAAAGCATGCGGCATGGATTGTAAGCTAGAGGGTGGGATGCAGCGGGGGTGCACTCTTTCCGCAGCACCCAGCACTGCTCTGTTATCCTTTCCAAGTCCCTGACAGAATAAGTGCAGGCTCAATTGTGAAGAGCCGTTTGAATCTGCGCTCTTCTAAAAATACTTGTCTCCTTCGCTGCCTGTTGGCTTGGCTGATAAAATATTGTGTGTTAGCTGGAAAATGTTAATGGCACCAAAGTCTATCTTTGTTAGCAGATATTTGACTATTTGCCAAGATAGTTGCAATTCCGTAGACAAGCAAGGAGAGCAGGTGATTAGTGGAGACATGGTTTTAAAACTGATCGCATTTTAACAGGGTTATACAATGTTGTAAACGGAACTCTTTTAAACCTATGTGGAATATTACCATGAGAACAGAGCCCCGTTGTTTCTAACAACCAGTCGTGCTTGCAGTTAGAATTTTGTCTTAGACTGAACTCCTTTCACCCAGAACCCAATTGTACAGGAGCAACATATGCTAAGAAAAACTATGATTGTTTGTTTTTAAATTTACTGGTCTCACAAATCATAGAATCACAAAGTTCCCTCGTTTCTAAGTTTAAAAAATATTTGAATTGGTGCCTATAATTGCTCCAGTTCAGACCTAAGGGACTTAACTGGGGGAGGGAGGTCACTAAAAGTTCCCTAGGGAACCAGAACGGTTAATAATTATTGGTCAGCCTGCTTGTTCTCAGGTTACTGGTGGAGTGGGGAAGTTAATCTTTCACATTTTAGTAAGAGCCTTGAACCCAGCATTCCTGGTAGGTGGCAGGTGTTTGCTTGTTTGGTGCAAAAGCATGATCAATTCGGAAAACAAAGGTTCTAGAGCGGAAAAACAGCGTGCAAGAGAAAGCGGATGTTCATGAATTTCTCCTAAATGACCAGGAACTGTCCCTCCCCTGAGCTGGCCTGCAGTGCTGTGGGGAGAAAGCTTTATGCTGATGGAGAGTGCAGGATTCAGAGGGGTGTTCATACAAACACATGGTGCGTCTCCCCAGCAACTGTCACTGGAGTTGCTGACTGATATTTCCCAGCCACTGGCCTCAGTGAGGGTTGGCAGTGCTGGCGGGAGATGCCGAGGGATGCCATTCACAGGAAACCTGCCCCGGTTCAGATTCATGGCGCTGTCCCAGCTGCAGAATGCTATGGGATGGGATTTTCAAAGGAAGCCTAAGGGAGTGAGATGCTCACCCCTATTCTAGCCCCTGTACACCAGGCGTATGGGCTGGAGAGGTGCCAAGGGGCCCTAAAGCCCCTGTAGCTGGCTGTAGGAGGATTCTCCCAATGCAAGCACTGCAGAAGCAGCTGGAAGGCTGCCCTCCAGGCACTCTCCTGAGTTCTGGTGTTGGGGGCATGCTCTGGTGGGCTGTAGCACCCTGGCCTGGATACCTGAGGCAGCCCACAGAGACTGCCCTAAAGCAGACAGGGCCCAAGGGCTATCTAAGTCACCCCAGGGCTTCTCCAGCCCTTGGAGCAACCCAGGATCAAGCACGGACAAAGGTGTCTCAAAGCCACCTTAATACCCATCCCCACACCCACCCGGGATTTGAGTTCTGGACGAGCCTCCTAGAGGCCTGGGAAAATCCTCATGGTATACCCAGCTCCTCCATGCACCCTCAGCAGAAGGTGTGTGTCACAGATTTAGGGTCAGAAGGGCCATTCTGCTCATCTGGTCTGACAGTCTGTGTAACTTAGGTGCCTGACTCCCATAGGGATGCTGACAATCCAGGGCTAAATCCCACTAGACGGGAATGGTGCAGTCGGACAATTGGGCGTTAGTTATTTTATTATTCAATAACTAGCAAAAAGAATTCCTTCTGGGTCACCAGTGGGAGTGGGGAGATGCACTGGGCAAATGCCTGTTTAACTCTTTTTGTGGCTTCACCATGCAGTCGGGGGAGCATTTCCATAGTGTAGGCTGCTTGGGACACAGGTCCCAGGCTAAGGCCTGGTCTACACTACAGCGTTTGGTCAACGCAAGGCAGCTTACCTTGGCCTGACTCTGTACCTTTCTATGCTACAGCGTTGCTCCCGCAGATGTATGTTGCCCAGCACACTGAGCTAATAACTCCACCTCCGCGAGCGGCCTAGCATTTCGGGTGGTGCAGTCATGGTGATGCAGTGTCCATGTAGACACTGCGTTACTTACATCACCTGTTGGCTGTCAACCCCGCGTGGGGTTCAGAGCTGGAGTGGCCCCTCCCCCGCCATGGGGCTGACAGCTTGGGCGGGGGGTGGGGTAGAGGCGCCAGCTGTCAGTGCCTCACTTCAGTGGGTGGAAGTGCTCCTGGTGAGGACACACACCACGGAGAGAAGGAGAGTAGTGTGGACATGAAAAACGACAGTAATTCCTGCAGTGGCGGTACTTAACTTAAGTTGACTTAATTTTGTAGTGTAGACATACCCTAAGCTGGAAGAATTTGTGTAGCGCTTCTCAGTGGGAGACATAACGCGCCTTGTTGCATACATGGATTACAGCAGGGATGCTCTGCAGTTGTACACAGCAGTGGCAGGATGCACACCCTGGTGTGGCTACTGGTGTGCATGCCTTTCGTAGACGCCAAGGCCGGAAGGGACCATTGTGCTCATCCAGTCTGACCTCCTGTACAGCACAGGCCAGAGACCTGCCCCAAAGAAATTCCTAGAGCAGAGCTGGTAGAAAAGCAGCCGATGTTGACTTAAAAGTGTTCAGTGATGGAGAATCCTGCATACCCTTTGGTAAATTGTTCCAATGGCTAATTATTCACTGTTACAAACTTATGCTTTTTTCCCCATTTTGAATTTGTCTAGCTTCAGCTCCCAGCCATTGAATTGTGTTAGAGCTTTCTCTGCTAGACTGGAGAGCCAGTTATTAAACATTTGTTCCCCACGGAGATACTTATAGTCACCCCTCAGCTTTCTCGTCGTTAAGCTCCATAGATAGACTCGGTGAGCACAATCACTATGAGGCAGGTTTTCTAATCCTTCAGTCATTCTTATGGCTCTTCTCTGACCCCTCTCCAATTTTTCAACATCCTTCTTGAATGGTGGGCAGCAGAACTGGGCACAGGATTCCAGCAGCGGTCGCAGCAGTGCCAAATATTGAGGTAAAACAACCTCTCTGCTCCTACCCAAGATTCCCCTGTTTATGTATCCCAGGTTTGCATTAGCTCTTTTGGCCACAGTATCACACTGGGAGCTCCTGTTCAGCTGATTATCCACCATGACCCCCAAATCTTTTTCCTGGGAACTCATGATTTTGAAAGAGTCCCCCATCATGTAAGTATGTCCTATCTTTTCATATGGAATTGAGCCAGGGACGTGTCCCATTGTTATGGACACTGCCAGAAATTTAATGATGAATTCCTGAGTTAGCATAGTGTGGGGCTTACTGTTAGTAAGTTCTAATGGTTTATGAACGTTAAGGGGCCATACCTTCTCCCTCATAACTCTGTGTTAGCAAGGACTCCAATCTGGGAAGACGTTCTGATTTAGTGAAACTGGGGAAAGATACCACCCTGGCTAAGCAGCCTCTGTTTAAATGTTGCCTGGAATACGATTCTCCTGCCTTCGTTTGCAGAATGCTCCCAATGAGCAGCCGTTTGGAGGAGAAACCCTGAGCAGAAACTTCAGGCAGGGTGTTTAGTAATAGATGATTGATTTGGAGTCAAAAGTGCAAAAATGTGAAGAACATTAATCTGACTGTCTTTGACCAGGAAGGATGAGGCAGATACATCCCCTGAAGCAGCTCACAAAGCAGTGTGATCATTACCTAAACCATCATGAGGAAAGCATTCTAGATCAGTGCCTTCCCGCTGGTTCTCAGAGTGGCTGGGCACTAGGGGATTACTTCTCTTTTTATTAGTATTGCCTCTGTTGAAGTTTGTTTTTACAGAGACTGTTTAAGTGAATCCAAATATTATTCCGGTGTCTCATCCAGAGTGACAGATGAAGTGGAAATAACTAACACTTTTCATCTTCAAGCGAATTTCCAAACGCCAGTTTAATTTATGGGTCTAGCAACCCTTGTATTTGTGGTATGCTTTGTGCCTCCCACTGAGATCAAACCCGGGTGACATTCCTCCTTCGGCTGCCAGGCTCTCTGGGGTTGGTGCCAGTGAACTAGGCACTGAATATATAGTATCTCCAATGGGCTTATTGCTTCTGAGGAGCTGGGGGAAAGTTGAAGGTTGATTTGCTTCTCAGTGAATCTGAGGAAGGATGCGGATTTCTGTTCTGTTGATTTGTAGTCCCTGTCTGTATGGCAGCTAGGTGGGCATTCATGAAGCTGAAACACATTAATTACAATTCAGTTTAAAAAAAGGAAAATAGTTTTACTCAAATGAATTTAATTCAGGCAAAAACTAGGTCAAGTAAATGACTTGGGAATCATGCCCCCAAGCAAAGCGAACGTTTCTGACTCAACCTGTGAGGAGCTGGCGAGTGATCACATTGCAGGGTTCTGCACCCTAAGTGGGCGTGGTGGGGACTTCGAGAAGAATTACATGGAGCAGCTGGAAGCACCAGGCCCAGAAACAATGGGCAACTCAATCAAGACAAGTGGACAAACCGCTCTGTTGTTCTCCCCGAAGTGGTGCGTGGAGTCATGCAACGACCCACGAGTGCAAACTAGAATTGTCGACGTCCTGGAAATCGAGGTGACCGGCATCACCTTTATCAGCGCTCCTGCAGTCCTGGTGCTGGTGGAGCTGCACCAGTCAGACGTTTCCTGGTTCCGAGCAATCTGAAGTGCTTGGTAAACTGGGCTCAAGTAAACAATGTGCATTTTAATCTGGCTAAATGTAAATGTGTACATCTAGGAACAAAGAACATAGGCCATATTTACTGGGTGGGGGACTCTGTCCTGGGAAGCAGTGACTTTGAGAAAGGTTTGGAGGTTATAGTGGATAATCAGCTGAATATGAGTTCCCAGTGGGATGGAGTGGGCAAAAGAACTGATGTGAGCCGTGGATGCATGAACGGGGCAATCTCAAGTAGGAGGAGAGAGTTTATTTTATTTCTGTATTTGGCACTGGTGCAGCTGCTGCTGGAATCCTGTGTCCAGTGCTGGTGCCCACCGTTCAAGAAAGATGTTGATAAATTGGAGAGGTTCAGAGAAGAGCCAAGAGGATGATTAAAGGATTAGGAAACGTGCCTGATAGGCTCATGGAGCGCAATCTCTTTAGTTTAGGTGACTTGATTCCAGTCTGTAAGTACCTGCATGGGAAGAAATATTTCATAATGGGCTCTTCCATCTAGCAGTGAAAAGTGTAAGAGATAATGGCTAGAAGTTGAAGCTAGCTAAATTCAGACTGGAAATAAGGTGTACATTTTTAACAGTGTGAGTAATTAACCACTGGAACAGCTTAACAAGGGTCACGGTAGATTCTCCATCACTGACCATTTTAAAATCAAGATTGGATGTTTTTCTAAAGGATCTGCTGTAGGAATTGTTTTGGGGAAGTTCTGTGCCCTGTGCTGTACAGGAGGTCTGACTAGATGATCACAGTAGTCCCTCTGGCCCTGGAATCTATGATTGTATGAATCTGTGAACACCAGCCAGCATTGGTGTCTTCAAAGCTGTGTTTGCTTTGGTGTGGTTTGACTGGTGCGTGTTGGGGCAGCTGGTTTGACGGGTCCCACCCCAAATCATTCAGGCTGTAGCACGGCTCTTCGTGAGGTTTCAGGAATGCTGTCTGCGCGTGTGAGATTTGGTTCCAGCAGGGGGAAGGTTTCTACATAAAACCACATTTTATTCATGTTACTGACTGTGACTTCAGATGATAATTAGGAGACAAAAAAGCCAGCAGAGGGCTGTAACTGAGAACTTGGGGAGCACATGAAAGCTAGACTAACGCTTGCTAGCAGAAAGCCTTTCCCACTGTTCAATCAGCGTCTCCTTGTGCCGGATCCTTGGTTAGGGTTTAGATACTGCTGATGAATCATGTGCTATTGGGCTAGGTCAAGGAGCGTTTATCCGTTTATGAGGTGCTCTTCCCTGTGTGAGAGTCTTGGCCAGTGCTGCCTCGTGCTCAGGGATTGTGTACACAAGTGGAGTGCCAGGAGAATTCATCCGGAATATCCCTCCACAAAAGCGTAAATGACTGAATTCCGCCTCTCTCCGTCACCTGGATATTGGCTGGCCTGGGTTCTGCTCTGCGTGTAATTAATGGACATGCTAAGGCTTGCAGTACAGTTAGACAAGTGAATCTTTTAACTCTCTGGGGCCTCTCTGAATTCAGAATTGCCATGAAAGCCCCAAAGCTATGCTCAATGTAAGTCCTAGAACACACTGACGCATTGGACCAACACTGTTGAATTGAAATAGGCTTGGCTGGTTTTCATGGAGTCTACATTTCCACCCTCCTCAAGCAGCCACAGATCTCCTACCAAACAGATTTTACTTCCACTGCCATCATCCTGCCCCTGTTTCCTGCCCTATAGATGCTCCCCCCCACCCCAGCACAGGAGTGTGCGGCTCAGTCCACAGCCCGTCTCTCACACACAAGATGTTGGTGTGGGGCCTTACAGAGGCTCTGGATTGCTCCCCTCGGTCACTGGAGATTGCTTTTCCCCAACATTAGCTAGAAAACCAAACTGCAGTCACACAAGCAAAAGCCGTTTGGGATCCTCTTGAGCCAAATGCATTTGTAGCAAACCTTTGGTCCTCTTGCTCTCTGTGGCTGGGAGCCCTGTCCAGGAGCTGTGGTTCTGAGTAATTCTCTTGAGGCACAGTGGTTTGCGTAGCCATGTCAAGAAACTGACCCACTCACGAGACTTAAAGCAGCAGAATGAATTGGAAACACCATTGTCTCTTAGCGTGCGGTCGCGAGCGAGCAATTTGAATCCAGCCCCCGAGTACGAGGAGAATGTGGGGGTATGCGCGGTGTCCCCTTCTAGCGGCTGGCCCACAAAGCATGTCTGAGTCAGCTACAGCCGTCAGGCTGCAGAGTCTCCTGCTTGTCTGGCTGGAGATCCCAGGGTTAGTCTTGGACGGTGCTTTTTATAGACACACAAAGAAGGTATGTTGCACTCCCAATTCAAATGACTCCAGTAAGTAAAAGTAATGGGAGTTGGGGGTCAGTGTTAGTTCCTAGGACTGTTGGAGGATTGTGCAAGAGTAACGAGCGGGCTGAAGAACTGAAACCATGGAGTTCAGTGGCACACATGTCCCTAATGCAGAGGGCTGCATGCGTGCGGCTGTGCGGGCTCCGATTCTCTCCTCAGTGACTGACTGGGGCAGGGCAAAGGGACGCCTAGAGCAGAGTGCTGCAGGGGTATGAGAATTGTTGTGAGTTCCCCCTTCCTTGCCCGGAGGCAGCCAGGTAGGATAGAGCCAGTTGAGAGAGGTTCTTAAACCAACCACAGAAAGAGCCTCCTAGATAGGTGCCCGTGCTTCAGAGTGGGTTCAGAGATGGCCTGGAAGCTGGTGAGGGAGGGGTTTGTGCTCCTGTGTGTCCTTTCAGGAACAAAAGATTGGCAGCCTGGCTGAGGAAATGCCAGCCTGGCTGTGAGTTTTACAAGGAGGCCGTGCATCATCATGCTTCCCACAGCAACTGTGTTGCAGCCCATTCCCAGGGGCTGGGGGATTTCAGTGCCAGACACAGCGCTCATTTTAATGCCTTTGAACATGAACGAAAGTCTGGCCTCAAGTTTGCGTCCTGCAGCTGGAGTTCCTTCTTCGCGGGCACTGAAAACAGGCCTGATAGTGAGACTCGCGGAGCTCAGTCTATTGAGCGTAGCGAAGAGGGGGTGACTTGATTCCAGTCTATAAGCACCTGCATGGGGAACAAATATTTGATAATTGGCTCTTCCGTCTAGCAGAGAAATGTACAGCACAATTCAATGGCTGGAAGTTGAAGCCAGACAAGTTCAGACTGGAAATAAGGTATCAATGTAGAACAGTGACCGTAATTCACCATGGAAATAACTTCCCAGGGGTTGTGGTGCTTTCTAAATCCAGACTGGATATTCTTCTGAACAATCTGCTGTGTGACTGTGGGGCAGGTCTCTGGCCTGTGCTGTGCAGGAGGTCAGACGAGATGATCACAATGGCGCCTTCTGGCCTTGGAATCTCGGAATGTGCATTTGTGCACTGTAGGGAGAGCGGCGAAGCTGAGCGGAGGCCCGCTGTGTTAATCCAGAAGTCGAATTCCACCAGTTGTGTACCTATAGGCTAGATGAGCCAAGGAAGGCCCTGGGCAGCATCTAGCAAGACAGAGGAGCTCTGGGCCCAATGGGGCAGATCCTCAGCTGGTGTAAATTGTCGTCAGTGGGGCCATGGTGATCTGCCCCAATATTGCATCAAATGTTTCCATTTTCCTTTGAGCTCTGCTTGGTTTGTGTGTCACCAGGGCAGGCTAGAAGTGCTCTGACCAGTTGGTCTCTGCCCAGGGCAGTGGGGCATGGGCGTTCATCTCTTCCGCTGTCCGTTTGCATTGGTACTGCAGGCTATCTCTAGGGCCTGGGAGCTGATTCTCACTTCCTGCCCAGGCAGGCTAAGGGGCCATATTTTTACCTGTGGTCTCAGGCCCAAGACACAGAAATGGACCCCCAGCTCTCCCGGGGAACCACAGGTCCCAATTTCCTGCCTGCCTTTTGTGGATGTCAAACCTCAGCGGGAACAAGTGCGCCTGGCGTGCGAGTGCATTATAGTGAGGATTAGGGGAGAAAAAAGGGGGCATTTCCACCAGAGGAGCTCTGCGCAGAGATCTCTGACACACACTGCTGAAGGGCTGACTTCATTCTGATTTCTGTATTGGTGTGATTGTTCTAGTGTTTCGTTTACCATTTGCATATCGCACTCCCACAATCCCTGGCGTCAGACCCTGCCAGAAGGAGGGGAAGGGGTTGAGGATCGGGGCCTGCTTTCACTTCCCCCTGTGAAATTTATATGGATTTTTCCCAGTCACTAAGAGCAGACTCTGGCCCAAGGAGAGATGGCACCAAGCTGAGGAGGAGGCTGCAGAATGGTCTGAGGTTGCTTGTTTTCACAATTACCCGTTTTAAGGCTTACAAATAAATTACTTCAGTTTCATGAGCTAGCTAGCGAGCATGGTGTCACTGCGGGGGCGGGTCAGGGCACGAGGTCACTGCATGTCCGGGCGTGGGGTGGGGTCACTGCGGGTGCAGGATGTGGGGTGTCTGCCAGAGTGGGATGTCGATGGCGGCAGGCATGACGGAGCATTGTGGGGCATTACTGCGGGCGGGGCATGTTGGGGTGCCATGGTGGCAGGGCAGGGTGCGGCATGTTGGGGTGTCATGGGGGCGAGGCCGGACATGGTGGGGTGCCATGGTGGGCAGGGCATCACTGCAGGCGGGGCGGGGCATGGTGGGTGTCCTGGCGGCAGGGCAGGGGTTGGCGGGACTTCTTGGGGTGTCAGGGCAGGCAGGGTGTCATTGCGGGCACGGCGGGGCATGGTGGGGTCGCATGGTAGGCAGGGCAGGGCTTCACTGTGGTTGGGACATGGTGGGGTGCCATGGTGGTAGGGCAGGTCCCCACTGCAGGTGGGGTGGGGTAGCGCGGGCGGGTGCAAGAAGGCTCATGTAACCAAATACATCTCTTAGTCCTCCCTGCTCCGGCCCTTACCACCCCTCGCCATCCCCGGCAGACCCCCATCCCAAAACCCCTCCCCTCCTTACCCCGATCCTGCAGCTCAGTCCCTGCATTGCAGGGGAGCACCATTGATCTCACAGCTGCAAGGCTTCCCTGCAAGGGAAAACGAGGACCCAGCTGGGGCCTTAGCAGCAACCAGGCAGCGTGGTTTCTAGTCGTCTCTTTTCAAATGGCCCGTTTGTGCAAATGAAGGGCTCACTCCTGCACCCAGACTAGGTCAGCTGGAGTTGTCCCAGTGACTTTGGTGTGTCAGAATCAGGACTTCAGATGGCATTACTGAAGCATGTATTCCATAAGTGTGTGTGTGTTAAACACACACGTACAGCACGGAGCATGAGACCAGCCTGTGTAAAGAGCTCTCTGCTGTCCTTGCAGCTCTCTTACACACCATGTAGTGACATTCTGTACCTGCTCTTCACCGCAAGCCAGAGCATCTTTCATTCTCTTCATCTGTCAGATCAGAGCACTTCCATCCAGAAGAGTTGTGGGTCAGAAATAGTCACCTTGTACTGGGGTTGTGCCCTGCAGTTGGAGCTCTTTGGATAGTCATTTAATAAATGAGTTGGCAACATTTTACACTACTGTGCTGGGTGACTCTGTTGGTTAATTCAGCCAGCTCTGCAGTGCATTTTGAAGACACTTATGGCCTTTCCTGAGTGGGGAGAGACAACTTCCAGAGTGAACAAAGGAGAACATATGTAATGGAGATCAATCATCTGGCAAATACTAATAAATCCTGTATAGGAGGTGTTCAGTGACTTCTTGTTTGTGGATCATCGGTCAGTATCTTCTCCTAGCGGAGAGACCAAGGCGTTCCGAGCTATTGTGCAGTGATGTAAATTCAGCCTTGTGGCTGGAAGACAGATCGCTGAACTCTCTGCCGGGTGGGGTCTGGTGCCGGGTGATCATCCAGGAGTGGCTTTTTGGAGCAGAGTTTGTTGTCCTGAGTTGTATAAATCTGGGCTTTGCCTGTATACAGTAGTTGTTAAAACTAAATAAATGGGAAGGAAGTGTGGGTTATGTTAAGAAACACAAATGGAGGCCAGTATCAAACAAGCACTAGGATGTAGCTGTTTGTTTAGAGAGACAGGACTGAGGGAGCCTTTTTCCAGCTCTGAGGATGAAGAAATTGAAGTGAGTCAGTCCTAGGGCTCCCCGTGGCAAGCTGATGTGTGGATGCAGAGCCCTTGCGTGCTCACACCCAGCTCTGGCTGGGTAAGACAGCTCAGCTCTAGTTTGCATTGGTTTGTCCTGGCAGGTCCGGAATAACCCATGACCGGTCCAAGGCCAACGTGCCCTTCCCCCGGCCTGGTGCAGAGCGGAGTCCTGAGGGTGGGGAGGCGGGTGTTGGAGAGCGATCCCACTCTGCATTAACCCTGTGGTGGCGGATCCTTTCCCGCGGGGCTGGGCCTGGTCCCCCCACTGTGGTTGTTGCAACCTGGCCCATGGTATCACAGCACCACTCAGGGTTGGCCAGGCCACCCCTCCGCCATGCCATTAATCTGGCCCTGGCCTGGTGTGTGGAGTCCCAAGGAAGAGCCCCAACCAACCACGTGGCCCTGGATAATCATTAAAGTCTGGAAGCTGAGTAAACCGTGAACGGTTTTTGAACCCCATATCCGGTTTTTGTGGATATGAGGCAAGCCCTTAAAGTTGCATTTGATTAGCACTAAACCCTTCAGAAAATCGGCGGGACTCGGCCGTTTCTTTTTTGGAGGTTAATATGGGGCTGGCAAATTCAGAATCTGTTGTGGTGAGATGGGTCACAGCGGTGAGGAAAAATTATTTCAAGCAAGGTGAATAAATCCTTTAACTGCTTGCCAGTTACATAACAGAAGACTTTGTGGCAAATTGGATTTGTGTGCAAGCAGGCTTCATATATTCCCAGGCTAATTGTGCTTCATCACAGCAGTTTGCTGACTTCTTAAATTAGGGAGAATGCAATTCAAGAGTCAGCCACCTCATTGCATATTGTGTGCGTAGAGCATGACCCTTCCAGTGCCCATGAGAACGTGAAGAGCTGGTTCTGGTGCGGCCCACGCAGTGCAGAGAGGAGGTGGTGACTGTTCAGTGGTTGGAGAGGGTGGGCTCATTCTGTCCTTCCCCCAAAGCTTTGGCACTGAGCATTAGTGAGAAGCGTTTGGAATTCACACCACAGAACTCCTGAGAAACGGCGCAATTAAACCCAGAAGTTGTTAGTGGGTGCAGTAGCTGTGTTGACCCTGGTTTAAGAAGTTAGCAAGCCACTGTGATTAAGCACAGGCTCTGATTCACTTACCCTGGGAATACATCAGTGCAGGAGAATGGCAATCCGATTCCCTGGACTTGATCCCAATTGAAATGGGAGCTGCGTTTGGTTGTCTTTACCGGCAATTCACACTGTGAACCTTTCCCACCAGCCAGTCAGCTAACAGGGGGATAGCCACTGCCAAGTGGCAACGGATTCTGATAACACACTCTCCCGCAAGCTACCCATGATTGTTTGCTGGTGGTGATTGCTGGTATGTGTTTTACAGGGCGTGATTGCAGATCTGAAAGTGACAGGTGATCGCCAAGCAGCTGATCTCCAGTGTGAGGAACAGGACGAGGATTCGGATGTGGTGAGTGCTGTCTGCCATGGCTCAGTGTTATAGCTGTGGTTTGCTTACACAGGGGGGTGTAGAACTTACCGTGGTTCCAGCTGTCAGCAGATTGCTTGCTGGAAGTTAATATGCAATTTACCACACAGGATCACCTTTCCGAAATGTCCAAAAAGCATGAGCCTGACCCCAACAAATCATGAGATTGGCCCCAACATGAGCTTTAAAAACATATAGATTATGTTGTGTGGTTTTGGTCTTTGGTTGTGTGGTTTTGTGTGACATCTCTCTTCCCCCCAGGCTCCTGCCATACCAGACACAACTGCTGTTGTGAAATGGCAACACCCAAGGTGGGTGGGGAGAGCGGGCAGTGCAGTGCAGAAAGGATCTCCCATGGGCACTCATCCTTCTCTCTTTGTCGTCCCCCCAGTCCCTCAACAGGTCAGATGGTAACACAGGAGATCTGCCCCGCCCCAGTGCTTGATGGATGGGGGTTTGTCCAGGAATTTCATGGAAGACTAGACTCCAGGTGGTGGTATTGCCTCCTGCCATTGCTAATGGGGTGTGTCTTCTCCAGCTGCTCCCCTGGGCGCTGAGGCTTGCCACGATGGAGGAAACAGGCTAACTAGCTACTAGTGTCAAGTGATCATTGTGAATTTTAGTTCCTAGCCAAAGCCTCCTCTGTGCACTGAACCAGGGTGAAATCCTGGCCCCAGTGATTTATTTGCAAAACTCCCATTGACTTCTATGGAGTCAGGATTTCCCCTTTTGTTTTTTTTATTGAGTCATGTTAGCGAACGGCCTGTTGCCACTGGTGGGACCAGCTGACTCTTTGGGCTTATAGGTCCTTGTTAGAATCAGCGTGGGCCCAAAGTGAATCCCAGGGCAGGCAGAAATGTGAATACTCAGCACCCAGGAGAAGGATCTCATTGCTAGGTGATCAAAGGCAGTTTGAGACGCACACTTTCCACAGGAGAATGCAGGGCCTGGGTGCGAAGCAGCCAGCGCTGTTGGGTACCCTGATCAAAATGCTCAGGTATGCTGGATACGTTGTCTGCTGACCATGTCTCCCTCTCTCTCTCCCCCCTCCCTTGGAACAATGTAGGCGTCTGGAGATTTTGGAAGTGGAGTTGAAGAAAGGCCCCACCTATCAGGAAGGGAGCGGGTGAGTCTGAGGCCGTGGGTCCAAGAGCAGTCCTTTCCGGCTTGGCCTTGCTTTTCCCATCAAGGTACAGGCCCCATCAAATGGCTAAACACCACACGAGCAGGCAGAGGGACGGGGGCTCTTTCTGTGGGGCCTTCTCTGCCTCCTTCACAGTTATCCTGACTGCTGCAGTGGGCAGCAGAGAGCCGGGGGGAGTTGACAGTCATTCTGCCAATGAATGGTTGATCTTCCTAGGTTAAGACGAGTAATGGCTTGGGGTCCTGATTTCTCCCTTTCCAGCCAGCCCAGAGTGCAGGAAGTAAAAGCCTTGTTGACATAAACTTATGTTTCTTGTGCTGTGCTCCTGGGACACAGCCTTTATCCTGTGGCTGGTCCCCCCTCTCGATCTTGTGCCATCAGTGAAACCATTGGGAAAGGTGTGAACAGCACGGTGCTTTACCCTGGATCGTGCCAGCTGTCCTGATCACGTCCCCCTGATGCACTGAGCCACAGAGCAGTTCCGTGCCTGTAAGTCAGGTTGTATCACACTTTTTAACTAGTGCATCTGGAACAAAAGCCAACTGGGAATCGGAAGAGACTGGTAACTGAATTAGAGCTTTCCTTTGAACCAGACTCCCCGAAGGCTTGCAGTGTTAACTCCCTGGGCTAGGAATTGGCCGTCTATTCAGGCTAGTGTCTAATCCCTCCCCTGCGTGATACCTGCTGCTGTATGGCTGCAATAGAAAGCCCACACCTGCTGCTGTTCTCTGCGGTTGCCCCGAGCCTCCAGGCTGTTTTAGGAGTTTGTACGGATTGCAAAAACACACACCTGCTCTTAGCAGCCATCGGCCTGATCCACGGGGTTGTAATGGGAAAGCATCTGTACCATATGTGGTACAGTTACTGTACGACCTGCCCAGGAAAGTAGGGTGTACAATTGCCTTGTCTTGCTGCCGTGGCAGCATGATTCACCCCTGAATTACCATAAAGCCCATTATGCCTTGAAATTTCAGTTCTCAAGACCAGATTTTGATTAGCACTAAACCCTTCAGAAAATCAGACCAAGAGTCCAGAGAATTGTTAAGCCTTCTCTTTCCTCCGGATGTGCATTAGCACCTGGAAATTTGCCTTTTTATCGTCACGAGTTCAGATTTCAATCCAAACAGCGCGTCCGGGTTCTGAAGGATGGGTTTGGAGGGCAGGGGGGACGATGCAGTGCGCTAACGCTTTGGAGCAGCTGAGGAGGGTGGATTTGCAAAGGACTTGACGTTTCCTGCTCGTGGTGTGCTCTGCGGTTGAGTGTTGGCAGCGCTCGCGTTCGTCGTTTGTCAGACCTGGCTTGCGGAGCCTCTCCGACAGAACGTCCGTAACTCTGGCCCCAGTGCCGCAGCTCTCTGCCGACTCTCTCCGCGAGCGGCTCTGTGCCGACCTACCAAACCCTGCTGTTTGTATTCCCGTCGCCCTGCAGAGACAGCACAGCTGCGGGAGACAGAGCAGATTGGGTGTTGTCTTGTGCGGCCAAAGAATTGTTTAAGTTCCAATCAGTGAAAGCTGTGCCAAACTACTGCTGTTCCACAGCGCCGGATGTCAGTGAAAGCTTGATTTGAGGTCAGCTGGGTTGCATGGCTTTCACTAAGGGCCTGACCTGGCCCGCCGTTGCTTTACTACCGGAGGTGATGCCTGGCTTATGTGTCCCAGCTCCAGGGGGTGTGCAGAGATGGCACAAGGAAAATCACAGCACTCTCTGGCCATGTAGGCAGAACACATCTGAGGTGGAGATCGTGAGGAGGCAGTAATTTTGCAATTCCACAAAGCCGTTTTTAGAGGGGGCTTTGCTTGGCTGAACCTCCCTTTCCAAGCGTCCTTCCTGCAGGAGCTGCCTAAAGGCAGTGAAGATATGATGACTGGAATGAGTGAAGTATTCCATTGGCATGGCTCCTTGCTGCTGAGGGCAGTGAGGCCTTAGGCTGTGACAGGGTGCCTGGCTGCGCTACCTCGGAGGTTGGCTGGCGCACCAGGCATGCCTCACTAAGGAGATGGCACTCTGGGGAATGTTAGCTGGATGCTGGCGTACGGTAACCTCCCCCGTGGACACCGTTGTTCCAAGGAGGCCATTGCTGCTTCCCTGTAGAGCAGTGGGAGTGCTGGCGTTTTAAATACTCCCCCCACCCCCAGCTGACAGCTGGCCTCCCCTTGAGAGTACGTCCGAACAGCAGCACACCGTGGTGCAGCTAGAGGTCAGTTCCTGCTGACGACAAAGCTCTTGAGGGTACCACGTTTCTGAGGAGAGGGGCGTGAGAGAGATACTTCCCTCTCACTGAGATCCCGCCCTGCCCAGGGGAGACTGCCCTCAGCTGGGAGCCAGAAGACTGAGTTCTCCTCTGACCTCTCTCGACTGGTGTTTGTGAGAGCCCTGAGCACTCAGCTGTGCATGGAGCCTTGCCTAGAAGGCAGCCGGTGGTGTTTATTCCCCCATTGTACATGTAAGCCAACTGAGAGGTTGGACAAGTAAACCAGAGTAAGGAGCTGGTATTACCTCTGCATACTGCGTTGGTGAAGCCATCACTGGAATCCCAGTTCGGTCTCCACACTTCAGAAAGGACATTGAACATTGGGGAGGGGTCAGAGAAGAGCTACAAGAATGATTCAAGGTCTGGAAAACCTGCCTAATGGTGAGATCCTGACAGAGCTCCTTCTGTTTAGTTTATCCAAGAGAAGTGAAGCAGCGACTTGCTGGTGGTTTGTATGTACCCACGTTAGGAGGAGATCTGTGATGGCAGGCGGCTCTTTAGCAGACACAGGGAGAACCAGATCAGTGGTTGGGAGCTGAAGCTGGACAGAAATCAGGTACCCATTTTGGAAGTGAGGGAGATTCACCTGGGAAGCTTTCCCAGGGTTCTCCATCTCTGGACTCATTAAATCAAGGCTGGATGTTGTTCTAAGAGCCCTGGTCTAGCTTAGCCACCACTTACCGTGTAGGAGTCGCTGGGTGAGAGTCTCCAGTCTGTGCTCTGCAGGTCAGACTAGATGACCATCGTGGTCTCTTCTGGCCTTGCCTCTGTGACATGCACCCTGTGCGGAGGGTTGCAGAGAGGGGCAGGGAGAAGCCAGGTGTGCCCCGTGCTGGGCGGTCTCCAGCTATATACTCTGCCCCCTTTGCATGACTTAGTGGAATGAAGGGAGAAGAACAGGACAGGGAAACTGGTGGTGTGGCCTTATGCCTATGGCCTCTGGGGCGGAGAGCGGGTCCCGCTGGGGTTGAAAGACTGGTACATCCCACAGCCCAGCCTTTGTTTTCCCACTTTGCCGCTGATGTTTGCTCCCAGAATGCTTTGGGTGTTGAATTTGGTCTGTATGAGATGAGAACTAGGAGTGGGCCAGCTGGAAAGCTGTCTCTGGGTCTGTGAAACACCTGCAGGAATCAGTCCTGTCTGCATTGGAGAAGTCAAACGCAGGAGAAAAGGCAGGATCCTTTCCCTCCACTGGAAGTTTAGTTGAGGGGTAAGCCACAAAACAGGAACATTTCTGCAAGCTCCCCGTGAGACACGGCAAACGTGCTGTTGCCTTACATTTGAACACGGAACGCCGACGCCATCCAGTGACTGGACAGGGGTAATGGCTAGAAGTATTTCTCCTGGGCTCTCTTCCAATCCCGTGTGGTACACGGCACCGTTCTGAATTCCCTTTACACACCGACCTGATCCTGCTGTCCTTCCTCAGACAAAACTCCCAGGGTGATCAGTTGGCACTTTGCTGGAATAAGGACAGCTGCTTCGGGGCCACCAGCAGCAGCATTTGGTACAAAGTTCAGGGGAAAACCAGGGCTGTTGGCTCACCAGGACACTCAGAGCTTTCTCCTGTCTTTAGTGCACTGTGCATATGCATTTCTGGGGCCAGAATGAGTGTCCTCATGGGTCCCCTTTTAGTGACAAATGTGGCCATCTCCTCCTTCCAAGCCTGGCCTGGCCCTGCCCGGGGGAAGGCTCTGCTGTGGGGTTTTTGTTTCTGGGTGGTGAACGCTGTGTTTTTAAACCCTCTTTACAATGCAGTGTTGCTTTGCAGCACGTATACAAATACTGACTTGAGCTGTGGAGTCTCCATCCCTGGCAATGTTTAAATCGGGGTTGGGTGTTTGCCCACAAGACCTGCTCTAGTACAAGCAGGAGTTAATTCGGAGCAGTCCTATGGCCTGGGCGATACAGGCAGTCAGACTAGACGATCACAACAGTCCCTTCTGATCTTGGGATCTCTGACTCTGTAACTCCCCATTGCTCTTTGTAACCACCTCCAGTAAGCCATGAAGCAAATGCCTATTGTGCCACTGTCCAGCCTGGAAAGTCGACGGGCCTCACGGGGGGGCTGGGCCGCATTGACTGATTAGGGAGTTCTTTTCTCAGGCATTCAAGCTTCTTCCCCTCTCTGGTCTTGTGCAGGGGACCCCGGCTGTGTCGCGGCTCCCGGAACCTCCCCCGGTCACGTCTCCCCCCACCGCTGGGGCGACAGTGGAGAAAGTGAGCGTGGGCTCTCAGCTGCAAACCAAGCAAATCCAAGTGGAAGGACCCCAGCAAGTTTCTACAGCAGGTAAAACTAGCATTTGCCCCTTTGCCACCCATCCTGCAGAGATGTTAAGCAGGGGCAACAACTGCAAATGACCTGGAGCAAGTAGAAACTAGAAATGCCGCAAACTTGATTAGCTGGCTTGAGACAGGCAAGTGGAGCCACTGTTTTCTGTGGCGTCCCCGAAGCAGGGGCCCTCTGGGGGTCTGGCAGCTCATGCAGGCTGCTTGGGGGTGGTGTTCAACGTGCCAGTAGCTAAATCCCTGCAAAGTGGTTGGCTGAAGCTGTGAGCTCCCTCCATGTTACCGTGCTGATTGGTTGGGGGGCCACGAGAGCAGGTCGGGGGGTGTCCTACCCAGCACCTCTCAGATACGCCAGGCTGAGCCTCCTGGGAGGGACTTCTCCCATGGCCTACCTGCCTTGTCTGTTGTTCTGCTACCAGTGGGGCTGGGGCTGACGCAGGGAGCTCAGCTTCCCTCTCCGTGGGGAAGCCCCAACGCTGCGCTCGTGACGTCACGCGTGGCGTGTGCTCCATTTCGCTTCCTGAGGCAGTGCGGCCTGCCTCTTTGAACACATTGGAGCCATTGACAGTTAGTGAGATTGTGCCCAACTCCATTTGGAAAATGGGACCTAGGCTCCTAAATCAGTTAGGCCCAGATTTGGAAGGGTATTCCGTTGTTGCTGCATGCAGCATTGCAAGGCCTAAGTCCTTTGTCTAGAAAGATGGAGAGGTGAACAGCCTGGGGAAAGGGATCCCCCACTGGGGGTCCCCAGCTGTTCTGCCGTCAGGCAGCTGGGGGCAGCAGCTAGCATAGGCCCTGTCTCCGTGGGTGCTCCAGGGCTGGAGCACCCACAGGAAAACAACAGTGGGTGCTTAGTACCCACCAGCAGCCCCCTTATCAGTGCCTCCCACCTGCCGCGGGCATGCAGGAGGCGCTGGGAGGGAGAGGAGCGAGGGCAGGGGTGGAACAGGGCGGGGCGTGGGGAAGGGGTGGAGTGGGGGTCAAGCATCCTCTGGGAAAGGACAAAGTCAGTGCCTGTGGCAGCTGGTGCAAGCCCCATTAGTGGGGAAGTGTCGGAGAGCCCCAGACTGCCCAGCCCTCACGCCCGGGTGTCTTCAGCACAACACACTGTCCCGCACCCCAGCCCTGCCTGAGCAGAGCGGTCAGCACTGGCCAGCCGGACCCTGCATCCTCCCTGTAACCGTATGTGGCTCTTCACTCCAGCCAGGGTTGGTCCAAAAGGTGAAAAGGGGGCCCCGGGAGAGAGAGGTGAACGTGGCCCAAAAGGGGACTCTGGAACCGGCGGGGTTCTAGCAGCCGGCAGCACCAAAGGTGACAAGGTCAGTGGTGGTACCTAGTGCTTCTCTAGCAGCTTCATCCCCGGGCTCCGAAGCACATTACGAACCTCCCCACGCCACGGCTCCCGCCTGCAGACACACCAGCGCACTCACCCCTTCCTCCTGCTCAGTGGGAGAGTCCCTGGAGCCCCTGGCCCGCCGAGCACCCCTCGTGTGCAGTGCAGCGGTGGGGCTCAGCGGGGACAGCCTGGCTTTGATAAGGGGAACAGAGCAGAGAGCCGGTCGTGACAGTGTCCAGCTCCTGGCTGTGCAGCAGACCCGGCAGACTGGGCACTGCTGGCGAGGATCTGGCAGTGAGGGGAAGGGGCGATGACAGTAAACCAGGCAGTAAGGAAGAGCCAATGAAGGAGAGGCCAAGGACAGGGCTATGACCTGGAACAAAGGGCAAAGGCGCGTGGCAGGGCTCGTCAGGCACAGCTGAACAGTTCCCCCTCCTGCAGCTGGTGATGCTGGGAGGCGCTTCTCACCATCTGCCCATTCCAGGGCCTTGGTCTGTGCCAGAGCAGGCAGCGAGTCCCTCCCTGCTCCCGGGCTCTGACTGCGGGCCAGCTCCCCACGTCCTTCAGGCATAGCAGGGCGCCCAGCTGATGGGAAGCAGCCACAGCATTGGCAGGGCTAGGGCAAGAGAAGCTCTCTTCTCGAGCAAAGCAGCCCAGCCCTGCAAACGCTCGCTCTGGGCAAATCCCAGCGGCTCCCGCGAACGCATCCCCTGTGTTTAGGGGAGCAGTGTGTGTGCAGAGGCTGTCCCCATGCATTGTCAGATGAGCGCGATGGGGACAGCCATGCCTGGTGCCAACAGCCTCCAGGACCCACTGATGTCAGCAGGGTGGCAGGAGCACCCACGCCACCCCCGCGGCTGGATCGAGCTCCTTCACAACAGCTGTGCGCATGGGGGCCAAGCTGACATCCCTACCTCTCCTAGGGGTGGTAATGTCCAGGCTCCAGAGGACTGCATTGCACTGAACTCCCTTGTACGGTGCTGCTCCAGGAAGCAGCTGGCTCAGGTCTAGCCGCGTGTGCGCTGAGGGTGATGTCAGGGGAGCGCGCGCCGTGACTTGCCGGGGGTGCAGGGTAAACAAGGACACCTGTCGGTGCAATGATGCTTCACTCTTTTATTCTGCAGGGGGAAAAAGGAGACCTGGGCGTTAAGGTGAGCACGGTGACCACGGGGTGTTGTACAGAAGTGGGGTTACAGGCAGGGGGCCCATGCTCTGTACCGACAGGGGCAGATACTCTCGCTGGCTGGCGTTCTTGCTGGGTGTCAGCCCAGGCCCGTGGCATGGCCTTGGGCTGTGCTGTCCACGCTGTTCCCTTGCTGCGGAGACTGACTGGACAAGTCATGTTCCCTGTAAGGCCTGGGGGCAAGTGGTGCTGAGAGGCCAGAGCACCTGCTGGCTTCCCAGGCTCTGTGGGCCAGGAAGCCAGGCCCAGATTCGCACAGGAATCCACGGGCCCTCGTTTGCTGAGTCGGACCCTCGGAGGCAATCGCCCAGGACCAAATCCCAGGGGCCTTGCTGAGTTCTCACACATCCCTCACTCCCCTGACTTGGTCCTGGCTCGCATCTTCGCCTCCCACAAATGTGCGTGTTGAGCGAGTCCCTGTGAGACTGGCCGGCAGGCAGCCCGGGCCACGGCAGGAGAGGGAGCAGACACTGATGGCCGCTCGGGGCAGCAGGACCTGGGAGAGGAAAGCTGGGAGTGACGCCAGAGCTGGGCAGAGCACCTGTCTTTCCACCGCAGGTGCCTGGCATGCTGCTGTCTCACAACAGACCTGCTGCCCAAGCTCGCAGCTCATAACCCTCCCTGGGCATTCAGGAGCAGACTGGGTCACAGGGATCGCTGTCTGCAGCACTGGAATCGCTGGCTTGGCGTGGCCTGTGGCAGTATCCGATACCATAGTGGTGGTGATGGCATTGTCTCAGGAGCAGAGCCTGCTATGTACCAGGCCCCTTCCTGGCGTGTCCTGCTCCAAGGAGCCCTCAGGCCAAGAACAGAGGCTGGGGCAGGGAAATCAGCCAGTTCAGCCTCTGGGCGGGCTGGGAGCACTGGTGTCCAGTGTGATCGGCTGCATGTCCCAGGCTGTGGGGCTGCCTGCGTCAGCATGTGTGCGCAGACGGAGCCAAGCCAGGGAATCCCAGAGGTGAGTCGTACTTCTCCATGTGGGACTGGCTGAGGGAACTAGGTGGGCATTTTGTATCACCCCTTGGGCCCATGCTGGGCCCAGCCAGCTCCACAAGGCCAGAGTCTGTCATTTCCAGGGCACAGCATCAGTGCAGAGTGAGGGAGCAGGGAACTCTGGGGATCCCGGCCATAGGCAGTGCCTGGACCAGGCTGGGGAATGCGGCTGGTGGCTCATGGTTTCCCCTTTCATCCCCAGGGAAGTGCAGGATTTGGGTATCCCGGCTTGAAGGGGCAGAAAGGGGAGCCAGGTGCCCAGGGATCTCCCGGCCCCGCTGGCCCGCCTGGGCCCCCTGGCTCTATGGTGCAGCGCCTGGACGGCTCTGTGGTGGAGCAGGTCGCCGGGCCTCCAGGACCAACAGGCCCCCCAGGGCTGCCCGGGGAAGACGGCCTCCCTGGCAAGGATGGAGAGCCCGTGAGTAAACCTTCAACCCAGCCAAGCTGGGGGAGCAGGCTGAGGGCTGCTGGGCTCTCTGGGATGGGGGCCAGCAAATGCCTTCCTGCCCCAGGAGATGCCAGCGGAGTGCTATTGGGACCCTGTGGTGCGGCCTCATCATTCTCCTCCCTGGCCCTCCCCGTGCAGCCTGGCCCTTTGCATCCCGGCTATCGGCTGGGTCCCGCTGCATTGCATCTGTCCCCTGCTGCCCAGGGCCCTGCCTTCCCCCTGTCTCCACCTGCTCTGTTCCTCGTTCTGTCCCCATCTCCTCTCCCTCTCCACTGGTCCCACCCGAATGGGATTAGAAAGCTCCCCTTTCTCCTTACCACTCCGTGCCCACAAGCTGCCCCCTGCCTCTGCCTATCTCCTTGCTTCCCTTTCTTGCCTCCCTCCCTGCTCCAGGCCTGCACTTCCCACCACCCCAGTTTCCTGTTGTGCCACCTTCCAGAGCTGCTGGGGCCAGCACAGACCCAGCCACCCTTGGCTGTTTGGCCTTGGAGCTGGGGGTGATCTCGGGTGCTCATCCTCCCTCCGAGATGTGCCGTGGAGAGAAGAGGGGCTTCGACATAGTCTGAACCAGGCTGCGCGGGTGGGGCTGCTGAGCTGGGGCAAAGTGTGGCAGTAGCCACAGAGGCCCGGCAGAGCAGGCCAACGCCCTTGCTGGTGCTGCTGAAACCCTACCAAAGCCCCCAGGGTGCTGGGTGAGAGAGAACGGGGAGTACTCCGAGGAGCCAGGGGGCAGGGCAGGGCAGCGCAGCGCATCCCCCAGGGCGTGGCCAGGTGCTGAATATCTACCTGTCTCGTTAACACCTCTCCATCTCTGTTGACTCTAGGGTGATCCTGGTGAAGACGGGAAACCTGTAAGTGTCACCGTTTGCTTCCCCCTCGCACTGCCAGTGTGCTGGTGTACGCGTGTGCCTCCTGCAGACACTCACGGGACTGGCCACAAGTACTCCTGTTCTCTTACCCCGGGATTGGCTGAGTCCCTGCCGTGTAGTGCTCCACGCATGCTTCGCTACAGGCCTAGCAGGGTGTTGCAGGAACACTGCTTAGAATGCACCTGTGCAAAGGGCCAGCGCTCCGGGGCGTATTCACAGGACTGGCATGTGTAAGACGTGGGGGTCACTGTCCCGGTCTGCTCGGCACTGGGAAGGCCTCAGCTGGAGTCCTGGGTCCAGGTCTGGGTGCCACGCCTCAGGAAAGCTGTGGGCAGGTTGGAGAGAGTCCGGAGCACAGCAACAAAAATGAGAAAAGGGTTGGAAACCCTGACCTGTGAGGAAAGCTTAAAGACCTGGGCATGTTCCGTCTTGAGAGGAGAAGACGGAGCGGGGGACCTGAGAACAGACGTCAAATACTTTAAGGGCTGTTACAAAAAGGGTGGTTCGCCACGGCCAGTGAAGGCAGGACAAGAAGTAATGGGCTTTGTCAGCAGCAAGGGAGAGAGAGCTAGAAAGTTTTTCCTAATATCTGACTCTTGGGGTAGGTAAGCTCTGGAACAGGCTTCCAAGGGGGGCTGAGGAATCCCCATCCCCGGAGGTTTTGAAGAACAGGCTGGACAAACAGCTGCATGAGATGGCCTCAGGGGTTTCCTTGGCTGCACTAGATGGCCTCTCGAGGCCCCTTCCAGTCCCACATTGCTCTGTGTCCGTCGAGTGATGGAGAACTGCCCCCAGTGTACCCTCTGGGATGCAGTAGGCCCTTGGCTCTAGCTCCCCATCAGTCTCTTTATTTCCCTTTGCAGGGTGACGTTGGGCCCCAGGGATTCCCTGGAACTCCCGGAGAGCCTGGCCTCAAGGGGCAGAAGGTGAGTTCCTGGCACACGGGCATGAAGGGAGGGTCTAACTGGCTCTCTCTGGCT
Source organism: Eretmochelys imbricata (assembly GCF_965152235.1). NCBI lineage: Eukaryota > Metazoa > Chordata > Testudines > Cheloniidae > Eretmochelys > Eretmochelys imbricata. Next base: position 80,225,445 of record NC_135582.1, on the reverse strand, counting down.
CCAGGCGTGACCTCTTTGGAACCACCCTGTTTTGTGTGTTACAAGTTCTGTTGTCTCTTCTGTGTGCTTAGGGTGAGCCCGGAGTCGGCGCAAGAGGCCCCCCTGGACTGCCCGGGCCGCCCGGGACACCGGGCCTCTCTTCCAAACAGGACAAGCTGGTACGTTCCTGGGGGGCCCTTTGGCATTGGGTCCAAGGACCTGGCTCTGACCCTCCTGCTGAGGGGCACAGAGATCCTGGCTCCTGCCATGGCGCTGAGCAGCTGGCAGAGCTGACAGTTGCTGTGATGTTAGTATGGCGGTAAAATGGAGCAGCTCCACTCTGCAGTGTGAAGGGTGCTCACGGTTCTCCCTACGTGACGCTTCCTTGTTGGGAAATGCCGATCCCACGAAATCAGCCCTTCCACCAGAACTTACCAGGTTCATCAATTTTCAGTGAAAAGTTATGAGTTTATTCCTTTCAGTGAGGTCACAATCTTTTATTTCAATCTTAGATAATAGAGACATTTTGCCTATTCTGTCATGTCAGTGTCTAATATGTCCTGTCATTTATTTTATTTTTAATTTTATTTTTATACTATTTTGTTTTACTAATTGCAATAGGAAATTACCAGTTACAATAAGAGTGGAGTAAACAAAGGATCATTTACCAAACCAATTATTACCAATACCCATTCCAAAACCAATCACCAATTTATAAAAGTCTATTATATTGTCATTTATAATATTATATAAAAGTGCTTTAACTATTGTTGTCCTGTCACATCATATTATATCATATACATTATATGACAGTCAAAACGTTTCACTTTTATAATATATTACAAATGATTCTGTACTCGAGCAGAAAAGTTGAGTCAATAAAGTTGAAATGAAACGTTTTGATTAAATGTCATTTCAGCTTTTCCTAAATGAAATTTTTGAATTGTGTTCCATGAGAGATTTTGCAATGTCAGTTCTTCACTCGGATTTGGAACCGAAAGAAAACTGGAATTTTGGAATCGGAATCTTGGATTCTGCTACGCGCTCGGCGCTGCCAGAGAAAGCAGGCCAGGCCCCGCAGACGGAGGCGGCAGCAGGGCTCAGGGCTCAACACCTTTTCCATGGGGGATATGGCCCTTACGCAGAGGCCAGCCCAAGGGCTGGGCACCTCCTCAGCCCCGCTCAGGCCTTGCTGTGAGTGGGTTCATGCAGCACCTGAGCCTCGTGCTGGGCGTCTGCCTGTGGGGCGTATCTGCCCTCTGTAGTCAGACTGCCCTGCTTTCTGTGGCTGGTGCGGATAAGAAACTGCTCTTCCCCACGTCCAGTCTGACTCCCTCGGCCGCTCCGGAGGTGCTTCCTGCTAGTTCAGCAGCGGGGGCCGAGGTCCAGCCCACGGAACCCTTCACTCCCCAGCACCACAGAAGCGGGCCGAGTCCCTGCTGGCAATGTGTGCCAGCTCCCCGGTGCCATGGGAGTCACGTCTGTGTCCGTGTGCTTCTCTTCCAGACGTTCATCGACATGGAAGGCTCTGGGTTTGGAGGCGATCTGGAAAGCTTCCGGGTGAGTGGTGAAGCGCAGGGAAGGGGGCTGCTCCAGCTGCCTCTTGAAGGCTCCGTTTGCTGAGCCCCGGTGTTGGGTGGTATTCTACAGGCTGCCATGGGGAGTGGCACCAGACGTGGCGTGCCAAGGGACACCAGTCGGCGTCTGGAGATGGTGCCGCAGGCGCGGGAGAACGTGGCCACGTGCAGCCAAACATCCTTTACTTTGTTTCAGGGCCCCCGAGGCCCACCAGGGCCCCCCGGACCTCCTGGGGTGCCCGGCCTGCCAGGAGAGCCAGGAAGATTTGGGATGAACAGCACTGAGCTGCCAGGACCCCCCGGCCTGCCAGGCAGAGCTGGCGTCCCCGGAGCCAAAGGCCTACCAGTAAGCGTGGAGGGGAGCATGTGCTGGGGATGGCGATGTGTTCCAGGGCTGCTCCTGGTGCCTGCTGGCATTAAGGGCAGTGCGCCAGCATTTCCCGTGGCAGGGCCAGAGCCAGGGCCTTTCGGCCTTGCTCTGGCTGGAGGTGCTGGAGCATGGGGGGGCACGGGTCACGCCTTCTCGTCGGAATTCGGGGTGAATGGACACCTGGTGCACACGAACAGCAGCTGTGCCCAGGCGCTGCCTTTAGCTTGGGTGGTCAGAGGATGTGGGGTGCGGGGCAATAGAGTGGATGGAGACGCCCCAGGAAACGTGTCAGCTCTAGGAGTGGGTGACGGCCTGGGGCTGGGGCGTGGCTGGAGAAGAGCCCGGCGGGGGGCGATGGCCCGTCCCGGGCTGGGGCGTGGCTGGAGAGGAGCCCGGCGCGAGGCGTGGCTGGAGAGGAGCCCGGTGTGCAGTGATTCTCATCGAAAGCTAAAGCAACTCCCGGGCGTGGGAGTCAGTGCGCAGCGTGGTGGCCGTGTACCACTGAGGGCAGCTGGGCCTTTTCCTCTGACGTGTAAAGAGTTAATGCAATAAACCAGCATGAAAATGGCAGTTCTGAAATGTTTCCTCCAACTGAGATTACCTCTCTCTAACTTTGCAGGGTCCTGCAGGTCCTCCAGGAGAAAATGGGTCTGCCGGCCAGCCTGGGCTTCGAGGAGAACGGGTACGTGTCCCCTCTTCATGGGTCCTGGGCTGGAACCACAGAGTCTTTGCAGTAACTCGCTGGCTGGGGCAGGCAAGAGCCTGGGGTAGCTCTGTCCTGCCCCAAGCCCTGCCTCGAGTCAGAACAAGCACCCTTTGCCTTGGGTACTGAAAAGTATGGGATATATCCCCACGGTGGCTGGGGGCAGGCCAGGACATGCAGTCTGTGAGCCGCCCGCAGCTGTGTGGTCTTGCTCTGCGTTTGTGCAGCGCCTAACGCACAGGGACCCAGGGCCGTGCCTGGCCTTCTAGACGCTCCGATGGTACACACCATACTGCGTCATAAGAAATCCCAGCTCAGGAGCAAGCCTGGCCCGCAGCAGGGGTCGGTGGCAAAGTGCTGGAGGGAACTTGCGTGCCCCTGGTGTGCTGAGCGAATGTAACTGGCGGACGGAGGGGGCCGGACAGGAGGCATAGCAGGAAACGCAGCTACCAGGGAGTGGAAAGTAAAGCAGCCCACACCCCACTCATATGCCCCCACTTCAGCTGGCATCTGCCCAGCACGCCCGCTGCGGATGGCAGCCTGGTAGTAGCCGCTGACTCGGGCTGACATTGGTCCCCGCAGGCTGCCTTGTCCCTGCCCACAGAGCGCAGACCTGCAGCAGGGTACCCCAGCGCATGATCACGGCTGACTGGGGACTATGGACGGGGCCTCTGCTCCCAGCGTCCCCTAGTGGACAGAGCGTGGGATGTGCGGCCGCGGCGCGGAGCCGGTGCGAGGCTGCTGTGCAAGCCTGCTGCAGTCCTTCACGGCGTGCCACACCTTCGCTGTCCTGGCTGGAGTCTGTGCACTTTGTGCTCCACGCATGCTGCGCACCGGGGAGCGAGCGCCCCCAGAAATCAGGGATCAGACCTGCGTTACCTGTGGTCGCTTTCTTGGTGGGGGAAGCTGTTCCGGTCGCTCTTGCGGCTGTCCTGCGTGCCCAGGATCGGATCTTGTGCAGGGCTATGGCAGCTCTGCTGTGGGAAGCCTACCCAGACTTGTAGCTAAGGCCGTGTGAGGTAATACTGTATCCCCAGCCCTGTGTCAAAAAGACTCCAAAGAAGTGTGTGAACAGGTTACACAGTCCCCCCAGCTGTCCTAGTGTGCCACTGGGCCGGACAGCTCTCCCCTCTGTCCTGGCCTGCAGCACTGTCTGACGATTCACTCTTCCTTCCCTTCTTGTTCCCAGGGGGACCCAGGTGACCTAGGCCTCCCCGGAGCTCCTGGACCCAAGGTACAGTAACCTCCCCTCCCCCGGAACCGTTCTCTGGCTCTGAGATTACTCTGCCCCTTGTAGTGCAGGTGACTTGGAAATCAGCACCCAGATTCCACTGGGGATCTATCTGCTCTCGTTCAATTGCAGGCTGTACCCAGCCAGGGTGGGTGGAAGGGAGAGCTCATGGCAGGCGTCACAGGCAGGCCTGTGACGTGTGGCTAAGTTCAGGAAGAGACGGGAAACGTGACCCGCAATGTGCCGCTCACACGTCTCCTGACCCTCCATGGTGCCGGGGCTCTGCCATCTTGTTGCCAGCCCTGTCACTGAATCGGTTTGTGACACTGACCAGGAAACACTCTGTGCTTCACCTTTCCCACCTGTGAAGTGAGGACCCTGCCCCCTTACAGTAAAGAGCTTTCCCATCAATGGCTGGCTGCACAGCTTCCAGCGTAGCAGCAGGTGTTACATGCTGGCCAGGAGGATACAAGGATACCTCAGATCTCAGCAAGATTGTCAGAGAGCAACGCTCTTTCCCAGCCACGGATCAGAATGGGGGAGGTCTTGGTGCAGGACACTGTCCCATGTATGTCTGCAGTTTGGCTCAGGGCTCGTCACAATCCTGACTGAGCTTACAACGTGACTCGTGGAAATACTTTTTAACTCATACGCTCAGCGCATTCAGTGCAGTCACTGATGTGGGATAAGGCCCCGATCCTGCAAACACTCGCTTGTGTAACTTTACTGTCCTCTTATGAGCAGAATTCCATGCCGCCCTGAGGCTTCGCACGGTCAGGCCTTCCCCGTACCCGCAGGGCATCCTTCTGACAGTCACTCTTCGGACGTCTGTGCTTTAAACTGAAACGGGACCTTAACTTTATCTAAACTTTAACACAATTCCATATGGCAAAAGCCATTTGCTTTATGGCTTCTCTGTCAAGCTGCTACGTCTCTGTCTAACTTCTTCTTCTTGATTTTTATTTTATTCTGAGAACTGCCACAGCCTAGAGCCACCAAGAAAGCCAAAGTGTAGTTTTCCTAATTGGGAAAGGCTATTCCTGCTGACTTTTTGATGGATGTCCCACGCAGAATGATCTCAATGTAATTTTAGAAAATTGGGAATTTTCAGTGCTGCAAAACTGGTCCTGGCGCTCAAGCACGTGGAGTTTTAATAGTAGATAGGGGGCCCCGTTAGACATAGAAATCCAGAATCAAATCCAGGGGATGATCCACATAAGAAGAGGTGTGCTGGCCAACTAGCTTACAGCAGTTGCCATTCCTGAGACAACCATTCCCACATCGACGAGCGGTGCACAGCGATACTTGAATTGGGAATGAATACAGTGGATCAGTACCTGCATTGAGGCCGATTTCAGAGTAACAGCCGTGTTAGTCTGTATTCGCAAAAAGAAAAGGAGGACTTGTGGCACGTTAGAGACTAACCAATTTATTTGAGCGTGAGCTTTTGTGAGCTACAGCTCACTTCATCGGATGCATACTTTGGAAAGTGTAGAAGATTCTGCAGGAGAGTGGGGTGGGGGGAGGTATTTTTTCATGCTTTGTGTGTATAAAAAGATCTTCTACACTTTCCACAATATGCATCCGATGAAGTGAGCAGTAGCTCACGAAAGCTTATGCTCAAATAAATTGGTTAGTCTCTAGGGTGCCACAAGTCCTCCTTTTCTTTTTGCATTTAGGCCATTTACCCTTGGCCAATTCAGTGGCTCCTTCAGTCTCCTGATTACCCACTGTGGGTCCCGTTCCCTGCATGTTCCCCTCTGCCCGCCGCTGGTGTTTTGTTCTGTCCTGCCTCTTTCCTCTGTCCCGCTCTCCAGAGCACATGTATAACTGATGTCATGTCTGGGCTGGGTGAGGGCAGCACGTGCCTGGAAGCACACATGCTCTTCCTGAGGGTCTGTGGGCACAAAACCACTCAAGCCCTTCTGGCTGAGCACCAGGGTGCGGAAGCTCTGGGCCGAGGCTGCAATTCCCCAACGCCCTGGAGCATGCGCTGTGTCCGTTGTGACTCAGTCACAGCAGCGAGACACCGAGGCTTCCCGTTAAACATGGGCCTGAGTGCTAGAAAGAATCGGGGCCTAGATCTTCAGTTCTCCAGGCCGCGTCCCCAGCTGTTCGGAGCAGGTGAGATGCATCGCTCTGCACAGGGTGGGTATGAGGCCTGGGCTCCACTCACGTGGACGCTGCTCTGGGGAGGTAGTGGGAGGGCCCAGCGTGAGCACGTGGGGCCAGCCACTGGGGGCCAGCGCCCAACTGGTGCACATTGGCATCAAGATGTGAAGTTGACAGAGCTCCATTGATTTACACCAGCCAGGGCAGGAGCTGGCTCCTGGGTTTGAGCTCGTTGCTAGGTCCCAGGTGGAATCTAGGACTGATGTAACAGAAGATAGGAATATGAACTCCTGAGCCCATTTCCCAGCAAAGGGTTGTTTTGGAAGGCCATGGGGCTGTAACATCTGCTCTTCCACCAGTGCTCATAGGAAATTATTTCTTTTCTCTTATCACTCTTCTCTCTGTCTCCACTCACTCTTTTCCCATCTAATCAGAGCAACCTGCCTCCTATCCCTTCCTACCTGCTAGAACTGCTTTCTTACTACTCTACATCCCCACCTGTGGGAGGGACCAGGTTCGAGGTAAAGGCTCCGTGCACGCGTGCCGACGGCATGGCTTAGACAGGCGCATGTGTCTCAGAGCTCTCGCTGTCAAAAATAAGAGAATCCTATGGAGGAAAGTCACTTAAATCCAGTTGCTCTCTGTTGTTCTGCATGTCAGGTTATCCATGGCAAATCTGTGCTCTTTGAGCTTGTGTTTGTACGTTGAGTCCAGTGCATGCAAACTCTGCCCAGCCATGTGGGGTGTGGTTGCCTGTCTTACGCCGGGGGCGAGTGATCACATGTTACCAATTACACTTTTTATGCTACAAAATTGATTGGAATTTTTTCCATGAGATCAGTGGAAGTGTCATGTGTTACTGAATATAAAGAGCTACTGGATTTAAAAGTCTGGTGGCAGCGTAGGAACCCAAAGTAGTTACAGACTGAGGCAAAGCAAGTCTGAGAAGCATCCATCACCTGGGTTAATTGCATGTCTGGGTTAATTGCAGGTCTCTTTCGTGTATGGTTTATAGGTACTTGTAAAGGCATTTATTCAGTGCAAGCAGGAAAGCATTTGAAATGCTGACCTTTTCTTTATTATTGTCTGAGGAGTTAATAACGTGGATAACGTAGTTCACAATTTCTGTTGAATATTGCTCCTTCCGTACAGTATTTTCATTCTGTATTGCCCAGCGTCTGCATGACCCTTAATGTTCTGATAGAGAGAGGGAAATATCATGCAAAGTCAAACTTCTGAGTGCAACGAGTGGCTCTGTCTGACCAACGAGGAAAGCATGAAGAGGGCTGGTCTAAGCCAGGGGCATGCCTCTGAGCTCCCAGGACGTACAGAATTGTACTGGGAGACACAGTGCAGGGTCTCTGCACATGTAACTTGCAGAGGGATGCTAGCCGTTCCCTTGCTTCCTTGTACGTGTGGAGAGGTACCTTGACTCAGTTCATTGGCTTTCCAGCCGGCAGGCTTTTGAGCAGCATTTCCTAAGAAAGAATTAGGTTGGTAGTTTCATGAACGCACCCTGGGGGACGTTTTCCACGCTGCAGAGAGCACTGGTCTTGCGATACGGGGGTGGGACCGGCCGTTGCTGCTCAGGAGAGGAGAATGGGTGCTGCAGGGCAGGGGAAGGGTGCCCCAGCAGAGCAGTGAGGACGCAGAACCTGCCCTCACCGTACCTGGCACTAACTACAGGGGTGAGTTTCTCACCTCCCTGAAAGGTGCGTTCACCCGGACTGTGCCTGCCTGTCTCTCATCAAACCTGCCAGTGTAGGCGGTTCTGGGACTGTCTGGGAAGTGCTGGTAACTGACATGGCTCTTGGATCGCTTGTTTTATTTGTCTGATTTGCTGCTCAGTCTTTGCTTGCGCTGTGCTTTCGGCTGGGAGGCATAGGGGGAGGGAGTGCTCCCCTCCGCTCTGGGCTGTTAGATCCCATTGCTCTGGCTGCAGCCTCAGAGCTCAGGCCGTAGCCTGTCTGCGTGACAGGGTTCCTTTTGTTCCCACTTGCAGGGCAGTAAGGGCGAGATGGGGCTGGCGGGAGCCCCAGGAGAAACCGGGCTGGCAGGCCTTCCTGGACCTATGGGACCACGAGGACCACCAGGTCCCCCAGGCCCTGCTGGACCTCCTGGGCCAGGCTACGAGGTTGGATTTGTAAGTACCAGCCATGGCTGCTAAGCAGATTGAAATCCTAACACTCCATTCCTGCCATGAGTTAGTGGGCATCCTGCACGGGGAGCACGTTGCCTTGTGCTCTGGGGGCCCCACTTGAGGTGTCCTGCAGGGAGCACGTTACCCATGTGCCCTGGGGGGGCCCACTTGAGGGGGTTCTGTGGGAAGAGCATTGCCCATGCTCTCTGCAGAGGCCCCACCTGGGACATCCCTTGGGGGCACGTTGCCCGTGTGCTCTGGGGGGCCCCACCCGGGGCATCCCATGGGGAGCACGTTGCCCGTGTGCTCTGTGCGGGCCCCACTTGGCAGATCCTGTAGGGGGCACATTGTCTGTGTGCTCTGGGGAGCCAGACTCAGGGTCCCGTGGGGAACGTGTTGTCTGCCCATTCTGGTGCCTGCATTGGATCCTCCAGTGGGACCCTAATGGGATCCCAGTTCTTGCTTGTAGGACCCCCTTTCTGGGCTGACGTGTGTGCCCAGCCCCCTCACTCTGACCGGCAACACACTAGCCAAGTGGCTTTGAGCTGGCAGGCCCTGCAGCAGTGTGGTGGGGCAGAACTCCAGTGTCCCTCCCAGTGTGTGAGGAGCCTTTCCCTCCCCACTGCTCCGGCGGGATACGGGGAGGGGAAGGGCCTGCCCCTGGGGGTTCTGGCTGTGCACCTCCCGCCTCCCGGGCGGCTGCTGTTCTGCTGTCTGAGCGCGGAGGCCTGCGTGCCGTGCCCCGGGTACCACATCCCCCCACTGCTTCGCTATGTGAAGAAAAGGCCAAGCTGACAGCTGGGCCCTGGGCTCCCGGCTGACACTGCTCCCATTCGCTGTTTGCTTGTTGTGGTTCTGCCTGGCAAAACAGCCTGGCTTCTGTGCTTCTGCCCTCGCTTCAGCCTGGGTGGTGGAGTGAGCCATGTTTGCATCTCACCGTGTTTGTTACCCTAGGGCGACATGGAAGGCTCGGGGATGCCTTTCTTTTCTACCTTTCCTGGAGAACGCGGACCCGAAGGGCTGCAGGTAAGTCCCCCTGGCTGTCAGTTAACCCTGGCTCTCCCTTCCAGAGGATTCTTCCACCCTGCCCAGGAAACGGGCATTGCACAGGATGCTAAGCAAGGAAATGACCCCCCCAGGTCCATGGACTTCATGTCTGCAGCTCGAGCCTGTAGCTGCCAACCCCCTCCCAGATCCCCAGCAGGCCGGCTCGCCAGGCAGCGCCTGCCCGGACCCCTGGCAGGCCCGCTCGCCTGGCAGCGCCTGCCCGGACCCGTGGCAGGCCAGTTTGTGAGGCAGGGAGTGTTGAGCCGGCAGGGGCAGGTGTTTGCAGAGCGCGGGAACGGGGATGCTGGGAAAAGCCATCTCCTGCTGGTGCTGGCTGGGAGTGAGCGACAGCGCCCCCAGGGGCAGCGTGTGATCCTGGGGGCTCCTCTGGTGTCCTCCTGTAGCGAAATTATTAACAAACACCAAAGTACCCAGCGGTTCAGGGGCTTCTGAGGGGACACGCGCTCATTCGCCTGATACCGTGTTGTATTTATTCACTGTTCATACAGGGGCCACCAGGAATCCCCGGACTCAAGGTCAGCAGCCATTGGGAATCTGTTTGTACCCGTCTGTCCTAGCAGACTTGGGCTGTTCAGCCCCAGCCAAGCAGTGCAGTGACACGTGTCCTCTGATGGAAGGGCCAGTCCCTGGGGCTGGTCCAGCTCCCGTCCCTGGGGAGCACTCTTCTCGGGGGAGTCCCCCTCCTGCGCAGAGTGGGGAACTTTCCCCAGCCCTCCTACGTTCTCCACTCTGGCGTGTGTTACAGACGACCCTGCCCCCTTCTCTAATAGGCATTGACCAGATCACGTGGGAACGCGGAAGTCAGCGGAGAGCCCAGCAGGAGTTAGGATATTATGCCGTTGTCTCAAAAAATCTGAGCAGTAGCCTTTCAGCATGGTCGATCTGACCAGCGCATGTCCGGTCCGTTCTGAGCGCTGACCGATTCATAGTACATATTACACAGGGTATCGCTGTGCTGCCCCACAACCAGTCTGCAAGGGAGACGCGTGGGGAGGAATCCTGGCCCTGCTGAATCAAAGGGAGTTTTGCTATTGAATTCCCTGGAGCCAGGATGTCCCCCCAGGACTTTTCCGTGATGCTCGTTATTCCTTTGCCTCCAAGCAGAATTGTTTATGCTGAGACGGCACCTCTTCCAGCGAGGAGCTGTTTTTGTGCAGGGACAAACTCCACCCCATCCCCAGAAGTGCTCTGAAAGCCTGGCAGAGGTTCCCAGAGGCACAAAGGGCAGGTAGGGACCTGGCTCCTGCTGAGTCATTGGAAATTAGCCATCTGACTGCCCTTTGTGCCTTGAGAAATCATTGCCTTGGAAGGAAGGACAGTGTTGGTGAGCCATAGCATGGATAAAGGGAGCTTGGCTGTCAGCCCCTTGGCCCCCTCACATGCCAGATCCATGGGGTGGTCTGTGCAACCTCTGAAACGTGCATTTCCAGCACACATTTCCCATGTTACATGCAGGAGAGCTCCTCCTCCTTACTGATTGACTGTTCTTTACCTTCCAGGGGGACACTGGCAGCCCTGGGCTGCCTGGCTTGCCAGGACAAAAGGTAGGATCACTTCATAGAGCTGCAGAAAATCTTCCACCCTGTCTTATGAGTTCTAGCTGGAGGGATGGTGGCTCCACTCCTGCCCCGCCCAGTCCATGAGGAGACCAGGAGCCAATGCAAGCGTTGGGCAGTACCGTGTTTTAGTGTCCAGACCGTGGGGGTGGGGATGGTTTTTTTGTGTGGATTCTGAATGTCAAGACCCTGAGTTCAGAGAACGTGCCTGCTGACCCCTTGTCACTGTTGGGCATTTTGAAAAGTGAGCCCTTGATAGCATGCCCCTCCTGACTGACAAGCCAGGTGACACATGAAACCACTTCTGTTGGATTTCAGTGATTTGTAATGATAACTTCAGAGGAATACCTTGCTATGGAGCAGGGTTAGCGCTGAGGTACATATGTGATGTCTGCATTAGCAGCATACCTTGCTGGTACGTCTCTCCCCCTCGCCCGCCCCGAACTGAGACGTGATGGTGTACGTAAACGTAGAGAGAGGAGACAGGCTGCTGCATCTGGAAACGGTGACACTGATGCTGCCTTACTTCCTGGCAGCTGGGCGTGCCCGCTCTGCCCGGAGCTGGGCGTGCTGCAGAGCGCTGCGATTCTGCTGTTCGGGAGCACCCGCGTTGGCGCCTGCTGATCCATAGATCTCAGTGTTACTCGAGGCCACAGGCTCAGTTTGGTGGCGAAGGTGCTCGGCCAGGTTTATTGTTAGCAAAGCATGGTCCTAGCGCCCTGTCCAGTGGGTCACAGGGACACTAACACATGTCTGCCCGAGACTATCTCTTGAGAATGCGGGATGTTCTTGTACCGTGCTCTCTGGTCAGGAAGGTGCATGCTTGGCGAGCTAATACCTGGTGTGTTACTGTTCTGCTTAGACCAGACTTTCTTTGGTTCATATTGTTAACCATGCCTAGGGCTTCAGCAAGGCCTAACACGGAAAGGGTTATAGGACCTGCGACCCATGGAATCCGTGCCAGATAGCGTCTTAGAGCGGTTCACAAAGGATGAGGATGTCTTGCACCATGTTCCAGGAATAGGATACATACATTGAAACCACCTTCACAAGGTATAGCTGCAGCCATGGTGACACAGAATCACTGGACTGGAAGGGCCCGTGAGAGGTCGTCTAGTCCAGTCCCCTAGACTCGTGGCAGGACTAAGTGTTATCTAGACCATCCCTGACAGGTGTTTGTCTAACCTGCTCTTATCAATCTCCAATGATGGAGATTCCACAACATCCCTAGGCAATTTATTCCGGTGTTTAACCACCATGACAATTAGGAAGTTTTCCTATTGGCCAGCCTAAACCGCCCTTGCTGCAATTTAAGCCCATTGCTTCTTGTCCTATCCTCAGAGGTTAAGAAGAACAATTCTTCTCCCTCCTCCTTGTAACAACCTTGTATGTACTTGAAAATGTTATCATGTCCCCACTCAGTCTTCTCTTTTTCCAGGCGAAACAAACCCCATTTTTTCAATCTTCCCTCATGGGTCATGTTTTCTAGACCTTTAATCATTTTTGTTGTTCTTCTCTGGACTTTCTCCAGTTTGTCCACATCTTTCCTGAAATGTGGCGCCCAGAACTGGACACTCCAGTCCAATACTCCAGTTGAGGCCTAATCAGCACGGAGTAGAGCCGAAGAATTACTTCTCATGTCTTGCTTACAACAATCCTGCTAATACATCCTAGAATGATGTTCACTTTTTTTGCAACAGTTGTTACACTGTTAACTCATATTTAAGTTGTGGTCCACTATCACCCCCAGATCCCTTTCCGCGGGTACTCCTTCCTTTTTGTATGTGTGCAACTGATTGTTCCTTCTTAAATGGAGTACTTTGCATTTGTCCTTACTAAATTTCATCCTATTTACTTCAGGCCATTTCTCCAGTTTGTCCAGATCATTTTGAATTGTAATCTTATCCTCCAAAGCACTTGCAACCCCTCCCAGCTTAGTATCATCCGCAAACTTTATATGTGTACTCTCTATGCCATTATCTAAATCATTGATGAAGATATTAAATTGATCCATGTGGGAGCCCACTCATTATGCCCTTCCAGGATGACTGTGACCCACTGATAACTACTCTCTGGGAACGGTTTTCCAGCCAGTTATGCACCCACCTTATAGTAGCTCCATCCAGGTTGCATTTCCCTAGTTTGTTTATGAGAAGGTCATGCCAGACAGTATCAAAAGCTTTACTAAAGTCAAGATATACCATGTCTACAGCTTCCTCCCGCATCCACAAGGCTTGTTAGCCCGTCAAAGAAAGCTGTCAGGTTAGTTTGACACAATTTGTTCTTGACAAATTCATGCTGACTGTTACTTATCACCTTATTATCTTCTAGATGTTTGCAAATTGATTGATTAATTATTTGTTCCATTATCTTTCTGGGTACAGAAATTAAGCTGACCGGTCTGTAATTCCCTGGGTTGTCCTTATTTCCATTTTTATAGATGGGCACTAGATTTGCGCTTTTCCAGTCTTCTGGAATCTCTCCCATCTTCCATAACTTTTTTCAAAGATAATCGCTAATGGCTCCGATATCTCCTCAGTGAGCTCCTTGAGTATTCTAGGATGTATTTCATCAGGCCCTGTTGTCTTGAAGACAACTAATTTATCTAAGTAATTTTTAACTTGTTCTTTTCCTATTTTAGCCTCTAGCCTACCTCATTTTCACTATGTTAGATGTCCAGTCACCACCATCCTTCTTGTGAAAACCGAAACAAAGAAGTCATTAAGCACCTCTGCCATTTCCACATTTTCTGTTCTTATTTCCCCTGCGCACGCCCCCCTACCCCCCCGGCAATTGAGTAACGGGCCTACCCTGTCCTTGGTCTTCCTCTTGCTTCTAATGTATTTGTAGAATGTTTTCTTGTTACCCTTTGTGTCTCTAGCTAGTTTGATCTCGTTTTGTGCCTTGGCCTTTCTAATTTTGTTCCTACATACTTGTGTTGTTCGTTTATATTCATCCTTTATAATTTGACCTAATTTCCACTTTTTGTAGGATTCTTTTTTGATTTTTAGATCATTGAAGATCTCCTGGTAAAGCCAGGGTGGTCTCTTGCCATACAGCCTACCTTTCCTACGCAGTGGGCTAGTTTGCTCTTGTTCCCTAGTAAAGTCTCTTTGAGAAACTGCCAACTGTCTTCAATTGTTTTTCCCCTTAGACTGACTTCCCATGGGATCTTACCTACCAGCTCCCTGAGTTTGCTAAAGTCTGCCTTCTTGAAATCCACTGTCTTTATTTTGCTGTTCTCCTTCCTACCATTCCTTAGAATCATGAATTCTATCATTTCACCCAAGCTGCCTTCCACTTTCAAATTCTCAACCAGTTCCTCCCTATTTGTCAAAATCAAATCTAGAACAGCCTCTCCCCTTGTAGCTTTCTCCACCTTCTGAAATAAAAAATAGTCTCCTATACATTCCAAGAACTTGTTGGATAATCTGGGCCCTGCTGTGTTATTTTCCCAACAGATGTCTAAGTACTTGAAGTCCCTCATCACCACCAAGTCTTGGGCTTTGGCTGATTGTGTTAGTTGTTTAAAAAAAGCCTCACCCACCTCTTCTTCCTGTATAACACCAAGTAACTGACTGCAGATGGGAGCTGGTGCTCAGGTAGGCTGCAGTCTCTCTGAGGGGAGAGAGTTGGAGGCTGGCAAACCCAGAGAGTGGGGAAGCCAGATAGGTAGGAAGAAGCCCAGAGAAACAGCAGCAAGGCATAGGACTGTACCCGGACTATGGCTGCTTGTTACAGGGTTCCTGGACTAGAACCCAGTGTAGAGGGTGGGCCTGGGTTCCCCAACCAGTCACTGGGGAGTGGCCAGGATATGGGAGACACCAGCCAGACAGTGGGTCTGAAAAGACTTTGAATTCCCCGGCAGGGGAGGACCTTAGTGGCTTGGCCAGAGGCCAAGCCACGAAGAGAAGACTGCTGATCCTGGAGTGAGCAGGGCCACGGAGTGAGACAAGGTGGGGGAAGACACCACTGGAGGGAGAGCGCAAGACTGGCGGAGCTAATTCCCAGGACAGCCAGCAGGAGACGCCACAAACAATGAGTGAACACATGCTGTTCACCAAATGCCAGAATTTGAACGTAGCTGGCCCAGGTGGTTGTATGGCACAATGTCAAGGGTAGTGGAGACTGGCAGTGACCAAAAAAAGCATGTATGGGTTGGTATTGGACACTAGCCTTATCTATTCAAAAGTGATTGGCCTACAAGCAAGTTCATGAGAGGTTGACATCAAGAATATTTTATCCCAGGAGTTGCTCCTCTACCAAGCCTCAGGAAGCAGCTGCAGACTGAGGTGTCAACTAGACATACTTCACAAGAAATCACCTGCTCGGTCACTGGCTGTTCCGCAGTTCTTTGGATAGTTCACTGGCCAGCAGGTGGTATCATCAAGGACTTTATGACCAGTTTCAAAGTCCGCCTTGAGCACAAGCTAGCGGCAGGTAATGTGTATCTTGTCTTTGGCAGGTTCCAAGAATTCAGCACAGAGAGGGTCGTAAGATCTAGCAGAGCTACAGAAACAAACGGAAGTGCATCTGTTGAATATAAGCACACAGCTACCTCCTGCAACAAGGTGGTACGCACCTCTTGTGAGCACCCCCTGCCTGGGTGTGCATCTGCACCTCCCTCAGTCTGTGGTGACCTCTGTTGCTGGTTTCTCAGGCGGTTTCAGTGACTCAGCCCTCCAGCCAAGTCTCTCACACAGTCTGTGGCCTTTCAACAAAACAAAACCCCTTTAATTAATCACTGTGCTGCTAGGTTCCCTGGCCCACTCCCCCACTCCAGCACCTTCACAAATGCTTCACCCTTACTGTAGGGCCAAAGTCCTTTTCTCAGTCCCAGCAGCCAGTGAGGACCTCTCTCTTACTCCCCTGGTCCCTGCCAGCATCTGATCTGTCTGTGGTGCTGCTCCTTTAGCCAGCCCGGAACACAGTCCTCACTCCTCCAACTCCAGGCAGCAACTGTCTGACTCTCACTCTACAGCGCCTTCTAAATGGGTCTGCAACCCTCTGATTTGCTGCTCCCTGCACAGTCTCTCTAGGCCGCTTGGAGGGCTTCTTTGCTGCTCTTTTTCTATGGCGGATGTGATAGAACCCTGTGGCTTATGCTCAAATAAATTTGTTAGTGTCTAAGGTGCCACAAGTTCTCCTTTTCTTTCAGCACACTCTGTCACACCTCCACAGAAAATTGTCTTGATGGTTACTGAAAATAAGACGCAGTTGATTGATAAGATTTGTATAGAACTCATTCAAGACAAGAAGTTTAACGACTCATACTAAAGCACAAGCTAATCGTCACAGGCAGAGATGGCAGCCCGATTGAAATAAACCAGGGAGGTGTGGTGATCAACCGAGAAGATATGGCCATCTCTTATAAGGAGGCCGACAGCATCCTTGTACAACAAATGGTGATGGTCACGAAAGAGGAACTGGTGGGAATATCCGTGTTATCAGACGACACTGACGTATTTGTCTCGCTCCTGCACCGTTACTGCAAACAGGGTGCAATATCTTTAGTGAGCATGGAACCCCCTCAATCCAAGGGAGAGCTGGACTAGACATCCATGCTACTGCTAATTAGGAACAGGCTCACCTTGTACCAGGGCTGTTAGCTCCCCATGCACTCAGGCTGTGATACAGTAGCTAACTAGTATGGCCTTGGCAAAGGCACTGTGTTGAAGATTCTGTGTGCTGGATGCTCCCTCTCTCTGCGGGGTGACATCAGTGCAGCAGAGCCTGGTGTCATCGAACAGGCAACCAAATTCATGGCTGCCTGCCGCAGGTACTCAAATTGTGCCACCACGTCGGACACAGGGCAGAAATCGGGCAGCAAGAATTGGCAAAGGTACCACCAGAGCTCAGCTCCTTACCCTCAGTAACCGAAGCATGTAAAGAAAATGGAAAATGAGCACCTCTCCATGCGTGTGTGGGTAAAAGTGTTTGGAATCCATTAGGGATGGATCCGCCCTGACAAGTCTCTCCTTCCAAAAACCGTAGCAGACAGTGCCGTGCTTGCTCTCCGGATATTTTGAAGTTAAACAAGCGCTCTTGTGAGAGTGATGCACTTTGTAAATCTATGAGATGCGTATGCAACCGCGCCAAACTGCCATGGAGCAAGTTCTGTGCAAGGCAGGGAGGTCTGGTGTGTAGCAATGACCTGACAAAATCAGCTTTAGCTTTGGGAGATGACAAGCAATGACATCGTGGGGCACTCAGCTGTGGTCTGAATGAGGGAGATCACTAATCATTTAGAATGATTCCAATGTTAAGAATTTGTTTCAAAATATTCTTCTTTTTGAATATATTTATAATGCGCTGAATATTTTTCACATTAAAAGCGTGGTCGGTATATCTAATGAAAATCAAGGGCTGCCCCGACTCCCCTCCTCCTGTACGCCTGTGATTCAAATACATAGGTACTGATGGCTGTAGCAAGTGTTAAATACATGCATTTCGTAGATTAGAACTTAATTTTGTATGCAGCAGATCACACGCACTCTTACTGGTTCTGGGTGGACGGGGTGGTGAGATGGAATGACAGGTTGATATTTCAAAATGCTCAACAGTGTCATCACGCAGATTTGTAAAGTGTGTGGTTTTGTGACACAGAATCCACCCAAAACCCTTGTGTGGTCGCTTAGGGGGTCTGCCTAGAGCTGGGTGGGGCCCTGTGGCAGCCAGACTCTGGACTGTTGGAATGCGAGTCACACCCCCAAAGACCAAGGCTCTCAGTGCCAAAAGCAAAGTCTCAATGTGCTATGGTTGTCTGTGTGTTCCAGGGGGATCACGGGGCTCCAGGTGTGGATGGGCGCCCAGGGCTGGAAGGTTTCCCAGGACCTCAGGTGAGTGTTGGGATTCCAGCTCCCTGACCCACCCTAACTGCTCTTTGTGGACTCTGGAGTCTCTGTTATTCTCAGAGCCCCTGCCCAGGTGTTTGCAGTGGGGCGATTTCAGCATGCGCTGGTTGCGGATGCAGGGCCTGGATTGTTCTCACTGCCATGTACCGTTCAAGTGACACATACCAATGTTCTGCTCCCCAGCGGCAAATGTCAGGTGTCCCTTGCCCTGTCACTGAAGTCCTCGCTGCAGACCGATGAAATGCATCTGAGTCGCTCTCCGTCGGCTGAGCAGACCTGCCTGGGCTGTTCACAGCCCGTCCCTGGCCATCGCTTCCCACCCCTGCCCGGTTCCCATCTCTTCCACACGCTGTCCCTGCCCACACCCCCAGCACTCCAGAGGGTCCCATTCTGCTCTGTGTTTGGCCAGGTTTCCGATTCCTTTTGGTGTCCTGCCCTGTCCCAGGTGCAGAGACTGCACTGGCGTATAAACTCCATTAGCAGATAGATCCTGGGGCGCATCTGCTGTTCTCCTGGGGACAGGACGGGCCATGCCAAGAGGCATGGGCGTTCTCATCAGCAGAGCTGCAACTCCCGCTAGCCCCAAGGAGGACTCTTTCACCCCATTTGGTTACCTCGTCAGGCTCAGCTCCTCCGTTCCCGGTTCATTCGTGCGACTCGCCTGTGTGATGGCGCCGTTCCCGCCAGGGCTGTCCCTTGCCGCACGGTCGCTAATGGGGACAGCCTGGTAGCCACAGGAGACGTCCCGGGACATTTGAGCCTGTTCTGTCTCTTTGCTCTCTCTGGACCAGCTCCCCTGCTGTTCCCGTGACGGCGGAGGCAGGACTAGTTTGTCTCTAAAGTGAGCGCTAGACCCTCGTAGGTACCAGAGCCTGCCCCTTCTGCCAGGCTGGCACTTTGCCACTTGATGCCTGGAGTGTGGATTCAGAGGCCACCCTAGCAATGTGAAGATTGTGTGTTGTGTTGTGTCTCTCTCCTGGGCCCGGAGGTGAACAGCTCTCACCCCCGCTTCTCGTTGCAGGGACCCAAAGGTGACAAGGGCATCCAGGGGGCTAAGGTGAGTACTGTGCTGGGTGCTGGGGCACGCTGCTGTTCTCTGGGGAGCACACGGCGCGATCTCCCCCAGCCCCTTGAGCTCTGCTTTGGCTCGGGGGTGGCGTCTGTGTGCGTATTTTGGTCCCTTGTTGATTCTGAACAGTGTCTCATCCCTGCTTGGCTGGCTCCCTTCCCTCCATGCCGGCCCAGCCCAGCTTCTGGCCCACCAGCCTCTGGGCTGCTCTGATCGCGAAGCTCTGTCTCCACCCCCAGCTGCTCAGGGCGGCGGGGGGAGGCTAGGATTGGGAACCCAGCCTCATCGGGCTGGAAGGGGTGCAGTTTGGGATCGGGGGCCTGGCGAGGTGGGGGGCGCCGTCTGGGTTTATGGGCCTAGCACCATGGGGGAAAGGTGGGGGAGGCACAGTCTGGGCTCGGGGGCTGCGCCAACGGTTGTAAGGGGGGGGTAGGCTTGTGGGGAGGGCCCTGCAGTTGCGAGAGGGGGCCGTGTGGGCTGAGGTTGGGTGCAGTAGGAAGGAAGCCTGCACTGAATTGTCTTTCTCAGGGTGAACGAGGCCAAGATGGAGTGGGCTCCCCAGGCCCCCCTGGGCTCCCTGGACCCCCGGGGCAGGTCATCTATGCGTCGGGTGAAGAGGTAAGGACGCGTCTCCCCTGCGGCCTGCACCCCTGTCTCTGGGCCCCCTCTGCCCAGGCTGTTCCCTCTCTGCCCACACTCTGGCAGCAGTCACAACCGGCTGCTGTGTGCCAGTTCCCTCAGGCTTAGCACCCGGCTGAGCAGCACCTTGTGCCCGCCGGGCACTGGTGAGTTACTATGGGCTGGTGCTGACCCCCAGCTGGGGCCCCAGCATCCCACGGCTCATGCAGCTTGGAGCCGGGCTGCGTTTGAGTGCACGTCAGCAGGTGTGTCACTGTTGGCGGGACTGCTCCGGGCTGTGGAGCTGCTCCCTGGGGAGAGGCACCTGTTTAACTCGGAGTAAAAGCCCCGAAACTGAGAGCGCTCCCACACGCTGATACCCCTGTGAGTTCAGAGAGGCAACGTGTGGGCCAGCCCTGCAAGTGGCAATGCCCTGCTGCACCTCGTGCCTGGGCAGGGCTCCAGGCAGGGGCCGGTTGCTGCCTGTCCTCCTCCAGTTGCAGGATCGAGACCCGTGCGAGTGGAGGCCGTTGCCATTTTGCATACTCAGCTGTGTGAACGTTAGCACTGTTCAGAGGGCCAGGTGGGAGGGCAGGGAGCTCCAGCAGGGGCTGGCAGAGGAAAGAAGAGAGGGGAGGGTTTAGGCAAAGGGAAGTCAGAGCTGGCTGGAGCTGAAACGCAGACAAATGGGAGCTAGACCAGGCCAGTGCTATAACTAAAAGTACACCGCAGGAAATCCAGCCCAGCCCAGCGCCACCCATGTGCACCCTGAACACGACGACAGGACGCGCGTGTGCCCCTGGACGTGTGAATGAGTGATTAAAGACATGGGCTAGAACAAACTGATGGGACGGTTAAACAGAAGCTAAACTGAGTAAATGGGCAGAGGTCTGTCTTAGGCTATGTTCCTAACGGCTCAGACAGCTTGCTTGGTTATCTCTAACTGTTTTAAATGGTGAGATCTTCAGCACAGGGCCTGTGGCTCCAGGCCCTGACACAATGGCTGCATGCAGCAGAGAGGATAAAAGCATGTCAGTGGGAGAGGGAATAGGTGGCACTAAGTGGAAAGGACCAAACCCATAGAACCCATCGGCATGGCCTTCCGAGTTCAGCGGGGGCATTTCACGCTGGGAGAGGGCACATCGCCCTTAGCAAGCAGAGCAGTGGACCTGAGCCAAAGCCGGCTGAAGTTAGTGCAAAGTCTCCTGTTGACCCCAGGGGGCTTTGGGTCAGCCCCTCCCTTGGCGGAAAGTCAGTTCTGGGCATCGCTGAGGTAGGCAGGAGGAAGATAGCGGGGGTCCGTGGTCTAATATGTATCTTTTCCTTTTCAGAAAGCATTAGCTGGTTTACCAGGCCCTGAGGTACGTAGTCCTGAGCATCCCCCTGCCATTTGCCCCGCCAGCAGCCCCAGCAGTCCCCTTTGTGCACCAACGGTTTTACACTTCTCCCAGTGCCTGAGGAGAGAGAGTTTACAGGTGTCTGTTTCTTTCCTCAGGGCAGACAAGGCCAAGCTGGCTTCCCGGTGAGTAGCTTTTTGGTTTTACTGACAGAGCCCTGAGAATGGGAAAGTTACCTGGGCCCCGTGCTGAGGAACCCATGTCCCCAGTGGGAGCCCGAACCATCCCCCCAGATCCAGACACCCACCAATCCGGGGTGTTCACAGCCTGGACCTGGAGCTAAATGTTGAGTTTCTCTCTGAGCCAGATCCCCAGCTGATGTAAATCCCCCGTGTAGCCCCATTGGAGTCAAAGCCGGCGTACACTAGCTGGGAATCTGGCCTCTTCCCTGTTCCTAACATGGCACCCACGAGACACCGACTCTGTCAGATGGTGGGTCGGGGCGTTTGTGGAGGCCTGCTTGTGACTGGGCCAGAGCTGAGGTTCATTTCGATTCCCGTCACTTTCAAGAGCTTTAAGGGTTTACACGGCTGAGTAACGTTGTCTGTGGAGACGCGCTCGCTACACAGGCTGTGCGAGACACGCTGGGGCCACACGGTACATTTGCCTGCAGTAATACATTGCAGACGTTTGTTTGGGTGTTTTTGGCCAAATACATTAAGTGCAAACTCCTGCCTGCCAAAGCAACCAGGCTGCTTGTGAAGCAAGCTGCAAACATCTTCTGTGGGCCTGAGCTTTCTAACCCCTGGGAAGGCGTCTCCCTGCCTGCCCCACCTTGGAAGAAGTCATAGGTGCTGGAACTAGGGGTAATGGCTTGAAGTGGACTCCATCATATCCAGGGTTTACAGTTTGGTTCAATGGCTCTCAGCACCCCCACTGTACAGATTGTTCCAGCCCCCCTGGGGAAGCCCACAGTACTGGAAGTAAAGGAGTGTCCTGCATCACTACACTGTCTTCATGGCTGTTCCTCCCTGCTTCCGTTTGCAGGGCCCAGTGGGATCTAAAGGAGACTCAGGAGAGCCAGGTTTCCCAGGCACTCCAGGACCAAAGGTAGGCTGGCCTGTCTGCTTGTCTCTGTCCCTAGTGCTCACTGGGTGACTTTGATTTGTGGCGATGTGATGTTCCTTGTGTCTACAAAGTTCCTGCTCTCTGACTCCCAGCCCCACCGATGGGTACTCACCGGCTCCCAGTTCATAGTGGAAGGGACCAGACACAATCCTGTCACAGCACTGGCCTTGGACTCCTTGGGGCATGGAAATTCATATTGGGTCAGGTGCCTGAGCTACCATGCTGGCGGCCGTCGCTCTGTGAGGCGTCACCAGATCCCAGGAGAGTAATAGGAGAACAGCTGTGCTCCTTCCAGCAGCAGGGTCCCAGTGAACGCAGCGGAATGACAGAAATGCCGGGTGTAAAATCACCTACTGGCTTATCCCATCCCTCCATCCCCACTGCTGCTGCAGGACTGCTCCCTGCTGCCTTTCGTTGAGTCTTGTTCTGAATGTCTCCAGTCATGGGGTTTTCATGATGCCGCGAGGAGCCCCAGCTTGGCTCAGGGAGCTCTTGCATCTGTCCCCTGATGCTCACAATGGAGCTGAGCAAACTGAGCTGTGCGGTGCTGGGATGCAGAGACGGGAATCTCGCGTAGGAGGAGAGAGGTTATTTTACCCCTGTATTTACCCCTGCCACCGCTGCTTCCATCCTGTGTCCAGGTCTGGTGCCCACAATTCAGGAAGGATGATGATGAATTGGAGAGGGGTCAGAGAAGAGCCACGAGAATGATTAAAAGATTAGTGATAGACTCACGGAGCTCAACCTCTTTAACTTAGAGAAGGTTAAGGGGTGACTTGATTACCTGGGTGACAAAACATGGGGAACAAATATTTAATAATCTAGCCAAGAAAGGTCTAACAGGATCCAATGGCTGGAAGTTGAGGCTAGAAAAATTGAAACGGGAAATGAGGTGGACATTTTTAACCATTAGGACATTGAACCATTGGAACAGCTTACCAACAGTCATGGATTCTCCATCACTGGCACTTCTTAAATTCAGATTGGATGTTTGTCTATAAACTCTGCTCTAGGGATTATTGTGGCGCAGGTCTCTGGCCTGTGCTGTGCAGGAGCTCAGACTGGATGATGACCGTGGTTTCTTCTGACCTTAGAATCTATGAGTAATTTGTGCCATTATTTTTCATTAGCCCCAGTTTTTAGCAATGACACTTTACTACAGTAAACTGTGGTCTCCCACACTGGGAGCCCAGAGAGATGGTGGAGAAGCAAAGGAAAGGGACAAAAGTCCCCCTCCGTTTGTCAGCCATACCTCTCTTAGGTCACAGTCTGCTCTTGGGACGGGCAGCAGAGCACTGCCCCACCCAGGGTGAGTTCACCGCTGGAGCGTAGCCCTCTGTGATGCTCATGGGCTTGTATTTAACTGTTAGAGAAACTCTGAGAGCAGCTCTCCTTTGCCACCTGGGCAGCCGCAGAGAGCCGTGGGAAGGCAGCTGTTGTTTGGGCAGGGGCTGGGTTGTCTCTCTTCTGACTCCTGCTTGTTTTATCTCCTGCTGGAAGGGTGAGAAAGGAGAGCCTGGAGCGATCATCAGCCCAGATGGGACGGGCATCTCGGCCGGCACGAAAGGAGACAAGGTCACGCACGGACTCGGGCTCTCACCTGGCCTGCTTTGGGTGCTCCCCCAGCGTTGGGCGCTCCAGGGCAGGGTGGAGTGCCACGCCCTGGGAAGTCAGGGGTGGCCAGCCCCAGGGCAGGGGCTAGTTTCACATGAAGGTTTCTCTGCCTCTGGGGGGCAGTGGCTACACTGAGCAGCCGGGGGATGCAGTGAGGACTCACACCCAGTCCCCATGCCAGCCTGGGGAATTGGGGCTGCAGCTGCCCATGACTCACTGCACTGTAACTGCCAACAACCACTGGCCTACATTGCTCTGTCCCTGCACCCATCTCCTTCAGCTCAACCCCCCCCACCTCCTTCCGATGCTTAGCCAGGGCACTGAGCCGTCCCTGCCCTTTGGCCCCCCCACAGCTGCCAGGGCCGATCCTGCCGAGGGAGGTCAGCTCACTGCAGGAGCGAGGAGAGTTTGAGGCTGGCTCATGGTTAGAGAGGTTGCAGGGCAGTCGGGTGTGTTGTCGACAACGCGGACGCAATTCCCCAAATGTCCCAGGGCCCCTGTATCTGTCGGCGGTGCGTGAGCACTTTCAGCAGCTGTGCTCAGGGTGGGCGGTGCTGGGGGCTACAGGGGAGGCACAGCCTGCTGCATCCTCCTTCCCACTGCTCGGGGGGGCCGCAGCACCCCTAGTTGGGGAGGTGACATCAGCATGGGGGTGATGGAGAAATAGCCCCAGGAAGAGGCTGTGGGTGGCCACATGTGCATCATAATGCTAATTCTTTTCCTGTTCTTTGCACACAGGGTGAGCAGGGGCTCGTGGGACCCATGGGCCCAGCGGTAAGTTAGCACCTACATCTTCCTAGCATTCTGTCAGTAAGGGATGGCTTTTCACGCTCGTCGTGTGCCAGGTGCTCACTACAACTGGGGGTCACGCAAACAGATTGTGTGTTCAGGGGATGGTCTTCATACTCGGGAGCAGCCTCCTTTTGTCTTGCTCAGAACTGGTTTGAGACGTACTGAAGTTGGATCTGCGACAGAAACACCAGCCCAAGTGGGTGGTGCTCAGAGCGAGTGTTCATTAGCAAGCCCCACACGGGGCCGTCGGCCAAAGGAATCAAGGGTTTGGCAAACCCCAGAGCTTGCTCTGGAGCCCTTCTGACTCTATAGCCAGGGTCAAATTGCTAGGAGCAAGCGTGTGGCCTCCAACCCCGGGTGTCTGTGAATCGGTGCTGAGCAATGCCCACAACTCACGTGCACTATCTGAGCTGCAGGACAGGCCCAGCCGTTAAGGACAGGGGAGCTAGAGGCAAAAAGGCCTCCTTTTAAAATGTGGAAGTCAGATCCTAGTGAGGAAAATAGAAAAGAGCATAAACTCTGTACGTCCGGTGTAAAAGGATAATATGGCAGACCAAGAAAGAATTTGAAGAGCAACTAGCTAAGAACACAAAAACTAACAGCAACAAAATTTTAAGTGCATCAGAAACCGGAGGCCTGCCAGATAGGCAGTGAGGCCACTAGGTGATGGAGAGACTAAAGGAGCGCTCAAGGAAGACAAAGCTATTTGGAGAAACGAAATAAATTATTTGCATGCATTTTCACCCTACAGGATGTGAGGGAGATTCCCACACCTGAGCCATTCCTTTTTGGTGACACATCTGAGGAACTGTCCCAGATTGAGGTGTCATTAGAGGAAGTTTTGGAACAAATTGATAAACTGAACTGTAATAAGTCACCAGGACCAGATGGGATTCACCCAAGAGTCCTGAAGGAACTCAAATGTGAAATTGCAGGACTACTACCTGTAGTCTGTAACCTATCATTTAAATCAGCTTCTGTACCAGATGACTGGAGGATAGCTAATGTGAATTTTTAAAACGAGCTCCAGAGCTGATTGCAGCAATTACAGGTCGGTAAGCCTGACTTCAGTACCGGGCAAATTGGTTGAAACTATAGTAGAGAACAAGATTGTCAGACACATGGATGAACATAATTTGTTGAGGAAGCGTCAACATGGTGTTTGTAAAAGGAAATCATTCCTCACCCATCTACTAGAATTCTTTGAGGGGGTCAACAAGCATGTGGACAAGGGTGATCCAGGGGATATAGTGTACTTAGATTTTCAGAAAGCCGTTGACAAGGTCCCTCACCAAAAGCTCTTAAGCAAAGTAAGCTGTCATGGGATAAGAGGGAAGGTCCTCTCATGGATTGGTAACTGGTTAAAAGATAGGAACCAAACGGTAGGAATAAATGGTCAGTTTTCAGAATGGAGAGAGATAAGTAGCTGTGTCCCCCAGGGGTCTGTTCTGGGACCAGTCCTATTCAACATATTCCTAAATGATCTGGAAAAAGGGGTAAACAGTGAGGTGGAAAAATTGGCAAACGATACACAACTACTCAAGATAGTTAAGTCCAAAGCAGACTGCAAAGAGTTACAAAGGCATCTCACAAAACTGGGTGACAAAATGGCAGATGAAATTCAATGTTGATAAGTGCAAAGTAATGCACATAGGAAAAAATAATCCCAACTCTACATATAAAATGATGGGGTCTAAATTAGCTGCTACCACTCAAGAAAGAGATCTTGGAGTCATTGTGGGTAGTTCTCTGAGAACATCCACTCAATGTGCAGCAGCAGTCAACAAAAGATAACTATGTTAGGAACCATAAGAAAAATGATGGATAATAAAACAGAAAATGTCTTAATGCCACTGTATAAATCCATGGTACACCCACATCTGGAATATTGTGTGCAGTTCTGGTTCCCCATCTCAAAGAAGATACCCAAATGAGAAGAGGTTCAGAGAAAGGTGACAGACATGACTAAGGGTATGGAACAGCTTCCATATGAGGAGAAGTTAAAAAGACAGGGACTGTTCAACAATGACTAAAGAGCAGGATGTGACAGAGGTCTGTAAAATCATGAATGATGCAGAAAAAGTGCTTAGGGACGTGCTGTTTACCCCTTCACATAACACAAGAACCAGGAGTCACCCAATGAAATTAATAGGCAGCAAGTTTAAAACAAAAGGCAGTAATTCTTCACACAATGCACAGTCAACCAGTGGAACTCACTGCCAGGGGATGTTGTAAAGGCTAAAGTATAACTGGGTTCACAAAAGAACTAGATCGGTTCATGGAGCATGGGTCTGTCAATGGTTATTAGTTAAGATGGTCAGAGACACGACCCCACACTCTCGGTATCCCTAAACCTCCGACTGCCAGAAGCACCTGGCTCTGGCCATGGTTGGAAGACAGATTATTGGGCTGAATGTACCGTCGGTGTGACCCAGTATGGCTGTTCTGATGGACTCAGGAATGCACAGAGCCAGGAGGTGCATGCTGAGGACAAAGGAATGAAGCATGGCCAGGCTTTTCCACTCCAGTGTCCTTTGTCCTTCGTAGCTAGTAGTTCAGCACAGAGCCAGCTGCACCTCTTATCCCCCTGTTTCTGCCCCTGTCTTTCCTGCATGGGTGTGCAGTCTGAGTGTGTGTTCCTTTCCTGCTCTCCCCTTTAGGGCCGGCATGGACAACCTGGACAGAAGGGGGAAATCGGCTTTCCTGGCAGACCGGTAAGAACTTCTCTTAACTTGTCTCTGGTTTGTTCCCTGGGTGAGCTGGGTCTGGTGCTCCTTTCACTAGCCAGCACTGCCCCCCTTGCCTCCCTGGCTGAAAGAAGTGGAGATACCCCCATGCTGAGGCTAATGAGGAATACTGGCAATGCTGCACAGCTTGGCTCACTTGGAGAGCTCTTGCTGTGGTTGTGTTTTCACCAGATGCTCACAAGCAAGCTGAGCAATTGCTATCCTGGGACGCATAAACAGGGGACTCTTGAGTGGGAGTAGAGAGGATATTTTGCCTCTGTATTTGGCACTGGTGCGAACAGTGCTGGAATCCTGTGTCTGGTTCTGGTGCCCACCATTCAGGAAGGATGTTGATAAATTGGAGAGGTTCAGAGAAGAGCCGCGAGAATGATTAAAGGATTCGAAAACCTGCCTCATAGCGATAGACTCGTGGAGCTCAATCTATGTAGCTTACCTAAGAGAAGGTGACCGGGTGACTTGATCACAGTCTGTAAGTGCCTACATGGGAAACAAATGTTTAGTGACTGGCTCTTTAGTCTAGCAGAGAAAAGCTCTGACACGCTCCAATGGCTGGAAGTTGAAGCCAGATAAATTCAGACTGGAAATAAGGTGTACGTTTATAACAGTGACAGTAATTAACCACTGGAACGATTTCCCAAGGCGGTGGATTCTCCAGCACAGGCCATTTTTAAACCAACATCGGCTGTTTTTCTGCCAGCTCTGCGCTGGGAATTACTGTAGGGCAGGTCTCTGGACTGTGCTGTACGGGAGCTCAGACTGGATGGTCAGAGCACTGGTCAGGAGAAGTACGTGAACTGGTAGAGTTTGGGGGCTCGCAAACGTCTCCGATTCGTTGGGGGCATGTTCCCCGCCCTCCCAGGGGCATTTTCCCTTCTGATTTAGCGAGAGGAGTGCAGCCTAAGAAGGCCCTCCTCGGGCACCGTGTGTGGTGTGGTACCCTCAGCTGGAGTCAGCCCAGCTGTGGGAGTGAGCAGTGTCTACAATAAGTTACTCCATTCTGAACCCTGGACTCGATGTTTGTCTGCAGGGCCGTCCCAGCATGAACGGGCTGAAGGGCGAGAAGGGGGACCCCGGAGGGCTCGGCTTGCAGGTGAGTGC
Organism: Eretmochelys imbricata; assembly: GCF_965152235.1. Taxonomy (NCBI): domain Eukaryota; kingdom Metazoa; phylum Chordata; order Testudines; family Cheloniidae; genus Eretmochelys; species Eretmochelys imbricata. The sequence goes on along the minus strand of NC_135582.1, from coordinate 80,197,452 downwards.
CCCGGGGGACGATGGCATGCCGGAGGTGCTGCAGCTGGCTTTGGCAATGGCCTGCCGCATTGCCCTGGTGCTGTGCAGAGAGGGCAACCACCCCAGCATGGGGAAGAGGCACCACACAGGTTTGATGAGTGAGAGGGGAGGGCTGGGCTGGGGGGTGGACGGAGGACAGGGATGCTGGCAAGAGCAGCCCAGGGTGGAAAATGTTTTCAGGGTCTCCCAACCACCACAGCACCCAAAAACCCCACAGCCAGCCAATCAGAGAGGAGGTGATGGATTGTGGTGTGGTGACGACCCCTGGATGCCGGGGGTCAGGGCACCCGCCCCGTCCTTAGAGCTGGCGCCGGGGAGAGGGCCGGAGGGCTGGGCTGGGGGTGCCCACGTTGTCGGCGTGGAGCTTGGTTTGCTTTGTGAAAGGAAACAGGCATGTGGGCCAGGGGCAGCCGTCCCCACGTGTCCCAGCCTAGCTACTGCTGTGCGGGCTCCAGGAGCGGAGGGCCCTGAGGGAAACAGCCATCAGTCACGGGCGCTCTGCTGCTGTCCCCCCCTCGCCGACACGCTACTGGGTGCTGCGTGGCATGTGCCAGCAGGGAGCCAGTCCTGTGCAGAGAGGGCAGGGGGAAGGGGACCGTGATGGATGCCAATGGCTGACTGAAACCCTCGTCCCCCTTTCGCTGCCACCACCACCCGCCCTGGCCAGGCCTTCCGCGCCTCCGTTTGGGCATTCAGGGGCAGAGGCGTCCAGGTGCTTTTGGAGACGTGGGTGTCTGCGTCCAGCTGTATTGGGCAGAGACCCACAGTGGGGGTCTTGGTTAGTCTGCGGAGGAGTAAGACCCTCAGGCTGACTGCATCAGTCCAGCCTCTTGGAACCCAATGAACTCTTTCCTCTCTCTGCAGGGTCCTCCGGGTCTCCCCGGGCCCCCAGGTGCCCCTGGCAGTGTAGTGTCCATCTACGACAATAACGTGAGTAACAGTCCTGGCACAGCATCACACCATGCTCTGGGGTCGGGGTCACACGATGGCCAGGGCCATGAAAGGTGTTCCCGCTGTTTACTGCCCCCTGTGTGCTTGGTGGCAGGCACACCGATGGGCACAGAGGGGTGCTTTCACTAGGCGGCCATGTCCAGGAGCACTTATTCCATGAGCACAACTGAGGAGGGGGGCTAACAGGCCGTGTGCTCGGGAGCTGTTGAAGGACGACAGCCTGAGCACGTGCTGCATGCTGTACGCGCTGGGTTAGCTAGCCTGCCCGATAGCTAGCTTGTCTCGCGGCATCGTCCAGCCAGAGGAGGAGCCTCTTTCCCAGAGCACTGTGCAGAAGGTGCCGTGTCCAGCTCTGCAGAGCAGTGAGCCGCGTCTCCAGGGGCCCAGGGCCCCCTGTTTATTTCTCTGCCTTTCTCAGCAACTTCAGGGTAAATCCACCTAGAAACCGGGACCAGCCAAGCACCCCCTGGGCCTGCCCAGTAACGGGGTGGTGGGAGCATGGAGCCTGCCATCCCCTGTAGCGCCGAGCAAAGCCTTCCCCAGCTGGGCAGTGGCCGTTTGTGGCAGCCTGTCATTGGTTTAGCCTCGCAGGCACTGTGCAGTCCTAAACCCAGAGTAAGCAAACACCCAACCCTGCTCTGAAAGCCGAGAGTGAAATCTAGGCCCAGATTCTGCCCCCTGCACATTGGGCAGCCCCACAGCCCAGTGACTTCACCAGGTCTGCGCGCAGCATGTGGGACTGGGCAGGCGGCAGGATCTTGGACTCCCAGCGATCATGGCGCTCACTAACGAGGTGCATGGTTTGTGTCGCAGCACGTCTGCCCTGGGAAACGCAGAGGAACCAGTGAGCTCTGCTTGCTGGCAGGGAGAGTCCCAGCAAGAGGGGAGGTTCTGTGCACATGCTTGGCACATGGTCTAACGTAGCATCATTGGGGAGACCTTGGCTGTAGCACGTGGCAGAATGCCTGGCAAGTGTGCTTTGTTTTAAAGTGATGCTGTTTCTATCTTTTCAGGCATTTAGTGAGTCGGGCCTTCCCGGCCCTCCAGGATTGCCTGGTAAGGATGATGGTAGCGCTGGGGCTTTCTGCAGCAAAGGGGGAAGGAAATCAGAGCTTTTCCCATGAACCTTTTGTAATGGTGCCTCCCTGAACGGCTTTGGAGATCTTAGCATGGCCGTGAGGAAGGGTGCGGTTTTAGAAAGCCCCAAGCAGGAGATGTACAAACCGGGGGCTTGTTTGTAATGCCTGGTTACCCTTGTCCTGGATTCTACAGTGCTGGGTGCTATGGGATGTCTAAGCTGGCTACGAGATAACGGACCCCTTTGTTACTGTTTTGTGCCATGCTATGCTGTAACCGTCACTGATGGGGCTGGGCAGGGAGCGGGGCTGGTCCTACAAAGAGCAACAAATCCTTCTTGGTAATCGCCATTTCAGCTTTTCAGTGAGGAGATGAAACCCGAAATGTTTTGGCTGGAAACTGAAATATCCAAGTTGAAATATTTCAGGTGCCGGTTTTCATGCATTGGGTGTTTTTGATGAGAAGTTAACATTTCCCATGGCAAGCAGACACTTTCCGCAAAAGCGTTCGTGACCTCAGAAAGCCAGGTTTCCATCAAAACCAGTTTTGGTGGAAAGTTTTCCACAAGCCCTACTTCCTGAGGGCTTCCTACTTCCCGGATCTGATGACTCTATCTCTCCCCTGGCTATGGCATCTTACCCCCTGGCAGGGCCTGACTAACATTACTTGGTAAGCACCCGTGGTCGGTCTGGCTGGGGAGCTGCCTCGCGCACCCTTGGTCGCTGTTAGGGATAGCGCTGGGTGTCGGCTGTCCTAGATAGCCGCCGTCATTCTAGCTGCAAACGGAGATTGTTGCTGCTGGCTGCCAGTGGAGGGCTATGGCTCTTGTGTGGTGAGAGATCCTGCCGTTAGCTTCTGGTTAGGGTGGGAAGACGCTAGGAAGCCCCCCTCCAGCGTGTCTCTTCTGCGTTAGCACTTGGACCCCACCAGAGCCCTGTTCTTTGACTCCATTGCTCGGTTGTTTCTCTCGCTGCCAGGGGAGTTGACTCTACATGTGAACCACTCTGTCTCTTCCGGCGCTCAGGAGGGGACTGTTTCGTTTTCATATCTCTTGCGGGCCAGTAGAAATTTGCAGCATGGTTGCTTTAGCACATGGCCCAGTAGTGCCCCGCCGCATGGCAGGGGCAGTGCAGTCCCCCGCTCCTCGGATGGAGGGTGTTTGTGCGGGTGTGTGCTGCCTTCCGGTGCCCAAGCGCACGTACCATCCTGTGGTTGCCACTCGAAGGTCAGCGTTGGCCTGCAGTTACTCCAGGACTGCCGCCCTTCGCCCTGGGCACGTGGTGGGCGCAGTTAAAAGCTGCAGTAGTTCCCTGCATCTCTCCTCCGTGGCCCGAACAGTCTTCGGCCAATGCTGGTGCTTTCTTTTGTCAGGCTACCAGGGTGTCCCAGGACAAAAGGGTGAACGAGGCGACACAGGTGCCCCAGGGCCCCCAGGTAAGTGAGCTCATCCCTGATCTTCCATCTGCGCTGCGCCGGACTCGGTCCTGCCTCATGGCTCTGCAGTGACATGTGTGCAAGATCGTGCTGACCAGGTCAGTGCAAATCGCACCATTTGGCAGTCTCTGCAAAGAGACACGGGTGGCTGAGCCCGGGAGCTGTGAACTCCATGCTCCCTGGAGGTGAGGCCCTGGCCTCGTTCAGGGCGGACCTGCTCTGAGGCAGCGTCAGGGCTGTGCAGTGAAGGAGGGTGTTGTCTGCAGGACCTGCCTCGATTGTTGCCGAAGTTGGAAGGTGTGCCAGGAATGAGGTGGGGCTGGCAGAGAAATGATGGTCTTGTGGGGAAGGCAGTTGAATGCTGCCCTGGAGAACTGGATTCTATCCCTGCCTCTGCCACAGAGTTCCTGTGTGATGCTGGGCAAGTCACTTAATAGTGACCACCCATGAAAGTTTGGTTGGTTTGTTCCTAATATTCTGGGTGCCCAACTTGAGAGCCTGGGGTGTGAGGTGCAGAAGTGCTGAGCACTCACAGTTGTGGCTGAAGTCAACGGGAGCTGTGCTGTACAGTGCCTAGGTGTCTCAAACTGGACACCCCAAATTAGTGGATACTTTTGACCATAATCTCTTTGTGCCGCAGTCCCCCATCTGTAAAATGGGAATAATACAGCACAATGTGAGGTGAGTGGGAGAGGATAAATGCAGTACTGTTTGTAGAGCACTCGGATACCGTAGTGCTGAGCTGCATAGAAAAGCTCATGAGGAAATGAATCATTTGGATTCAGAGCAGGGTTTGAACAGGGGGCAGTAAATAAGGCCTGAACGATGAAAAGAAAATCAAATATGGACTAGCTGCTCGTCAGGGAGCACCGCCCGCCTGTGCTCTGGTTCTGAGGAAACAACAGCATGCCATCATGTCATGAGACGATATCCCAATGCACACAAAGGGGCAGAGTGCTGTTCCTGCGGGCAGCCTTAATTCCCGCCTTTCCTACTTCCGTGTGCTTGACTTTGCACCTTAATAAAGTTCCGTTAGCGTGTTAGAAGGCCCTTGCGGTTGGCGCTAGTCACCCCAGCCCGGCGTGGTGAGCCATTGGTAGCTGTCTGGGGACGAAGCAATGGGGAGAGTGGCAGGGAATGTACCAGGACCTTCAGCGGTGGGATTTAACAGCGCCCGCTAGCCACTCTTGACTCTGTTCCTGTCTCTTCGCAGGCCAGTTCCCCTATGATCTCAACGAATTTGGTTCCACCTTCCGGGTAAGTGCCTCGCCTAGATGTGGGGCTGCCCCCTGGGAATCAGTGGGACTGCTGCCATTGAGGGCATTAGGAGCAGGAGTGCACGGAGCCGGTGCCCCTCCTTGGCAGGAGTCACAGGGGGCGTCCCCAGCTGTCGCTGCACACAGAGAGCCCGTTGTGCTGTGGCTTCAGGGCAAGACTGGCGTGGCTCAAGCACCCGGCTCCAGAGCTGTGACCCCAGGAAGTGATGCCCGCGCTCAGTGTCCCTGAATATCCAGGTGGCACCCTGTGTTACGGGCACCGCCGCAGGCTGAGCACCCCTGGGGCGCCCTGCAGAGGGCAGTCCCAGTAACTCCCTGGAGCTGGCGCGCTCTGCTTGTCTGTCCCCACAGAGCATGCGCCACCCAGGCACTGCAGGGACGGGCAGCGCAGCCTTTGCCCAGCCTTCCAGGGCACGTGTCACCGCACCCCTGCCCTCGGGGCTGTGCTCATCCAGTCCTGGCCTGTGCAGGCAGCAGGGTGTGTGGAGGAGTTCACAGCACCCTGTCCCTGTTGGGGTGGGGAGGAAGGGTTGGGGACATCGGGCAGCCCAGACTAATGTCAGTCCCCTTCGGCAGGGTGAAAAAGGAGACCGGGGGGACCCTGGACTGAAAGGAGAAAAGGGGGAGTCTGGCGGGGGAGGACTGTACGGACCAAGCGTCACTGGACCTCCAGGTCCTCAGGGCTATCCTGGCCTTCCGGTGAGGTGCCCCTGTTGGCAAGGGATGGGGCTAGGGTGGGCACACCTGGGCACAGTGATGGAGAGTTTGACAGGGCAGGCAGCATGCAGCCAGCACTGTGGCCCTCCCCAGGGGGGGTCCTTCATGGGACCAGTCTCAGGGGACTTGGGGAGGGGCAGGGGGATCCCTGAGCTAGATTCATAGATACTAAGATCAGAAGGGACCATTATGATCGTCTAGTCTGACCTCCTGCACAACGCAGGCCACCGAATCTTACTCACCCACTCCTGCAATAAACCTCTCACCTATGTCTGAGCTATTGAAGTCCTCAAATCATGGTTTAAAGACTGCAAGGTGCAAAGAATCCTCCAGCACGTGACGCATGCCCCATGCTGCAGAGGAAGGCGAAAAACCCCCAGGGCCTCTTCCAATCTGCCCTGGAGGAAAATTCCTTCCCGACCCCAAATATGGCGATTAGCTGAACCCTGAGCATGTGGGCAAGACTCACCAGCCAGACACCCAGGAAAGAATTCTCTGTAACTCTGTAACTCAGATCCCACCCCATCTAACATCCCATCACAGGCCATTGGGCCTATTTACCATGAATAGTTAAAGATCAATTCATTGCCAAAATCATGTTATCCCCATCATATCTTCGCCTCCATAAACTTATCAAGTTTAATCTTGAAGCCAGATAGGTCTTTTGCCCCCACTGCTTCCCTGGGAAGGCTGTTCAGAACTTCACTCCTCTGATGGTTAGAAACCTTCATCTAATTTCAATTCTAAACTTCCTGGTGGCCAGTTTATATCCATTTGTTCTTGTGTCCGCATTAGTACTGAGCTTAAATAATTCCTCTCCCTCTCTGGTATTTATCCCTCTGATATATTTATAGAGAGCAATCATATCTCCCCTCAGCCTTCTTTCGGTTAGGCTAAACAAGCCAAGCTCCTGAAGTCTCCTTTCATAAGACAGGTTTTCCGTTCCTCGGATCATCCTAGTAGCCCTTCTCTGTAGCTGTTCTAGTTTAAATTCATTCTTCTTAAACATGGGAGACCAGAACTGCACACAGTATTCCAGGTGAGGTCTCACCAGTGGCTTATATACCTCATCTTTACTGGAAATACCTCGCCTGATGCATCCCAAGACCGCATTAGCTTTCTTCACGGCCATATCACATTGGTGGCTCATAGTCATCCTGTGGTCAACCAATACTCCAAGGTCCTTCTCCTCCTCCGTTACTTCTAGTTGATGCGTCCAACTCTACTTGACTTTTAGCCTGTCTCACTTTATCCCTACATGGTCTGACCTCAATAAGGTAGCTTTCCTTGCTGATCCCTCCCATCTTCCACTCCCTGTAGGCTTTCTGCTTTTTCTTAATCACCTCTCTGAGATGTTTGGTCTACAACTTCTACCTATGTATTTTTTCCCCTTTCTTGGGATGCAGGCTTCCGATAGCTTCTGCAGCTGTGACTTGAAGTAATCCCAGGCCTCCTCTGCCTTTAGATCCATAAATTATTCAATCCAATCCACTTCCCTAACTAATTTCCTTAATTTTTGAAAGTCAGCCCTTTTGAAATCAGAAACCCTAATTGCAGATTTATTTTTGTTTATCCTTCTGTTCAGTTTGAACTGAATTCGCTCATGATCACTTGAACCAAGATTGTCCCCGACAACCATTTCTTCTATGAGGTCCTCACTACTCACCAAAACCAAATCTAGAATGGCATCCCCTCGTTGGTTCAGCAACTACTTGATGAAGGAATCCATCAGCTATCGCATCTAGGAAAATCTGAGCCCTATTATTATTACTAGCACTCGTCCTCCAGTCTATATCTGGGAAGTTAAAGTCTCCCATGATCACGCAGTTTCCATTCGTATTTACTTCATTAAAAACATTAAAGAGGGCTCTATCCATATCCAAATTAGATCCCAGGGGTCTATCCCAGGGGAGGCTCTAATAGTTTTCTCCCCCAATGTGATTTTTGCCCAGATGGACTCTGTCTTATCCATTCCATCGCTTCTTATTTCTTTACAGTCTACCTCATCCTTGATATACAATGTTACTCCACTGTATAGATGGGACTGACCACAGAGTCAGGCAGCTGCCCAATGCCCAGGGAGAAAGGCCTCACGAGGCCAGTGGGGCCAGCAAGCGCCTGGCATCCTGGGGTGGGAGGGTCGGCAAGGGGGAAGCAAGCGCTCTGCATCCTTGGGGGCAGGGGGGTTGCAGGGGCTGGGTGGTGCTGGGAGGGGTGGGTTGAGTGATTGTGTGTATTAACCTGAAGAAGACTCTCCCTTGTGCATCCCCAGGGTCCCAAGGGGGACAGCGTTAGAGGCCTGCCTGGCCCCCCAGGGCCTCAGGGACCCCCTGGCATTGGGTACGAGGGGCGGCAGGGCCCCCCTGGTCCCCCTGGGCCTCCCGGGCCCCCCTCCTTTCCAGGACCCCACAGACAAAGTGAGTATGTGCCCAGGAAGTCATCTCTGTGCCCCTCCCCGCGCTCTGCCTCCCCACGCGTTCATGCCCCTCGCGTCCCACTCACCCCCACCAGGCCTGAGACCTGCCTGGTTACCGAGGTGCTAAACCCCCCTGAGTGCCAGCCTGTTCTTCCTTCCAGCTGTCAGCATCCCTGGCCCACCTGGACCGCCAGGGCCACCGGGACCTCCGGGGACCAGCGGGTTGTTGACCTCCTCCGGGGTAAGGCAGGGCTTGTGGGGAGGGGACAGGTGGCGTGTGCGGTCTGGGCCAGGGCCTGTCTGTGAGCAGGGTGCCCGGAGCTGCCCAGCAGGCCCGGGAGAGGGCGGGGGCAATGCAGTGGGGAGACCCAGACACAAGCCCTAGTAGGAGAGCTCAGAAATCTGCTCTCAGGAGGAATATCCCAGGTGAAGGGCAGAGTGGGATCCAGATGGGGGCCCCAGAGGAGCAGGAGAGGCCAGGCCTTAGGGTTGCCAGGGGTGGCACTAGTCAGAAAATCACTGACCTCTGCTTCATGCTGGCTGGGGGGCTGCCAGTGGCATGGACACTGAGCGCAAAGCAAGCGATACCCGCTGCGGGAGCTGGGCTGTGAGGAGAGCCACGTGGGAAGGACTGGCAGAGACCGGAGACCGAAAGCCCCATGCCGTAGGGCTCATGGAGCTGACGGCACTGTGCTCGTGAGGGGATCTGTGCAGACCCCTGCCTTTATCCAAGAGAAGGGGGGCGGGGACTGTAAGTACCTACCCCCAGGAGATTTGTGGCACAGGGGGCTCTCCAGTCTAGAAGCCCCCCGCCTGGGAGCTGCAGCGAGAAATGAGGGGCCGATTTTTAGCAGTGAGGGGAATCAACCCTTGGCACAGCTTATCTAGGGAGGCAGCGGGTCCTTCGTGTGTGTCTGCAGCATGGCTGCAAGACTGGTTCCTCTGCGGTGCCACTCTGTGCCAGGAGGGCCCTGTGTCCCGGCGAGAGCCCACTTCTCTGCAACAGGCCACGCTGCCCACTGTGAGGGGCAGGTATCCGCCGTTCGGCCGAGAAGAGCCGTGGAAGCTGTCAAGCCATAGGAACACTCATAGGTGGGAAGAGACAGACAGGGCTGTTCAGTGCAGAGAGGAGATGGGGGCGAGGGGTCATTCTAACTAGATATACCCCAGTGGCATGGAGAAGGCCAGGCGTGAAGCCCTCCTCAGCAAAACAAGGAGACATCCGATAAGATAGGGGGGCAGCTAATCTGAAACTGACAAAGTAAAATTGATTCCCCTGAGGCAGAATTACGCTGTGGACCTCAGGGCTACAAGATATTATAGAGACAGAGACGCCGGGTTCAGAAACGGATTGGACCGCTGTAGGAATAGCAGCATGCGCGCTTACCGTGGCAAGAATAAGGGTACAAGGGGAATCAGCTCTCATGCCAAGAGATACAGCAGCCACTACATCCCTGGCGTTAGGAAGGAGCCTCCCCCAGGGGTGGGTGATGGCAGAATTGTCCAGAGGAGTTTCACGCTGTTCCCTAAAGCCTCTGGCCGCTGTCCTGGCCAGGGCCCTGCTCTGATGCACCAGGGCAGCTCCAGAACACGGGGTATAAACCCAGCATCCACTGGACAGCCTCCATGAGGGGTGACCTCTGAGCCCTTTGATGCCGGAGCACTAAGCATGGCAGTGCTGCTGAGCCCATTTCATGGCGTTCTCCACCCTCTCCTCCGAGTCCATGCCGGCATCGGGAGCTGTGCCTTGTACCTCCGTGCTGGGCTGCAGAGGCTCCTCCTGCCGTTGAGCCCAGCCCTTGCCTGTGCGCTGACGCTTGTGTGTCCCAGCAGCTGCGGATCTTGCCATCGTATCAGTCCATGCTGAGCACGGCCCAGGAGGTGCCCGAGGGCTGGCTGGTCTTCGCACAGGACAGAGAAGAGCTGTACGTCCGGGTGCGGAGCGGCTTCCGGAGAGTCCGGGTGAGTACGGGGTGGCTCTGCCGAGCCTGGCAAGGCTACTGGGGAGTGACTGTGCGGGTGTCATACAGGAGAAGGTGCCTATGAGCCTGGCCAGGGAGGGCCTGGGGCTGATGAACGACGTTGTTATGGGAGGATAGGCTGCTATGCACATACCTGCGTCCAGAGCTGTCTGAAGAGCACCGCAGGTGTGCCGGGGCCCAGCCAGGGCCAGACCTGTGCGCCAGGCGCTGCCAGGCAAAGGCCCCAGGCCTACACAGCACATGCCCTTGGAGCAGTCCTGTAGAGGGCAGGGAAAGACCCACAGTGGGTATGGTTGAGCATGTCTCTCTTGTCAGGATCGGGGCCTTCAAGTCCAACCGTGGAGCCTGCTCTGCTCGCACAGACCCCTCGCCCTGCAGAAGCCTCCTGGGCATTTCCAGCAGCAGGAGCTGGGCCTGCTGCCAGTCCAGCCATGGGCAGAGGTGAAATCTGAAGACCTCTGACCATCTGGCTCCCGGATAAACAATGCAGGGTCACCCTGCGTACTGGGCAGAATGGGGCTGAGAAGAGCCTCGGCCGTTCTCTGCTGACAGGCTCAGCCAGGCTGAATGAGGGCTGAGTGTGAGACTGATATATAGCAGGTCCTTGGGACTGCTGCTCCCAGGGAAGAGCCCCAGAAACCGAGCCTGGCAGTGCCTGTTCTGTGTGCCAAGGGGAGCAAACAGCACAGGGGCAGGGGCCGTTTCCCATGCAGCCTATGGCCCAGCCTGTTCCTGGCACACCCAGCACGTGAGGCCGGGGCAGTTTGATGGGGAGGGCAGGTTGGATTTAGTGCCGCCGCTACTCCCAGGCTTGGCTTGCCAGAGCCGTTGGCGGGAAGGGCACCCCAGCCCTGTCCGTTGGGGATTAATGATACACAGCTAGTGGGCGGGGTGCCCACGCCAGGCCCTCTCAGCAAACTCGTGTGGCTCCCTTGGCTGGGAAGCGGGGGTGGTGCGGGGCCCTGGTACTCTCCAGCTGCAGAGTACTCTCCAGATCCAGAGAATTCTTCTCTCCAGGGACGGGAGTGAATGCTCTTTAGAAGCTCTGCACCGTCCCCCTGGTGTGGACTGCACTGACCCCCAGGGTACCAGCACCCACAGCTCCCCTTCCCGATCACTCCTGCTGGAGCCCCTGGCACTGCTGGGCCACTCGCAGCCCCAGATGCTGCTTGCTAAGTGAGCGTTGGCAGCCTCTTCTGCCTTCCAGCTCGGGGAGACTGGCCTCCCACCCGCTCAGGGACACCTGCCGCACTGGGAATCTCCCCCGACGTGCTCAGGGACCCCCACTGGGAATCCCCCCCACACACACCCCACCCACTCAAGGACACCCACTGCACTGGGAATCCCCTCCCATGCCCCACCCGCTCAGGGACCCCACCCTGCACTGGGAATCTCCCCAAATAGTAAGCACATGCTGAGCTGTAGCCCCAGGCATGGGATTTCTGGCACAGGTTTGAGGGGGGTTCGGCCCTGGCCAGTCTGTGGTGAAGCCTGTGGTCTGCATGGAGCTGGAGCATGCTGCCTCTCGCTCCTCCGCAGAGCCTGGCACCCTCTGACGCGGGGGTGGTCACTGGGCAGCCCGTGGGCCACAGCCTCCCGCCAGCTGCGTTGGAACGGCCCCCGAAATCTTTCCCTTTACTGTCTGTTCTCATTGGTGTGGTGTGGCTGCCCAGGGAGCCTGGAGCCTGGCTCTGCCTGGACAGAGGGTGACTGACTCCCCAGTAACGTGAGCCTCCTTGCTTTGTTTCAGCTGGAGGAACACACTTCCCTCTCCAGCCCGGGGCTGGTAAGTGAGCCCTTCTTTCCCCCCCCGAGGGCTGTGCTCTCAGGCCCACGGAGTGCGACTCTGCCCCGCAGAGCCCGGGATCTCTCCTCCAGCTGGCCGGGGCTGCTCGCCAGCCCCAGGGCTGGGCAGTGAGCATCGCGCTGTCTCCCAACAGGACAACGAAGTGTACGACAAGCCGCCGAGTGTCCACTACTCTCATGGCGGCGCTGACTCCTCCGGCTTCCTGCACCCGCGCCGAGAGCACAACCCCTCCTCCACAGCCCGGCCCTGGCGAGCGGACGACAGCATCGCCAACCACCGCCTTCCCGACCACTCGCCCCACAGCGCCCGGCCCCAGCAAGAGCTGCTGGACAGCTTCCCCCCACGCCGCCGGGGCGAGAGCGCCCCCTCCACTGGTCACACGCACCACGACTTCCAGCCCGCCGTGAGTACTGGCCAGCCACAGCCGCCCTCCCCGGCAGCTGCCCCCGCCGAGCGAGAGCAGAGCTGTGCGCGCGGCCGGAGGGGACAGTGCCCTAAGCCACCCTATGGCAGCCCAACCCAGGCAGCGGGGCCCAAACCGTCCGAGACTGGGGGCGGGGGCTGTCCCTGGGAAGCGTGAGAGGGAAAGGGCCCCCCGGGGTATGCAGTCGCCTGCACTCATGCTGAGAGTAGGCACTTAAAGCCGAGGGTCGTGCTCAGCTCTGCCATGCCCCTAGTCCCCACCCGCACCCCTTCTTCCAGCGCTGTGCCCGGCCTGCCAGCCCTGCCCCGCTGCTCGGAGCCTGCCAGCCAGACTAGATCCCTTGGCTGGCAGGAGAGCATGGGGAGGGGCAGGGACGCGCGGCGCTGGGCTGGGTCTGGGGGCGCTGCTGGTCCTGGCCGGGCACACCAGAGATAGCAGTGTTAGCTCCTGTGACCATTCCCGGCGTCCGGGGGAGCATCCTGCAGAGATGCTGCTGTTAGCACTGGAGGAGGTGACCTCTGGGGCACTCCTGCCCGCTCCCAAGCGCGGCAATCTCTTCGTGGCGCTGGGAGGACACGGCTGGCGGGTGGGGCAGCGGCTCCGGGGGCGAGGGCAAGATGCCAATGGCCATTGACCACCTAGGGTCCTCTTCGCCTTGTCGTTCCAGCTCCACCTGGTGGCGCTGAACGCCCCACTGAGCGGCGGCATGCGCGGCATCCGGGGAGCCGACTTCCAGTGCTTCCAGCAGGCCCGGGCAGTCGGGCTGACGGGCACGTTCCGAGCCTTCCTGTCCTCCCGGCTGCAAGACCTGTACAGCATCGTGCGCAGGGCCGACCGGAGCGGGGTGCCCATCGTCAACCTCCGGGTACGCAGGGGGGTGGGCGCGGGGCATGGGGCACGTACTCACCCTGGGCTTAGCCTGCTCGCGCTGGGAGAGGTGCACCCATCGCCTGGGGCGGCAGGGCCTGATCCGGCAAGCGGCACCAAGCGCCCTCGCTCCCACGACGGTAGATGGGGATTGGGGCGCGTAGCGCCTCGCGGGAAGCATGGGAGCCTCGTGCGGAACTGGGCCGGCAGCCCCGCTTCCCGACGGCCGACCGCTGAGTGCAGGAGAGGGACTCCGGTTGTTCTGTCGTGAGCGCTGTCCCAGCAGACCGGATGCTACGTGCTGTGACGAGTTTTTTCCCCCCGAAGGATGAAGTGCTGTTTAACAACTGGGAGGCGCTGTTCTCGGGCACGGAGGCTCAGTTCCAAGCTGGCGCTCGCATCCTCTCGTTCGACGGAAGAGATGTCCTGAGAGACTCTGCGTGGTAGGTGTCCCAGAACGGCTGCCTCCTGCCGCTGCCGGGAGCGACCCATTGCTGTGCAGCTGTGGGGTCCCCACGACACAGGGGGTCCCCTTTCGGGCTGACTTCGAAGGGGATGGGGTTTCATGATTCCCAACCAGCATCACGCAAGGCAAGCGAATGCCATGGGCAGAAGCTGCTGGCTCTGCCAGGAACGAGCCGTCTGCTGTAGGAACAGCGCATATGAGCCTCCCAGGGCAGGTGCTGGGCTCCTCACGGGGCACAAGCCCGCCTCCTGGCTAAGTGCAGTGCTAGGGGCTGGAGTTAGCCTGTGTGCTGGGTAGTTCTGGGCCGAGTTCCCACCCCAGGCTAATTCCCACGGGCTTGGATTGCATGTTGCTCCCCGGATCTGCCCTGCGTGCGGGGAAGCAGAGCCGTAATAGCTGGTGGTGGGGAGCTGACTCCTGCGAGGTGCCCACAGTCACCAAGCTGGGCAGGGGGGCAGAACCTTTGTGTAACCAGCAGCGTGCGGTAACGGGCAAGGAAGGATGAGGGAGCGGATCTCCTTGGTCCGGGTGTTTTAAGATCTCTGGCTAGTGCTGGCTCAAACAGGGCCACGTGTGGCCGGTGTTCGTGATCTCTGGGCCGGCCTTCCTGCCTGGATAGCACGGCTGTGTCCAGCCAGCCAAGCTCCCCTCTGTGTGGGAGAACCCCCACCCCCGCCAGGCTGGGGGAGCTCACTGGGCCGTATTCCTCAGGGCCTCTCTTGGCTTTGTTTGTGGGAATGGAGGGATCTGGGGGGTTGGATGTGGTGGTGGGGGGTCTTGTGCAAACAGAGTGACACTCGCTGAGCAGGGGGCCTCCGTGCTGGGCTGCTCTGGAAACTCCGGTTTTCCAGCCTCCCTCCCCAGGGTGGGTTTGATCCCATCCCCCGTCCCTGCAGTCGGGGTTTTGTGTTTCATTGCCACCCGGGAAGCTGCAGGGAGGGAGCACTGGCGGCTCCAGCCTAGCCTGCTGCTCCTGGAAGGGAGGCCAGGGTTGGTTGGGAGGGTCTCTCAGCAAACCGTGTCACTCCAGCCGTTGCTCCTGCCCACGGGCTTGGCAGTGAGCTGTTGTCTTGTGTTGCAGGCCTCAGAAGAACGTGTGGCATGGCTCTGACGCCAAGGGCCACCGGCTCACAGAGAGCTACTGCGAGACATGGAGGACGGACAACAGCGTGGTGACGGGCCAGGCCTCCTCGCTGGCCTCGGGCAAGCTCCTGGAGCAGAAGGTGAGCAGCTGCCAGAACGCCTTCATCGTCTTGTGTATCGAGAACAGCTTCATGACCTCTTCCAAAAAGTGACCTGCCCCCGCCCGCGCCTCGGAGCACAGAGAGGAGGAACCCCCATGGGGCAGCCGCTTCCCCCTTCACACAGCCATTCCCAGAGAAGCAGATGAAAAGCCAAAGAGTGTTGAGCTAGTTTGAAACTCCAGCCCGGCGCCGGCCAGCATGTGGAGGGGCTGAGCCGGCTGGCTGTGCTGACCCTCTCCTCATCTCCGTTGCAGATGCAGCGGGGCGCTCTCTTTTAATCCCCCTCATATTTAACCAGGTTAGTTGTATTCTTGGGTGAACTCCCCTTGGTTCCGTTTGCCCCCTTGCTAGGATGGTTGTCACAGGGAGGGCCCCGCGGTCCCCACGCAGGGTGCTGGAGCACAAGATGCTCTTCGTGGAGACAGGGAGGCCCAGCTGGAGAGCTGGCTGCACGGCCGGTCCTCGCGCTGTGGGGTGGGTGACTGCCCCCGCTGGACAGCACTCTGGCCTCGGGAGCAGCCGGAGCAGGGTGGGCTGTCGCCGCACGGTCTGAGGGCATCCCAGGGCTTTGCTGTCTGTCGCGGACCACGCACTCTGCAGGGACTCAGCTGGGCGAAAGGCCCCGAGTCTCTAGCTGTGTCCCTGTCTGCGGGTCGGCTTCCCCCTCGGCTGGGTCTGATAGCCCCTGGCTTCGCCTCCCCTCTTCCCCCTGTTCCAGGGCAGCTGGAGTGGGGCCAGGCCCCCAGCCACAGGCACCTCTGAGCTGGCAGTGGGGTTCCTGCCAGCAGAGCCCTGCTCCCCGCAGTGGGTAGTGAGAAGTGGGTTCCCCCCATGGCATGGGTAAGCTGGCAGTGGGGCAGTACTTTGGGAGCCGCTCAGAGGGGCGGACTGTCCTTTGAAAGCAGACTCGGGTCCTTTTCGGAAGAACGGAACGGGTTTGTTATAAGAGGAAAGTCGAATGGAGCCCAACTCCCCACCCCAACTGTTCTGGGCAGTGCCTTCTCCATCGCAGGGCACTGGCTAGCCGGGCGTCCCCTCCACAGGCTAGCCCAGCCGATCCACACCAAACCCTGGCCACCATGTGCCTTACTCTGGTCAGGGCGCGTGCGCTGACGAGGGGACTGGATGTACTCTCCTTTGCTTGGGGGCGGGGGAAGTTTGGCAGTTTCCAGAGGGCAGATCGAAAAGTACCTGTTCTAGCAATACTGAGCGTCAGGGCCAGGAGGGTTTGTGACCTCCATGAGCGTTACGGGGTGGAGGTGCTTCTTCGCTGCCATACACCCTGACTGCCAGAGGGAGCCCCAGCCCGCGACAGGCAAGTCTGGGGGTGGGATTTAAGGTCCCATGTTGCAGCTGAGCATCATCTCCAGGAGAACGTCCCACCTCCAAGCCAGAAGCCTTCCACACACTTTTATACTCCTCATTTACCGTACTTGTGAAGCACTAATGTCTAAAGGATTTTTTAATCAGTTTTGGAAATCTGAGGTGCTAAATTTTTAACTAGCTTCTTATTGTACTGAAATTATTACCATAAAGGCTGTGCAAGTCACACAATTCCCATTTCTTCTTGTCTACTGTATTTGTGTAATTAATGCAATTTAAAGCCTGTGGATTTTTGTTTTTTTTTGTCAGTTGTGTTCTTTAAACCTTTTCTAAAGGCACTGAATAAAGGAACGTCTCCTCTTGTACTCCCAGTCACTTGGCTGCGAAGAGGGTGTGAATGCATGGTTGCTAGCCCTTAAGAAATGCAGGCAGCTGGACTCTGGCTTCCTCCAAGTGGAAGGTCAGAGGAACACCTGCATGGAGCAGATCTGAGGTTCGTCTTGTGCAGTATCCACGTTTGGTCTCATTCTGGTTTCTGTTCGAGTCTGGCTGACACCCTGAGACATGAGATTTACTGTCCCTTCCAGAATGTCATCACTGGGGCCCTACCAAGTTCACGGCCATGAAAAACACATCAGGGACTGTGAAATCTTGCTGTTTTAGGGGAGGGGGGCTTCTGTCCTGTGCCAGACTCCAGTGCCTGGGCTGGGCTGGGGAAGGATTTCCTCTTCCCCTGCAGAGGCCACTCCCAGGGCCGGGACCTGGCTGGCTGGGAGCCCAGCTCTGAGGGCAGCACAGACATGAGGGTGGGCTGTGGGAGTCAGAGCAGCCGTGGAGCTTCCTGCAGCCGGGGGAGGTTCCCAGAGGTGGGTCTGATGCTGTCTGTGCCGGGGAAGAGGAAGTCCCATCTCTCCCCAGCCCGGCCGGGACTAGCAGCTGGAGCCTGGTTCATGGTAGGAGCCCCTGGCTGGGGCGCCCTCAGCCTTGTCCTTCTCTGGCTTTGGGCCCAGCACTCAGGTTAAAGGGGCCTTGAGCAGGCTGTGGGGGACCATGGTGTCATGATCACAGTCGCCCTCCTCTAAGGCCGGCCCTGCCCCCGGAAAAGTGATGACTCCCCATACCCTGTGATCCTCCCTTCTGTGCTCTGCGGGCCAGGCTGCTGCCTTCGGAGCTGGGTGCCCGGGCAGCAGCCGCTGCTCTCTGGCCACCCAGCTGCAAAGGCAGCTCCCCGGCCGGCAGAGCACAGAAGTGAGCGTGGCAATCCCACAGACCCCCGGTTTGGGTCGGGACCCCCACGGTTACACCAACACATCTGAAAACATGAAATTGACCTTTTAAAATCAGATGGCTGAACTTGACCAGAGTGGACCATGAATTTGGCAAAGCCTAGTCATGGTTAATTGGGGTCACTCTGGGTACTCTTGTTCAGAGAAATGTCCGGCTCCTGTTGGAGTGAAGCCAGGTTTCGTGGTTGATGGGAAGGCGGTTGGGGGGTTCCCCACACCTTTAGGCTGGTACCATGAGACCCCTCAGGATGCTGATGCGGCAGTAGCCTAATAACTTGCGCACACACCCCCTGCCCGCCCCAGCTTTCCTGTTGCATTGGCCCCTCAGTCACAGCCCTGCCGCTGGCGTGACAAGGCCCTTGGCTTGGGACTGGCAAGCCTCAACTCCCAGGCTCGGCGTTCCTTGGGCCGTGTGAGTGCCCGGGAAGCTGAGACCCCCCGAGGCTGTGCGGTGCAGGTGGACACTGCCTGGGCTCGGGCTGGCTACGGGAAGAGGCCCAAGGGCTGCCCCTGGGGTGCTGTGCTAGGAGCCAATTCCCCAGCTCCATGGCCACAGGTCGAGGGACCCTGAACTTACTCAGCGAGGCCCCAGCCCAGCTCAAGCTGCGGCTCCCCATGGAAAGGTGAAATGTCAATAACTACTGAGTGCAGGCCTAGCAGTCAGTGTTGATGTTAAATCCAGCCCCGCACCAGCTCGCTGCTTCCCCTTTTGCGGCCGGACACAAGCAGCATGGTGCCGGATGGAGCCCCATGCTGTGCTGCCAGACGGTCCCATGCCCCCTAGTGCCGGACAGAGCCCCGGCTCCCCGCAGCCCCTAGCGCCGCAGTACTGGACAGAGCCCCCATGTCCCTCGTGCCACGGTGCCAGATGACGCCCCAGGTCCCTGCAGCCCTAGCACCAGATGGAGCCCTGGGCCCCCAGTGCCATGGTGCCAGACGGAGCCCAGGCCCTGGTGCCCCTGGCACTGCGGTGCCACCCAGAGTCTCTCTCCAACTGTCCAGCAGGGGTTAGGAAAGTGAGGAGCTGAACACCTGGGAGCTAAGGGCAGGCCCTGAAATCCCAAAGAGGGTGTTGGATCCCAGCAGCGCCCAGGACCTCCCAGCCCCAGGTGCTGTGGCCATGCAGTAGGCTCTGTTGGCCAGTGCCGGGGCCCAGCTGCCTGGGTGCATGTACAACTGGGAGGGGGCAGCAGGCGGTGGGTTGGAGGTGTGCAGGGAAAGGGGCCTCCGTTGGGGGGGTAGATCCCTCTTTCATCAGGGTGACCCCCTGCGCCTGTCCCCCTGCGCTGGGGCTGGGCTGGAGCAATGGCACACGGGCCCTGGCTGGGAGTGAGGGTGTTGGGGGCAGGGGGTCGAGTCCAGGCTCCTGGGACACCCTGACCTATGCCCAGCCCCCAGGGCCCTTTCCTGCTGGAGGCCAGCTCAGAATTCAGCGGGTACCAGGCACGCGGATGAGGCAAGGGCAGCTGCCCTTGCCAGGGTGGCCAGCAATGCACCCTGGGGAGAGGGGCGATAGGCAGGCAGGGCCTTTCCAGCCAGCATCCCATCCCAGGTGCAGGGGAGGGTGGCACACAGAGCCTCACCCTGCACCCAGGCCCTGCAGCCAGCACAACAGCCCTCGTGCCAGGCCGGACTTTACACAGGACCGGCTCAGCCGTCGTGCAGCCCTGAGCGAAGAGCTGAGGCCCTCAACGCCCCCTGCTAGGGCGCTGCGCCAGCCCTGGGGGGGGGCTGCTGGCCACACAAGCCCTGGGGCTCAGCAGTGCCGGGGCCCAGTGACACAGCGCGGGCGGGCACGAGAGAGAGGCCTAGGGATTTGCTGTGCTTGTCAGGCCTGCCATGGGCACGTCACGCACACAGGCTGGGCATGGGCTTATCTGCCCAGCCCGGCGGCGGGCAGGGGCAGGGCAGGGGCAGTTACCGCGAAGGGACTCCAGGTGAACACGCAGGGGCGCAGACAGCATGGCATCTACCCACCGCGGTGACAGCCTGGTTTACTGGGCATCCGGCCTCTCTCTTCTGAAGGCCCGTGGCATGCTGGTGAGCGAGGTCAGCGTAACAGCCGTAGTAACCGGGGCTGAGGCCTTGGCTACTCATTGTTAGTACGCGTCAAAGTCTGACCCAACAGGGCGAAAGGGCCCGGGCGGGCGGGAGGCAGACCCCTCCCTGTCTCCAGCGTCAAGGGAGCATTAGGGCTTGGCTGTGTTAGTTACACACAAGGCAGCAGGGGCTGGGACATCACCAGGAACCGGGCCCCCTCTTGTCACAGGGTCACGGACCTTTGGGTGCCATGTCAGGCCCGAGCATTTTGCCCTCTGCGCAGGGCCTGCCTGGGAGCCCGGCCAGCTGTGCTGGGCCAGCCTCTTGGCGAGAAACACGGCGCTGAATGAGAGGCTCAGTTGGTCCATTGGGTTTTAGGCCACCCGGGGTCATTTTACTTTTGCTTGCGTGTAACCGTCCAGCTTTATTCCTGACCCGTGGTAGCACTTAGCCCTGTGACCAGCCAAGGGGGCGTGCGCTAACGGGAGGGCGGGTGTGTCCGCCCCCAGGAACCTAGCAGGCTCAGTGTGTGGCCTCTTTAAAGCAGCAAAAACCTTACTACTGCGTGAGCGTGTGCAGCCAGGGGCTGGCCGCCGATGGGAGATGCTGTTGGGGGGGTTCACAGTTTAAGGCACGGTTTGGCTTGGCAGAGCCCTGCAGTGTTTGCTGGCCTGGCTGGGAGCTGGCAGGCAGCTTAGCAGTATTAAAACGCCCCCAGGCTGGGGCTGGGGGCAGGGGAAGGGTAACGGCATGGCGCACAAGGCTGGGCGCTCAGCAGATTGTCACAGCAGGGTGTCTGCTACTGGCCAGGCACCTCCCCCAGACAACCAAGGGCACGTGGGCGTGCGCAGCCAGCCAGCCCTGCCCACCAGGCCGCGGGCACGCAGGCTGCTGTGTGCCACGCCCCAGCACAGAAGGGTTGGGGTCTTGAGCTGCCCTGCCCCGGTGGCCACCGCTGCACCACTGTGCAGGCTGCAGGCCCCAGAGGAGCACAGCGTCTAAGGGCAGCAATGGGCTCCTAGCCCCGTGCTGGGCTGCCAGCAGCTCCCCCCTGCGCTTACAGGACCCGCCCCGGGCCATCTGTTACAGTCAGCTGATGTATGCCAGGCAGGAGGGCACAGCTCACCTGCTCAGCCCGACCCAGTCCCCGCGGCTGCCCGGGGGGGGGACGACAAGGAGAGCCAACCACGGTCCCGCTTGGGTCGAAGCTCCCTGGACGTAGTTATGCCACAAGGCCCCAGGTTACGCCAGGACTTTCCAGCCCCGTAGTACAGAGCAAGGCTGCTCTGTGGGCCATGCTGTGAAGCTACAGACCTGTGTGCGGGGAGAGCAGGGCTGGCCCCCCAGGGCGGCAGTAGATTCAGCGCCAGAGGGGCCTGGGGGAGCTAGGGTAGAAGCAGCTGGCTGGGGCAAGAGCAGCTGCAGCGGCTGCACAGGTGCCATTCAGACCGTTGCCGAAGCAGCGCATGGGGGGAGGGGCAATCGGGTGCAGTGCTCCAAGCCCCAGAGCCTGGAGTCAGGTGATTACACGGGACCCTCAGCTTTCACTACAAAGAGCACACTTCTAGCCCTTGTGGGGCAAAGCTGGAACACAGGACCCACGAGGGCTGACACCAGAGGGCCCCAATGGCTTGTCTTAGCAACATCTTGGGTGTAGCCCCCTCCCCCGCCCCCCGATTTCCTGGTTAGCTTGGCACAGGTCACCCCGAACGAGCGTGTGTCCGCACGCACAAGTGTCTGGAAAACCCGGCCCAGGAACCACATCAGTAACGGAGCCGTGGCACTCAAAGCAGCAGGCCTGGCGCTGGGACGGGACTCCGGGCTTGCGCCGTTCTGTCCTCGAAGGCCGTTCGTAACACAGGTCTGCACGGTGCAGCTTCTGCCGGCGCTGAGGCTGTGATGGGGGAGGCAGCGCGGGCAGGAGTGGCAGCCTGGGGGCCGAGGGTGAGCACAGCCGGGGAGGGGCGGCCCCTACGAGCTAGGACAGGCCTGCAGCCCCACCCTGGCCTGCGCTCCCGGCATTGACAGTGCGAGGAAGGTGAGAGGACCGCGGCAGGGCTGGCTGCTGGCTGGGACGGGCCAGCCGTTCCCTGGGACGGTGATGGGGCTGGGGTCTGCACACAGGCCGCTCCCTCGCGTCTCCTCTCCCAGCTGCGCTCAGACGTGCACGCTGCCCGGCTCCGAGCTCCTCTCCTTCCCCGGCGCCTCCTCGGCGGGGCTGCAGAGCTCCTTGGCGAAGGCCGGCTCCTGCGGCCCCTTGCCCCGGCGGCGCCTCACGGCCTCGCACACCGCTGCCCCCAGGTACACCACCGCCAGCAGCGTGAAGTAGGCGAAGTACACGTAGAACTGGGGGGGAGAGAGCGCCCAGGAGCCCAGGTTAAACCCACCGCCTGCCCCCCGCCAGCCACCCAGCCCTGCCCTGCCTTGCTGGCTGGCACCAAGAGGTTAACGGTAGCTGGGGGGGGACAGGGCTGACCCCGTGCCCCTCCCTGCACTTTCTGTACCCAGCGGCAGGTAGTCGCGTAGCTCCCTGATAACTGCTGTGTGACGGGGGGGGGGGGGCCAGGCTGCACCAGGGCCTGGAAAAGCGGCAGAAAATCATGGCGAGCGCACAACCTAAGGGAACAGCCGTAAGCGGGCTGTTCCCCGTGGGCTGCGGCTCTCGCTCACCAGCGCTGAGAACAGGAGCTGGGCCTCCCCCAGCCACTGGGCCCAGCCTGGGGGGCAGCCCTCTGCCAGCAAAGCACAGGGGCACCCTGTCAGCCAGCCAAGAGGGCAGGGCAGCCAGAGTGACCGAAAAGGTTGGCGGGGGCTGAGTGTCAGAGACCCTGGCGGGCAGGCGTGGGACCGGTGAGAGCTGCCGCGGGGCTGCGGGTGGTCCCAGAAGGGAGATGCAGGCATTTCCCGGGGAAGGCCAGGAGAGCAGCAGAGGAAGGTGCCTGCTGGCTTGAAGCTGCGGGCAGAGGCCCGGAAGCAGTGGATGAGCTTCCCCCTGACATCCCCGCCCAGGGCGCCCTGGTCAAGAGGCAAGGAGCAGGGCAAGCCTGGGGCACGTGGCCGCGGAAGGGAGCTTGGGGCAATAGGGGGGAGGCAGTGGGGGCCAGGGGCGATGGGGGGGGCGGCAGCACGGGCTGGGGCACCAAAATACATTTTCGCCTAGGGTGCCATTTTCTCTAAGGCTGGCCCTGTCCCCACAATGGAGGGCTGGACCCAGGAGACGAGAGAGTGGGCTGAGGGGAGTGAGGGATGCTTTACTGGCAAGGATGAGAGGCTGGAGTGAAACCCCCCTCTTTGACCAGAAAGGCTTTGGGTCCCGCTGGTAACAGCACGTTTGCACTCCAGCTGACGGCTTGGGGGGTGTCCTGGCAGGACACAAGAGGAGCCCAGGTGAGGCAGAAGATGCTGGCGTGTGATATGTGGGGGGTCACGTCGTGGGAGTTTAAAGACTACGTACACTGGACTGATAACTACACCGTTTGGGGAGTTATGTTTTGGAAAATTTGTAATAAACCAGCCCCAAGGAGGGGTACCACCAAGGCAAGAGAGCCTAGTGTAGAGGCCTTAGGTTACCTGAGAAGGAAACTGAGGCAGGCACACTAGTCATGCCATGGCCTGTCACAAGAGGGTGCTCCACGTGAGTGGTGGCTCTATGACAGGAATGCTATTAAATTGGCCCAAACAACCTTAACTCTGCCCCTGTCCACCCACCAACCTCCTTGGAAGGGTGCCCTATTTTTCCATCAGCCTTTTTCCCCAGTGAGTTGCTCCTAAGCACGTGTTCATTTCCCAGGGCTTGGGGAACTCGGCAGCCCTCGGGCTCAGCTCCCATTTGGGAAAGTGAGCAGCAGAGAAGCACAGACCTGGCTCCCCGGGCAAAGCATGAACCACTCCCTGTCCAAGCCAGCCAGGGCACTGGTCCCCGCACACAGTGGGCTGAGGGCACTTTCCAAGGCTTTGCTGGGGCTCTAGGGCTCTTTAAAAATGGGGCACATGGTGAAGTTAACCCTCTTCGGCTGACTCAATGCCGCACAGGTACGTCAGCCGGGAATGCACACGGGGGGGAGTTGTTTGCAGCTGAGGTGGTAGCAGGTGCTTCCCTAACAATGGGGAAGGGGCAGGGAGGAAGCCAGGCTGGGGGCCCACACATTGTCATGAGCTAACTTGGCCTGCAGCGCCATCCGGCAGGGGCCCGCTCAAGTGCAAAAGGGGTTTAAACATGACACGGGTCTAGGACAGGGGCAGGAACCAGCCAGGGCAGAGCCAGATGGCAAACCAGGCGAGCAATAACCATCGCCAGTCACACCCCTGCCCTGCCCGCCACGGGGCTACTTTCATGGCTGTTGGGGGCAAAGTTCCCTCTAATTTTTCACAGGCCGTGTGCGCAAAAAATGTCTTCTGTGCAAATTGTTGTGCGTGCCGTGTGCACGGGGTTCGGGGTCTGTGTGTACGCACAGCTTAGAGGGAACAGTGGTCACGGGGTTCCCTTATCCTGCCCAGCTACCAACCAGCCCGTCCATAGGCTTCTCAGCCTGGGGCAACCCGACCCGCTCGGCCTCCTGAGCGGCTCCCCCGGGGAAGCTGAGCAGCCCCCTTACCTGCGGATGCACCGAAAGGCCCAGGCCCCGCTTGTCTGATATGATCATGGTTATGATGGTCTTCAGGACGGTGGCAAAGAAGGTGTTCACGCCGAACACCAGGGCACAGAGCTCTTTGGAGAGGGAGGTGGCAATCTGGAAACTGCCATCAAAGCGAGGGGAAAGCAATCACTCAGCGGGGCAAGGCAAAGCCACGACCGCACAAATACCGACGGGGCGTCTGTGTCTGGCGGCGAACGTACGGCCAGCTCCTCAGCCAGTGCCACGAGCGCCCTGCCTGGCCCGGCCGAGGGGATCCGTCCCCATGTGCATGTGACACGTCCGTCTGTTTATAGGGCAGGGGTGGCAGTTCCTGGCTAGGGCCTGTGCGACCCAGCTGGGATCTCTATGAGAGGCACAGGGTGGGTGTTACCAAGCGCCTAGTTACGGGAGCACTCAAGGCGCCCTGGGTCTGAGAGGTTGTGCTCACTCAGCACCTCCCAAAATCCCACAGGAAATACGCCACGTGGAGTTCCCGGCATGCCCACCTCCTGCCCTCGGCTGGCAGAGCCTGGCACTGCTTCTAACTGCGCAGTGCCCATGGCCCAGTGGGCTTCTCTCCGCTGCTTCAGCCTTCAGGGAGGCAGACCTGCCCCCTCCGCACCAGGGCAGCTCGAGCCCATCTAAGCCCTAGAGGCTGTGCTTGGGGGTGCTGCGGGCCCGGGACTCCTGCAGGCTCCGGTTCCAGTGTGCTTTGGGCTGCAGGGAGTGGTGCCGTTGTGCCCACGCCCGTAAGGGGCTGGAGAAGGCCGGTGCCATGCGAGCTGCCTCCATGGCACTGCCAGCACGGCCGTGACCTGCACCAGCCCAGGCCTGGACCAGTCAAGGGCCAGGGGCTTGGGAGGTACATCACTGGAAACGGTCCCACCTACAACTCACACGAACCCCCTGTGCCACCCACCCCAGAAGGCACTGCACCAACCTGGAGAGCAAGGGTCAGCTGGCCTCTCTGGATGTGGGCTGAGGGGCCCCACCGGAAAGCCCCGGCTGCCCTGGCCCTGGCCCTCTGCTGGGAGCCCAGCCCCCAGGCGCAGCTCAGGGCCAGCCACCAGCCCCTCGCCGCAGCCCACGTTCTTTGCACTCTGATACCAGCGCGCCTGCCGGGGGGGGGGGGGTGGCAGACCCGGCGTCCAGCTGCAGCCAGGACTATACACCTGTGTCCGTGTTACTAGTGGGGGACCCAGCAGAGCGAGACCCCCCCAACTCACATGGCTATAGGCACCAGGAACTGGTAGGAGCCCCTGAACAGGATGTAGGCCCCGTAGCAGAGCCAGATGTTGCTGGTGGTGCTCATCAGCAAGAGCAGCCCCGCCTGGAAGGCCGTCACGCCGCCAATCACCAGCTCCGACCACAGGGCCCAGCGGATCTTCACGTAGCCCGCAGAGAAGGCGGTGATGGCACCTGGGGAGACAAGGTGTCAGTGACTGCAGCCTGCCCGCAGGGTAGGCCCGAGCCCGGGGCAGGAGCCTGCCTGGCTGCACTTGGTCCCACGGTGACAGGAAGTAACCCGGGGCCACACGGAGATGGCAGCACGCAAAGAACAGATGCATGCAGCTGGGCCCTGTAAGCACAGCGCTCACCTGCCCGTCTGCCCCAGAGAATGAGCAGCAGGCCCAGGGCATTCACACTCACTCTGCCATGGCACTGCCCTCCCAGCCCTGCCGCGTCCAGCACAGCCCTGGCTCTGCCTTTCCCGTGGGACACACTCACTTGGCAGGCACCAGTACGGCTGTGAGCGTGGAGTCTGGAGGGGCCGGGCTAAGCGCTTGCGGCCTGCCATGCAGCCATCACTGCTCTCTGTCACCTCCCTTCAGCCAGCCCTCAATGCAAAACGGCAAAGGACTCACTTCTCTGCCAGCAACTCCTCCCGGACCGACAAACTCACTGCACCCAACACACTGCGCTCCTAGGACTGATCCACAGAGCGTCCTGTGAGGGCTCAAGTGCTGACACACTGCTGGCTAATGCCATTGTGAAATGCACGTACTGTCGCTAGCAAAGGAAGTATGCGGATGTGCTGAAATCATGTTTTAAAGTTTGTCCCAAGGCCGTGTGGACAACCCGAGCTTGTGCCCGACACATGCCTGGCTAGTCCCCTCTCCCTGATGGACAGCGACGATTCAAGCCCCACTGGCATGTGAAGTGAACAGGAAAAGCAGGCTGACGGGAAAGCAAGGGGGAGCTCACCCGAGGACAAGCAATGGGGGAGAAGAGCCTTACGAGGGGCTGCACTTCAGAAGGGGCTCAGACCCCTGGCTCATCGTTCACCGAGGACACTAGCGGGCCATGTGGGCTTGTGCTGTGGGGCGGTTGTTCGGGGGCAGAAGGTGCTGTAGACAAGGACTTTAGCCTGGCAGAGTTCAGTTGAGACTCTAAGAAGCGTTATCCCCTTCGTTTTACACGTC
Source organism: Eretmochelys imbricata (assembly GCF_965152235.1). Lineage (NCBI taxonomy): Eukaryota > Metazoa > Chordata > Testudines > Cheloniidae > Eretmochelys > Eretmochelys imbricata. Next base: position 80,171,072 of record NC_135582.1, on the reverse strand, counting down.
ACCTGGTGTTCTTATTACTGGTGCTCTTAAATTTTAACCTTCGTAAATAAACTTCTGTTTGTTGTCACTCTGACCAGCTCTCCGTGCGAGTTGTTCTGAAGGCCTGACCCTGAGCGGTGCCAGTCAAGCTGGGTGCACGCTGTCTCTCCGGGAACAGCTTACCTGGTCACTTCTGAGCATGGCAGTGACGGGCTGCGCCAAGGACTCGGGGCTTGCTGTGTGTCTGTCACTAGCCTGCACCGGGGGGCGAGTCTGCAGGGGGAAGTCAGTGCTTGTGGGTCCAGAGGCTGCTGGTGTCAGGGAGCAGAGCTACACAGGCACAGACAAGACGGCTTCCTGCTCAGGGCAGGTGGTGGCGAGGTGTCTCACAACCCGGGATGCCCCTCGGGAGCAGCACACAGCCACCTCAGCTGCCTGCGGAGTCCAGATGGGTCCCATGAGGAGCATGGCCCACGTGCCATGAGGTTAACAGGCATGAGCTGTTGCATACCCAGGAGTTTTGACTCAGAGAGTCCCTGGGAGGAGGTTCAGTGGCTAGGGATGCCCCCTGGCTAAGTGTTTTCCCGACCTGCTGCTGCATGGACAGGCCCAGCTTTACCACGGCACCCTCCAGAACCAACGTGGTACAGCCCCAGAGCTCTGGCTACAGCTGGAACTGTGGGACTGACTCGGGGCGTGCCCTCTGCAGGCTGCTATGCCATGCATGCTTCGGCTGAGTGCAACAGCTCAGACAGCCTCCGTGCTGCCAGATTAAATCGTGAGCTCAGTGCTCATGAAAACGGAGGCGAAGCTCTCCAGTCTGGGGGCAGATTGTCTGCCGGGCTCCTGCACTCAGCCCGTGGCTACATGGGCAAGCTGCACCCATGTGACAACCGGAGAGACAACAAACTGGTTTAGTTAAATGGGAGCAAACCCCTTGTGTGGATGCTGATTTGGGGTTAAACCAATTTGGGGTCTAGTTTACGTCAATTAGAGACAAGTTTAAATGGCTCTTAAACCTAAATCGGAGCATACACACAGGGGTTGGCATCTCATCCGCTAAGTCATGGGACGCTCTGTGCTGCAGAGAAGACCTTTGCCTGGCAGGGACTCCTAGACCCCGCCCGCTCCCATTCCAGCAGGGGCCTGCCTGGCACAGAAACATGCCGGGCTGGGACACGCAGTGTGAGGGAGGCAGGCTGTGAGCAGCGACTCGCATCCAGCTGGGAGCTAATCCCCTGGGCCGAGCAGCTTTTGTTTCAGAAAGCTCAGCGAGGTCACATGCGGCGCGTTCCTGGGGAACGAGTGCCTGGCTCAGAACATGCCAAGAGTGGGGCTCGTGCCTCGTAATCCCCTTGGCCTCCAGAGCCCCTCCCTCTGTCCCCCTGCCGGGTAGCACTACAAGAGCCCCGAGACCCCTTTGGACACCACGCACTGCAGGGGAGAGAGGGGGACCCCCGGAGGCAGACAGGGCCGTGTACCGAGCAGCGTTGAGGCAGCGTCCACCCCGCCGTTGTAGACCTTCCTGTTGTCCGTGGTAGGGTAAATCTCATTCCACAAGAGCTGCACGTAATAGAGCATGAGATAGTAGCCGGCAGAGTTGAAGATCCACCAGAGGGACCAGAGCCGCAGCTGGGGCAGCTTGGCGATGGTGCCGAGCTCCCTCAGCATACGGAAGAGGGCTGAGCTGCGCCAGCGGGAGGGCGTGGGGGGCACTGGCTTGCCCCCGACGGGTTGCATCCTGTCCAGCTCCGAGGGCGAGGGGCCGTCACTCCGGTTGAAGAAGAGGCTTCGCTTGGGCTGCTCCAGGAAGAGCGTCAGGACGAGCCCAAAGAGCATGAACCCCAGCGAGACATAGTTGAGCGTCATGAAGGGCACCCCGCCCACGGTGACGCAGAGCTGCCCCAGCACGGAGCTGGTGAAGACCCCCATCAGCACGGCGGCGCGGGAGTAGCTGGCCATGCGCTGGTACTGCGAGGGGGAGACCAGGGAGAAGATGTAGGAGGAGTAGGCCACGCGGGCCGCCATGGTGATGCCGTAGAAGAACTCCATGAACTGCATGGCCAGGATACCGGTGCCGAAGAGCAGCAGCAGCCAGATGGAGATGTGGCTCAGGCTCTGAAGCACCAGCACCGGCTTGTAGCGCAGGTAATCCGTCAGCAGGAAGATGGGCACCAGGACGGCCATGTAGGAGTAGGACAGGACGGGAGTGATCTCGTTGGTCACCTGCAAGGCAACGCAAACCAGTGAGAGCAGGACACGGGCACGCTCTGGGCCCCAACGCTCACATCCACGTCGCCACAGGAAGGCTGCAGAGCCAGGTATGCTAGGACGTGGGGCAGGCTGGTGGCGGCTCCACCTTCTGACTGGGGGGCTGGGACCAGGCTGACCCCGGATGCCTGAATACGGATCCTGGCACCTCGTTTTAGCCCCCCCCACACATCACAGCTCTGCGCTGCAGTGCTCTAGCTCAGTGGTCCCCAAACTCTGTGGGGGCACGGAAGAACATCCAGGGGGGCATGGCAGGGCCCGGGCCAGCCCCCCCCAAAGGGGCAGGGAGGGAGCCCCAGCTCTGCCCCGACCCCACCCCTGGCCCCAAACCCCAGGCAGAACAGGAGTCCCAGCTTTGCTCCTGGCCCTCAGCCCCAGCCACGGGCCCCTGCTTTCAGCTCCCGGCCACCAGGACTCCGCGCCGGGCCCGGGGTCGGGGCACAGACACATTCTATTACAGGTCGGGGGGAGCGAGAGGAAAAGTTTGGGCACCACTGCTCTAGCAACAGGACTGCACGAGCTGAGCTTTGGAAGCCGGTCTGCTCTGGAGCCCTGAGGGCTGGGCACTTCAGCAAACTGTTGGAGTCAGAAACACCCCAAATTCCTCATCACCCAGCCAGGGCTTCCAGCACAGCAGCCAAGAACTCTGCCAGGCGAGGATTGTCTGCCGGGCTCCTGCACTCAGCCCGTGGCTACATGGACAAGCTGCACCCATGTGACAACCGGAGAGACAACAAACTGGTTTAGTTAAATGGAAGCAAACCCTTGTGTGGATGCTGATTTGGGGTTAAACCAATTTGGGGTCTAGTTTACGTCAATTAGAGACAAGTTTAAATGGCTCTTAAACCCGAGATGCACAGGGGCTTCTTGGCAGGTTCTGCATGCAACGGTAATGGGACTCTGCAGGAGGGCCCAGGTGAAGGTGGTTGGGGCTCAGCGGGGGGGTGGGTCTGGGTGTGGGGGGGGACAGAGCTTAGCAGGGGGTCTGGGTGTTGGGGGCTTAAGGGGGGGGGGGGTCCAGATGCTGGGTGAGTGGGGCTTTGTGGAGTGGAGATCCAGGTGCAGGGGGAGTGGGGCTCATCGGGGGGAAGGGGGCTCAGCAGGAGGGTCTGGGTATGAGTGGGTCTGGATGCACGAGGGTTGGGTGGATGGTGGAGCAGCTCCCTGTACAGGGATCCCTCCCCCTGCAGCTGAGGAGCGATAGCTGCAGGAAGCGGGGGTAGGGGACGGAGTTTGCAGAGCTTCCTGCTCCTTTAGCCAGGGAGAAATCTGGGGGTGGGTCTGACCTGGCCCTGGATGCTGTGCAGGAGAAAAGGAAGTCCCATCCTCCCCAGCCCCAGCCAGGCCAAACAGCTGAGCCCGGCTCAGGCTAGGAGCCACCAGCCGGATCTTCCCCCGTCCCGCCTCCTGCCCCACAGTGATTTACCTCTCTGCAGGCTGCTCTGGGCACCCGAAAAATACTGCTGGGGAGGGTCGCATGACTGCTCTTGTGGCTTCCCTTTGCTTCCCCATTAGAAAGTCTGCAGGGGCCATAAATTCTGGGCATGCACAGTGGCGCAGAATTCCCCCAGGAGTATAGATTGCATGAATGCTCCCACAGCCACTCATGAATCACCCAGAGAAAGGCACCAGCCAAATCGCCCTATCTCCCAGCCTTGTACCTCAGGAATATACCAACGTGCACTGCAAGTTTATTAATTGGTTCACTACTTCATCAATGGAGAGTGGATACACACCAGCCTTTCCAAACCTTAGCAGATTTACCAGCCACTGCAGGCAAACTCACTGGTAAAGATAAACAGTAAAACAAGTTTATTAACGATAAAGATAGATGTTAAGTGAGTATAAGTGATAGGCAAAAAGTCAGAGTGCTTACCTAAAGAAAATATAAACAAGTAGTCTAAACTCTCCACCCTATTAGACTGGGCAACATCTAAATTAAGCAGCTTTTCTCACCCCACTGGATATTGCAGTTCAAAGTACACTGATTTCTCCCTTGAAACCTGGGCCAGTATCTTCAGTTGGAGTCTTCAGTCTTCTCGGTGTCCTTGTTGCTTGCAGCATAAGTGCGGGGAGAAGAAAAGGCCAAGCATGGGTCCCCTATGTTCTGTTTTATACCCTTAGTCCATGTGCTTGGAGAATTCAAGTCCAGGCATGTCTGGGGGCATTGCTGAGTCCCCAGGCAAGGTTGAACAATACCCCTGCTGTGGCCTTATGCTGGTGAGTCACTGAACTGTAGCTCCCATGCTGAACAATGGTGGTTGATGGTTATTTGTCACCTGCCCAGACATTGGTTACTTTCCTTGCTGTTGTCTCTAGGGGGATAATATCTGGCCGATTCCGCAACTTACTCCACATTTTACTGACAACCATACTACACAATCTCATAACTTCATATGCTCTAATGATGTACATATTTAGATAGAACAGTGACTTTCAGCAGCTCATAACCTTTCCCCAATGTCTTACATGGCGTGCTTCATATGCAAGATCACCATTATATATAAATGAGAAATATGGAGGGTCACAGGGCCCTCCCCCAAGGTACAGAGTGTCACAGGAACCCGTTGTCCCATAGCCAGCTCACACTGCACTTTGCCACAGAAGTATCTCCACTCCCTACACCAGGGCACATCCAAAGGGGGGATGATTCAGGCCCTGCTCCCCACCAAACATTCCCCAGTTCAGGTGAAAGTGGGCGGGAGGGCCTGTGGTCAGCCTGAATCTGAAGCCGCCCCCCAGGCAGGCACGTTCACGAGCCTCTTTCAGTTGATAGAAGTACATGATGCAGGGCACAAGTGGGGAGCTGGGGAAGGGCTTAGGCTGCACTTCTGGATGACCTTGCACCCAGTAACACGCCTCTACTGATCAGGCTACACACTGAGTGCAGTGGGATCCCTTTCAAATGGAGACGCCCAGCCAGCACCATGCAATGTGCGGGGGAGCAGCAGGTTAATTCCAGCACGGCCTGTCTGTGAAAGCCAGGGGCAAACACTGACTCTCAGAGCTTCTGCTGGAGCCAGTGGGAAAACGGGTAACACAATCAAAACCGTGTCCTTTCATACAGGGAGATCTTGGCAGACTATCAAAATGCCGGGACCACTACCAATAACTGGAATATCGGTTAGCATCCTTATTGCCAAAAACAGCTAAATCAATAGAGCTTAGCAGGCCTCTGCAACAGCCTTAGCATAGCTGAGCAAGCAGCCAAGCAGGGGGGTGACCCACTGTCCTTCGTGGTAAGAGCTCTGGTGAAATTGCTGATGCATGTGATTTAGAAAAACAGGAAGATTATCTGTATCTGCCCTTTGGGATGCGTTCCTCAGGGCCCTTAAGACATGCGGACTCTTCAAAAACACATCTAACTAATGGTTTGAGGAAACCTCTTGTTTAAACTTTGAAACTGTTTAACAGATTTTTTTACTGACATGTTATAGTTACACTAAGCCAAACAAACAAGGAGAGAAAGTATGGGGCCGGTGGACGCAGCGGGAGCACTTCGTGGGCACACCGGAGGGTACTCAACGGCAGGCAGGAAGACTAGCCAATTGGCCTGCTGTCCTTGTACCACTCGAAGCCAGCTCCAGACTTCGGTAATTATTGATTTTGGGGTGTTTTACGAACCGGTTGTGGATGTGTGGAAGTGATTGAGACTAAATAAAGTGAAAGCGCTCTTGCACTGTGCAGTTTGTGCCAGCCACCTAGCGCTCGGACGGCCGTGTCTCCATGGAGTTATTTCCTGCACCGCCTCGCCAAGAGTAAGTTACCAAGAGTTTTGGGGTCTTAGAATCACGGTTACAGTTTGGGACCTACGCACAGCAGCAGCCCGCTCGCCGCAGCCTCATTACTGAGGCCAAGCCTCTTAATAAAATCCTGGGTCCCTTAGCTCGGTGAATTCAACAGCCTACCTTGTGCTGGGCCCAGCGCTGAGCAGATGCCTTTGCCCGGAGCTCAGCATTCCTTCGCATGAAAATCATCAGCGCGGGGCTCCCAGCCTGGCCCGCCCCCCAGGCACGCCAGCACGGAGCCAAAGCCCTCTCCCATGCCAAGCCCGTGTTCCTGCCGGCGGTGCAGAGAGCTCCACAGCACGGGAATGCCTGGCACCCGCCCTCCCATTGCTTCCCAGCTCCTCTGCAGGGTCAGAGACTGCCTCAGGGCAAGGCCCGCCATGCCACAGCCCGGTGGGTACAGGCACAGCAGACAGCCACCACACAGCACTGTCAATGGGGGAGGCCAGGACTGGTGCGACAGAGGGGGAAGGACTCACAGCCATGGGAGAAGAGAGCAATCTTGAGGCAGAAAGTTTCCACCAGGCCCCCCTACTGAAGGAGTGACGGCCAGGCCTGCGTGTGCCAGAGACCGCTTCTGCTGCTGGCACTGGTGTGTGCGTGTGGGCAGGGAGCCCTCCGCCCTCAGGGAGCTCAGTCCTGGGCTGACAGCCCAGCACACGGGGCTAAGCTCTGCGGCCTGCCTGGGGGAACGTGAAGAGTTGCCACTGGTATTTTAAGCAGTGTAAAGTCTCCTCCTCTCCTAGAGGCCAGGAGAGAGCTGGGTGGCCTGCAGAGGCGGTCCAGGGAGGCGGAAGCACCCCCGTAAAGAGGGGAAGCACAGGCCAGGTGCACATTCTGCTCTCAGGGCTGAGGCTTCCTGGCTCATGTGAAGATCTCTGTAGCTGCAAACACACTCTGCACGCACACACTTCAGCCACCCCTTTGTCTCCCCTCATCTTGGTAGCGGTAGCGGAGGATTCCAGGGGAAGGCCACGTGGCTCGTTGGTTCGTGGCCTCTCTCTGCCTCATCTCCCCACACAACGCCACGAGGGGTGCATTGGCTTCTGGGTAATCACCAGCAAAGACGAGGAGCACAGCAGAGCCAGGACGCAGGGCAGCAGCAGGCAAGCTTCAACTCCAGAGCTTAGAGAGAAAGGCAGAGGGTTCCCCTAACTAGCATGGGCTCAGCAAAGGGCCTGGAACGGGCCCTCACCAGCTCTCCCAGTGTCCATGTTAGCACAGGACCCTCACAGCTTATGGCCCAAACCCCGCAGTAACACAGATGTGTGCACTGGGAGTGACCTCTGGAAAATCTGCCCTCAATCTCTCTGTATCTCAGTGCCCCTCTATAAAACCACCCCTCCCTGCATGCATGTACAGCTCCTGGCACAATGCGGCCTGTTCTCCCTCAGGCACCAGGCGCTGCTCTCGCACAATAAAGAACAGAAGGGGCTCTGGCTAGTGTGCTCATCCAGCCATTCCCAAGCTGCCTGCCTAGGCCAGTAACTGAGCAGTCGGCATGCGGCAGAGAACAGCAGAAGTGAGTGTAACTTTACCAGGAGACAGTGAAGATCCCAGCCACGGGCGCTCTCCAGCCAAGCTGCTGCTATTTGTTCTTACGCAGCCACTGCATTCCCAGCTGCACGTGTCCAGCTCCCCACTGCCTCTCACTGCAGAAGAGGGTTGGGTGTTACCCATCCAGTGAGAGCCCACAGAGGCTGCGTGCTGGGATACTCCCCAGAGAAGAACCTTGCTACCAGTGGGAAAAGCCTTGTGGATGGGGGAGAAGCGGTAGACGTGGTATATCTTGACTTTAGTAAAGCTTTTGAGACTGTCTCACATGACCTTCTCATAAACAAACTAGGGAAATGCAACCTGGATGGAGCTACCATAAGGTGGGTGCATAACTGGCTGGAAAACCATTCCCAGAGAGTATTATCAGTGACTCACAATCATGCTGGAAGGGCATAACAAATGGGGTCCCGCAGGAATCGGTTCTGGGTCCAGTTCTGTTCAATATCTTCATCAATGATTTAGATAATGGCATAGAGAGTACACTTACAAAGTTTGCGGACGATACCAAGCTGGGAGGGGTTGCAAGTGCTTTGGAGGATAGGATTACAATTCAAAATGATCTGGACAAACTGGAGAAATGGTCTGAAGAAAACAGGATGAAATTCAGTAAGGACAAATGCAAAGTACTCCACTTAGGAAGGAACAATCAGTTGCACACATACAAAATGGGAAATGACTGCCTAGAAAGGAGTACTGCGGAAAGTGATCTGGGAGTCATAGTGAATCACAACCTAAATATCAGTCAACTGTGTAACAATGTTGCCAAAAAAGTGACCATCATTCTTGGATGTATTAGCAGGATTGTTGTAAGCAAGACACGAGAAGTAATTCTTCCGCTGTACTCCGCGCTGATTAGGCCTCAACTGGAGTATTGTGTCCAGTTCTGGGCGCCACATTTCAGGAAAGATGTGGACAAATTGGAGAAAGACCAGAGAAGAGCAACAAAAATGATGAAAGGTCTAGAAAACATGACCTATGAGGGAAGATTGAAAAAACTGGGTTTGTTTAGTCTGGAAAAGAGAAGACTGGGGAGGGACATGATAACAGTTTTCAAGTACATACAAGGTTGTTACGAGGAGGAGGGAGAAGAATTGTTCTTCTTAACCTCTGAGGACAGAGCAGGAAGCAATGGGCTTAAATTGCAGCAAGGGAGGTTTAGGCTGGACATTAGGAAAAACTTCTTGTCAGAGTGGTTAAGCACCGGAATAAATTGCCTAGGGAGGTTGTGGAATCCCCGTCACTGGAGATTAAGAGCAGGTTAGACAAACACCTGTCAGGGATGGTCTGATAAAACTTAGCCCTGCCATGAGTGCAGGGGACTGGATTAGATGACTTCTCAAGGCCCCTTCCAGTCCTATGATTCTGTGACTGCAGCCCCACAAAGCTCCACAGTCATTCAAAAACCCCTTTGGACACCTCACAGGGGCGCCAGCAGCCACCGTCCCAGCAAGTCAGAGCAGACACAAGAGGACACAGCCCTCTAGTCACCAGAGTGGAGAGAGTTGCTGGACAGCGTTACCAGTGACAGTGCCCAGAGATCATCTCCCCTCCCCACTGCCACCAGCAGGAAGGTGCAGGCAGCAAGGTAGGGGAGACTCCCTGTCCTCAGAAAGACCGGATGCCCCTGCCCTGCTTCCCCACACTTCTGAATCTCCCCAGCTGGCCGGGATTGCTGAGCAGCCGTGGCCTGATAACTGTGCAGAGTCCCCAGACGAGCCTCTCCCTGCCCTCTGAGCGGCCCTGCCCAGGACGGGGAGCGAGTCAGAGAGAGCAGCAATCCCATGCTCGGCCCACGAGGCCAGCAGCACAGGCCCCTTGCTTCCCATCCCTCGTCCTGCCCCTCACGCTACCACGAGCAGATTCTGCAAAGCACTTCGGGCTGTGGCTCACACGGAAGACACTACCCAAACTAAAGGTGCATCCATTGATTTTCAGGCAGCCGAGACCAGTAGATCATCTCGGCTGATGTGGTCACAGGTATTACACCTATCCCCCAAGACTGTTAGTATAATCCCCGAGAGCTAGGGCAAACGCACTGACTGGCAGGGCAGCGTTCGCCAGCCCTAGCGCCAGGGCATCCATCAGACAGGCCTGCTTCCACGGAGCTCTGCTGCTGCCCTCTCTGGCGAGGCTCTGCACGTGCATCGGGCACAGAAAGGTTAACTAAAACGGGCACATTTTAAAAGCCCTTTGTAAACACGTTTCTTTCTTTATAAGCTCCTTGTTTTTCCCCCTCCCACAGCACATACCCAAACTGCTCACACAGGAAGCCACAGCTGATGGCTCTGAAATTTGACCTCTTGGGAAGCGAGGCAGAAGGGAGGCCCTGAGCACGGAGCACAAGGGTGACATGATCTAGTCCATGCGGTGTTCTGCACCAGTCCTTGGCACACTGTAACCCCCATGCCAGACCGCGTGCACTTGGCCAGGTGCACTCCAGCCGAGGCTTTCCAGAGAAGCAGAAACTGCTCCTTGTTAAGGCGATTAATTGGGTTAAAACCTAAGCCACCAGGAAAGCCGGGCAAGGTTCGTTTATGGTGTGATAATTATACCATCCAGAGGATCACATGGGTCTGTTGGTGCTGCAAACCAAAGAGAACAGTTCAAATCTGGCATTTGGACAACAGAAGATACTTTTTCAAAAAAAATTTTTTTAATTATTTTTCAAAAAAATTGTCCAGCTTCAACCCCACAATGGACACGTGGACACTGTAAGAGTTGAGGGAGTTTTTTAGATTTCCATGACTAGGGGGTTGTGTTGACAATCTGGATTTTCCAGTTTAGTCACATGGGGGAGGTCCAATCTTGAAAATCTCCACTTTTCCAAAATTCCGATTTCACAAACATTTCCTCCAAAGCATGATGTTTCCAGCGCAGGAATGAGTCCGTTGACACATTCCCAAGCCCAGCACAATGCAAAATACTGCTGGATCTGGGCAAATCCTTTTCCCTGTTTTTCAACTGGCTGCAGTATCTCTTCCAGGGTCTTCTGTGCAACTCCTCACCCTGAAATCCCCCCCCAGTGCAAAGCCAGGCACCTGAGAGGGAAGAAACAGGCTGTAGAGAGGCCTTTTGGCCTCTAAGTGCCTCTTTCACTCTGCTGTTTAGCCATGGTGGCATTTTTTTGATCCTCATACTGGTTTGTTTTTTTCATGTGTGGTATAGATTTAGTGTAAGCCTCTAGTATGGTGTTTTTAATAGTCTCCATGCCCTTTGCTGGCATTTCACCCTGGCATGTTGCTTTCAATTTCCATTTCACAAGTCTCCTTACTTCTGTGCAGTTCCCCTTTTTGAGGTTCGATGCTCCTGCGGTGGGTTTCTTTGGCATTTCCCTCCAGGGCTGTGACATGTAATTGCATTCGGGCTGCGAGGACGGAGAGTAACGACTCCTAAGCAGAGAACGTCTCCAGGAGCCGGCGCTGCGGTACCCCTCCTCGCCAACGCCGCCCGGCTCGGCTGCATGTGCCCCGTCAGCCAGCAGGGGTTGGGGTCTCCATTGCCACGAAGGGTGAGAGAAGGACTCTCCTTATCTGTGTGTGGGGACCGTTCCCAGCATTCAGCCAGGATTCACGGAGGCGCTGGGCTTCATCTGGCCCCTTGGCAGCAGGGGGCACAGTGCAGAAAGTGAACTCTCAGCCTGCGCTGATTCAAGGTCCTGCCCACCCGTTGCTGCCCTCCCCCACACTGCCCATTCCCCTTCCCCTCCCTCGCCTGCCCCCAGCCCACCGGGCCTCTTTGCAACAGCCGCAGGGGCAGGGACAGAGGGGCAGGAACAATGCTGACCCACTTCTGTCACGGAGTTTGCATAACCTCCGATGAAAGGCCCCTGGAAGCACATGACCCCATTACTCTCTGGGAGGGGCCGGCAGGGGTAGGGCAGTGGCAGCAGGGGTGGGCACAGGGTCTCCTTCGCGCTAGCTCAGGGGCTGTGCGGGTAACATGACACTTGTTTTGCTTGGCGTTGTCTAGCCGTTCGCCCGTGACACTCCTCGGTGCAGCAGGGATCTCTCCCTGCACCAGTGAACTAAGCCAGGCCGTGCTGCAGGGACGGCGCGAGGAGGGGTGGGCCGGGCAGCTTCCCCTCAGCAATCAGAGGGGATCGACCCCTGGCCATCGAGATGCTCTTTTAAAGTCACTTTCCCAGTCAGGAAGCTGCAGAGGGGCCTGAGTGAGAGACAGAGCAGCCCACCTGCCCCCACAGGCCAGCCCCTGCCATGCTGGCAGCTCAGTGCAGGGCACATTCCTGGTCACCGAGCTCAAGGCCCATCACCTCACCTGGATGGCCGTGTCCCCCCTGCCTAGGACGGGAGATCAGCCCCTTAGCATGGGGCTCTGGAGACCCCGCCCGCGAGAGGGGTCCCACAGGACAGAGAGCGGAACACGCTAGCTCAGGGGCATCAGCTGGCAACCGGAGGGGAGCACTGAGATGAAATGTCCAGCCACCTCTGTGGTGGAAAGGGTCTCTGAGACTTGGGGCAGGAGGCTACTAACCCTCACGGACCCACACTGACTCCTGCTCTCACAGTCCCCACAGGGCCTAGCGCACAGGGGTGCCATCTGTGGGGGGCTCACTGGTGACAACAGTCGCACTGCACAAGGCACCTGTGAGGTCAGAGGAGCAGAGCACCCAGCAATCCCGAGACCCAAACTGCCCTCCGTACCAACCACATCACCCCTCCAAAATCCCAACCCGGCCTGGCCTCTCCCTGCTCCTCTCTGGGACACTCAGTGCTGGGCTAGAGCACTGGCAGCCACCGAGCGAGGAGATCATCTGCACACAGGGGTGTCACTCACCATCCTCCCTCACCCTCCGGAGAGGACACAGCCCAGACCGGCCGAACCCCATCGCCCCTCGGAAGGGGGCTCAGGCCCAGCCAGGAGATGTTCCCACAGAAGACCAGCCAGGTAGCATAGAGTCAGGCTTTGCTCTCGGGAGCTGAAGCCAATAAGAACCATAGAACTGTATGGCTGGAAGGGACCTCAACAGGTCATCTAGTCTGGCCCACTGCACTGAGGCAGGACCAAGTGAACCTAGACTATCCCTGACAGATGTTTGTCCAACCTGTTCTTCAAAACCTCTGAGGGGGATTCCACACACGCACCCCCCAGAAGCCTGTTCCAGAGCTTAACTACCTTTATAATTGGAAAGTTTTTCCTAATATCTAACCTAAATTATCCCCAATACTGCAGATTATCCCCAATACTTTTTGTCCTACCTTCAAGGGACATGGAGGCCAATTGATCACCCTCCTCTGGATAACACCTCTTCATATATTTGCATTATGTTCTCAGGTCCCCTCTCAGACTTCTTTTCTCAAGACTAAAGATGCCCCATTTTTTTTAACCTTTCCTCAAAGATAAGATTTTCTAAACCTTTTCTCATTTTTGTTGCTCTCCTCCTCTGGACTTTTCAATTTATCCACATCTTTCCTAAAATGTGACACCCAGAATTTAATAGGGCCAATTTCACAAAGCTGAAAACAATTATGAACCCAAATCAGCTGGGAGGAGGAGTTTAATCAGAAAAATGTAAAGGATAATTGGGAATCATTTAAGAACACATTAATAGATGCCCAATAAGAAAAGGAGTACTTGTGGCACCTTAGAAACTAACCAATTTATTTGAGCATAAGCCTTCGTGAGCTACAGCTCACTTCATCGGATGCATACTGTGGAAAGTGTAGAAGATCTTTTTATACACACAAAGCATGAAAAAATACCTCCCCCCACCGCACTCTCCTGCTGGTAATAGCTTATCTAAAGTGATCACTCTCCTTACAATGTGTATGATAATCAAGGTGGGCCATTTCCAGCACAAATCCAGGGTTTAACAAGAACGTCTTGGGGGGGGGGGGTAGGAAAAAACAAGGGGAAATAGGTTACCTTGCATAATGACTTAGCCACTCCCAGTCTCTATTCAAGCCTAAGTTAATTGTATCCAATTTGCAAATGAATGATGCCCAATGAGTCTTAATCCTACAACTGAGGAAGAAGATTGTGCTGGTTAGAAAAACTGCCTGGTTTAGAAGGGAAATGAAGGCAGCTGTAAAAAATATTTTTTATATATATAAAACAAATGGAAGAAAGGGGAAGATGATAATAATGAATATAAAGCAGAAATTATGAATTGTAGAAAATTGATACGGGAAGCCAAGGGACTCCAGGACAACTCTATGACTAACAGAGTTAAGGACAATAAGGAGGAGCTGGTCACTAGCTGGTTTGAACAAGAGTGGATTCTCAAATGGTGAATTCGCCGTAACTTCAAGTCTTTAAGTCATGATTTGAGGACTTCAGTAACTCAGACAGAGATTATGGGACTATTACAGGAGTGGGTGCGTGAGATTGTGTGGCCTGAGATGTGTAGGAGGTCAGACTAGATGATCACAACAGTCCCTTCTCACCTTAAAAGTCTATGAGCCTACAAGTTTTTAACACATATTAGGAACGAAAAGAATCCTGACTATGGTATTGGTCCATTACTAGATGGAAATGGTAGAATTGTCAATAATAATGAAGAAAAGGCAGAGGTGTTCAATAAATATTTCTGTTCTGTATTTGGGGAAAAAACAGATGACAGAGTCTCATAGTATAGTGAGAACACTCTTTCCATTCCGTTAGTATCTCTGGAGAATGCTGAACAGAAGCTTAAAGTTAGACACTTTTAAATCAGCAGGTCCAGATAACCTGCATCTGAGAGTTATCAAAGAGCTGGCTGAGAAGCTTGCTGAACCATTAATGTTCATTTTCAGTAAGTCTTGAAGCAGAGAGGAAGTTACCAGAAGACTGGAAGAAAGCTAATGTTGTGCCCATTTTTAAAAAGGGTCAACGGGATGACCTGATTTCAGAGTAGCAGCCGTGTTAGTCTGTATTCGCAAAAAGAAAAGGAGTACTTGTGGCACCTTAGAGACTAAACTAAACTTTTGGGATGACCTGAGTAATTATAGGCCTGTCAGCCTGACATCCAGCTGCTGATATGGGACTCAATTAATAATGAACTAAAGGATGATAATATAATGAATACAAATCTACATGTCTTTATAGAAAATAGATCCTGTCAAACTAAACTGATGTCTTTTTTCAGATGAGATTATAAGTTTCATCGATAAAGGTAATAATGTAGAGATAATAAGACTTCTGTAAGGCATTTTAATTGGATCCACGTGACATTCTGATTAAAAATATAGATCAATATTTAATGAACATGGCACACATGGAATGGATGAAAAACTGGCTAACTGATAAGTCTCAAAAATGTAACTGTAAACAGGGAATCGACATTGACCAGGTCTGTTTCCAATGAGATCATGCAGGAATCAGTTCTTAGCCCTATGCTATGTAACATCTTTATCAATGACTAGAACAAAAACATAAAATCATCACTGATAAAGTTTATAGATGACACAAAAATTGGAGGAGTGGTAAATAAAGAGGAGGACGCTGATTGACAGATATCTATATTGCTTGGTAAACTGGGCGCAAGCAAACAACAAGCATTTTAATTTGGCTAACTGTAAATGTACAAAACTAGGAAAAAAGAATGTCGGCCATAATTACAGGATGGGGACTCTATCCTGGGAAGTAGGGACTCTGAAAAAGATTTGGAGGTCATGGTGGATAATCAGTTGAACTTGATTTCCCAGTGGGCCAAAAGAGTTAATGTGATCCTGGGATGCATAAACAGGGGAATCTCGAGTAGGAGTAGAGCGGATACTTTACCTCTGTCTGGGCACTGGTGCAACCGCTGCTGGAATCCTGTGTCCAGTGCTGGTGCCCACAATTCAAGAAGGATTTGACAAAGTGGAGAGGGGTCAGAGAAGAGCTACGAGAATGATGAAAGGATTCGAAACCTGCCTTACACACTCAAGGAGTATGATCTATTCACTTAACAAAAAGAAAATTAAGGGATGATTTGATCACAGTCTATAAACACCTACATGGGGAAGAAATATTTAATAATGGGCTCTTCAATCTAGCAGAGAGAGGTCTAACACGTTCCAATGGCTGGAAGCTGAAGCTAGACAAATTCAAAGTGGAAATAAAGGAATACATTTTTAATGGTGACCGTAATTAACCATTGGAACAATTTACCGGAGGTCGTGGTGGATTCTCCAGCACTGACCATTTTTAAATCAAGGTTGGATGTTTTTATCAAAGATCCGCTCTAAAAAGGTTTCAGAGTAACAGCCGTGTTAGTCTGTATTCGCAAAAAGAAAAGGAGTACTTGTGGCACCTTAGAGACTAACCAGTTTATTTGAGCATGAGCTTTCGTGAGCTACAGCTCACTTCATCAGATACTGATGTATCTGATGAAGTGAGCTGTAGCTCACGAAAGCTCATGCTCAAATAAACTGGTTAGTCTCTAAGGTGCCACAAGTACTCCTTTTCTTTTTCCGCTCTAAAAAATTATTTTGGGGGCAGGTCTCTGGCCTGTGCTGTACAGGGCATCAGACTGGATGGTCCCAGTGGTCTCTTCTGGCCTTAGACTCCATGAATCTAAGAATTAAACACAGTTCTCCAGCTAAGACCTCACCACTGCTAAGCAGGACAGACAATTACTTCCGATGTCTTACATCCAACATTCCTGTTACTACACCTTAGAATGATATTAGCCTTCTTCACAACCACATCATGTTATTGACTCACATTCAATTTGTGACCCACTAACACGCCCTGCCCGATCCTTTTCCGGAGAACTACTCCTAGCCTGTTCTTCCCCACTTCGGAGTTGTACATTTGACTTTTGCTTCCTGAGTGAAGTACTTTGCACTTGTCTTTGCTGAATTACATCTTGTAGATTTCAGACCAATTCTCTACTTTGTCAAGGTCATTTTGAATCCTAATCCCGTATGCCAAACAGCTTGCAACCCTTCGCAGCTTTGTGTCATCAGCACATTTCATAAGCATACTCTCCACTGCATTATACAAGTCATTAATGAAAATATGGACTATTACTGTATGCAGGGGACCCCACTAAATATGCCCTTCCAGTTTGTCAGCGAACCATTGAAAACTATCTTTCAGTACAGTCTTTCAGCCAGTTCTGCACTTGCCTTACAGTAATTTCATCTAGACCCCATTTCCCTAGTTTGTCTATGAGACTATCACGTGGGACTGTATCCAAAGCCTGACTAAAATCACAATACGTCACATCTACTGCTCCCCCCGCCCACTAGCCCTGTAACCCTGTCAAAAAAGGAAACTAGGTTGAGGAGTGAGGAAACCAACCCCCCCCAACACCCCACAGAGCGATCATGCTGGGGGATGACACCTGGGCCAGCTGGATTGAAAGGCAGCCGGAAACCATGTCGTCCCCAAGCCTGCTGTATGCTCCCCTCACAGCCTGGGAGTGCCCATATCCAGCGCCAGGGTCTGGCACACAGACCACCCCCACGGGGTGGGAGGTGGGGGAGCTGTGGGCCCAGCAGAACCAATGGGATAAAGCGGGATGAAAAGTACCCAGTCTTCCCTGCTACTGACAGCAGCCTCCTCTGTACCCGCAGCTCCCAGCTGACTTTTCTGGGCTGGCCAGACTCAGACGAGAACACAGCAGGGGGGAGCCGTGGCAGGCCGTCGCCAGTGTTTCCAAACCACAGCCCATCCCTGTCTCCCCACCCACCCCTCTCTGTGCCCTCTCTGCCGGGCTCCCCTCTCACTCCCGCCAGGCTCTGCCTCGGGAGCCCTGAGCACAAGGCCCAGGGCTGATCCCTCGTGGTAGCACTGGTCAGTGCTGAGGAGCCCTTTGGCTGATCACAGAGAGGATGTTACAGCCTCTCCCTCCCCTGACAAGCCATACGTGAAACGTGCACCTCAGACTGCCCCCCATCACGGCAGTATCCCAGCTGGCCCCAGGGCTGGCCTCTCAGAACCACAGCGACTCAGACACCTCCCCTAGAAACCCGGCGCAGCTGTCTCCTCTCTCCTGCATGTCAGCGAGGCAGGGTAACTCAGGGCTGTGCCTCGCTGCACTTTGCCATCCCTGACCATGCCCGTCTGAAGGGTTTCTCATTTCCACTGCCTGGGCTGGGCAGCCACAGCACAGACGCAGCAGGAACTAAAGGCTCTGGACTCAGGGATGGGGAGGGCAGCGGGACAGCGTGGGGAAGCAGGATTTTCACACAGGATCCATCAGGCCGTGGGGGTCTCAAGCATCTCCCCTAAACATGGAGCAGGGTCTTAGCTTGGGCTACCCTTGGCCCAGCTCTCACATTTAAAAACCAGCTCAGTTTAACTCAGCCCCCACACTCGGGTGGCCTTGGGGCGAGCTCCGTTTGTGGGCACAGGTACGGAGTGCACCTCCTGTGGCCTTTCCACGGCTCAGCGAGACACACCGAGCTCCCACAGGTAGCGGCTCTTACAACAGGGCTGAGAATGCCTCATGTGAAGAACGTGGCACCGGTGCTGTCTCCAAACCCTAGTGTAGCATATGTATGCACAGGCTGTGTCCCCTCACACCGCTGGATAACACTGGAGAGGAGCCCCCTTTTCACTGACAGCCTCCCAGATGGACCCCTCACCCCGAGGTGCCATCAGCCTTCGGAGCTCTTGAACCACATGCAAAGGGGCAGTAGCTTGCAATCCAGCTAAGAGCAAACCCCATAACCCAGCCGGGCGGCTAGCACACAGGGACGGAGAAGAACTCCCACCACCCCTGCAGATGTGCTGGGGCGCTCTTGCTGCTTGAGAAGAGCATTGTCTGGTTGTGTGAAAAACACAAGGAATTGCGCACACTACACAAACAGATATAAGGGGCAGACACTGGCCTACCAGTGGGGAGAGGGCTCTGAATTGCTGGTACAGAGAGCACACCTGTCCCGGACGGATGTACCTCTCGCTCCAGTCCGGTGCTGTCCCACCTCACAGATAGATTTGCATCACTAGCACGTAGCTGTTCTCACCTCCCCCTCATTGCTTCATCTCAGCACGTACTGCTCTCCCATCCGCCAGAGAGAATCACTTCCGTGAGCCCCTGTAGCAGCCCCCCAGGAGCAGTGTTTACGGGAGCCTAACTTGCCCTTAAGGAGATGCTGAAAAGGAGCACATGTTGCAGACTGCTGCTCTCCAGAGCCAGGTGCATGGCAGCTGCATGGTGGGGGAGACGGAGAGACACACACTGCAGACTCACCTCTTCCATGGTGAAGTTCTTGTCAGCTCCCAGCAAGTAGGGGGTGATGAAGCTCTCCCCAGGTCTGATCTGGGTCATGAAGCCGTAAAAGCAGAGGTAGAAGACGAGGAACTTCCAGCGCTGGTCCACTGCAGACTCAGGGGGGTGCATTACAGAGCCATCATCCTCGACAGACATGGCTCTGCCGTCGCCCTTCTCTGGTGCATCAGAGGGAAACGACCTTTTCCCAGGTGGCCGTCAGACAGGCTGAGCCACTTTCAGGCCAGTCTCTCCGTCTCCTTGCAGAGAGAATCTCCCACCCATAGATCTGCTGCTGGAATTTCTGTGGAAATAGAAGAGTTTGGCAACAAATCAAATTTCTCTGCAAAATAATTGCAAACAAATACCCTGAACTTTCTCTCTGGTATATGTTTTTTCTAGCTGCAAAGTCGCAAAAACAAAAAAGCCGACACACACTTCCTTCGAAGACGCAGGCAGCACAAATAGATGGGTGTTCTCAGAGGATGTTTAAGAACTAAGTAAAATAAATCGCAAACCTCAGTAAGTCTGGTTTACAGGGGTTTGCTTGTTCCTTTGCCTCACTCTTTAGCTAATACCTGAAAATCCCCACTTGTTCCACCGAAAAGCCAGGCAGATTGGTTTGTTTCTCTCAGCTGGAAAGTTTTACTCCCCAAGGTGCTGAATTCCAGGGGAGGCAAAGGGACTTCTGCCAGAGGAATGGGAATGTTGCAGTGACCCAGTCCCACTGAATTTAACAGGGAATCAAAGCCCCACTGTAGAATGCTGTGGGATGGTTACCTTTCTCTATTAAATAGTCTGTAGCAGTGATGAGCTGCCAAATCTTAACAACCAGTTCCCTATAAAAAGTTCTGATTTAAGGGATGTGCCTCTGTCCTGCCCCCTCCCACCTTCCCCAGGCTCCATCCTGCCCCCCAGGCTCTATCCTGCCCCTTCCTGTCCCCCCAGGCTCTGTCCTGCCCCCCTGCCCTCCCCAGGCCCATTCTCCATCCCAGGTGCCTGCTGGTGGCGCAGGAGTCCTGCAGCCCTTGCATCAGTAGGGTTGCTCCCGGCATGTGGGGCGGCGGCTCCCTTCTGCCCGACTCTCCACTGTGGGAGGTGAACACCCCCGAGCGGTGGAGGCCGGACAGCCCCACAGTGCAGGAGGGGGAGAGACTGGGGGGGCCTCGCCCCAGCACGCCCAAGGCAGCCCCCAGCCATGACACCAGCCAGCCCTGCCCGGCTCCTGGGGCAGAGGCGGCTGCTGCTGCAAGGGGCCTGGCTCCCCGGCCCTACACGGTGCCCAGTCACATGATGCCTGATCTCCCTGCCCAGTGCAGCCGGTCACGCTTCCTGGGCCGGGCAGGAAGCAGCATGGAGCTCAGCCGCGGCTGCTGAGCGAGGCGGCATTGGATCAGCCTCTGCCCGCGGGGCCCCGGAGCAGCTGCCCGGATGGTTACGCAGTGCAGGTACCAGCCGCAGTGCAGCCCCTCCCCCAAGACACGACGCAGGGCCCCTCAGCCCTTCCATAGCCCCGCGCACCCCAAACGGTGCTGCTCCATGCACCCCCCTCTAGCACCAAGCCCCTTCTCCAACCAGGGCTGGCTCTAGGATTTTTGCCGCCCCAAGCAAAAATATTTTTGGCAGCCCCCGGTTTTTTGTGCCCCCCCCGCCCCTTCCCAACCCCTTCCCCAAATCCCCGGCCCTGCCTCCTCCCCTGCGTGTGCCGCATTTCCCCCCCGTTGCTTCCTACGGCTTCCCCCTGCATGAGCAACGAGGGGGGAGGCAGCGCGTTCAGGGGAGCAGGCGGAGCGGAGGTGAGCGAGGGTGGGGGGGAGTGCAGGAAGTAACGGGTGGGGGGGGGTAGAGGAACCGCTCCCCGCCCCAGCTCACCTCTGCTCCACCATTGCCGCTGCTCGGCTTCTCCCTCCCTCCCTCCCAGGCTTGCCGCGCGCCAAACAGCTGTTTCGCGCAGCAAGCCTGGGAGGGAGCGGGGAGAAGCGGAGCGGCGGCGGCGGGCTCAGGGGAGCAGGCGGAGGCGAGCTGGAGCGGCGGGGGCACATTTCTAGCGGCAGCATGGCCGGCGCCAGAATACCGCCCCTAGAAATGGGCCGCCCCAAGCACCTGCTTGTTTTGCTGGTGCCTAGAGCCGGCCCTGTCTCCAACAGCCCCTAGCGCCGTGAGTCGGGGCCCCCTTGGCCTGGGGGGCTGCCCCAGCCGAGCCCCAGCCTGGCTTTCTGGGGCAGCGACTGCCTACCCAACCCTGCTCCATTCCCTGTCCCCTGACCGCCCCCCCAGAACCTTCGCCCCCTCCAACCACTCCCTGCTCCTTATCCAACCCCTCCTCCCACAGCCCCCTTACTATGCTGCTCAGGGCAGCGTGTCTGGATGCCGCGCGGCCTGCTGGAGCTCGCAGCCCCCCCGCACTTACCATGCTGCTCAGTGCGGCAGGAGCTGCAGAGCTGCCCAGGAGTGGTCCAGAGCGCTGGCACCGGCAGCGAGGCACCCAGAGGCTCTGCGAGAGGGGGGGAGGCTGGGCAGGGGCCAGGGGAGCCTCCCCAGCTGGGAGCTCAGGGAGCCCTAACAACCGGTCCTAAAACTGCTTCTAAATTTAACAACCAGTTCGCATGAACCGGCTCCAGCTCACCACTGGTCTGTCGGTTAGTAGCGCCGTTTCCATAACTTCCTACTAGTGACACCACTGTTAAACTTTATAGGCCTGGTCTTTAAAAACTTACTTGTTTTTTCCTTCGGCCGGTTCTAAATATAGACTATTAAACTACTGGCCTCGGACTCATCACGATGAGACAGCTAATTCCACAGAGAGTAAAAGGATTCAACTGACTCAAGAGTAAATGTAACAGGCCCTTTGTTTCCAGTGAATACAGCAGATACAGACTTGTGCACCTACCGTAACTATTGGGCAGGGATGCTGGAACAATTTTTATAGTGGGGATGCTGAGAGCCGTTGAACCACACTGTAAACCCTAAAAAGAAAAGGAGTACTTGTGGCACAAAAGCTTATGCTCAGATAAATTGATTAGTCTCTAAGGTGCCACCAGTCCTCCTTTTCTTTTTGCGGATACAGACTTACACGAGCTGCTCCTCTGAAACTGTAAACCCTGTATGTGATGGAAGTCACTTCAAGTCAGGGGGTGCTGCAGCACCCCCAGCACCAGGACCTATGCTACTGGGATCTGACTGACTTTGGCGCAGACTGCGAATCCAAGTTAAAAGTTAATGTGTACATGCAGAGTGTAGCTGCCCATGTAACATATTGGCTGTAGGGTCAAAGGGACAATAGACAAATTTGCAAAGAACTAGTTTCCCCTTTAATGATCTTCTCTCCCCCTCATCCCTACCCCCATACATATATACACACACACACCACACAAAAACTGAGTTCAAAGAACATTATTAAGGTGGCAAAAGTTATGAAATGCTGTATTAAGGTTGCCTGTGGGGGGAAAAGGAATGATGGTTAGGGATTTTCCCCTTTCACTTTTCCATTTTTCCTTTTGTCACTAACATTTTCCAAATGTGAGGATGTTTTGAAGAGCTAGCATGTCCAAAAAAAATGTGAAAAAAACCACCACACAGACATAATTCATTCTATTGCATTTCGTGATAAAACGGGAGATAGGAACAACACAAAAACAAAAATCCAGAAAATGGGGGGGAGGGGACCTAAATGCCCCTTGCAGAAGTTTTAGTTTCAAATAAAATTCACTTTTTGTTGAAAAAAAATTGTGATCAGCTCTAATGATGAGCAAATGGTATTTACAGCACCCAGCGTGCACCTCACAACGTCTGGAGGATGATCCACTTGGTGCTCCTGCAGCATCCCTGCAGACACACATCTCCTTACCAGCTGCTACTAGCAGGTCTGTAAGTGGCCACAACAAAATGCTCAGCACCACAGAACACAAAGGTGCAGAGTACAAATGGCCCCCAGGACAGAACAGGAAAGGACCTCCAGGAGAGCCATTTTCACATCATGTCACAGGTGAAAGCCCACACAAAGTTTCATCTGTGAGCTTTTCACCTGGTCCCCCTATTACAGCTCTACAAGCCATTCAGCACGTGGATTTTAAAAAACTCTTTTTGAAACCTCTAGTTTTAAAAATTGCACATGCATGGGGGCCTGTGCACTCTGTTGTGGTTTTCACATCATCTCAAAATTCTTCTGTTTGCAAAGCTTTACAGCTTAAAATTCACTTCTCTTCTTACAGGCAAACACCCTAATCATTCAAAACCAGATCCATCACTGAGCACTTTCTGAGAACATATCCCCCAACCACAGGTAATGGACGTAGCTTTATAATTGTTTGCAGTGTTGTTGTAGCCATGTGGGTCCCAGGATATTAGAGAGACAAGGTGGGTGGGGTAATATCTTGTATTGCCCCCACTTCTGTTGGTGAAAGAGAAGCTTTGATGTTTATGTATGAAAAAGAAGTCTGTGTAAGCTTGAAAGCTGGTCTCTTTCACCAATAGAAGTTGGTCTAACAAAAGATATTACCTCTCCCACCTTGTCTCTCTAATCACTTTATAATGATAGAAAGCAAGTCATACATCAGGCTAGGAAAGATGATCACCTGCTAATGTGAACACTTGGTTGTGATATCCTCAAAGGGATGTGCTAGGAAACCCAGATCATGAGAGAATTATAATCTGAAGTTCTCTTTAGTAAGTGCCTGTAAATTTCAAAAACATTTCCCATCCCAATTCAGGATGAAAAATCAAACTGTTGAAAGTTTTTGCAAATCAAAAACCTGAAAAAACCAACTGGTTCAGGTCAACTGGAATGATTCATTTTGATTTTGGCCATTTAACCAAAAAATAAATATTTTTTTTTTACCATAATTGGCTAGACTTCAAAACAAAGTCATTTCAAACTAGAAAAATTGAATTTTTGTTTAAATTGCAATGTTTTGACAATTTTTAGATATTTTTTCAAGTTGGAAAATTGATTCAAACTGACCCTTTCTCACAACATGTTTTGGTTTTGATGAACTGGCATTTTCTGAAAAAATCATTTCATCAAAACAGCTCTAGTACTAATTTTTTGGAATTGATAGATTTAAAAAAAACAAGACAAAGGGGGAATGGAGTGAGATTGCTGGGGATGTGCGTGAGAATTAGCTAAGTTGTGGGTTGGCAAAAGCAAGACTTAATGGGGTTCAGTGAGTAAAGTGTTAGTGCTAAAAATCTCATCGCACCCACTCAACAAATACGGGATGACTAGATATCCCGACATCCAGTTCAGAATCAGAGTAAAGGGCATTGGTAAATTTCTTAGGAAGGGAGTCTAAATCTTTCAGCATCTACAGACCTCTTCAGTAAGTGTTCTGCTCAGTATGCTCTTAGTTGGAATAATGCCCAGAACAGGATTTGTGAACTTACTTCCTATCCCATGCCCTTGTCAACTTAAATCCCTTGGGACCAGGAAGAGGGAAAGAGAAATGACATCACCATCCCCCTACAATATAGACTTTAGCTACGCAACAGCCCGTATGCACCTGCCAATTGCAGCAGACACCCAGCATTCCCTGGGACTTGCAGTGCTGGAGATATTTCCTAGTGTGGCCAGGGGAGGAAACCCTTCCAATATGCAGGTAACTTTACCCATCGGTTTAAGGCAAAACTGACAACTTTTGACTGTATCTGGTTCGGACAGCCCTGCCCGCTCCCCACAAATACACTGAACTCCACCAGTAAGCAGATGAGGCAAGTTCTTACTTATCTCCTCATTGATCAGTAAGTCTACAGATCCCTAACAAATGACAAACTGGAGCACTGCAGCTGGGCCTAACCTGGGCAAATCAGACCTCTGGGGCCCAATTTATTCCTGGTGAGGGGATTCCTTTGGCTTCTGAGGGAGGAACGTTGGCCAATTATCTGTCCAACTCCTGCCCTCTCAAGGCAGTTAGGCCCTCACTCCTAGCTCAGAGGCGCAGTTGGCAGCAAAGGATGCTGGTCCTTCTGCCCCACGCTCAGAAACTCATCCTTTTGATATACCAGCTGACAGACCATCCTTGCTTGGTCACAGAGTGGCAAGCTGCAGAAATAGAGGCTGGGTCCTGGGCTTGGTCCCTGCACCATCACAGACTGGGCACACTTTAGAGACGTCAGTCCCTGAAAGAACGTAACATCACACATCACTCTACGGTGCCCTCTTCCAGCCAATTCTAGACCAGGGTTAAAGGTCTCTACCAGGCACGGTGCATTTGAGGGCTCCACGAGTAACTAGGAAAGGAGCATGGACACACTTCAATCTGCATCCATGTGCATGCAACATTCAGTCTTAGCAACTCCTCTCCGTATCTACCTTGACATTCAACGGTTCTGTAGAGCGTTTTACCTATACCACAGAAACTGTAACACAGAATCTCTAGGGATAGTAATTCCATGCTTGAATAATATGAATATAACAGTAAGAATATACTACCAACCACCTGACTAGGATGGTGAGATGGCTGTGAAATGCCCAGGGAGATCAGAGAGGCAATTAAAATAAAAAACTCAATAATAATGGTGGATTTCAACTATCCCTATATTGACTGGGTACATGTCACCTCAGGATCGGGGTCAGAGATGAAGTTTCTAGACACCTTAAATGACTGCTTCTTGGAGCAGTCAATCCTGGAACCCACAAGAGGAGAGGCAATTCTTGATTTAGATCGATGTGGAGTACAGGATCTGATCCAAGAGAACCCCTCAGTAATAGTGACCATAATATAATTAAATTAAATATCCGGGGGGGAGGGGGGGAAAATACCACAGTAGCATTAAACTTCAGAAAGAGGAAGTTAGTTAAATGGACATGGACATTAAAAGGTACAGTCACAAAAGTGAAATGCCTGCAAGCTGCATGGAAACTTTTTAAAATGCCATAATAGGGGCTCAAATTAAATGTATGCCCCAAATTAAAAAACACAGTAAGAAGACCAAATAAGTGCCGCCATGGCTAAATAACAAAGTAAAAGAAACAGTCCGAGGAAAAAAGGCATCCTTTAAAAATTGGAAGTTAAATCCTACTGAGAAAAACAGAAGCATAAACTGAAGGTAAAGGACAATTAGGCAGGCAAAAAAAGAATCTGAAAAGCAACTAGCAAAAGACTGAAAAACTAACAGCAATTTTTTTTAAATTATGTCAAAAGCAGGAAGCCTGCCAAATAATCGGCGGGAGGCCACTAGACAGTGGTGGTGCAGAGAACTCAGGGAAGACAACGCCATTGCAGAGAAGCTAATGAATTCTTTGTATCAGTCTTCATTGCAGAGGATGTCAGGGAGATTTCCACACCTGACCCATTCTTTTTAGGTGACAAATCTGAGGAACTGTCCCAGATTTAGATGTCAGTAGAGGAGCAAATTGGAACAAATTGATAAATTAAATGGTAATTAGAAACCAGGACCAGAGGCGATTCACCCAAAAGTTCTGAAGGAACTCAACTGTGAAATTGCAGGACTACTCACTGTAGTCTGTAACCTCTCATTTAAATCGGCTTCTGTACCTGATGACAGGAAGATAGCTAATGTGATGCCAATTTTTAAAAAAGGCTCCAGAGGTGATCCTGGCAATTAAAACTGGTAAGCCTGACTTCAGTACCAGGAAAATTGGTTGAAACTATAATAGAGAACAGAATTATCACACAGAGATGAACATGATTTGTTGGGAAAGAGTCAACATGGTTTTTTAAAGGGAAATCATGCCTCACCAATCTACTAAAATTCTTTGAGGGGTCAACAAACATGTGGACAAGGGTGATCCAGTGGATATAGCATACCTGAACTTTCAGAAAATCTTTTACAAGGTCCCTCACCAAGGGCTCTTAAGCAAAGTAAGCAGTCATGGAATAAGAGGGTAGGTCCTGTCATGGATCTGTAACTGGTTAAAATACAGGAAACAAAGGGTAGGAATAAATGGTCAGATTTCAGAACAGAGAGAGGTAAATAGTGGTGTCCCTCAGGGGTCTCAACTGGGACCGGTGCTGTTCAACATATTCATAAATAATCTGGAAAAAGGGGTAAACAGTGAGGTAGCAAAGTTCACAGACAATACAAAATTACCAGGACAGTTAAGTCCAAAGCAGACTGCAAAAAGTTACAAAGGAATCTCTCAAAACTGGGTGACTGGGCAACAAAAGGGCAGATGAAATTCAGTGTTGATAAACGCAAAGTCATGCACATTGGAAAACATCATCCCAACTATACATATAAAATAATTGGGTCTAAATTAGCTGTTCTCTGAAAACATTAGCTCAATGTGCAGCAGCAGTCAAAAAACCTAACAGAATGTTAAGAACCATTAGGAAAGAGATAGATAAGAAAACAGAAAATATCATAATGTCCATATATAAATCCGTGGTACACCCACACCTTGAATACTGCGGGCAGTTCTGGTTACCCCATCTCAAAAAAAATACAGTAGAACTGGAAAAGGTTCAGAAAAGGGCAACAAAAACGATGAGGGGGATGGAACGGCTGCCATACGAGGAGAGATTAAAAAGATCAGGGCTTTTCAGCTAGGAAAAGAGATGACCGAGGGGGGGATATGAAAGAGGCCTATGAAATCAAGGATAGTGTGAAGTGAATAAGGAGGGTTATTTACTCCTTGACATAACACAAGCACCAGAGGTCACCAACGAAACGAATAGGCAGCAGGTTTAACACAAACAAAAGGCAGTACTTCTTCACACAACGCACAGTCAACCTGTGGAATTGGTTACCAGGGGGATGTTGTGAGACGGTTCAAAAAAACAACTAGATAAGGTCACTGGCTATTAGTCAAGATGGTCAGGGATGCAACGCCATGCTCTGGGTGTCCCTAGCCTATTTGCCAGAAGCTGGGAGTGGATGACAGGGGATGGATCACTTGATGATGACCTGTTCTGTTCATTCCCTCTGAAGCACCTGGCATTGGCCACTGTCGGAAGACAGGACACTGGGCTAGATGGACCATTGATCTGACCCAGCATAGCCATTCTTATGGGGCGGTGAGAACGTCTTCCCTCTGTCTGCCCCCAACACACACACAAACACTCGGGGTCAAACCCTGACATTTGGGCAAGGCCATTCTTGGCCATCTGTGAGCTCAAGAAAGCTGCAAAAACATTCTATGACAATGAAAAACCACCGTCCTTCCCCTAAGCGGCAGCCTGTGAAGTGCACAGCTGAGAAGCTGGCCTGTCCTGCTACAGGGGAGGAGGAATGTTTTGCTGTTATCTCAAGGCCTTTTCCTGGGGTTTAGACCTGCTGCTATTGTTTATTAGATGTAAGCGGATCAGGCTTGTGCATGACTCAGATAACAGCCGGGGGGCTGCCCTCCATATCTCCACATAGCTTTGTTCCTGCTGTGTGGTATTTTGTAAATCTCATGCATTGTTTTTAGGACTATCTTTCATTGACTCTCAGTGCTGATACTGGGCTGGCGTTTGGCTGTCTCCCGCCATACGGTTACTTCTTTCAGAACAGTCCCAAAGGCAGAAGTAGCACCGATACAAGGTAAATCAGGTTTTCAGCGGACGCTCTGCCTTCAGTCCAAGGGTGGCTTATTTCAATTTAGCTTAAACCTGTTCCAAACTGAGCTAAGCTAAACTGAAGTACGCCTGGTTTAAACTGAATTCAGGGTACCCCCACAGCCTTTGGCACCAGTTTAAAGCTCAGTTCAAGGGTGCAGCTTTGCGGTGTAGAAAACCCTTCGTTACCAGCCGACCCGCAGCGGAACCAGCTCCCCAGACAGGGAGGGCGAGTCGCTGCTCTTTAATGGGTCAGACCTGTATAGGTGGGTTACCTGATGCAAACCAGCCAGTTCAGCGCAGGCAGTAACAGCACCAGTGACGTCCTCGGAGAACCATCCCTAAGGGGGATGGGTAATGCTCAGACCCCAGGCCAACCGCTGGCCTTTCTGCTGCCACTGCCCACAAGGGCGAACATCCCAAGCAACAGCAGGCTGACGATCACTGGAGCAGTCGGAGCGAATGTGGGAAGCTCACAGTTATGCAGAAGTCTGTGCATCAGGGGGAGGGATAGCTCGGTGGTTTGAGCATTGGCCTGCGAAACCCAGGGTTGTGAGTTCAATCCTTGAGGGGACCATTTAGGGATCTGGGGCAAAAATTGGGGATTGGTCCTGCTTTGAGCCGGGGGTGGGACTAGATGACCTCCTGAGGTCCCTTCCAACCCCGATATTCTCTGATTCAGGAGGCTCGCTGAGCTGCAAATGAGGAGTGTGGCCAGCTTCCTGGCTGTACCACAGGCTCAGCCAGGAACGTTCATAACCTGAAGAACAAAGAGAAGGAAGCCAAGGGGAGGCAGCTGGCATTTCTTAGGTCATCACATTTGCAGATTATGCCTAAAGGCCCCTGTCCCGCACATGCTTATACACGTGGATAATCTGGCCAAAGTCCACGGCACCACTTGTGTAAGCAAAACTGCACGCTGTGTAAGCGGCTGGAGACCAAAACCTCTAGTGAAGAGCTGACAAAGCAAATCAAGGTTCGAGCAGAAACCTACAGGCACATTCAGGGCTCTCCCACTGAGGCTTTGGTTTGAGACACTTTTGTTCAGCATTTATTCTTTCACTAAGTGTGTCCAGCATCTTGTGTTCTAAGAAAGCACTCCTAGATATACAGCTGTTGACCCAACCAATACCATCTGGCCCTTCTTTCTGACAGGAGATGGGACGAACGTGGCTCCTTTAGCCTTGCACAGGGGTTCTCAAACTTCACTGCAGCGCGATCCCCTTCTGACAACAAAAATTACTACACAACCCCAGGAGCGGGGACCGGAGTCCGAGCCTGCCCCAGTGCCGCTGCCCTGGGTGGGGAGCCAAAGCCGAAGCCCAAGGGATTCAGCCCCAGCAGGGGACCTGTAACCTGAGCCCCGCCACCCAGGGCTGAAGCCCGAGGGCTTTGGCTTTGGCCCCAGTAAGTCTAATGCCAACCCTGACGACCCCATTAAAACGGAGTCGCAACCCACTTTGGTTGAGAAGGGCTGAGAGCGAACAGGGTCACCCCCTGATGTGTTAACAAAGAGCGATGCCAGAGAGGATGAAGAGCCATTTAAGCTAACGGACAATGGGGCACAAGAACAGATCGGGATAAACTGGCCAGGAACAAATCCAGGCTGGAAATTAAGAGGTTTCTAACCATGGGAGCGCAGCGGTTCTGGAACAGCCTCCGAACAGGATTTGTGGGGGCAATTTAATTAGTTTTGAGAGAGAAGCCAACAAATATATGAGTGAGTGTGATTGTGTGACAGGGATGCGTGTGGTGGTAGGATGCAGGGCTCAGCAGCCCGGGGGTCTAGTCCGGTTAACATCTGATATTCCTAAAATCACATGCGTCAGTGCTTCAGCCAGTCACCTGCAGAGGTCACGATTCCTTCCCCACCCCCATATATCCCATTTGTCTTTTCCCCTCTCCTTCCTCTGCAGCACCAGGGATGGCCATGGCTGGAGATGGGACACTGGACAGGATGGGCCAGGGCTCTGAGGTGGCCCTGAGCATTCTCTCTCTCTCGAGCATGTGGCTGGCTGGTTCTTGCTCCCATGCTCAAGGTCCAACTGTTTGCCATAGGTGGGGCTGGGAAGGAATTTTTGCCCAGGTCAGATTTGGCAGTGGCCTTGGGGGCGGCGGGGTGGGGAGGTGCCTTCCTCTGCAGCGTGTGGGTGCAGGTCACTTGCTGGGACCAACTGGGTACCTCTCATGTAATCATCTCCCTGCTATCATGTGGGCCTTGGCCACTGGTGCCCCTCCATTCCTCCTATTCTCTGCCTCTGGCAAATACTGGTCCAGTCTCCAGTAGTCTGCAGGGAAGGATTCCTTCCCCTGATCCCCAGTCCCTGAAGAACTTCCAAGGTGCAACCCAGTGCAGGCTGTGCACGGGAAACAATTAGTCAGCACCCAAGAGTTAACGCCCAACAAAAACAAAGCCAGTCAGACTGAAGGTCCCCACAGCACAGGATTCGTGCACATGGCACACCGGCAAGGTGTCTGCTAATCCCTCATCTAGGCCTTAATATAGATCCCGCAGACTCACTGAGCTAGGTGCTACGAAACTCGGAACTTTGCAATGCCTGACGTTGGGGCGCTTGCCTTTGGGTGGGTGAGGGGCGGGCAGATGCGGGGGGGGGTATGCTTGGCTGTACAGTCTAGCAACCACGCATGGAAACAAAGTTTCTCAGGCTGTGTCTACACAACAGGCAATCCAGTGGCATCACTGTGGTGCCGTCCCTCCGTCAGCTGCTGGCTGTAACTTTGCAGCGCAGATGCAGACTATGGCAATGGAAGGGGTTTCTCCATCACGGTAGGAACTCCACCTCCCCAAGCAACAGCAACCAGGTCGATGGAAGCATTCTTCCATCGAACGACCTGCCCCCGCACGGAGGGCTAGGTCGGCGTGGCTACGGCGCTCGGGGGGTGGCTGTTTCAGACCCCTGACCGACGTGGCTATGTGGACCCAACCTTTTAGCATCAACCAGGCCTTAGTTTCTCAGGCCTTGCCGACACCGGCAAGTGGCAGCAGCTGGATTAAGTAAAACCAGCGTCAATGCCCAGGGGCTGCTCATTTCAGGTTTGGAGTGGCTTATTGCTGTTTAGCTCACCCAGATTCCTCATCAGCAGTTCTGCATGCAGACTGGCTGCCAGCGTAGCTAATTCCGTTACAGGGGACTCTCGCTGACACGGTTACGTAAACTGGGACAGCCCCAGGGTAACGGTGGCTCGTGCCAGCACAGTTCATTGCCCTTCCTACACGGGATGGCTACACCAGGGTGACAGCGGCACCCGCTCTAGCCAGGAGGCTGTCACCCCGACGGGATTCCCATCCTGGCTGCCACACCTCAACCCCCTGAGGTCTCCAGCCCAGCCCAGGGAACCCCCCCCGCCCGGCTGCCTTCTCCACTGCCCCACCTCCTCAAGGGGAACAGCAGCCAATCAGGGCTGCTGAAGGAGAGTGAAACAGGGAACAGAAAGAACCCAGCAGCTCAGGTTAGCTCCACTCCCCCTTGAGCAATGGGTCAGTCAGGGAGGGATAGCTCAGTGGTTTGAGCATTGGCTTGCTAAACCCAGAGTTGTGAGTTCAATCCTTGACGGGACCATTTAGGGATCTGGGGCAAATAGAAAAAAAAATTTGGATGATTTAGTTGGGGATTGGTCCTGCTTTGAGCAGGGGGTTGGACTCGATGACCTCCTGAGGTCCCTTCCAACCCTGATCTTCTGATTCTATGCTCCCTGTTCCCCCTCCAGCCTGTGAGCAATGGGTCTGTCTGCTCCCCACTCCTCCTCCCACCTGTGAGCAATGAGTCAGTCTGCTCTCCACTTCCCCCTGCGAGCAATGGGTCAGTGTGCTCCCCGATCTCCCTCCCCCCGTTGAGCAATGGGTCAGTGTGCTCCCGATCCCCCTCCACCCCCCCCCCGTGAGCTGTCGATCAAACAGGTGTACAGGAATTTTGGCCCATCAAATTTAATCACGATGAGAGGCCCTTATTTCCATTCTCTCTAGACATCCGCTATGTCTCAGCAGCTCAAGGCCCACATGACTCAAATGATTCAACTCAATTCCTTCAGTGTTTTACTCTGGTAAACTGCAGCCATGAAGCAGAGCAGAGTACTCTGAATGTAGGCCCCGATCCTATACACACACATGAATAACTTCACTCATGCAAATACTCCCATTGGCTGCACTGGGACTGCTCAAATGAGTAAAGTTACTCTTGTGCATAATGACAGGTTTCAGAGGGGGAGCCGTGTTAGTCTGTATCAGCAAAAACAATGAGGAGTCCTTGTGGCACCTTAGAGACTAACCAATTTATTTGGGCATAAGCTTTCGAGGGCTAAAACACACTTCATCAGATGCATGGAGTGAAAAATACAGTAAGCAGTATATATATACACACAGCACATGAAAAGATAAGAGTTGCCTTACCAAGGGGGAGGGGGGGTCAGTGCTAACGAGGGCAATTCAATTAAAGCTGGAAGTGGGCTATTCTCAACAGTTGACAAGAAGGGGCTCCTTCACTTGCACCAATGTGATATATGCCATCATGTGCCAGCAATATCTCTCTGCCATGTACATTGGCCAAACAAGACAGTCTCTATACAAAGGAATAAATGGAAACAAGTCAGACATTAAGAATGGTAACATTCACAAACCAGTAGGAGAACACTTCAATCTCCCTGGACACGCAATAACAGACTTAAAGGTGAAAAGAAAAGGAGTACTTGTGGCACCTTAGAGACTAACCAATTTATTTGAGCATGAGCTTTCGTGAGCTACACGAAAGCTCATGCTCAAATAAATTGGTTAGTCTCTAAGGTGCCACAAGTACTCCTTTTCTTTTTGCTAATACAGACTAACACGGCTGTTACTCTGAAACCAGACTTAAAGGTGGCAATTCTTCAACAAAAAAAATTCAAAAACAGACTCCAACATGAAACTGCAGAACTGGAATTAATTTGCAAACTGGACACCATCAAATTAGGCCCGAATAAAGACTGGGAGTGACTAGGTCACTACAAAAAGTAATTTTCCCTCTACTGATACTCACACCTTCTTGTCAACTGCTGGAAATGGCCAAGGTAGACCTTGATTGCACTGTCCTCGTTAGCACTACAAAAGTAATTTTCCCTCTCTTGATAGTCACCCTTTCTTGTCAACTGTTGAGAATAGGCCACTTCCACCTTAATTGAATTGGCCTCATGAGCACTGACCCCACCCCCCCTTGGTAAGGCAACTCCCATCTTTGCATGTGCTGTATATATATTCTGCTTACTGTATTTTCCACTCCATGCATCTGATGAAGTGGGTTCTAGCCCACGAAAGCTTATGCCCAAATACATTTGTTAGGGCTTTAACGTGCCTTGTGTGGTCACAGCGCAGTGCTGGGAGACGGCTCTCCCAGCGCTCTTAGAAAAACCACCTCAACGAGGGGCACAGCTCCCAGCGCGGGGGGCACTGTTTACACTGGTGCTTTACAATGCTGCAACTTGCTGGGCTCAGGGGTGTGCTTTTACACACCCCTGAGCGAGAAAGTTGCAGTGCTGTTAATTGCCAGTATAGACAAGCCCCTAGTCTTTAAAGTGCCACAAGGACTCCTCGTTGTTCTCGTGCATAAGTAATTGCAGGACTGAACCCATAAAGAGCTCTGGCAAATTGACTTCACCTAAATTGTAATAATCCCAAAATGAATGGTTGTGCCAAGTAAAACCCCACTCCCAGAGCTTGGCTGAGCTCCATAATGTGCGTGCAAATCAAATCAAAGTGACATTTGCGCCAGAGCAAACACTGGCAACAACCCAGTGGCTGCCAAGACGGAAATGTAGAAATGGAAACGGGGATAAAACAATGGCAACGGTCAGAAACCTGCAATCTTAAAATTAGTGCAGAGTCATGCTCTAGGGGACATAGGGCTCACGTGGGGACTTGCTCAAACGCGTCCAAAACCAAAGAGAGAAATGGTAAGGATCTTGGAAAAGAAAAGGGAGGTCTTTTGTTCGGGTTTTTTAAACAACAGCAACAACAAACACTGGAAGGAAACACTGGAAGGAAGCAGAGTCTGGATTTCTGCAGCGGGGCACCTTTTAAACACAGAGGAGCCTCGCTCCCTCCCGGTTACTATTTGTCCCCCTTGCCTCCGCTGCCCAAAGACGCCAAGGCGCTTCCCCTGCAAGCTCCTCGCTCGCCCTCACTGCACGGGCCCCGGAGGGGCGCTGCGGGCACCCAGGCGCACCGGGGATCCGATCTGCGGAGGGAACTTCGGCGGCGGGGGTCTATCGGCAGCGATGCCCCCGGGTGGGCCGCCCCACCGCCCACCCGGGGTCGCTGGCTTTCGGAGCTCAGGGCACCTCGGCTCAGCATGAAGCGGAGCCGGCCCGGCCCCTCGCTGCCGCCCCCCGCGCCCCGGACCACCCCTCCGCGCCCTACCTGGGCTGCTGCCCCGGGCTCCTCGCCCGAGGGCCGGCCCCCCCGGCAGCCGCGCAGCCCCCGTCCGGCCCGGGGACAGGGCCCGGCGGGCTGCGAGCGCACGGAGCGGGCTGCAGAGTCACGCGGAGCCCGGCCGGGACCCTGCCACGCGCTGCGGCACGAGAACGACCTGCCCGCCGGGAGGGGGGGGGGCAACACCCCCACAATGCACCGCGAAAGGGCTGCGCAAGAAGACTACAGCCCCCACAATGCACCGTGCGGGGGGGGGGGAAATGCAGGGAGACTACAGCCCCCACAATGCACCGTGCGGGGGGGGGGAAATGCAGGGAGACTACAGCCCCCACAATGCACCGTGCGGGGGGGGGGGAAATACAGGGAGACTACAGCCCCCACAATGCACCGTGCGGCGGGGGGGGGAAATGCAGGGAGACTACAGCCCCCACAATGCACCGCGAAAGGGCTGCGCAAGAAGACTACAGCCCCCACAGTGCACCGTGCGGGGGGGGGGGGGGAATGCAGGGAGACTACAGCCCCCACAGTGCACCGTGCCGGGGGGGGGAATGCAGGGAGACTACAGCCCCCACAATGCACCGTGCAGGGGGGGAATGCAGGGAGACTACAGCCCCCACAATGCACTGCAAAAGGGGGTGTGCAAGAAGACTACAGCCCCCACAGTGCACCGTGCGGGGGGGGGGGAAATGCAGGGAGACTACAGCCCCCACAGTGCACCGTGCGGGGGGGGGGGGAATGCAGGGAGACTACAGCCCCCACAATGCACCGTGCGGGGGGGGAATGCAGGGAGACTACAGCCCCCACAATGCACCGTGCGGGGGGGAGGGAATGCAGGGAGACTACAGCCCCCACAATGCACCGTGCAGGGGGGGAATGCAGGGAGACTACAGCCCCCACAATGCACTGCAAAAGGGGGTGTGCAAGAAGAGTACAGCCCCCACAGTGCACCGTGCGGGGGGGGGGAATGCAGGGAGACTACAGCCCCCACAATGCACCGTGCGGGGGGGAGGGAATGCAGGGAGACTACAGCCCCCACAATGCACCGTGCGGGGAGGAGGGAAATGCAGGGAGACTACAGCCCCCACAATGCACCGTCGGGGGGGGAGGGAATGCAGGGAGACTACAGCCCCCACAATGCACCGTGCGGGGGGGGGCAAATGCAGGGAGACTACAGCCCCCACAGTGCACCGTGCGGGCGGGGGGGGAATGCAGGGAGACTACAGCCCCCACAGTGCACCGTGTGCGGGGGGGGAATGCAGGGAGACTAAAGCCCCCACAGTGCACCGTGCGGGGAGCGGGTAATGCAGGGAGACTACAGCCCCCACAGTGCACCGTGCGGGGGGGGGGGAAATACAGGGAGACTACAGCCCCCACAATGCACCGTGCGGGGGGGGGAATGCAGGGAGACTAAAGCCCCCACAGTGCACCGTGCAGGAGGGGGGGGGAATGCAGGGAGACAACAGCCCCCACAATGCACTGCAAAAGGGGGTGTGCAAGAAGACTACAGCCCCCACAGTGCACCGTGTGCGGGGGGGGAATGCAGGGAGACTACAGCCCCCACAGTGCACCGTGCGGGGGGGGGGGGAAATACAGGGAGACTACAGCCCCCACAATGCACCGTGCGGGGGGGGGAATGCAGGGAGACTAAAGCCCCCACAGTGCACCGTGCAGGAGGGGGGGGGAATGCAGGGAGACAACAGCCCCCACAATGCACTGCAAAAGGGGGTGTGCAAGAAGACTACAGCCCCCACAGTGCACCGTGCGGGGGGGGGGGAATGCAGGGAGACTACAGCCCCCACAATGCACCGTGCCGGGGGGGGGGAATGCAGGGAGACTACAGCCCCCACAATGCACCGTGCGGGGGGGGGGAATGCAGGGAGACTACAGCCCCCACAGTGCACCATGCGGGGGGGCGGGGAATGTAGGGAGACTACAGCCCCCACAATGCACCGTGCGGGGGGGGGGAAATGCAGGGAGACTACAGCCCCCACAATGCACCGTGCGGGGGGGGGGAAATGCAGGGAGACTACAGCCCCCACAATGCACCGTGCGGGGGGGGGAATGCAGGGAGACTACAGCCCCCACAATGCACCGTGCGGGGGGGGGGGAATGCAGGGAGACTACAGCCCCCACAATGCACCGTGCGGGGGGGGGAATGCAGGGAGACTACAGCCCCCACAATGCACTGTGCGGGGGTGGGGGGAATGCAGGGAGACTAAAGCCCCCACAGTGCACCGTGCAGGAGGGGGGGGGGAATGCAGGGAGACTAAAGCCCCCACAGTGCACCGTGCGGGGGGGGGAAAAGCAGGGAGACTACAGCCCCCACAGTGCACCGTGCGGGGGGGGGGAATGCAGGGAGACTACAGCCCCCACAGTGCACCGTGCGGGGGGGGGGGAATGCAGGGAGACTACAGCCCCCACAGTGCACCGTGTGCGGGGGGGGAATGCAGGGAGACTAAAGCCCCCACAGTGCACCGTGCAGGAGGGGGGGGGAATGCAGGGAGACAACAGCCCCCACAGTGCACCGTGCGGGGAGCGGGTAATGCAGGGAGACTACAGCCCCCACAGTGCACCGTGCGGGGGGGGGGAAATACAGGGAGACTACAGCCCCCACAATGCACCGTGCGGGGGGGGGGGAAATGCAGGGAGACTACAGCCCCCACAGTGCACCGTGCCGGGGGGGGGAATGCAGGGAGACTACAGCCCCCACAGTGCACCGTGCGGGGGGGGGGAAATACAGGGAGACTACAGCCCCCACAATGCACCGTGCGGGGGGGGGAATGCAGGGAGACTAAAGCCCCCACAGTGCACCGTGCAGGAGGGGGGGGGAATGCAGGGAGACAACAGCCCCCACAATGCACTGCAAAAGGGGGTGTGCAAGAAGACTACAGCCCCCACAGTGCACCGTGCCGGGGGGGGGGGGGAATGCAGGGAGACTACAGCCCCCACAATGCACCGTGCGGGGGGGGGGAATGCAGGGAGACTACAGCCCCCACAGTGCACCATGCGGGGGGGCGGGGAATGTAGGGAGACTACAGCCCCCACAATGCACCGTGCGGGGGGGGGGAAATGCAGGGAGACTACAGCCCCCACAATGCACCGTGCGGGGGGGGGAATGCAGGGAGACTACAGCCCCCACAATGCACCGTGCGGGGGGGGGGGAATGCAGGGAGACTACAGCCCCCACAATGCACCGTGCGGGGGGGGGAATGCAGGGAGACTACAGCCCCCACAATGCACTGTGCGGGGGTGGGGGGAATGCAGGGAGACTAAAGCCCCCACAGTGCACCGTGCAGGAGGGGGGGGGGAATGCAGGGAGACTAAAGCCCCCACAGTGCACCGTGCGGGGGGGGGAAAAGCAGGGAGACTACAGCCCCCACAGTGCACCGTGCGGGGGGGGGGGAATGCAGGGAGACTACAGCCCCCACAGTGCACCGTGCGGGGGGGAGGGAATGCAGGGAGACTACAGCCCCCACAATGCACCGTGCAGGGGGGGAATGCAGGGAGACTACAGCCCCCACAATGCACTGCAAAAGGGGGTGTGCAAGAAGACTACAGCCCCCACAGTGCACCGTGCGGGGGGGGGAATGCAGGGAGACTACAGCCCCCACAATGCACCGTGCGGGGGGGAGGGAATGCAGGGAGACTACAGCCCCCACAATGCACCGTGCGGGGGGGAGGGAATGCAGGGAGACTACAGCCCCCACAATGCACCGTGCGGGGGGGGGAAATGCAGGGAGACTACAGCCCCCACAATGCACCGTGCGGGGGGGAGGGAATGCAGGGAGACTACAGCCCCCACAATGCACCGTGCGGGGGGGGGGAAATGCAGGGAGACTACAGCCCCCACAGTGCACCGTGCGGGGGGGGGGGGGAATGCAGGGAGACTACAGCCCCCAGAGTGCACCGTGCGGGGGGCGGGTAATGCAGGGAGACTACAGCCCCCACAGTGCACCGTGCGGGGGGGGGGAAATACAGGGAGACTACAGCCCCCACAGTGCACCGTGCGGGGGGGCGGGTAATGCAGGGAGACTACAGCCCCCACAGTGCACCGTGCGGGGGGGGGGAAATACAGGGAGACTACAGCCCCCACAGTGCACCGTGCGGGGGGGGGGGAATGCAGGGAGACTACAGCCCCCACAGTGCACCGTGCGGGGGGGGGGAAATACAGGGAGACTACAGCCCCCACAGTGCACCGTGCGGGGGGGGGGGAATGCAGGGAGACTACAGCCCCCACAGTGCACCGTGCGGGGGGGGGGAAATACAGGGAGACTACAGCCCCCACAGTGCACCGTGCGGGGGGGGGGAAATACAGGGAGACTACAGCCCCCACAATGCACCGTGCGGGGGGGGGAATG
The DNA here is from genome assembly GCF_965152235.1 of Eretmochelys imbricata. NCBI lineage: Eukaryota > Metazoa > Chordata > Testudines > Cheloniidae > Eretmochelys > Eretmochelys imbricata. The sequence goes on along the minus strand of NC_135582.1, from coordinate 80,132,061 downwards.
CAGGGAGACTAAAGCCCCCACAGTGCACCGTGCGGGGGGCGGGTAATGCAGGGAGACTACAGCCCCCACAGTGCACCGTGCGGGGGGGGGGGAAATACAGGGAGACTACAGCCCCCACAATGCACCGTGCGGGGGGGGGAATGCAGGGAGACTAAAGCCCCCACAGTGCACCGTGCAGGAGGGGGGGGGAATGCAGGGAGACTACAGCCCCCACAATGCACTGCAAAAGGGGGTGTGCAAGAAGACTACAGCCCCCACAGTGCACCGTGCGGGGGGGGGGGAATGCAGGGAGACTACAGCCCCCACAATGCACCGTGCCGGGGGGGGGGGAATGCAGGGAGACTACAGCCCCCACAATGCACCGTGCGGGGGGGAGGGAATGCAGGGAGACTACAGCCCCCACAATGCACCGTGCAGGAGGGGGGGGAATGCAGGGAGACTACAGCCCCCACAGTGCACCATGCGGGGGGGCGGGGAATGTAGGGAGACTACAGCCCCCACAATGCACCGTGCGGGGGGGGGAAATGCAGGGAGACTACAGCCCCCACAATGCACCGTGCGGGGGGGGGGAAAAGCAGGGAGACTACAGCCCCCACAGTGCACCGTGCGGGGGGGGGGAATGCAGGGAGACTACAGCCCCCACAGTGCACCGTGCGGGGGGGAGGGAATGCAGGGAGACTACAGCCCCCACAATGCACCGTGCAGGGGGGGAATGCAGGGAGACTACAGCCCCCACAATGCACTGCAAAAGGGGGTGTGCAAGAAGACTACAGCCCCCACAGTGCACCGTGCGGGGGGGGGAATGCAGGGAGACTACAGCCCCCACAATGCACCGTGCGGGGGGGAGGGAATGCAGGGAGACTACAGCCCCCACAATGCACCGTGCGGGGGGGAGGGAATGCAGGGAGACTACAGCCCCCACAATGCACCGTGCGGGGGGGGGAAATGCAGGGAGACTACAGCCCCCACAATGCACCGTGTGGGGGGGAGGGAATGCAGGGAGACTACAGCCCCCACAATGCACCGTGCGGGGGGGGGAAATGCAGGGAGACTACAGCCCCCACAATGCACCGTGTGGGGGGGAGGGAATGCAGGGAGACTACAGCCCCCACAATGCACCGTGCGGGGGGGGGGGAATGCAGGGAGACTACAGCCCCCACAAAGCACCGTGCGGGGGGGGGAAATGCAGGGAGACTACAGCCCCCACAATGCACCGTGCGGGGGGGAGGGAATGCAGGGAGACTACAGCCCCCACAATGCACCGTGCGGGGGGGGGGAAATGCAGGGAGACTACAGCCCCCACAGTGCACCGTGCGGGGGGCGGGTAATGCAGGGAGACTACAGCCCCCACAGTGCACCGTGCGGGGGGGGGGAAATACAGGGAGACTACAGCCCCCACAGTGCACCGTGCGGGGGGCGGGTAATGCAGGGAGACTACAGCCCCCACAGTGCACCGTGCGGGGGGGGGGAAATACAGGGAGACTACAGCCCCCACAATGCACCGTGCGGGGGGGGGAATGCAGGGAGACTAAAGCCCCCACAGTGCACCGTGCAGGGGGGGGGGGAATGCAGGGAGACTACAGCCCCCACAATGCACTGCAAAAGGGGGTGTGCAAGAAGACTACAGCCCCCACAGTGCACCGTGCGGGGGGGGGGGGAATGCAGGGAGACTACAGCCCCCACAATGCACCGTGCCGGGGGGGGGGAATGCAGGGAGACTACAGCCCCCACAATGCACCGTGCGGGGGGGAGGGAATGCAGGGAGACTACAGCCCCCACAGTGCACCGTGCGGGGGGGGGGGAATGCAGGGAGACTACAGCCCCCACAATGCACCGTGCCGGGGGGGGGGAATGCAGGGAGACTACAGCCCCCACAGTGCACCGTGCGGGGGGGGGGGAAATGCAGGGAGACTACAGCCCCCACAGTGCACCGTGCGGGGGGGGGGGGAATGCAGGGAGACTACAGCCCCCACAATGCACCGTGCAGGAGGGGGGGGAATGCAGGGAGACTACAGCCCCCACAGTGCACCATGCGGGGGGGCGGGGAATGTAGGGAGACTACAGCCCCCACAATGCACCGTGCGCGGGGGGGGAAATGCAGGGAGACTACAGCCCCCACAATGCACCGTGCGGGGGGGGGGAAATGCAGGGAGACTACAGCCCCCACAGTGCACCGTGCGGGGGGGGGGGGAATGCAGGGAGACTACAGCCCCCACAGTGCACCGTGCGGGGGGGGGGGAATGCAGGGAGACTACAGCCCCCACAATGCACTGCAAAAGGGGGTGTGCAAGAAGACTACAGCCCCCACAATGCACCGTGCGGGGGGGGCGGAATGCAGGGAGACTATAGCCCCCACAATGCACCACGTGGTGCAACTACAGCCCCCACAATGCACCACGAGGAGTGGGGTCTTGGGGGAGACTACAGCCCGCACAATGCACCGTGGGGGGAAACTGCCCATACCCAGGGCTCAGCGAGCAGGGCGGTATCCTCGATGCCCTGTAGCTGCGCGGGCATACAGCAGCCTGTTTAGTGCCATGCCAAACCGGGGGGAGGTGGGGTATGCAGAAATTGGCCTTGTTTTGGCTTTGTTGGCTGGTGAGTTGCTTGTTGGCTAGTCTTTTGGCTTGTAGCTTGTTGCTTCTTTTTTTTTGATCTGCTCCTGGCAAGCAGGGGCCTGGTAGGGAGAGAGTCTGGGGTGCACAGTGAACCCACCACAGTCCCAGACTGCACGCCGGGGGCATCTAGTCACATAGGGTGTTGGGGTTCTTAGGGATTGGCTTGTTTTGAAATGGGATTAGCTTGAATTCTGGTTTATTGCGAACGTCAGGGTGCTTATTTGCCACGTGAAAGTTGGCAACTGGGCCCGCCCGGCCCCGGGGCACCTCTCCCCACCCCCAGCCCAGGTGCTGCTGCAGGGAGAGAGAGCTGGGGGTACAGGTGCCAACTTTCGTTGGTGCTGATGGGTGCTCACGCCCCTGCCCCCCCCCCCAACTCTGCCCCCTCCCTGCCCCTATTGGACCTCTCCCCAAATCCCCGGCCTCGCCTCTCCCCCGAGTGCGCCACGTTCCTCCTCCTCCCTCCCAGCGCTTGCCACGTGAAACAGCTGCAAGCGCTGGGAGGGAGGGGGAGAAGCAGGACGCGGCAGCGCACTCAGGGGAGGAGGCAGAGGTGAGCTGGGGCGGGGGGGGTGGGTCCTCTCTCCCCACCGTAGCCCCGGAGCACCCTCCTGCACCCCAACCCCCTCATCCCCAGCCCCACCCCAGAGCCTGCACCCCCAGCTTGAGCCCTCACACCCCTGCACCCCAACCCCTCTGCCCTAGCCCTGAGCCCCCTCCCACACTCCAAACCCCTCGGCCCCACCCCCACCACATGAAATTTGTTCTGTGCACCAATATGGAGGTGATGTGTCCGACTCTGTGCCATTATTTACTCTTTTTTAATCAATTGTTTTTCCTTCCGCTAAAAATGTATTTATTTCATTTTAACATATGTGATTTAATTTCTTTTATTAAGAAAGGGAATTTATTTTTCTAATTATTCTGGCGTTTACGTTTACCGATCACCATCGTGCACGTGACTCACTAACCTTTGACCCCATCATTACTATTAGTATCAGACTTGGAACCACGTTTATTTTCATACAAATTTTAAGTGATTTTACAGAGATAATGAAAATTACAAGTTGAAAATAAGCGACCTTCATCTGCCCAGTGTCTAAAGTTCTGCGTTTAGCTATTTTTTCTTAAACTGGCACTGCTAAGGTGAGTACGAGCTAAATTTCCATTCTAGAAGGATACTGTTATTTGATTGTACCACTTTAAATGATGAATGACAAAGCACAATATGGTAATAAAAATATTGTTGATAATTACTCCGGCCAGGACAGGTTAGACATTTTAAAACTCACTAAGCATGAGAGAAATAAAATTATGAAATGCACAGACCAGTCAAAAAACTAAAATAACCGAGCTTTGAAAGAATGAAATTATCAAGAATCTGTGTACGTTTTGATGGGAAGTACCAAGAAGTAACACCACCACCACGTGTGAGCGAGGGCGTGTATGAGAGAGACTCTGTCAGTGTGTGAGTATGAGGGGGAGGTATGCGTGGAAGACTGCGTGTGCCTTTGTGAGTGTGTGAGCGCACTCTCTTCGAGCCAAGCACTCTGGAGCCTGAATGCTTGCTCAGTACAGCAGCAGCCGCAGCTCCCACTCCTGAGCCAGGGGCACCAGCACAGATAGGCTCCCTATCCCCCCACCCCAGCTCAGCAGAGACCAGGTACATGGGCACCCCAACATCAGCCCCTGCCCGGCTTTGTGCAGCAGATCAGGAGGGAGACTTCTGATCCCAAGCAACTTGGCTAGCGGGGACTCCATAGCAGGGCAGCAGGGAGGACCAGCATCTTCCCTCCTGCTGCAAACTTCACCCAAATGTGATATGAAGCGGGGGGGTGCCTGAACCGCCCTCCCTAAATGGCACCCCTGAGTTGTGATTAAGGCATTTGAGTTTGTGGGTCCCAGATTAGATTAAATTGATGTGTACAGATAGAAGAGAGCTTTCCCCTCAGGGAGACACCTGCACTGGATTGTTTCTTTTATTGTTAGGTCCCAGTGTAGAGCGGCATTTTAGCAACCAGCCGGGTGTCCAGGCCACTACCAAGTATTGGGATGGACTATCTATCTATCTATATATATTTGCTTGTTGCATTTAGTCATTTAGTAGCCCTTTGCAGGGCTTAGCATAACTAAGGCAAGTCGGGGGAATAGCGATCACATGAAGTGAGCTTGACTTTACACCTTCTCTGACATGCTGGGGTAAGCGCCTGAAAAAGTACGAGAACAAATCCACACCGACACACCCCTAGAACGCCAACCAGGGGTATTCTATCTGCTACCCAAGATCCATAAACCTGGAAATCCTGGACGCCCCATCATCTCAGGCATTGGCACCCTAACAGCAGGATTGTTTGGCTATGTAGACTCCCTCCTCAGGCCCTATGCTACCAGCACCCCAGTTATCTTAGGGTACGTCTACACTACGGAATTAGGTCGAATTTATAGCAGTCGGTGTTTTGGAAATCGGGTTTATATAGTCGAGTGTGTGCGTCCCCACAGAAAATGCTCTAAGTGCATTATGCATTCACTCGGCGGAGCGCTTCCACAGGGCCGAGGCCAGCGTCGACTTCCGGAGCGTTGCACTGTGGGTCGCTACCCCCCAGTTCCCGCAGCCTCCGCTGCCCACTGGAATTCTGGGTTGAGATCCCAATGCCTGATGGGGCTAAAACATTGTCGCGGGTGGTTCTGGGTACATGTCGTCAGGCCTCCGTTCCCTCCCTCCCTCCCTCCGTGAAAGCAAGGGCAGACAATCGTTTTCCGCCTTTGTTTCCTGAGTTACCTGAGCAGACGCCATACCACGGCAAGCCTGGAGCCGCTCAGCTCACCGTCACCGTATGTCTCCTGGGTGCTGGCAGACGCGGTACAGCTTTGCTACAAAGTAGCAGCAACCCCTTGCCTTGTGGCAGCAGACGGTGCAATAGGACTGGTAGCCATCATCGTCATGTCCGAGGTGCTCCTGGCTGCGTCGGCCAGGAGCACCTGGACAGACATGGGCGCAGGGACTAAATTTGGAGTGACTTGACCAGGTCATTCTCTTTAGTCCTGCAGTCAGTCCTATTGAACCGTCTTATGGTGAGCAGGCAGGCGATACGGATTGCTAGCAGTCGTACTGTACCATCTTCTGCCGGGCAGGCAAGAGATGAGGATTGCTAGCAGTCATACTGTACCATCTTCTGCCGAGCAGCCATGAGATGTGGATGGCATGCAGTCCTTCTGCACCGTCTGCTTCCAGCCAAAGATGTAAAAGATAGATGGAGTGGATCAAAACAAGAAATAGACCAGATTTGTTTTGTACTCATTTGCCTCCTCCCCTGTCTAGGGGACTCATTCCTCTAGGTCACACTGCAGTCACTCACAGAGAAGGTGCAGAGAGGTAAATCTAGCCATGTATCAATCAGAGGCCAGGCTAACCTCCTTGTTCCAATAAGAACGATAACTTAGGTGCACCATTTCTTATTGGAACCCTCCGTGAAGTCCTGCCTGAAATACTCCTTAATGTAAAGACACCCCCTTTGTTGATTTTAGCTCCCTGAAGCCAACCCTGTAAACCGTGTCGTCAGTCGCCCCTCCCTCCGTCAGAGCAATGGCAGACAATCGTTCCGCGCCTTTTTTCTGTGCAGACGCCATACCAAGGCAAGCATGGAGGCCACTCAGCTCACTTGGGTAATTAGGAGCACATTAAACACCACACGCATTATCCAGCAGTATATGCAGCACCGGAACCTGGCAAAGCAATACCGGGCGAGGAGGCGACGTCAGCGCGGTCACGTGAGTGATCAGGACATGGACACAGATTTCTCTGAAAGCATGGGCCCTGCCAATGCATGCATCATGGTGCTAATGGGGCAGGTTCATGCTGTGGAACGCCGATTCTGGGCCTGGGAAACAAGCACAGACTGGTGGGACCGCATAGTGTTGCAGGTCTGGGACGATTCCCAGTGGCTGCGAAACTTTCGCATGCATAAGGGCACTTTCATGGAACTTTGTGACTTGCTTTCCCCTGCCCTGAGGCGCATGAATACTAAGATGAGAGCAGCCCTCACAGTTGAGAAGTGAGTGGTGATAGCCCTGTGGAAGCTTGCAACGCCAGACAGCTACCGGTCAGTTGGGAATCAATTTGGAGTGGGCAAATCTACTGTGGGGGCTGCTGTGATGCAAGTAGCCCACGCAATCAAAGATCTGCTGATATCAAGGGTAGTGACCCTGGGAAATGTGCAGGTCATAGTGGATGGCTTTGCTGCAATGGGATTCCCTAACTGCGGTGGGGCCATAGACGGAACCCATATCCCTATCTTGGCACCGGAGCACCAAGCCGGCGAGTACATAAACCGCAAGGGGTACTTTTCGATAGTGCTGCAAGCTCTGGTGGATCACAAGGGACGTTTCACCAACATCAATGTGGGATGGCCGGGAAAGGTACATGACGCTCGCATCTTCAGGAACTCTGGTCTGTTTCAAAAGCTGCAGGAAGGGACTTTATTCCCAGACCAGAAAATAACTGTTGGGGATGTTGAAATGCCTATATGTATCCTTGGGGACCCAGCCTACCCCTTAATGCCATGGCTCATGAAGCTGTACACAGGCAGCCTGGACAGTAGTCAGGAGCTGTTCAACTACAGGCTGAGCAAGTGCAGAATGGTGGTAGAATGTGCATTTGGACGTATAAAGGCACGCTGGCGCAGTTTACTGACTTGCTTAGACCTCAGCGAAACCAATATTCCCACTGTTATTACTGCTTGCTGTGTGCTCCACAATATCTGTGAGAGTAAGGGGGAGACGTTTATGGCGGGGTGGGAGGTTGAGGCAAATCGCCTGGCTGCTGGTTATGCGCAGCCAGACACCAGGGCGGTTAGAAGAGCACAGGAGGGCGCGGTACGCATCAGAGAAGCTTTGAAAACCAGTTTCATGACTGGCCAGGCTATGGTGTGAAAGTTCTGTTTGTTTCTCCTTGATGAAACCCCCCGCCCCTTGGTTCACTCTACTACCCTGTAAGCTAACCACCCGCCCCTTCTCCCTTCAATCACCGCTTGCAGAGGCAATAAAGTCATTGTTGCTTCACATTCATGCATTCTTTATTCATTCATCACACAAATAGGGGGATGACTACCAAGGTAGCCCAGGAGGGGTGGTGGAGGAGGGAAGGAAAATGCCACACAGCACTTTAAGCACAGCACTTTAAAAATTTACAACTTTAAAATTTATTGAATGACAGCCTTCTTTTTTTTGGGCAATCCTCTGTGGTGGAGTGGCTGGTTGGCCGGAGGCCCCCCCACCGCGTTCTTGGGTGTCTGGGTGTGGAGGCTATGGAACTTGGGGAGGAGGGCAGTTGGTTACAGAGGGGCTGCAGTGGCAGTCTGTGCTCCGGCTGCCTTTGCTGCAGCTCAACCATACACTGGAACATATTGGTTTGGTCCTCCAGCAGCCTCAGCATTGAATCCTGCCTCCTCTCATCACGCTGCCGCCACATTTGAGCTTCAGCTCTGTCTTCAGCCCGCCACCTCTCCTCCTGGTCATTTTGTGCTTTCCTGCACTCTGACATTATTTGCCTCCACACATTCGTCTGTGCTCTGTCAGTGTGGGAGGACAACATGAGCTCGGAGAACATTTCATCGCGAGTGCGTTTTTTTTTCTTTCTAAGCTTCACTAGCCTCTGGGAAGGAGAAGATCCTGTGATCATTGAAACACATGCAGCTGTTGGAGAAAAAAAAAGGGACAGCGGTATTTAAAAAGACACATTTTATAAAACAGTGGCTACACTCTTTCAGGGTAATCCTTGCTGTTAACATTACATACATAGCACATGTGCTTTCGTTACAAGGTCGCATTTTGCCTCCCCCCACCGCGTGGCTACCCCCTCAACCTTCCCCCCTCCCTGTGGCTAACAGCGGGGAACATTTCTGTTTAGCCACAGGCAAACAGCCCAGCAGGAATGGGCTCCTCTGAGTGTCCCCTGAAGAAAAGCACTCTGTTTCAACCAGGTGACCATGAATTATATCTCACTCTCCTGAGGATAACACAGAGAGATAAAGAACAGATGTTGTTTGAACGCCAGCAAACATACACTGCAATGCTTTGTTCTACAGTGATTCCCGAGTACGTGTTACTGGCCTGGAGTGGTAAAGTGTCCTACCATGAAGGACACAATAAGGCTGCCCTCCCCAGAAACCTTTTGCAAAGGCTTTAGGAGTACATCTAGGAGAACCGCGAATGCCAGGGCAAAGTAATCCTTTCACATGCTTGCTTTTAAACCATGTATAGTATTTTAAAAGGTACACTCACCAGAGGTCCCTTCTCCGCCTGCTGGGTCCAGGAGGCAGCCTTGGGTGGGTTCGGGGGGTACTGGCTCCAGGTCTGGGTGAGAAACAGTTCCTGGCTGTCGGGAAAACCGGTTTCTCCACTTGCTCGCTGTGAGCGATCTACAACCTCATCATCATCATCATCTTCTTCGTCCCCAAAACCTGCTTCCGTGTTGCCTCCATCTCCATTGAAGGAGTCGAACAACACGGCTGGGGTAGTGGTGGCTGAACCCCCTAAAATGGCATGCAGCTCATCATAGAAGCGGCATGTTTGGGGCTCTGACCCGGAGCGGCCGTTCGCCTCTCTGGTTTTCTGGTAGGCTTGCCTCAGCTCCTTCAGTTTCACGCGGCACTGCTTCGGGTCCCTGTTATGGCCTCTGTCCTTCATGCCCTGGGAGATTTTGACAAAGGTTTTGGCATTTTGAAAACTGGAACGGAGTTCTGATAGCACGGATTCCTCTCCCCAAACAGCGATCAGATCCTGTACCTCCCGTTCGGTCCATGCTGGAGCTCTTTTGCGATTCTGGGACTCCATCATGGTCACCTGTGCTGATGAGCTCTGCATGGTCACCTGCAGCTTGCCACACTGGCCAAACAGGAAATGAGATTCAAAAGTTCGCGGTTCTTTTCCTGTCTACCTGGCCAGTGCATCTGAGTTGAGAGTGCTGTCCAGAGCGGTCACAATGGAGCACTCTGGGATAGCTCCCGGAGGCCAATACCATCGAATTGTGTCCACAGTACCCCAAATTCGAGCCGGGAAGGTCGATTTAAGCGCTAATCCACTTGTCAGGGGTGGAGTAAGGAAATCGATTTTAAGAGCCCTTTAAGTCGAAATAAAGGGCTTCATTGTGTGGACGGGTGCAGGTTTACATCGATTTAACGCTGCTAAATTCGACCTAAAGTCCTAGTGTAGACCAGGGCTTAGAGACAGCACTGACTTCCTGAGGAAACTACAATCCATCGGTGATCTTCCTGAAAACACCATCCTGGCCACTATGGATGTAGAAGCCCTCTGCACCAACATTCCACACAAAGATGGACTACAAGTCGTCAGGAACACTATCCCTGATAATGTCATGGCAAACCTGGTGGCTGAACTTTGTGACTTTGTCCTCACCGATAACTATTTCATTGGGGACAATGTATACCTTCAAATCAGCGGCACTGCTATGGGTACCCGCATGGCCCCACAGTATGCCAACATTTTTATGGCTGACTTAGAACAACATGTCCTCAGCTCTCGTCCCCTAATGCCCCTACTCTGCTTGCGCTACATTGATGACATCTTCATCATCTGGACCCATGGAAAAGAAGCCCTTGAGGAATTCCACCATGATTTCAACAATTTCCATCCCACCATCAATCTCAGTCCACGCAAGAGATCCACTTCCTGGACACTACAGTGCTAATAAGCGATGGTCACATAAACACCACCCTATACCGGAAACCTACTGACCGCTATTCCTACCTGCATGCCTCCAGCTTTCATCCAGACCACACCACACGATCCATTGTCTACAGCCAAGCTCTACGATACAACCACATTTCCTCCAACCCCTCAGACAGAGACAAACACCTACAAGATCTCTATCAAGCAGTCTTACAACTACAATACCCACCTGCGGAAGTGAAGAAACAGATTGACAGAGCCAGAAGAGTTCCCAGAAGTTACCTACTACAGGACAGGCCTAACAAAGAAAATAACAGAACGCCACTAGCCATCCCCTTCAGCCCCCAACTAAAACCTCTCCAGTGCATCATCAAGGATCTACAACCTATCCTGAAGGACGACCCATCGCTCTCACAGATCTTGAGAGACAGGCCAGTCCTTGCTTACAGACAGCCCCCCAACCTGAAGCAAATACTCATCAGCAACCACACAACAAAAACAAAAAGAAAAGGAGTACTTGTGGCACCTTAGAGATTAACCAATTTATTTGAGCATCTAGTCTCTAAGATGCCACAAGTACTCCTTTTCTTTTTGCAAATACAGACTAACACGGCTGTTACTCTGAAACAACAAAAACACTAACCCAGGAACCTATCCTTGCAACAAAGCCCATTGCCAACTGTGTCCACATATCTATTCAGGGGACACCATCATAGGGCCTAATCACATCAGCCACACTATCAGAGGCTCATTCACCTGCACATCTACCAATGTGATATATGCCATCATGTGCCAGCAATGCCCCTCTGCCATGTACATTGGCCAAACCGGACAGTCTCTACGTAAAAGAATAAATGGACACAAATCAGACGTCAAGAATTATAACATTCAAAAACCAGTCGGAGAACACTTCAGTTTCTCTGGTCACTCGATTACAGACCTCAAAGTGGCAATTCTTCAACAAAAAAACTTCAGAAACAGACTCCAACGAGAGACTGCTGAATTGGAATTAATTTGCAAACTGGATACAATTAACTTAGGCTTGAATAGAGACTGGGAGTGGATGGGTCATTACACAAAGTAAAACTATTTCCCCATGTTTATTCCCACCCCCCACTGTTCCGGAGGATGGACGAGAAGACCACTTGCGCCTCAAACTCCTTTATCCTCCTTCCCAGAGCCACGTAGTCTGCAGTGATCCGCTCAAGGTCATTCTTGGCAGTATCATTGGTGCCCACACGGAGAAGCAGGAAGGGGCAGCAATCTGAGGGCTTGATGAGCCTCGGCAGTCTCTCCGTTACATCGCGAATCCTAGCTCCTGGCAAGCAGCAGACTTCTCGGTTTTCCCAGTCAGGGCTGCAGATAGATGACTTAGTTCCCCTGAGGAGAGAGTCCCCGACCACCACCACCCGCCTCCTTCTCTTGGGAGCGGTGGTCGTGGAACCCCCATCCCTAGGACAGTGCATCTCATGCCTTCCAATCACCGGAGTCTCCTTCTGTTCCCTTCCCTCAGATGTATCATCTGGTCCACTTTCCGCATTAGTACCTCTGGAGAGAACATGAAAACGGTAACTTACTTGTATCTGTGTTGCTGGTACATGGACGCTCCCCTTTCTTCTTCTGCAGGTAACGTGCTGCCAAACTTCTTCACCGTCCTCCTGTTCCGCAGTGCAGCCTGCTCTGAATCTTCAGAACGTTGTGTCCGTAGAAGCCTATCCTGACGTCTGTCCAGGAAATCTTCCGTTTCTCTTATGCAACGTGGGGTCGATACTTGTTGCTCCAGACCTTGAACTTTCTCTTCCAATATGGAGACCAGCTTGCACTTTGTACAGACAAAGTCGCTTCTGTCCTGTGGAAGAAAGACAAACATGGCACAAACTGTGCAGGTCACAACAGCAGAACGGTGTTTTCTGCTCCCACGGGCGTGGCTGGGAAGGGCCACAGGGCTCAGCAGGCTCAGGGAGAAACCTCAGCCCCACTGGAGACAGGAGGGGAGCAAACCACACACTCTGCATGGTCACTGCAGGTCTGTGCAACTGCCCCCTCCTCACTCAGTGGCAGTCTGTGGGGGAGGTCTAGGGTGGCCAGGTGTCCCGATTTTAGAGAGACAGTCCCAATTTTTGGGTCTTTTTCTTATATAGGCTCCGATTACCTCCCACCCCGGTCCCAATATTTCACACTTGCTGTCTGGTCACCCGAGGGAGGTCTGGCAGCCCCCTCCCCAGCCACAGTCCGTGCGTGCCCAGCAGTCTGTGTGTGTCTCAGCAGCCCCCTGCTCACTCCCACGTGGAGCCCAGATCGGGGTGGGCTGGGCCTTGGTTTGTTTGATCCCTGAAGGGTTTTCTGGGCACTAACTGGGACCCCAAGTTTCTCCTACTTTGAGGAAATCCCTGTGAAAACTCACCTTTTCCGGGTGTCTGTTTCACACCCTCTGCCAGAGACGTTCCCCATTCTTTCTCCAGTTCAGCTGGCAGCAGGTCTCGTGCGAGGGGCGGGGGAGAGCTGAGATTTCAGGCTGCCGTCTTATGGCGGGATTGCTGCGATTAACTGGCTGAACGTGCTAATTCTGAGGACGAAACGGGGAAAGGGGCAGAGATCGAGAGTCAGGGAGTGAAATGGAGAAAATACAGGAAGCATTTCGAGCAAGGGCGAAGTGCAATGACCAGAATCCAGAATATTCTCTGCACCCCTTGTCTAACTCTGGGCCTGATTCTCTTCCGCATTGACGGCCCTTTCCCTGTCTCCGGCCGTGTCTGGAGGGCTTTATGCCCCTGTCCAGCCCCTTCACACTGCCAGGAAGGGAGAGCTGTTATGGAATCTTAGCCCAAAGAGGAACCAGGCCCTGTGTCACCTTCATCCTGGGTTTCAGATGACCCCGAGAAGTTGGGGGGCCACTGGCGCCTAGAGCATGGCCCTGCCACAGAGGCCCCGCCCCTGGTCATCCTCTTCCCCCGAGGCCCCGCCCACCCACTGTTCACTCCTCTGGCCCCCGAGGTCCCCCTACCTGCCCCTCGCTCCTCTCTGCCTCTTCCCCCAGGACTCCACTCACCCCCTGCTTGCTCCTCTCTGCCCCTTTCCCCGAAGGGGGGCTACCGGGGGGCCATGGGGCCAGGCACCCGTCCCTTTTCTCTGTCTTCGGTGAGCGGGGGGCAGGGGGGTCCTTGGGGAAGGAGGTGGAGCAGGACAGGAAGAGGCACGGGAAGATGGGGCCGCAGGGGAAAAGGCCGAGGGGGGGTGGGGCGCAGGTTTTGGGGTAAGAGGCGGAGGGGGGATGGGAAGAGGCAGAGCAAGAGCAGGGCATCGGGCTAAGAGGCAGAGGGGAGCGGGGTGCAGGTGGGGCCCCCACTTCTCTGGAGCTTCGCTTCCAGCGCTCGAAAGATGACCACGGGCCCATGGGCCTCCGGAGGGGAGACCCGCCCCACATCCCCAGCGTTTCCCCCCCGCATGGATGGCCTTTTGGGGGAGGCTCAGTCTCCTGTGGCCTCTTGTACGGGCTGCTCGTGCTCAGCTCCTTCCACGCTCTGGAGAGGAGCAGCACCCAGGGGTGGGGCTGAGCCGGGGGGCGCTGGGTGAGGGGCAGAGGCCTCGGGAGCTGAGACCGCAGGGACACAGCGTGAGGCACCATCCCAGGCATCCCCATGAAAGGAGCAGAACAGGGTTTACCTGGGGTGGGGAGTGTATGGAGAGCGTCCCAGGGTCGGTGGAGATGTATTGCCCTGGTGAGCAAGTGTGGCTAAAACACAGGCCTCGCTGTGAGCAGGATTTGAACCTGCGCAGGTTTGGATTTCGAGTCCAACGCCTTAACCGCTCGGCCCTCACAGCTGTGAGTGACGTGACCCCCTAAGGCCCGAGAAACTGGTAAATAATCACAGTGCCCAGGCCTGAAGTAATCAGAAACACAGAATTCAAACAGAAAACCTGGCTCCCAAAGTACAGGGGGATTTGGGGTTCTCGTTGCTTAGCCATGTGATTAAACATCAAACCAACTCCCTCCTGTGGGGCCTGTAATTGTTGCTATCCCCACTGTAGGGAGACAGGGAGAGGTTCACTGACCTGACCAAGGCCACGCAGGGAGTTAGATCCCAGCTCTGCCCCTCCCTGCTTTATCCTCCCCTGTCCTGACTGTCTCGCTGGATTCCCCTGTTTTTATTGTCTCTTGTCTCTCTTTATAAACAGGACTAAGCCATGACTGGACTGTCAGACGGGAGAATGGGACACGGCTCCCTTCACCTGGACCCTGGATTTCTCATTACTTCAGAGAAACTTCTCAGTGGAAAAATGAATCACATTCAAATGACTACAGATTATGAACCGTTTGCTATTTTTGTTGCCTTGGAAAACTGCTCTCCCCCCCACCAACCCCCCCACCCCAGCCTCTTCCCCTGAGTCAGAAATTATGGTTTATTGGTTCACTCTGATTTGTTTCAGTTTTATGTTCGCGTCTCTTGCAACTAATTGGTCAGAACCTGTCACTTCCGAAAGTCCCAGACGCGTGCCTCAGTTTCCCCACCTAGCTCCCTTCTCGGTACCTTTGATTTTCCTCAGAGTCTCCTTTAGATCACTGGTTTGTTGGCACCAATAACCAGGTCTGATTTCCAGGTCAGGAGACGTGTCCTCCAGCTGCTGGAACTTTCCTTTTTCACATCAAGAAAGAAACAGGTTTTTTCCCCAAATAATTATGATTTATTTTATTTTTGTATTTTACTATGAATTTCTTGCCACTGCAAAATGCTGAATTGAGGGGCCTGGAGAATGACTCTCTTTGTAGCCAGCCACAGAATACCTACAGCCCCAGCAATGGCTGGGCAAGCTTCCCCGAGGTGTCCCGTCAATGTGCTTCAGCCCTGATTGACTGAGACCAGCTCTGGGCACAGGACGGGAGATCAGTCCCTGTGGGCAATTTACTCCTCAGCCTCCATCCTTCAGTGACCAATAGATTCCAATGTTCCTGCTGGTCTTTGTTCTGTGGACATCTGACCACCTGCATCTGGACCGAGATGAACTCCCCTCAAACCAGCTCATTCCTCACCGGTTTCTGAATGGTCATCACGTCCTACAGACGTTTGCTCACTCCTGCCCTGGGCAGAAGAGAACCCCAGTGCCCTGGAGGTGACAGGCCCGGACTGTGTCCCCGGAGTCCCGGGGCATCGTCCCTGCCCTACGGCTGTGGCTGCACTGGGGAGTTTACAGTGGCCGTCTCGAGCCGCTGGAAGCCGACGGGAGGGAGCTCTCCACCCTCAACAAGCAGCCGTAACCATGTTGGCAGGAGAAGCTCTCCCAGCACCATAGCACTGTCCACACCGGCGCTGAGGTCCATGCAACTTGTGTCACTCGGGGGGTGGCTTATTCACACCCCTGAGCCACATACGTTCTACCGACACAAGGGGGAGTATAGACGCAGCCTTAGCAGAGACGCGATTAAGAAAACCACTTTAGTTTTGTAGGAAATGCAGGAACCCCAGGTTTGTAATAAACCAAAGGAGATTCCGACCAAACGAGTCACCTTCCCCACTTTGCTGTTGTGCCCTGGGATAGCTGTTTTGTCTCAGCCTGTGGCCAGAATAATGAGGTGTGAAGGGGAAGGAGCCAGGCACCTGTCTATGGTGCTTCTGACATCCTAGAGGGGAGAAAGGAGAAAAGACGCTCAGTCCCCCATGCCACTCACACAGGGGGTGGGAACTTTGGTGGTAATTTAAAGAGAATCAAGGGGCTCAAAGAGAGACAAAGGTGTTAACGTGACCCTGTCACTGTCCAACGTTAAACAGGTGAAACAAGGCTTGCAGTTTGGTATTTAGAAACTTCAGCCTGCTTAGTCCCAAGGCAAACACCCCTCTAAAATCCTTGTTAGTGTTTTCTTAAAATACAGAGAAAAAAAGAGAAAGAGCTAAAGCAATAGAAATGTAAAATATTCAATAAGACTTTTCTTTTTACAGCGTCCCTTGTGCCCTTTCTCTTTAGCTGGGAGAGTTTTTAGACGGAAAGTTCCTGATGTGACAGTCTCTTAGATGGTATTTAAGATGGTAAGAGCTGTCCTTCTGGGGAAATAGAAGAGGTTAGCTGAGATGGGCTGGAGCTGTCATTGTTGTGGTGTTTCTTGTAAAAGTCCAATCCCATTTCCTAGGTGGCAAGATAAGGCAAACACATACCCAAATGGGGAAAGAAAGGAACAGCAAAGATAGAAGATGCAGCTTCTGGCTCTGGTGTTGACCTTCTCTTGCAGCTTCACTGCCAGAGAAACACAAGCCTTGCACAAGGCCTTCCAGCCACTCCGAGACCGAGCCAACTTGTTTCAGCTCAGGCTGCTTGGGGCATGGCATTTAGCTGTCGTTCTGCTCACAGGCTTACAGCAGTGTTGCAAAACATGCAGTCTTGGCCGGCTAAGTCAAATGTTGATTGAACAGAAGCAGAAGGAGAGGGATAGGAGAAAGAAAAAGCGATACGGAAGGGAAAAGAGAGGCTGGAAGAGGAGGTGTCTTACTTAGGCCTGGCTGCACTAGAAAAGGAGGTCAACAGAATGACATCATTGAAGGGTGAAATCCAGACCCCTGCGCAGCCTAGCGGAGCCAACAGACGTCCCTCCTCCCCCCGCGCCCCGACCCGGAGACAGTGCTAGGTCCAGGAGAGAATTCGTCCGTCCCCCATCTCTCTGCAGCCGGCGATGGCGTTCCGTTGGCACGGGGGGGTCTCCATGGAGGCACACAGCTGTACTACAGTGGTGTTTGAAGTGGAGACAAGCCCTTAGCCCTGGTCTACACTACGAGCTGAGGTCAAATTTAGCAGCATTAGATCGACTTAACCCTGCACTCGTCCACACAAAGAAGCCATTTTTGTCGACTTAATGGGCTCTGAAAATCAATTTCTGTACTCCTCCCCGACGAGGGGATTAGCACTGAAATCGACATCACCGGGTCGAATTTGGGTTAGTGTGGAGGCAATTCGACCGTACTGGCCTCCGGGAGCTATCCCACAGTGCTCCATTGTGACCGCTCTGGACAGCACTCTCAGCTCGGATGCACTGGCCAGGTAGACAGCAAAAGCCCCGCGAACTTTTGAATTTCATTTGCTGTTTGGCCAGCGGGGCAGGCTGATCAGCACAGGTGACCGTGCAGATCCCATCAGCAGAGGTGACCATGGAGTCCCACAATCGCAAAAGAGCTCCAGCATGGCCCGAACGGGAGGCGCTGGATCTGATTGCTGTGGGGAGACGAATCCGTGCTATCAGAACTTCGTTCCAAAAGACAGAATGCCAAAATATTTGAAAAAATCTCCAAGGACAGAGGCTATCACAGGGACCCGCAGCAGTGCCGTGTGAAACTGAAGGAGCTCAGGCAAGCCTACCAAAAAACCCAAGAGGCAAACGCCCGCTCGGGGTCAGAGCCCCAGACATGCCGCTTCTATGTTGAGCTGCATGCAGTTCTAGGGGTGCCCCTGTAACTACCCACCCCTGTACCTGGACTCCTGCAAGGGCATCTCACGACACAGGGATGAGGATTTGGGGGACGAGGAAGATGATGAGGAGGGGGAGGTTGAAGATAGCACACACCAGGCAAGTGGAGAAACCGTTCTCCCTGACAGCCAGGAACTGTTGATCACCCTGGAGACAGTACCCTCCCAACCCGGGCTCCAGGACCTTGAAGGCGGAGAAGGCAGCTCTGGTGAGTGTACCTTTGTAAATATAATACACAGTTTAAAAGCAAGCGTGTTTAATGATTAATTTGCCCTGAAGACTTGGGATGCATTTGCGGCCAGTACAGCTATAGGAAAAGTCTGTTCACGTGTCCGGGGATGGAGGGGAAATCCTCCAGGGACATTTCAATGAAGCTGTCCTGGAGGTACTCCCAAAGCCTTTGCAAAAGGTTTCTGGGGAGGGCAGCCTTATCGCGTCCTCCATGGTAGGACACTTTCCCACGGCAGGCTGGTAGCACGTAATCTGGAATCATTGCATAAGAAAGCATGGCAGCGTGTGGTCCCGGTGTTTGCTGGCATTCAAGCAACATCCGTTCTTTATCTCTCTGTGTTATCCTCAGGAGAGTGACATCATTCACGGTCACCTGGTTGAAATCGGGGAATTTTATTAAGGGGACATTCAGAGGTGGCTGTTCCTTCTGGGCTGTTTGCCTGTGGCTGAAAAGAAATCATCCTGCCTGTTAGCCACGCGGTGGTGGGAGGGGAGAAGCGATCATCCCAGAGAATTGGAGGGGGGGCGTGTGTTGGGGGGGGGCAGTTAGTTGGGTTTGTGCTGCGCATTAACCCGAAAACATCAGCCCCTCCTTTGAAATGGCCAGTGTGTCTCTTTCAGTTTTACTCTCCCTTTTTTCCCTCCGACAGCTGCAAATGTTTCAATGCTGCCACTCGCATCTCCGTCCCAGGGGCTGGCACAGATAAGAAGGGGAAAAAACCACACTCGCGATGAACCGTTCTCTGAGCTCGTGCCATACACCCAGCCTGAAAGAGCCCAGCCCAATGCGTGGAGGCAGACAATGGCAGAGCCCAGGAAAGCACAAAATGAACGCGAGGACAGGTGCCGGGAGCAACAGGAGAGCTGGCGGGCTCAAGAGGAAAGGTGGCAGCAGCATGATGGGAGGAGGCAGGATGCAATGCTGAGGCGACTGGCGGATCAAACTGAGATGCTCCGGCGTATGGTTGAGGCGCAGGAAAGGCACAGACCGCCACTGCAGCCCCCGTGTAACCAACCGCCCTCCTCCCCAAGCCCCATAGCCTCCTCACCCAGACGCCCAAGAGCGAGGGGGGCAGGGCTCCGGGCACCCAGCCACTCCACCCCAGAGGACTGCTCAAGCAACAGACGGCTGGCATTCAAGAAGTTTGAAGTGCAGTGTGGCCTTGTCCTTCCCTCCTCCTGCACCCCACCCGGGCTACCTTGGCAGTTCTCCCTCTATTTGTGTGACGAATTAATAAAGAATGCATGAATTTGAAACAATGACTTTCTTGCCTCTGCAAGCGGTGATCGAAGTGGGGAGGGGAGGGCGGTTGGCTTACAGGGACGTAGAGAGAACCAAGGGGGCAGGTTTTCATCAAGGAGAAACAAACAGAACTGTCACCCCGTAGCCTGGCCAGCCATGAAACTGGATTTCAAAGCTAGTCTGATGCGCAGCGCGCCCCGCTGTGCTCTTCTAACCGCCCTGGTGCCTGGCTGTGCGTAACCAGCGGCCAGGCGATTTGCCTCAACTTCCCAGCCCGCCATAAACGTCTCCCCCTTACTCTCACAGAGATCGTGGCGCACACAGCAAGCAGTCATAGCAATGGGAATATTGGGCCCTGGGAGGGTGGGGGAGGAGTTGGTCAGTGAGAGATGCTCTGTGGGAGGGCAGAGCTTGGCTGCCGGTGGGTAATAAGCACCCACTAATTTTTCCCCATGGCTGCTCCAGCCCCGGGGCACCCATGCAGTCAGCGCCGATGATGCCCTCCCCCAAATCAAAAGTCCTCGAGATTTTGGGTGCATCTCTACATGTTGTAAATGTTACCAGCTTCTGTGTGTGCGTGTCTCTCTGGGTGGGGGGGTCTGTGTGTGTTGATGCTTAAGTTGATTGTGAGGTCACGGATGCCAACAGCAAAGACTGTTCGGCCTCAGCATTCTTGCCCTGCCTTCAGTCTGCCAACTGCCTTGGTTGACAACGGCTGGTGACCCAAGGAGCTGCTGAGAGACGCGGACTATCCCTCTGTCAACAACTTCTTGCATCAGCTTTTTCCACAGGTTTTCGACAAAAGATGAGTTTTTACAGAAGGTAATTCCCAGATTCTTTTCCTGCTCCTTCGATCGCACATGACAGGTTGGTGCCTCCTTCCCCTCGGGCAGGGGTGGCCGACCTGGGGCTCCGGGGCCGCATGCGGCTCGTCAGAGGTTAATACGCGGCTCCTTGCACGGGCCCGGACTCCGAGGCTGGAGCTACAGATGCCAACTTTCCAATTTGCTGTGGGGTGCTCACTGCTCAACCCCCTGCTCTGCCCCAGGTCCTGCCACCTCTCCACCCCTTCCCCCAAGGCCCCTGCCCCTTCCCCCAAGCCTGCCATGACCTCGCTCCTGCCCCTTCCCCACCAGAGCCTCCTGCGCACTGCAGAACAGCCGATTGCGGCGGGCGGGAGGAGTGGGGAGGGAGGGAGAGGCGCTGACGGGGGGGGGCTGCCGCTGGGCGGGAGGTGCTGGGGGCTGGAGGGGGTGGTGGATGGGGGGCTGCTGGCGTGTTACTGGGGCTCTTTGGCGATGTTCATTAGTCAATCCTGGCTCTTCTCAGGTTCAGCTTGCCCCCCCCCCCCGTTGCAGGGACGGGTGGGGGCCAGCGTTGCAACAGTCAGGTCTCAGCATTCCGTTTTGATTTGAATGTGGGCATCTCTCCCTTCTCCGTCTGCTTCAGCCTTTCCCGGTCTTTGGAGGCAGTTTTCGAAGCTTTTATCTTTCAGCAGACTAGTATGGGTGAATTTCCATGGCTATAACCTAAAGGGAAGATAAAAAACTGGTGTAGAATTTAGACTGATAGCTCCATCAATAGTATTTCCCTCGGAGTTGCCCCTAATGCACTCCTTGCCTTCAAGTAGTGAATAGAAACCGTCTGCCTCATGTCATGATTGTCTAATGTATGTGTATTGAGACAAGATCGGTCTCAGAATTTACATGATTGAAAGACACAGAAATGAGCTCAGATATGCAGAAGAAAGAAATCTGAAGCTATTGAAAGTGACCCAGCTCCACTCCCATCCCCTGGCTGCCATCTTGGTAGTTCTCTCAGAAATAATCTCATGGAGAGAGACTTCAAAACTCTCTACAAATTCTACTATTCCCCCATTGGGCTACATAAAATAGACGTGTTAAATCCACCCTGCAATTCCTTTCCAGAAAAGGGGTTTAAATAAACTGCAGCCTAAATTTGTCATGGGTCTCGCTGTGATTTCTTTGTCATTGTTTGGGTGGCCTATTGTTCTGATTGGACGTTATAAATAGTATGGTAAATTCTTCAGTTAAAGTTTACTGGTTATTTTCCCCCTGCTAATACAGTCCAGATTTTGGAATAGTTGAGAGTAAGTCAACATATTTGCAGCTCCTAATCCATCCTTCCAGACCCTCAAGCCTTCTAGATGAGAATCTTTGTTTCTTTTCCTGGCTTCTCTGGGAACAGAGGTGTCTTGGTTTTCAGCTTGGCCCTGTCTGTTCCCAGAGGCCCAACATTCTGTGCGCAAAGGAGTGGGGTTAATAATGAAGCATTTTTGCAACTAGGCCCAGGCAATGAGCAAAGAAAACAGAAATTGACCTTGGCTGTTTCCATGTCTGTCCATTGGCAGAGAAGGCGTGAGCTCCATGGGGTGAGAGTCAGGCTAGCAACTGGAGCCAGTGACTGTGCTAGGACGGGATTACAGATCTGGTGCGTGGAGGTTTCTTGTTATAGAGCAAAAGGGGAGAAGCTATGATGTGCTGTGTCCAAGAAAGGCTGTGACAAAGGTGGAACGGGGATCCTGGTGCCTCTCCCCAAGGAAACCTCAGCGCATCTCCTCTTGGAGAGGAGCGGCAACTTTCATATTAGCCGTTAAAGGCAACTTGAGGTTCATAAATTCACAGTTTCAAAGGCTCTAAGGCCAGCCCTGATCATCTAGTCTGACCTCCTGCATAACACGGGCCCTGGAACTTTCCCAGAAGAATTCCTCTTTCACCATGGTCCCAAGTGTCTTCACCTGGGGCTGGGTCTAGTCATGGGGGTAGAGCTCAGTGATAGAGTGTTTGACTGCACATTAAGTGGTCCTTGGTTCAAATCGAAGTGCCCCCATTGAAGCCTTTGTTAATAAGCAGCAAATTTCAAAGAAACAAAGGATTCAAAAATGAACTAGATAAATTCATGAAGGATAGGTCCATTAATCACTGTTAGCCAAGATGGGAAGGGATGGTGTCCCTAGCCTCTGTTTGCCAGAAGTCAGGAGTGAGCAACAGGAATGGATCACTTGATGATTCTCTGTTCATTCCCTCTGGGGCACCTGGCACTGGCCACTGTCGGAAGACAGGATACAGGGCTAGATGAACCTTTCGTTTGACCCAGTGTGGCCAGTCTTTTGTTGTTTATATTCTTTTGTTGTATGAACCAGTCCTGACTATTAGAGGAGCAGATGGCTTCAAAAGACCACTCTCTTGGATCTGGGAATCCTGGGCAGACTAATTCCCTTCCTTTAGAGTAGGACAGAAAAACCCATTTCCTCCGTCTTTCTATTCCAGGCTTCGTTCCTTTTTCCAAAGACTCACCTCTCGGGAGCACATAGAGAGCCATGTGCACACGGTGGTCGTCCAACCGGCAGCCATGGAGGCATGCTCTGCCATCAGCCAGCAAGAACAGGCCTTGCCAGAGAAGCCCACGAGAAGCAAATGCTCGTGGAAGATCCTATCAGGCATGAAAAGACTCTGTGTCTGTAGCCAGTCTGACAACTCGATGGCAGATAGCAATGAGGAGAGAACAGTTTCCTCTCCAAGAAGGTGGACGTGCTTTTCCCTGAAGAAGGAGAAGAAGAAGAAGAAGAAGAAAGCAGCCAAGAACCAGGTGGCGTCAGAGGAGGAGAAGCTGCAGGAGAAGCAAGACCAAGTTGAACTGGATCTTACAGGTGAGGATACAAACCACATGGTTAGCAAGGAGCATGTGAGGAATCCTCACACCAGTCACTCTACAAGCCTTATGGAAGCGGGGGAACGGTCCCGCTATTGTGGGGAACTTTCCTGGCTTCTGCACTACTCCGGTGAAATGGGCTAGAGGAAGGATCTGAGTCCTCGCTCCCACTTCCTTTCCCCAGAGGCCTCCCTGCCCTGGAGGACTCCCCTTCCACTCTCCTGTCTGGCAGAGTCCTCGTAACCCCAACAAGGCTGGGCCCAGGATTCCTGGGGGGGCTCGACCCCCAACCTTGCTGTGGCCACCTAGGACAGGGGCTAGGGTGTCCCCACTCCGGGGTGCTCTCTCTGCACTGAGCGCTTCCCAGACCCACTGATCATTACATACGATTTAAAGCAAATACAGTTCATTTAATCAGCAATTAATGTAAAAAAGAATAAGGAAAAATGGGAAAGATGAAAGGAAAACACATCACCCCGCTCTGTGGCAGGGAACGTCACAAACCATGTCTCTGGAACGTCAGGGCCGTTCACAGTTGGTTCCTTGTAGGTCCCAGGCCCCTTCTCCGGCCCTGGCTGTGCCGCAGGGATGCAGCGGGTCGGACACTTGCTCTGGTGGTGACCACACCCCTCCGGGCTTTGGGGAGTGGGACCCTCCTTCCCGCCGGGTTCAGATCCCCCTCCCAGACTGGCCTGCAAGGACCCTCGGCTGGGGGTGTCTCTCTGCGCTGGGCCCTTTGCCAGGGTCCCCCCTTGGCTGGCCCCAGTTACTCTCCGCACCCAGCTCCAGACTGCTCCAGCCCCAGCCCCAGCCCCACTGTTCGAGCTCCGGCTCCACCCTGCCTCAGCACGGATGCTGCTGCTCTGCCTCCAGCCCCCGGGGCTGCTTCTCCGGCCCCGCTGGCTCTGTGGCTGCAGCCCTGCTCCCAGCCCAGGGTCTGCTCTCCCTGGGCTGTCTCTCTGCCCCGCTGGCTGGCCCGCCTCTGCTCCCCAGCTCAGCTCGGGCCCCTGCTCTCTCCTTAGCTCGGCCCCACGCTGCCTGAGCCAGGCAATTCCAGCTCACGTGGAGACAGGGACCTTTCTGACCCCGACTCCGTCATTAGCCTGCCCGCCCTGTCAATCAGGCTGACCTGGAGCACTGGCCTCTCCCCATGGCCCCTGAGGACTGTCAGTATCAGAGTCCTGGTTTCCCATCCACCCTTCCCCTTCCTTTTGGGACTGGGACCTAGCCAACCAAAAACCCCACTGAGTTTGAGTAAGGGGCCAACAGTCCCCTTACACTTCCACATCAGGGCCGTCTCATGGGACAGTGATGGGTACCTCAGACTCTGGAATCCATTTAGTGCCGGATCCTCTTGGAGAAGGTGGCAGAGGTCCATCGCTGAGGTGGGGAGAGCTGATAATGTCAGGTCACCCCCTCTTGGGTTCTGGCCCTGTGCGGTGGGGAGTACTAACATTACTCCAGGCTGTAAGGGGAACAGAGAGGCTGGACGCTATAGGAAATCATTTCTTTTCTCCTGGATCGGGTCCCTTTCATCAGGAAAATGCTCCCGAGGTCTCAGCAGGTCACACCTGGGAACCGTACCAGAGCTGAGTCATTGCTTCTTGGGGGGTTAAATACAAAATGAGGCCTGTTGCCCGTCACTGACGGGAAAGGTGGGCAAGGGGAGGGGAAGAGTAGAATAGAAAAGAAGCTGGCCCCTAGGTAAGAGGAAGCCTTGTTTGGTAAAAGCCCCCAGCTAAGAGTCAGGAGATTGGAGTTCTCTGCTCAGCTCTGCCAACAACCTTCAGTCTGAGCCGGGGCAATTCGCTTCAGGGCTCTGTGCCCAGCTTCCACCCTCTGGAAACCAGGGAGAAGACATGGAAAAGCAAAATGTTAAGGATGTTTCTTTCTGCTGCAGGGATGAAGAAGGAGCCGTCGGAGACGAAGGAGAAGTGGGAAAAAGGGAGCCCAGAAGAGCAGGAAGAAGAGCGCGCTCCCGTCTCCTCATTAACGAGCATCTCCCCTAGGACGATGGTAATGACGCTGTGTGGCTGTTCTCATGGAAAGCACCCCTTGCTGTGTGTGTTCATATCTCCCGGAGCTGGGATCTCTGACAGGAGAACGACCTGCCCCTTGCTCAGGGGGCTGAAAAGGAAGACTCTTGAAGTGTGATCAACTCCAGCCAGTCTTTACGAGTTTCTCTGGGTGGTCGAAGGAGGCCCAGTTTGACAAGGGGGTTTAGGCACCTCAAGAAGCCCAGGGGTGCTTCGTGGGATTGGCAGACGTGCCTGGCTCAGGTGCCTGATTCTGAGGCACTTCCCATGGCCCACAGGCACGGCTGAAAGTCAGACCAGGCCCATCCCTGCCCTTGTTGGGGTGACCCGCATATCTCCTGGCTGTGGGGTTCTGGCCCATCTCGTGGCACCAGGACCACTTCGAGACCGAACCGATGAGTCTGCTCTCCAGCCTGAGCTAACAGCCGCATGGGTTTTAGCTCCTGTGGCAGGGGCTCCTGCATTGAGATCCCAGGTTCGATCCCGCCTGCCAACATCTGGGCTCCGTCCGAGTCACAAAGGCACCTCGACGCCCTTGTGACTCTTGCTGTCAGGGACAGAGCACCCTGCAGCGCATACAAAAGTCTGCAATTCTGGGAGCTCCTGATGTGCCGGGGGGCTGGAGTGTGGAGGCGAGTCGGCCACTCCGGTGTGCTCTGCTGCGTCCTCACCTGCGGGCATCCAGGACAGACGGTGCTAATCCAGCGCCACGCAGGCCAGCCCCAGCAATCCCCAGGGGCTGCCCTGAGACACCAGGGCAAAGCCTCCAGCACCCAAGGCCCTGGGTTGAGGTGACCCTGGAACCGGGCCCCCTGGAGTAACATTGTGCCCAGTGAGTTCTGACCCACAGGAGCCTGGCCCCGGAGGCCCACGGTTTTGGGTTCTCCTCAGCTAGGCAGACTCGCTCCTTCAGTCTCAGCTACTTTCTCTCCTGCCGGCGATTCCTGCCTGTTTTCTGGCAGCGCCTCACGCTGCGGGGTGGGGAAGGAAGAGGGCGTTTCCCTTTGGGCCCAATTCTCACTCCTTTCCTCGCAGACACTGTGGGCTGCCAGAGTTGCTGAGCCAATCTCCTCAGGCGCTCGGGGTGGGATGGGACATGGGGCAGGTTCTCCAGTGACCCCTCGGCGACACTCAAGGAGCAACTCGAATGGGCTTTGCAGGACACTGAGGCTTTCTCAGCAACAGCTGGGCGTCCTGGGAGGAGGGGCTAGAGAGGGAGGAAATGGGGTGGCCCTTGGGGTCCCCGCACTGCCCGAGAACCTCCCGTCTCTTCTCAGGAGAGGGGGACAGAGCGTGGACGAAAGGCTGAGGAAACCTTGGCATCTGGGGAGGCTTTTTAAGAAACGGGCTCAGCCGGAGTCTCCAGGCTCCCTCGGCGCTGGCAGCCTCCCCCGGGGACAGACTGTTCCAGGGCAGCTGCCCGAGGGAAAAACTCAGTCCCCACAGGCTTTGTCCCTGTTCATTGCAGACCCTCGGGGAGCACCCTTCCTCAGACCCGCTCCACGCCCTGCTGATGACAGCCGTGCAGGGTCTGACAACACCCACCCTGCAGACATTTAGAGCCGCAGAGGAAGAGCTGAGGGCCATCGTATCTCTCCACGGAGACAAGATGGAGAGAGTAAGAGACGCCCGCAGTGGGGCAGGGGGATGCTGGGCAGAGTGGGGGACGGGAGAATCGCCTCTCCTAGGAAACCGTTCCTGGGACACACTGGCATGGTGCTTTGAAGGTTGGCTCAGCCCCTTGCCATTCAGCGCTTGGCCGCGGGGATCCGCGGCGTCAGGTTTTGAAGTGTTCTCTGCCCGAAGGAGCTCTGACACTTCCCTGAGGACGCCCAGCCACACTGAAGGTGTGTGACAGCCCCAGCCCTGGCAAGGCAGCACTCACCTAGTCTGCTGACGAGCCTCCACATTAGGCTCCAGGAGCAGACATGGTTTCCTCAGACATGCTGCAGGGCCTTGTTTTCCAGCTGAAGTATCAGGAAGAATTTGGCTTTGCACGTCTCTCTCTGTCTCTCCCAAGCTCTGATCCCGTTTCCCACCCCGCTAGCAGAACAGGTCACCAGAATCCCCCACCCAGGGCTGTAACTCCTGCTCCTTGTTCGAGAGAGGCAAGAGCCATGACCAATTCCTCATGGAAGAGCCCTCGGGGGGGCTTGTCCCTCTAGGGTCTGTCTAGCCTGTGCTGCAAACTCTGCAGCAGGAGCCTGAAAGCCTCCTGGCATATGGACTTGGGCTCCCAGGGCTGGCACTGTGGGACCAAAACAGGAATGCAGACTCTTCTGGGCTTGGGCTGGACTTTGATCTCTGAAGCCCAGGGAGGAGGGGAGCTTCAGAGCCTGGGCTCCAGCCCAAGTCACCACGTCTACACTGCTGTTCTTGGTGCCAGAGCCTGAGCCCGAGGGTAGAGAGCCGGCTTTAAGATTTGTTACGGCAGGTTTTACAATCCCGCAGCACAGAGGTTCTCCTTAGGGCTGGGGCCTGGAGCTGGCTCGCCCCATCCAACCAGCCCGGCCTGCCATCTCTAGGATGGGCTCTGGGGTCTGGAGCAGTGGTTCTCAGCCTGCGGCCCAATCAGCACAGAGCTGCGCCCCATGGGACATCCTCAGGGCCAAACAGGTAGGATTGGATGTGGCCCACAATGGAAACTAGGTTGAGACCCCTGGTCTGGAGGAACTGATTGTGCTAGAAAGAGCAACAGGAAGCTGCAGAGACTGAGGAAAGGCTCCTGCAGGGAAGCCTTTGAGAGCAGGGCTGAGAGCAGTTTGCCATGGCAGGGAAGGCCCTGGGACATCAGGGGAGTTTGGGCTGTGCCCCCTGTTAGGTTTTGGGGAAGGCTTTTGTGTGTGTTTCTGAGCTTTAAGGTGCTAAACCAGACCTCAGGAAGACTGGGGTTCCTGGACTTGTCAAAGCCTCTTTCTTCAGATTAGGGAGGAGCCAAGATGGGAAACTGAGGTCAGAGGCGGCTTGCAGAGCTGCCAGGAGGGGTTCTCTGGGAGGAGGCCACTCTTTGATTAATCCATCCCTCAACTTCCTGGCATTCTTTCAGGTTGGAGACGTCGTGGGAGGGATCTTAATCTGGCTCGACAACGTTTGTGATCCCAGAGCCAGAAAAGCAGCGCTGAGGGCCACGGCCTTGCTGGCTCGCTCCCACCCCCAGGACGTGGTTCTGACCTGTGTGGCTCACACGCTGTCATCGCACAGGTAGGAAGCTGCTCTGTTATCACCTCAGCCTGTTATTTCTCTTCCTGCTCCCACTGACAGGCCACAGGCCGGGAAGGGTCCGTGGGGCTCACACAGTTGGAGGGAGTTTCCTGCTGTGCAGAGAGCTGTCCATGCTTACTAAGAGGAGATGGCCAGGCCCAGCCGCTGAGGAGCCAACCCCTCCTCCTGCACTCCCCGGGATGGAGACGTGCCAGTTTTCTGGAGAATTCCAGCATTGTCCTGATTTCTATGGGTCACCCACTTCCTCTCAGATCCAGTACAGGGCCAATAAATGACTTTGGTGCTCACTCAACATCCCTCGCTCATGAAGTCTGGCTGCTCCTTAGTGCATGAGAGAAGGCAGAGACGGAAATGGCCCATGAGCCCCATCTGTCTATCCTCTGCAGACCAGGGCAGGATTGTTACCTCTTGTCAGATCCCTAGTTATTCCATGGCTGAGGAATAGGTCAAAAAATACACTCATTCTTCTGGAGCTGTGCAGCAGAGGTAAATCTCTGAAGACAGAAATTTCCAGGGCTTATTGTTGCAAAAAAGACAAAAAATCATCCACACATCACCAGAGCGTAAATGCAGTGCAGCCTGCCTGAGTCTGCAGACAGCCGGCAATAATAGCTCTGAGAGGGGTGAGTGCCTCTTTTCATCTCAATATGTTGTAAACTCTGAGTCCTGCTGGTTATTGCTGGTCACTTTGCAGAGTCATCCATCTGAGGTGTTTAGAACACAATCCCCATGTCCCTAGGGGCCGTGAAACCCAACTTGGACCCTAGCCAGAGGTCACAACTCCGGCTTTCCTCGGCATCTTCTGCAATGCTGTTCTGCACTGCCCAGAGACAAATCTGTGTCACATGGGAGAGCAAATTGAAGAGCAGCATGAAAGAAATTGAATTTCTTGCTGAGCCTCAGCCTCAGCGTTGAATAAATACAACATTCTCTGAAGGGACTTGCCCAGCCTCAGCCTCCCCACACCAATCGGTGTTTCCACTGAGAGACGCCTTTCCTGCCTACATTGCAAGCCTCTCCCTGGGGAGGGTGAGAGGTGGCCAGGCAGGGAAGGTCTGACTTCTGTTTCTGACTCTGCAGATGTGCCCTTGAGCTGTGGAAGGCCTTGGGTGAAGAACCCCAGCTCACCAGGGAGGTGCTGCGGCAGCTGCTGGACAAGCTCCAGCAGAGACGCCGGGAGGAGAAGAGCGGCTATGTGTCCCTGGCTGTAAGTGAGTTTTGAGATGTCACTTTGCGAACGCACCACCGCAGGGAGGATGGTGCATCTTTGTGTGTGTGTGTGTGTCTGTGTGTGAGCTTCGCCCCTTCTGAGCTTCAGGCCACAGCTCCACTACACAGCTCAGCTGACCTAACCTCCCTCGGCTCACAGCCGCCACAGCAAGCCCATCCCTTGGGTGGGGCTGCACTTTGCTGCTTGTGTCAGCCAGGGCCGGCTCTGGGGGCCAGCAAAGGAAGCAGGGGCCTGGGGCAGCCAATAGAAAGTTGGGGTGGCACGTCCGGGTCTTTGGCGGTAATTCGGCAGCGGGTCCTTCATTCCCTCTCTTCCTCTTCAGCGCCACTTCGGGGGCAGCTCAGTTGGGTTTTTCTTTTCTTTCTCTTCTCCGCTTGGGGCCGCCAAAAAGCTGGAGCCAGCCCTGGTGCCAGCAGCGCACGTCCTCACCAGAAGCGCTTCTCGCGATTCCTCGGTCAGGGTGGGGCATTGCGGGAAGGCTCCTGAGGGTCAGTTGACGTAAACGACGCGGTGTCCACGCTGACACTGCATCGACCGAACTGCATTGACTTGGACTCTCTGCCCCTTCTGGACGTGGAGTTATGAACTTGGCCCCCAGGGGCAGTTCTGCCAATGGGGAGGAAATTCCATAGTTAGGGTGATGCTGGGTAAGTGGCCTTGTGTTGACCTAACTCTGTCGTGTAGATCAGACCTTCGTGTGTCCTGGCCACCTCCAATCAAACCAAAGAGGTGTAAATAAAGTTTCCCCCAGGTAAAAGTTACAGATCTTAAGTGGTTTCTCTGCTGGTACCCTGGCTCCGTCGTCTTCTGCTTTAGATGGCCCTTTAGTGAGCAGGTGCAGTTCGGGCATCTATTGGAAGTATCCAGGTTTCTGGCTTTGTAAACTGTGGCTAGAAACCTTCCCAGCATGGGATCTTGAGATGTCCAGTACGTTGGACTGGGCCAGAAACACTGGGCCTATGAGAACGCATCTCCTCAGGATGATTTCAGCCCGTCCAGTCACGGCTGGAAAGCCAAAGCGCAGGGTCTGCACCATTAAGAGAAATAACGGGGAATAACGTCACCCAGACTCTTCTGATCTTTCCATAGGGTTCCATCCTGCTTCCGTTCCAGCAATGGGGGAAGGTTTAGGAGCTTCCAAATGTCTCCTCCCCTCTCAGGAGCCAATCCTCTTTTGTAACACGCTGGAGAGGAAATGAGACATGACAAAAGGACAGTCGCAAATGGCAATGGGGGCAGGGGGCAGATTGGGATAGTTGAGTGAAATTCTTTCCCCCCTCCAGGCCATGAAGACCATTTACGAGGTCCTTTTCCTATGGGGATACCGAGAAGCCATCCTGGAAATGTATCCCCAGCTGCTCATCCTCTGCGTCAGGCAAGTGCAGTATGTGATGGATCTGCGCTTGCCAGGGACCTACATGGCCAGTGAGACATCCAGCCCCGAGGAGGGATCCAGCTGCCTCAGTCTCCTAAGGTAATGACTGAAAGGAAAAGGAAGAACAGATTTGTTCTGCTAAACACCTGGGGTCCGTTCATGGCCATCAGTGGTTCGGGTGCTGTCGTTGGCCCAGGCTCAGTTGGGTGCAGGTCTCTCTTGAGGGAAAAGGGTTGAGAGCCATGTGTTCTTGTGAGTCACACTCGCTCATCTGACGCCGTCCACAGGCCAGCTGCTTTCCCCACACACTCAGGCAGCAACCATGTTTGTGCATCCATCCACCTGTGCCACCCGCCAAAGGGTCAGTGCTTTCATCACTGTCTGCTGAGCAAATCTGGGGGCCTCCGTCCCCGAATGCAGACAGAGCCACACCGGGAGCACATGGGGCCAGGCCCTGCAGGATCTCAGCCTCACAGGCAGGCAGGAGGAAGAGGGACCCGTTCAACTGGCTCTGTGGGCACAGTGAGGGGCTTCCATCTACACGGGAAAACCAGAGCGCCGGAAGACACCTCAGGTGGTGTAAACTGACATCGCTTTGCTCGCTTACACCAACTAAGGACCCGACCCCACATGCCAGCTTGAGTCCTGTTACCTGTCACAGTAAAGAGTCAAGTATTCAGCCATAGGGAGTGATGACACCAATCATCTTAAGAAGCTACATTGTCACTAATTGGTTAGAAACTCAATGAAACTGCAGTGTAGACAGGGCCCATTGGGCAGGGAAGCACCATGATATCATTCTGGATCTATCCTCGGGGAGGCTAGCTACTGCTGACCACGCTTTGTTTCCCAGGGCTCGTGCAGATTTGCCATGCCTGGGGCTGATCTCGTTGCCTGAGACTGGTATTTTCTCCTCTTTAGCACATCAGTGGAGGCTGTGAAGACTCTTTTCTCCATGCCCGGCTACTGGAAGGAATTTGCCATCATCCAGTTTCAGCAGGGTTGGGACACGATAGCCTCCCGATATTACTACTCACAGGGTGTTGGCCTGATTGCAAGGTAGGAGCCCAAAGTTTCCTCCTCACTGGGTCTCTCTTGGGAATGGGATTTCCGTGTGAAATATTCCTCTGTTCCAGGCTGCCAGCTCAGCCCAGCAACTGGAGAGGAACTCTCTCTCCCCCTTGAAAATCACAAGGGACTTTCTGTTCCATGTTCCAGAGCCATGATTGAGTGTGAGAACCCTCAGCTCCCTGCAGTTTTCAGAGAGGCAATCACCATCATCCAGAGTGAGAGGGAGGAGGAGCAGAGAACAATTGCCATGGCTTTCTGTATTGAGGTGAGATACATTAGTTGATAGGCACAAGGGGGCTTTCTGGAGAGCAGCTCAGGCCAGTAAGCTCTGGGCCACATTGTCAGCAGCTCAGCAGCCTTACCGCCAGCTAGCTCCTCTCTGCACAAGGATGGTTGTGGGGCATGGCAAAGAGAGGGAGGGAGAGACAGGGTGAGATTGCTCCTGGCTGGATGTGCCTCGATGGGATTATGGGACAAGAGGAGAGGTTTCTCCAGTGCCCCAAGACCATGCTTCTCTCCTCACCTTTTCCTGAGGTTCTGCTTTTCTTCTGTCCCAGGGGTCTCTGCATGGCGCTCAATGAGGCCTGGAGATGCCCCTTTCCCTGGGGGTTGATTTGTGAGCTGTGCATGAGTCCAACTTTTGGGAATGAACCAACTGAAACAGCAGCAACTGGCTCCCTACGCACCAGAGACTTTGGGTGGGAGTAAGTGGCCCTTTGGTAAAGACGACTGTCCAGGGAAGAGACCCCACAGGAAGACCTCTGTTCCTCAACCTGATGTTGATTTGCCTCTTTGCAGTTTCTCCAGAGTCCTTCCATTGACACAGTGCTGACAAAATCAGAGCTCCGGGCGCAGCTCATGGAATGGACCAAGGACACAAATCCCGTCATATGTAAGCTCAGTCTACGAGGCCTTGGCAGTATTGTGTTCCAGCCAGAAAAGGTAAGAGGCGTGGATTGCCCAGGGGACCAAGGAAGCCAATGTCTCTCAAATAGCTCGGAAACGAGAGCCAGATCCCCACATAAACCTTGTTGTTTAACACACAGCCCTCAAATGGTGGAGGTGCTTTCCTGAGCAAATCAAGGCATGACGTGCTCCCTGCTCCCATGAGCGGAGCCCTGATTGCACATGGGATGCAATGGGGGAGGTGGGGTGAGCAACGACAAAGGTTACAGTGAGCAGCTGGCACAGAGTGACAGGAGAACGACTTTCTGCCCCGTTGGGGGGCTCTGCCATCCGTGGTTTCTCCTAGGCGGGAGTGGTGCAGCACGTGCTCCAGGCTGTCACCCCGGAAAGTAATGAGTTGCCTTCTTCATTCCTGCAGGTGAGATGGTTACAGGCCCAGCTGCCAGGAACCGTTGCCAGGTTTTGTGACCGGGATGGAGGGTGTGTCAAGGAGGCCATGCACAAAGCTCAAGACATCATCTACCTCCTCAAGAGGGAGGGGCTTGGCTCCATCTCCCAGGACATTGCAGTCAGCCTTCGCCCCTTCATTGATGACGTAAGACTTGGAACCCCAGGAGAAGCCCGTTCCCCCCCCTCCACCTGTCTCTGATGCCCTTGTCTCTCTCTCCCCATCTCCTTGGCTCCCGCCCCTCAGGGCTGCCATGGAGCCTCCAAGGAGCGCCCCCGCCATGGGTGGGGAATGTCCTGCTTAGCCACCTCCCTGTCAGAGCTCTTCTCGCCAAAGCTCAGTCTCAGCGCCATGCTCCCAGCCCCTGCTGCAGCCTGGCCTGGGGGAGAGGGGGCCTGGCCCTGGCAGATGCCCAGCTGTCTGGAGAACACAGGCCCCCAAAGAGGTGGAGATTCTCAGCAGGAAAGAGGTGGGTCGGGAATGGCCCGGCTCTCGGGGGCACCGAAGAGCAAAAGAAATGCTGTGTTTTGTAGCAGCGAATCCCTGCAAGGCTCCAGCAGCGGCTTCTCCCCTTCCCCAGACCAGTCTCCAGCAGACTTCCCTCCCTCTCCCCAAATCTTCTCGGGTTCTGGGATTCTGGGCTCTCCAGACAGAAACTGCCTCTGGGACACCCTGGGGTGCGCTGTCCTGCCCAGGGTCTCAGGCCTGCACAAGATGTCTATGGCGCTGGCCTGGTGTCCGCCCTGCTCCCCCCACCCAAGTCAGTTCACACGGGGGAACCGGAGCAGCGGGCGGATTATGACTCTGTCGCGTTCTGCTCTGATACTGCCTGGCTTTAACCGGGCGTCCCCACCCCCTGTGTGTCATTGCCAGGAGAGGGGCAGTGTGCGCTCAGCTGCCATTTCACTGCTTGGCAACGTGGTGAGCAGGGTGCAGGACCCGGACAAAGCCCTCGTGCAGCAGGAAATCATCCACTGCTTGCTCCCGCTGCTGCTGCATCTTGCAGACCAGGAGGAGAGTGTGACACTGGTAAGTGCCACGGACATTATTTCCTTCAGAGCAAAGAGCCAGAATCCCCTGGGGCCCCCACTCCAGTCATCGCCAGAGCCCCTTGCCCAAGCAGAGTCTTCTCCTCCCAGCTTCACTCCCTGCTGGAGCCTCGTGCCTCATCCATCCTCACAGCACACAGCACAAGGGGTGGAGAAGGTCCAGTGTCCCCCACACTATCCCTCTCTCAGTGAGAACCCTCTTGGTCTCCCCTTCTCTTGCAGCGATGTAAACTGACGCTCTTCCGCTGCGCAGTGTTTCTCGGCTGGGCTCATTTGAAGAGGCTGTTCCGCAGCATGGCCTGGGATGGCTCCTCACAGCTCTTGAAGAGTGTCGGGAAGTGCCTGGTAGGTGAATTCCTTGTGCCTTGAGAGGGGTGAATGGAAACTTGAGGGAAACCTTTCTAACCCCACAGCCTGAGTACCCATCCGCTTCGGTCGGGTTGCAAGACGCTATTCCAGGCTCTCTGCTGGTTCATTTCTGCAGGAGTTACAATCCGTTCCCATTGTTGACATTTTTCTCCACAACTGTCAGACCTCCAAACTTTTGTCTTTTCAAATGAAAGCGGAGGTTCTGGAGAACACAACAGTGACTTCAGAGAGGTGCTGCTCTGGTGTATGGGTTCGTATTGGCGGTTGCCATGGCCTGGCTATATGCTTTGGCTTTCCTGGACTATTCGCTGTGGGGAGAACATGTCATTTGTATATTGTGCATTTCTTCCTTCTTTCTTTCCAGATGCAGAACAACAAGAGCCACATCCCCAAATTCCTGTTCCAGGCCCTAGACTACCTGGAAAGCTCACAGACAACAATACGACACTCTGCAGCCTTGTTCATTGGTAAGCAGAGCAAATTCACTTCAGCTTTCTTAAATGTTTCCTTCAAAGCCCTTTTCTAGACAGCTGCTCTGTTCCCTCCAACAGCACCAGAATCCTAAAACGGGGTGTGTGGGTGTGTGTGTGTGTGTGTGTGTGTGTGTGTGTGTGTTAGAGAGAGAGAGAAAGAGAGAGAGAGAGAGAATTAACATGTATTCCAAGATGAAGGGAGCAACTTAGCTGTATCGACTGCACCAACTTCCCCTGCCCACAACAGCTCTTTGGCTGCGCCTAAGGGAGATTGAATTCACATCATGCTGGTTTGATGTGAATTCAGTCTCCTTTAGAAATCAGCTTCTCAGTAACTGCTGGGCATCTGATGCTTTATCTAATTTGCTTTGTGAAGAGATGTAAGGAATGCATTTAATTTTCCGAAGGGCTGTCTTGGGGAAATGGCTGCATCTTCAGCAGTTTTCAGCGAAGGATTTGAAAAGTAATGAGATCCATTGTATTCATTGTATGTCTAGGAAATACTATCCACCATTACTGTGATTTGTTGTCTGAAACAGTGAATGAAGATGGCATCTCCCGCCTGTATGAAGGTAAGGAAATACCTCTGTGTGTTTGTGCCTCTGTGGGAAGTACAGGGTGCAGCACAGGGCCCAAACACAGGTTTGAATGTGGACACAGGTCCCTCTCTGTCTAAGGACAGCATTTAACGAAGAAGGATGGTCATACGAGCGTCATCGAGGTACCACAATATGTGTATGGGAGCAGGGGAATTCCATCTCTAGCTCCTAGTATAGACGTAACCTAAAAGCTGTGTGGGGAAAGTGTCTTCATAAAGGTCTGAAAGTCTGTAATGGAAGGCCTGACAGTATTGAAAAGAGCCGTTGTTATTAAGGATGATGATGATGATGACAATTACCCTCATCACCTGCCCTCCCTGTAATGGAGTGATTGCAGGCCAGGGAGATTCCCTCCGAGATTGGTCATCAGCTCATAGGAAATCCCATGAGGGCACATGGGAAACACTTCTCCCTGTGACCTCTTGAGGAATGAAGGCACAGGGCCACAAAAGATTTCAGTAGACATTAGGAGCCTAAATCCCTTTGTGGATCTCGGCCTAAATGTTGGATGGTTTAATGTCGCTGCGGCTGTCACTTTCCTGTTCCATCGAAAGAACAAGTGCCCCCAACCATCTGTGTGTAGGGGTGTGTGTACGGGTGTAGGCCGGCGGAGGGGGAAGTGACAAGAATGGGGTCTCCTCTCTGTGCAGGGCTATTTTGGGAGGAGCGGAGTTGTTGTTCTTGTGCCCTTAGACTCTTGGGGAGCTAATAGCAGGGGGCGTTGGCCATCGGGAGTGGAGATTTCCTAGGCACCAGGCACATCAGCACCAGAGGCTTTTCAACCTGTTTCCTCTTGTTTTCAGCTTTTCAGGAAGTGCCTTTGAAATCTGACAGGACCACATGGTACATCCTCAACAGACATTATAAATGGTTGCAGAAGCTTGTAAATCTCGTGTCGGGTTCTGCATTTGACTAGGGAACCGGGACCGACACAGAAGAGCTCTTTGTCCTGCTATGGTACGTACAGCAGACGCTTATCAACTTTTTGGTGTCCCTAGCCTCTGTTTGCCAGCAGCTAGGAATGGGTGACAGGGCATAGAGCACTGGATGATTCCTGTCTGTTCACTCCCTCTGGGGCACCTGGCAGTGGCCACTGTCGGAAGACAGGATACTGGGCTAGATGGACCTTTGCTCTGACCCAGTCTGGCCTTTCTCATGTTCTTATGTTTGGAACCGGGGCTGAACAACGAGGTGGATATTGGCAGATTACACAAGATTATGCAGATTAATCAGCCTAGAGGAGACTTTGAAGAAGTTCAAAGGGATCTAATCAAGCCATGTGACTGGGCAGCACAATGGCAGATGAAAACCAGCGCTGACCAAGGCAGGGCCATACACATGGAAAGCAGTGAGGTGAACGACTCCTACATATCGCTGGGGTCAGAAGCCAAAGCACGGCTGGTTGGGCACAGTGGTTGGAGCAGGGGCGCTCGGGCCCAGGGCTCAGAGTGGTGGAGGTCGAGCCGAGGGGAGCCAAGGGTTGGAGCCGGAGTCAGGAGTCAAGAGCAGGATTGGAACAGGCTGGGGAGCAGGGCCAGGGCCGGATTAACGATTCCCGGCCCATGGGAGCTGCGGGGGGACGCGCGGGGGGAGGGCAGAGCCGACAGGCAAGAGCAGCCCCCGGGACAGAGGTTCCCGGTGCAGTGCTCGTCGCAGCGACGTGGCTGCGGGGGGACAGGAAGAGCAGCGCGCGGAGCCTCCTCGCCCCCACCCCAGCCAGGCAGAGCCGGCCCGGCTGGAACGCAGCACACAGGGGCTTTAGAGGCTGCAGCTCGGGCCCCCCTTAGCCCTGCTCCTTTCCTGAGTGCACCATTGCCCCACTTCTGCCCCATTGCCACCCTCTGTTACAGGGCATCACCCTGGAGCTGATCTCTGACATCTCTCTCCCTGGAATGAAGTCACTGCAGAGTCAGGACAACCCCACCTTTGGGCACCATGTGGGACATCTCACCCCACCGCACAGAGCCCGACATTCACACAGCTTCTCGCATGTGATTCCCTCACTCATCAGTGCCAGGCGGAGAGAGGAGAAATTCTCCCAGACTCCCTTTAACCATTGCCAGCCCCCAGGGTAGTGGCGGTTGCCGGGGGTTGGGTGCTCTCTTTAAGAAATGCCAGCTCTCCGGGAAGTTGCAAATGAACATTAGCACAGTGGGGTGCTTTTGTGCTGTGGAAAACCACCCTGCTTGAAGGTTTTGTTTTTCTAATTTGTGCTCCTGCCCTTTCTCCCTCTTCCAGACATCTAGAGGCCAACAGGAGCCAACTGAGCCCACCACTGATCCCATCTCTTGTGAGATGGCAAAGCAGCTGTTGCACGGGAAGGAGGAGACAGAAGAGGCCGAGCAGCGTGTGCCGGGGTGTACCAGCCCCACGTAACCCACAGTCTAGGCGGAGGAAGCCAAGCCCCTCCCCAGCCCTGCTGGACACGCTACAACTGGAGCACCAGTGTGAAAGGAAGCAGCTCAGCCTTTGCTAGGCAGAGCGCCGAAAATGGAGGATGCACCTTGTAGGCTCCAGTCCAGAAGCAGCTGAAGCCCCAAAGCGCCGAGACCCAGCCGCACCCCCGGGTGCCTGCAGACGTGCAAGGGAGATCGGAGTGTCTGGGAGTTTCCCACGCCGGGAGCCCAGAGACCCCCAGTCCGCGGCCTAGAGACTTCTCCTCTGAAGTAACCTGGGTGAACGAGCCATTGTCATGCTGAGTGACGTCAGCATGTTCTGGTTGGTTCCCCACTGACTCAACGGCAAACACATTGGCCACGGACAAGGCCCTGGGCTAGGGCAGGAGGGAGTAAGGAGAGTCTGGGTTCCCCTGCCCTGGCTGCCATTCATCCTCGGGTGGCTGCCCACGTCCCCATTGCGCCACTAGACTGCACAGCCCAAAGAGGAGGGGCAACCATCTTGTCTCTGAACTCTCAGCCAAACAGCCCTGCACTGAAGGGCAGCCGTTGACTCTGGCCGTTGGGCCACACAGCCCCGACGGAGAGGACAGCCGCACGGACTCTGGTCGTTGGGCCACACAGCCCCGACGGAGAGGACAGCCGCACGGACTCTGGTCGTTGGGCCACACAGCCCCGACGGAGAGGGCGGCCGCACGGACTCTGGTCGTTGGGCCACACAGCCCCGACGGAGAGGGCGGCCGCACGGACTCTGGTCGTTGGGCCACACAGCCCCGACGGAGAGGACGGCCGCACGGACTCTGGTCGTTGGGCCACACAGCCCCGACGGAGAGGACGGCCACACGGACTCTGGCCGTTGGGCCACACAGCCTTGGATGGAGAGGGCGGCCGCACGGACTCTGGGCGTTGGGCCACACAGCCCCGACGGAGAGGGCGGCCGCACGGACTCTGGTCGTTGGGCCACACAGCCCCGACGGAGAGGGCGGCCGCACGGACTCTGGTCGTTGGGCCACACAGCCCTGAGTGGGAGGGCGGCCGCACGGACTCTGGTCGTTGGGCCACACAGCCCCGACGGAGAGGGCGGCCGCACGGACTCTGGTCGTTGGGCCACACAGCCCCGACGGAGAGGGCGGCCGCACGGACTCTGGTCGTTGGGCCACACAGCCCTGAGTCAGAGGGCAGCCATTTTGGCTCTGGCCATAAGGCCAAACCACCCTGAGGCTAAGGACAGCTATTTAGTTTCACCCATGGGACCTCGCCCCTTTACCCCTAAGGCATCGCCCATCTGTCACCATAAGACCCACACCATGATATAAGACTTTCGGGGTCAGGATGCAAATATGAGTAGAAGCAAGGAGTAGCATGTGACCCCTCTAAGAGCTCCTGCCACTCCTCTACCAATCTGGGGGTGTTTTATCTCCATCCATCTGCCTCAGGAATGGATTTGACCAATGGGGAAAAGTTCTGGGGCAGAGTGACCCATCCGGAAGTGGGTCACGTGACCCCTCCGAGAACTCCTCCCAGTTGGGGTGAGCCTCAGCCCCTTAGGACCAGCCAGAGAGGGGATTTCACCAAACAGGGTAAGTGCCGTGGTGTGGTGACCTGCCCGTAAGAGGGGCCCATCACCGCTCCATGAAATCCCCCACTGTCCTCTACTAATCTGTCAGGGTTTCACACACCCCATAGGCCATCCCAGAAGGGAAACGTACCGATCAGAATAGGCAGTGCCCGAAGGTCTAGGCCAGAAGCCGCCGATCTCTGGAGCTCCATGTTTGCGTGGCTGGCAGCATCCTCCTGGAAGTCGCAACACAACACTGCGTGGAAGATCCCGTCTCGTTCCAAGGATGTCTTTTGCAGAAATCGTGGCCTAGGCCTTCGGGCTAAACCTGTTCTGGATTGGGACACGTTTCCCTTCTGAGATGACCTAAGGTGGGAGTGAAACCCTCGCCAATTGGTAGAGGGCGGTGTGGGGACTTTTTAGGGTCCACAGGATCCTGTTGCGGGCAGCTCACTCCACTATGGCACTTCCCCTATTTGGTCAAATCCCCTCTCGGGGTGGCCCTACAGGGCAGACGCCCACTTCAGTTGTAGAGGACAGAGGGAGGAGTTCTCAGAGGGGAGATACAACCCCCTTCTGGATGGGTCACCCTGCCCCGCAACGTCCCCTGATTGGTTAAATGCATTCTCTGGGTGTGTAAAATGGTGTTTGCCCCTGCCAAATTTTCGTAAAAGAAGGGAAGAAAGGCATGTATGTTTTGTGTTATCTATAAGGTGGCCATCTTGGACTTGGCAAAAGAATTTGGTGACCTTTTGCCATTGGCTATATTATTTTGGGTTGGGAAGCACACTGCCACGCACGGATTGAATCCGCGTAGATAGGGTCTAACATCCAGGCAGAGACGACGCAAAGAGGGATAGGGAGGGTTTTTAGTTAGGTCTACTCACCCGGTCCTGTGTCCATCATCGAAGTCTGTCCCTGACGTCCAATGTCAAGAGAGCAGAAGCTGTCCATCGCTCTCCCTCCAAGAGAAGGTAGAAAGCACATCAACATTTCCTCGTGGGTGTAATTGTTTGTGAGAGTGGAGCATTTCCAGAGTTAAAGTTTTGTTACTCCACCCCTTCTCTAGCCTATCCTAGTCCTTTCCCCCATCGTAAATAAAGTCTTGTTTGTGTGGTTACCACTTTGTGGCCTTATTTTCGTGTGCTAAGGCAAGCTCTGACAGACGGGATTACAGAGGGGACTATGTGGGAAGAATTTACTGTAAGATTCCCCACATCTTCTGAATGGGGTTTGGGTTCTGCCCTCTTTAAAGGAAGGAAAAATCCTGGCAGGTGATCCTAGGGGGCTGAAACCCTCTGTGATGAGTTAGTAATCTGTCCTGTTCACCACTCTAGGATGGAGTCTGGGGTGCAGGCTCTGGGATGGAGTTTGGGTGCTGGGTGCAGGCTCCGGGCTGGGGCACAGGGTGGGGGTGCAGGATGGGTGGAGGGGTGCAGGTTCTGGAAGGGAGTTTGGGGATGGGAGGGGCTGCGGAGGGAGGGGCTGCAGGCTGTGGAACGGAGTTTGGTTTTAGGCTCTGGGCTGGGGGAAGGGGTGGGGGTGTAGGAGGAAGTTTGGGTGCAGGAGAGGGTGTGTGGGAAGAGGGTGGGGGTGCAGGCTCTGGGCTGGGGCAGGGAGAACCGCAATTAACTCATGCAATTAACTCAAAAAAATTAATCGCAATTAAAAAAATTAAAACTGCAATTAATCATGATTAATTTTTTAATTGTGATTTTTTTTAGGTATGATTGATCACCCTGTTAAACATTGAATACCAACTGAAATGTATTAAAGATTTTGGTTGTTTTTCTCCTTTTTTCAAATATACTGATGTCCATGACAACACAGAATACAGGGCTCACTTTCTAGGATGATGGTTTACAAATATTTACACTGTCAAAGTAATAAAAGAAAGAGCATTTTTCAGTTCCCCTCATAAAAGTGCAGCAGTGCAAGCTCTTGGCCGTGAAAGTGCAACTTACAAATGTAGATTTTTTGTTTTGTTCTAGAACTGCACCCAAAAGGAAAACAGTGTCAATGTTTCGCGCCTACAAGGCCACCGGACGTTGAGAAGAGGCGTTCACATGGCACTTTTGTAGTCAGCATTGCATGGTAGTTATGTGCCAGGCATGCTAAACATTCGTATGCCCCTGCATGCTTTTGCCACCAGTCCAGAGGACATGCTTCCATGCTGATGATACTCGTTAAAAAAAAGTAATGTGTGAATTAAATCGGTGACTCAGCTCCTTGGGGGAGAATTGTCTTCTCCTGCTCTCTTTTACCTGCACTCTGCCACAGATTTCATCTCCTAGCCATCTCGGATGATGACCCAACACGTGGTGTTCGTTTTAAGAACACTTTCACTACAGATCTGACAAAAGGCAAAGAAGGACCAATGTGAGATTTCTAAAGATAGCCACAGGACTTGACCCAAGAGTTAAGAGTCTGAAATTGGACTCCAAAATTTGAGCGGGATGAGGCGTGGCGCATACTTTCTGAAGTCTGAAAAGAGCAACACGCCAATGTGGAAATGACAAGATCCAAACCACCGAACAAGAAAATGAACCTTCCGCTGGTGACATCTCAATCTGTCCTCAACATGGACGCATGACCTCTGGAACGGTGGTTGAAACGCGAAGGGACGTATGATTCTTCAGCACATCTGGCCTGTCAATATCCTGCGATGCCAGCTACAACAGTGCCCTGTGAATGCCTGGTCTCCCTTTTAGGTGACACTGTCAACGAGAAGTGGGCAACATTAGCTCCTGCAAATGTCAACAAACCTGTTTGTCTGAGCGATTGGCTGAACAAGTAGCAGGACTGAGAGGGCTTGTGGCCTTTCAAGTTTTTCATCATTTTATTTTTGAATGCAGTTATTCCACTTCTGTTACGTGTGAAAAATGCAGATTTTTCTTCCCCATAATTACAGCACTTACTCCTAGACGACATTTGCTGACTGGCTTTATCAAGAATCATTAAAAATGGGTCTTCACACATTTAGCACTGACTGTCAGCCCCTGCCATGTTGTGATACCGTTCAAAGCACAATACACTGTTTTGATGAAGGTATTTTAGTGCTTGTAGGCCCAGAATGTATTCAGCTGATTTTTAGAGCCTGTTAGACTTTTGGTATGTTTTT
This sequence comes from Eretmochelys imbricata, assembly GCF_965152235.1. Taxonomy (NCBI): domain Eukaryota; kingdom Metazoa; phylum Chordata; order Testudines; family Cheloniidae; genus Eretmochelys; species Eretmochelys imbricata. Next base: position 80,089,310 of record NC_135582.1, on the reverse strand, counting down.
CAAAAGCATCTGTTTAAAATAATGTAGGTCTGGGATCGGGCACCTGACAACACAGATGGGGGCCGAGTGGGCTGTTCAAAACAGGTTAGGCACCAGGGGCTAGCTCCATAAAAATACTGAGCTGGGCTTGGCTGCTACTTTCACTTTAGCTCCCTAAATCTGACACTGAGATGCTGCCGATCCTCAACCCCCCACAGCTACAGCCTAAATGTAAGGGGACTGTTGCCCCCTTACTAACAGTCAGTGGGGGTGTTTTGATTGGCTAGCTCCCAGTACTAAAAGGGGAAGGGTCGATGGGAAACCAGGACCCTGAGACTGATAGTCCCCAGGAACAATGGGGAGAGGCCAATGCTCCAGGTCAGCCTGAATGACAGGGTGAGAAGGCTAATGAGGGAGTCAGGAGGCCAGGGGGGTCCCGTCCTCTGTGTGAGCTGGATTTGCCTGGGTCAGACAGACAGAGTGGGGCCGAGCTAAGGAGAAAGCAGGGGCCCGAGCTGAGCTGGGGAGCGGAGCTGTGCCGATCCAGAGGGACCAGTAAAGCAGCCCAGAGAGAGCAGACCTGTCGTGGGAGCAACCAGAGCCAGAGGGGCCAGAGAAGCAGCCCAGGGAGCTGGGGGCAGAGCAGCAGCCGTGCAGAGACCGAGTGGTGGGGCTGGGGCTGGAGCAGTCTGGAGCTGGACGCGGTGAGCAGCTGGGGAGAGCGAGGGGGACCCTGGGCAGCGGGCCCCGCACAGGGAGACGCCTCAGCCAAGGGGCTCTGCAGGCCAGGCTTGGATCGTAACCCCGACAGGGCGGGGGCCACACTGGGAAGAAGGGTCCTGCCACTTCGAGCCTGAGAGCGTGTGGCCACCGCCAGAGCGAGTGTCCGACCCGCAGCATCCCCGCAGCACGGCCAGGGCCGGAGAAGGGGCCTGGGACTCACAAGGAGCAGACTGTGAACTGCCCTGACGTTCCAGAGATGCTGTTTGTGATATTCCCTGCCACAGAGCGGGGTGATGTGTTTCCTTTCACCTTTCCCATTTTCCCTTATTCTTTTTTAAAATTAATTGTTGATTAAATAACTTGCATTTGCTTTAAATTATATGTAATGATTAGTGGGTCAGAGAAGTGCCCAGTACAGAGAGTACCCCGGAGTGGGGACACCCGAGCCCCTGTCCTAGGTGACCACCGCAGGGTTGGGGGTCGAGACCCCCAGGAATCCTGGGTCCAGCCTTGTAGGGGTTCTGAGGACTCTGCCAGACAGGAGAGTGGAAGGGGAGTCCTCCAGGGTAGGGAGGCCTCTGGGGAAAGGGAGTGGGAGCGAGGACTCAGATCCTTTCGCGAGCCCACTTCACCGGGGTCGTGCAGAAGCCAGGACAGTTCCCCACAAGAGTGGGACTATTCCCCCGCTTAGAGGAAGAAGGAGGTGCCTGAAAGTAGGACCCACAAAACCCAGCGTGCGAGGCATCTCCACACCGACACTAACCAACGGGAAAGGCCGATGGGAGGGGTCTGTCCTGAGCCCCCCCTGCCTCTCTGGATCTCAGGTTACGAGGTCTGGCTTGGAGAGAGGTACCTCCCCCGGCTCCCGCCCGCCCAGCTTTCCCCCACCCCCTGCCCTGCCCTGCCCTGCCCTGCCCCGGCCGTACCTGGTTCCAGCCCGGCCCTGCCGCGGGGTGGGACCAATACTGCTGCCAAGGCCCTCCTGAGGGGGGTGCGGGCTCGGGGCAACCCCCACTCCTCCCCAGACCCCAACCCGCTCCACCCCTTCCCCCAAGACCCTGCCTCCTTCCGCCCCTGAAGCAGGAAGATTAATCCCATACATTGCATTGATTGTGACTTATTTGCCTGATTTGAAACGAGACCAAAAGGACCTGAGTCTCCTCGCTGTCGATAGCCCCCCGCTCGGCCAACCAGCCCTGAGACTCTGAGGGGCGGGCGGCTGAGAGGTCTCACCAGAGGTCCCAGAGGACGGCCAGGTCACCATCAGAGCGGATCGCTCTCAGATCCAGACCCACCTCTTTGTGAGGACTTCCCGCGATGAGAGCAACCCCCCCTTGCCCACCCTCCACACACACCCCTCCTTGGGAGAGAGAGGGAAACAGGGAAAAAAGAAGCAAGAGAAGAGGAGAAAGGAGGGAGGAAAGAGGAGAAGGGAAACCCAAAAGTATAAACCCCAAGGTCCCCAGTGATTCCAAGCGTCAAAGCGCTCGGTAGGAAATCACATTCTGCCCCCTTAAGCCAGTGTTTTCTGTGCCGAGAATTCTGCCTGCAGCAGGTGCATCAGACCCAACAGATTCCAAACCTCTCGCAGCCTCCGACCTTGTCCAAGGGAAGTTCGTTTTCTGGCACAATCAGTGGTCGGAAAGGAGAAAACTCCACAGAGGCTCCTCCTCATGCTACGACGTGAATCCTAATTCTCTCCCCGTCCTCGAGGGGAGACCGGGAGAAGGAGACGGGCGGCAGCAAAGCCGGGGGGGTCTCAGCGACTACCCTGGCCCTGCACCTCGGCCCTGCCCCGCTGATGTCGGGGTCTCTCTGTGAGGTCACCCCCTCCCCACCACCTTTGCCCAATGGGCTGAGGTCCTGCAAAAGGCCTTGGTGATGTCACTGCCCCCCCACCCCTCCCCTCCCAGCTGATGTCCTGCCCCTGCCCAGCCTCTTGGAGCTTGGAGTTGTTGCCCCCGGATCTCCGCACTCAATGACTGGTGAGTCTGGGGATGGAGCTGGCTATACAATAAACCACCAGTTTTTCATAAATTAGTCGACTTAAGGCCAGAAGGGACCATGGGAGCATCTAATATGACGCCCTGCATCTCCCAGCCCTCCTGTGTATCATAAGAGCTGCTTTTTGATGAAAGCACTTTCCCGAAAGGCATCTAGTCTTCACTGGAAGACATCAAGAGATGGAGAATCCATCACTTCTCTTGCCAGTTTGTTCCAGTGATGAGTCACCCTCCCTCTTACAAATCTCTGCCTTGTTCTAAGGAGAATTTTTCTGATTTCTGCTTCCAGCCATTGGTTCTTGTTCTGCCTTTCTTTGCAAGACTAAAGAGCCCTTTAAATACTTGGTGTTTTCTCTCAGCGAAGGCACTTGCAGGCTGCCATCAGCTCACCTCTCCATCTTTTTAAAAACTAAACAGACTGAGTTTTTCAATTCCTCCTTATAAGTCTTCTCCATCCCTCAAATATGGCTCTTTTCTGCACCCTCTCCAGTTTTTTTTAACGTTATTTTTGAAATGTGGACACCAGAACGGGATGCAGTATTCCAGTGTCAGTCTCCCCGCTGCTGAATCACCTCCCTTTCCATCCTCTCTTTATCTATCCATGGATGGTGTCACGGACTCACAGGACTTGTGCTCTCTCTCAGCCTCGTACAATCCTTGGGAGGAACCCCTTCAGTGTGACAGCCCTTCTCGGAGATCCACTCTCTCGAGGGTTAAGCCATAGGCCCTTCCGCCTCCTGCAACCCCTCTTCTCTGAGCCTTGAGCATGCCTGTCTGCCATGGGCCCCCTCAGGGAGTCCCCTCACTCTGGACCCCTGGGGCCTCTACTCCCAGAGGGAAGAAAGCAACCCCGATCTCGAGACTGCCGTGACTCTCAGACAGCGTAAAAGAGAGGGGTTTATTGAGCATCTGAACACAGCACAGGAAACTCTCAGGGCCTCAGGCCTAACCTCCCTCTGCACAGTCCATCTAGGTCTCTCCTGCACCCGTGTGGGCTCTGGCTGTTTTCTCTCCCCAGTCCAGAAGCCCGCTCCTTCCAGCTAAGCGTCCGATATCACCTTCCCACAAGCCTGTGTCCTTTGTCTTCTGTCCCAGGTGAACAGGCTGCCTGGGTCTCCTCTATCTCAGCCTCTCCTCTCCTCCCTCTTTTCTTTCCCCCTGGCTGAAAGCAGTCACCGGGTCTTCTCTCCTCAGCCCATTGTCCTACTACTGGCCCGACCTGGCTGTGACTTCAAAGCTGGGCCTCCCGCTCACCAGTCGCTGGGGTATCCATTCTCCAGGCCTTTGCCTGAGGGCCCAACTGACAGGAGAGATCACCGCTGGTCCTCTGTAACAATAAAACTACCTCTCCCACCTCGTTAAACAAACAGCACCCAGGGAAACTGAGGCATGCAAACCATTGAAAAACCAAGAAAATCCCCCCGTCATCACCGATGGCTTTGGCCCTGTTCCCCACAGCATCGCAAGGGGAGCGGATGTTGAGCGGCTTGCCCGGTATGACACCTAAATCCTTGACAGAGTCACGGCTTCCCGGAGTACAGTTCCCCCTCGGTGGCCTGCCTGCTCTGTCCTGCTGCCCCCTCCCACTGCGCCAAGAGGGGACCTGGTGACTGGAGCTGCTGTGGTTGTGTGAGAGCGCCGGGCTGAGAGACCAAAGGGCACCTCCGTTCTGGAACAGAGGGGTCTGGCCGGTAGGCGCAGTCGCCCCCGGTTTGGGGCACAGAAGGGGCTGTGGCTGGCAGCAGCTTGAAGCCCGTCATAGAATCATAGAATCATAAAATATCAGGGTTGGAAGGGACCCCAGAAGGTCATCTAGTCCAACCCCCTGCTCGAAGCAGGACCAATTCCCAGTTAAATCATCCCAGCCAGGGCTTTGTCAAGCCTGACCTTAAAAACCTCTAAGGAAGGAGATTCTACCACCTCCCTAGGTAACGCATTCCAGTGTTTCACCACCCTCTTAGTGAAAAAGTTTTTCCTAATATCCAATCTAAACCTCCCCCACTGCAACTTGAGACCATTACTCCTCGTTCTGTCATCTGCTACCATTGAGAACAGTCTAGAGCCATCCTCTTTGGAACCCCCTTTCAGGTAGTTGAAAGCAGCTATCAAATCCCCCCTCATTCTTCTCTTCTGCAGGCTAAACAATCCCAGCTCCCTCAGCCTCTCCTCATAAGTCATGTGTTCTAGACCCCTAATCATTTTTGTTGCCCTTCGCTGGACTCTCTCCAATTTATCCACATCCTTCTTGTAGTGTGGGGCCCAAAACTGGACACAGTACTCCAGATGAGGCCTCACCAATGTCGAATTGAGGGGAACGATCACGTCCCTCGATCTGCTGGCTATGCCCCTACTTATACATCCCAAAATGCCATTGGCCTTCTTGGCAACAAGGGCACACTGCTGACTCATATCCAGCTTCTCGTCCACTGTCACCCCTAGGTCCTTTTCCGCAGAACTGCTGCCTAGCCATTCGGTCCCTAGTCTGTAGCGGTGCATTGGATTCTTCCATCCTAAGTGCAGGACCCTGCACTTATCCTTATTGAACCTCATCAGATTTCTTTTGGCCCAATCCTCCAATTTGTCTAGGTCCTTCTAGTCCTAGCTGCGCTAGGCACTGTTTGAATGAGTGCAACGTCCGTGTTACATACGGGCTCCTGGGGCTCGGTCGGAAGCACTGAACTGCCTCAGAGTTCTCTGTTTGCAAGGTCGGTGCCAGGAGATTAGAGAGACAAGGCAGGGAGGGGATCTCTTTCATTCTCCAACTTCTGCTGGGGAGAGTCAAGCCTTCGAGCTCCACAGAGCTCGTCCTCAGGCTCTGGTCTCTCTCCCCAACAAAAGCGGGTCCAATAAACCATATGACTTCCCCGGCCTGGTCTCTCGGTGTTTTCTACTCCCACGGGCGTGGCTGGGAAGGGCCACAGGGCTCAGCAGGCTCAGGGAGAAACCTCAGCCCCACTGGAGACAGGAGGGGAGCAAACCTCACAATCCGTGTGGTCCCTGCAGGTCTGTGCAACTGCCCCCCACTCACTCAGTGGCAGTCTGTGGGGGAGGTCTAGGGTGGCCAGGTGTCCCGATTTTAGAGAGACAGTCCCGATTTTTGGGTCTTTTTCTTATATAGGCTCTGATTACCTCCCACCCCCGTCCCGATTTTTCACACTTGCTGTCTGGTCACCCGAGGGAGGTCTGGCAGCCCCCTCCCCAGCCACAGTCCGTGCGTGCCCAGCAGTCTGTGTGTGTCTCAGCAGCCCCCTGCTCACTCCCACGTGGAGCCCAGATCGGGGTGGGCTGGGCCTTGGTTTGTTTGATCCCTGAAGGGTTTTCTGGACACTAACTGGCACCCCAAGTTTGTCCTAATTTGAGGAAATCGCTGTGAAAACTCACCTTTTCCGGGTGTCTGTTTCACACCCTCTGCCAGAGACGTTCCCCATTCTTTCTCCAGTTCAGCTGGCAGCAGGTCTCGTGCGAGGGGCGGGGGAGAGCTGAGATTTCAGGCTGCCGTCTTATGGCGGGTTTGCTGCGATTAACTGGCTGAACGTGCTAATTCTGAGGACGAAACGGGGAAAGGGGCAGAGATCGAGAGTCAGGGAGTGAAATGGAGAAAATAGAGGAAGCATTTCGAGCAAGGGCGAAGTGCAATGACCTGAATCCAGAATATTCTCTGCACCCCTTGTCTAACTCTGGGCCTGATTCTCTTCCGCATTGACTGCCCTGTCCCTGTCTCCGGCCGTGTCTGGAGGGCTTTATGCCCCTGTGCAGCCCCTTCACACTGCCAGGAAGGGAGAGCTGTTATGGAATCTTAGCCCAAAGAGGAACCAGGCCCTGTGTCACCTTCATCCTGGGTTTCAGATGACCCCGAGAAGTGGGGGGCCACCGGGGCCTAGAGCATGGCCCTGCCACAGAGGCCCCGCCCCCGGTCATCCTCTTCCCCCGAGGCCCCGCCCACCCACTGTTCACTCCTCTGGCCCCCGAGGTCCCCCTACCTGCCCCTCGCTCCTCTCCGCCTCTTCCCCCAAGACTCCACTACCCCCTGCTTGCTCCTCTCTGCCCCTTTCCCCGAAGGGGGGCTACCGGGGGGCCATGGGGCCAGGCACCCGTCCCTTTTCTCTGTCTTCGGTGAGCGGGGGGCAGTGGGGTCCTTGGGGAAGGAGGTGGAGCAGGACAGGAAGAGGCACGAGAAGACGGGGCCGCGGGGGAAAAGGCCGAGGGGGGGTGGGGAGCAGGTTTTGGGGGAAGAGGCGGAGGGGGGATGGGAAGAGGCAGAGCAAGAGCAGGGCATCGGGCTAAGAGGCAGAGGGGAGCGGGGTGTAGGTGGGGCCCCCACTTCTCTGGAGCTTCGCTTCCAGCGCTTGAAAGATGACCACGGGCCCACGGGCCTCCGGAGGGGAGACCCGCCCCACATCCCCAGCGTTTCCCCCCCGCATGGGGGAGGCTCAGGCTCCCCTGGCCTCTTGTACGGGCTGCCCGTGCTCAGCTCCTTCCACGCTCTGGAGAGGAGCAGCACCCAGGGGTGGGGCTGAGCCGGGGGGCGCTGGGTGAGGGGCAGAGGCCTCGGGAGCTGAGACCGCAGGGACACAGCGTGAGGCACCATCCCAGGCATCCCCATGAAAGGAGCAGAACAGGGTTTACCTGGGGTGGGGAGTGTATGGAGAGCGTCTCAGGGTCGGTGGAGATGTATTGCCCTGGTGAGCAAGTATGGCTAAAACACAGGCCTTGCTGTGAGCAGGATTTGAACCTGCGCAGGGAAACCCGAATGGATTTCGAGTCCAGCGCCTTAACCGCTCGGCCATCACAGCTGTGAGTGAGGTGACCCCCTAAGGCCTGAGAAACTGGTAAATAATCACAGTGCCCAGGCCTGAAGTCCTCTGAAACACAGAATTCAAACAGGAGACCTGGCTCCCAAAGCACAGGGGGATTTGGGGTTCTCATTGCTTAGCCATGTGGTTAAACATCAAACCAACCCCCTCCTGTGGGGCCTGTAATTGTTGCTATCCCCACTGTAAAGGGAGACAGGGAGAGGTTCACTGACCTGGCCAAGGCCACGCAGGGAGTTAGAGCCCAGCTCTGCCCCTCCCTGCTTTATCCTCCCCTGTCCTGACTGTCTCGCTCGATTCACCTGTTTTTATTGTCTCTTGTCTCTCTTTATAAACAGGACTAAGCCATGACTGGACTGTCAGCCGGGAGAATGGGACACGGCTCCCTTCACCTGGACCCTGGATTTCTCATTACTTCAGAGAAACTTCTCAGTGGAAAAATGAATCACATTCAAATGACTACAGATTATGAATCGTTTGCTATTTTTGTTGCCTTGGAACACTGCTCCCCCCGCCCCGCCCCCCAGTCCTCCGCCCCAGCCTCTTCCCCTGAGTCAGGAATTATGTTTTATTGGTTCACTCTGATTTGTTTCATTTTTATGTTCGCATCTCTTGCAACTAATTGGTCAGAACCTGTCACTTCCGAAAGTCCCAGACGCGTGTCTCAGTTTCCCCTCCTAGCTCCCTTCTCGGTACCTTTGATTTTCCTCAGAGTCTCCTTCAGATCACTGGTTTGTTGGCACCAATAACCAGGTCTGATTTCCAGGTCAGGAGACGTGTCTTCCAGCTGCTGGAACTTTCCTTTTTCACATCAAGAAAGAAACAGGTTTTTTCCCAATAATCATGTTTTATTTTATTTTTTTATTTTACTGTGAATTTCTTGCCACTGAAAAATGCTGAATTGAGGGGCCTGGAGAATGACTCTCTGTGTAGCCAGCCACAGAATAGCTACAGCCCCAGCAATGGCTGGGCAAGCTTCCCCGAGGTGTCCCATCAATGTGCTTCAGCCCTGATTGACTGAGACCAGCTCTGGGGACAGGACGGGAGTTCAGTCCCCGTGGGCAATTCACTCCTCAGCCTCCATCCTTCAGTGACCAATAGATTCCAATGTTCCTGCTGGTCTTTGTTCTGTGGACGTCTGCCCACCTGCAACTGGACCGAGATGAACTCCCCTCAAACCAGCTCATTCCTCACCGGTTTCTGAATGGTCATCACGTCCTACAGACGTTTGCTCACTCCTGCCCTGGGCAGAAGAGAACCCCAGTGCCCTGGAGGTGACAGGCCCGGACTGTGTCCCCGGAGTCCCGGGGCATCGTCCCTGCCCTACGGCTGTGGCTGCACTGGGGAGTTTACGGTGGCAGTCTCGAGTGGAGCGGCTGGAAGCCGACGGGAGGGAGCTCTCCACCCTCAACGAGCAGCCGTAGCCATGTTGGCAGGAGAAGCTCTCCCAGCACCATAGCACTGTCCACACCGGCGCTTAGGTCCGTGTAACTTGTGTCACTCAGGGGGTGGCTTATTCACACCCCTGAGCCACATACGTTCTTCCGACACAAAGGGGAGTGTAGACGCAGCCTTAGCAGAGACGCGATTAAGAAAACCGCTTTAGTTTTGTAGGAAATGCAGGAACCCCAGGTTTGTAATAAACCAAAGGAGATTCCGACCAAACGAGTCACCTTCCCCACTTTGCAGTTGTGCCCTGGGATAGTTGTTTTGTCTCAGCCTGTGGCCAGAATAATGAGGTGTGAAGGGGAAGGAGCCAGGCACCTGCCTATGGTGCTTCTGACATCCTAGAGGGGAGAAAGGAGAAAAGACACTCAGTCCCCCATGCCACTCACACAGGGGGTGGGAACTTTGGTGGTAATTTAAAGAGAATCAAGGGGCTCAAAGAGAGACAAAGGTGTTAACGTGACCCTGTCACTGTCCAACATTACACAGGTGAAACAAGGCTTGCAGTTTGGGCTGCTGTACAGAACAAGCATTCAGGCTGAAAAGTGACATCGTTTCTTGCAATTTCAGGAAAACCCCAAATCAAACAAACCCCCACAACAACAGGCACCTGAAAAAGTACTGCCCCTGACTTCACCTTTCCAAGGTCTTCTCAGCACTCTCTCCCGCCCCAAGGGAGAATCCTACACCTTGACAAACAAACCAAATTCAGGCCCTAATGCAGCTCTCCCTCTGCAGGATGTTGGAGAAAACACAGGTGAAAAAAACTTCCAAGGTAAGCTGCAAACACACTTGCATCGTAAAGGAGACTCATGCCCGAGTCCAACAAATCCTTTGGGAACTCGAAGGAAGCCGCATTCCAGAGGAGTTTCCAAAGACAAACCACCAGCCACACACCCAGGCAGAAGAAGCTTGGACACGGGAAGGGGCAGCAGCAAACACACCCTGGGGGAGGACTTGTCCGGGAGCTGCAGCCAGGCCTCTTGGCACCCAAAGTGAGAATCAGACCCTTACAACAACAAGCCACATTTGGCCATTGCTGAAATTGTCAGGCCTCAAAATTTTGGGCCAGAAACCAAAAGCCAAATCTAGCTTTAAAACTCAACCACTTGGAAATGGCACTTCTAGCGTGGCACCAGACCGTAGGCGACCGTCTGTGTGCGTGTGGTTGGCTGCCAATAGGTAGAATCCAGGGCCTGCATCTTCGCTTCCCACAGCAGGAGATTTTGAGACCCTGACAATTAGGGGAAGAACAGGCAGGCCGTGGCTACACTTGCAGATGTACGGTGCTGTGAGTCAAACCTGCCTTCCTACAGCCGAGCAGGGGAAGCGCTGCAGCCTGTCCACACTGGCAGCTGCCAGCCATCCCAGCATTCACGTGGCTGCAACGTGCTTTTCCAACGGGGGGTGGGGGTGGAGTGTGACAGGGAGTGTGGGGGGAGAGAGAGTGGGTTTTGGGGGGCTGACAGCGTGCTGTCTTGTAAGTACAGACCTCCCTCCCTCCCTCCCCCGCCTGTCTCTCACTCACTGAAAGCAAACGGCCGTTCTTTCTTTTTTTCTCATAGACGAGATAAGCAGCCGCTCGCTGAAATGGACCCCAACCCCGCCTCGCTCTGCAAGCAAACAGGAGCGGCTGGCGCTCCAAACGGAGCCCCCCGCCTGCCTCTCACTCATTCAAAGCCAACAGGAGCGGTGTGTGTTTGTTTGATAAGCAGCCCTGAAACGGAGCTTTGAAATGGCACGGCCACGTCCGGAGTTCACAACCAAACAAGAGAGGACGTGTCAGTTAAAAGGATTATGGAGAGTTTCCGGAGGTCAATCAGTGCCTAATAACCTTACTCCCCGTTTACACTGGAGCTGGAGCGTCTCAGCCGATGTGCAACAGCTGTTAATCCTCTCGGGGAGGTGGAGTACCAGGAGCGCTCCAGCCAGGGAGTCAGAGCGCTCTGCATGCCTTGCCAGCGTGGACGGGGAGTAAGGCGGAGCGCTCTGGGAGGCTTTATTGCGGTGTAACATGCAAGTGTAGCCAAAGCCGTAGATAAAAACCCAAAGAAAGTATCAAGAGTTCTCCTTCCTGGCTGAGCTGGGTGCGCTGTCCAGGTCACCGATGGTCATTCGGGGAGGGATGTGGGGCTGATTCAGTTTGGGGGGGTTGTTCTGGGGAAGGATGTGGGTCTCAGATATCTGGAGGATTGGCCCAGAGCCCAGTCTTTTGGGGGCACAGCTGGTGGTCCTGATCCTAGTCTGTCTGCCTCTCTTCTGGCAGAGAAGGCCAAGCCAGGCGAGTACGAATAATGATGCTGTAAATAAAATGGAATAAAGTTGTGGATGTTTTTATTTTTAAAATATTTTTCACACTTTTCAATCTGCCCCAATTTCATCAGGCCCTGGTAGTTCCTATGAGAAATGTGAAGGATGAGATATTTGTAACTGTTCCCTCTTAGTGGGAGCAACAGCTGGCTGGGGTTTTGGCGGCTCAGGCTTTTGTTCCCTGGTTTTACCCACTGTGGTTTCTTTTGCATGTTTTCTTTCATAACGTATCAGATGTACCTGTGTGTAACTTTTTGCCCTAGGGCTGCCATTGCTGGGAGCCCCCTCCATTTAAACTTGTAAATATTGTAAATAAAACCGGTACAGCTGTGTGCTGTGTCAAACACAACTCCTGTGTCAATCTGCTGGCCCAAGGGGGCCCACAAATGTGTTGGGAACCAGGTCCACAAAAGGTTAATCTGGCCCTGTGTGGGGGAGCCTGTGTGTGTCAGCACACTGTCTCTTTAAGCCAAGCACTCCTGAGCCTGAAGACTTGCAGCTCCCACTCCTGAGTCAAAGGCCTCAGCGCAGACAGGCTCCTGCCCCGTGCTCCCCAGCTCAGCGGAGACCCACCTGGGCACGGCCACCTCTCGTAGCGGGCGGAATCCCCCAGTGCCCGGCCAGCCGTGCATCAGCTTCCCAGCGAAAGGGAGACTTACGTGTAAACACGGGGCTTGCAGCCTCTGCAGTGCCGGCTGCCGCGGAGCCGGTGTAGAGCTTGGCCCAGGCTAGCATCAGCAGGGGAGCTGACTGTGCAGATCTCTGGGGCCGCAGGCACTGACTTATTTTTCCTGGGGATGCCACCTCCGCCACTTCCCCCAGGTCCCACCCTGGCTCCTTCCCCTCCCCATAGGTCCCTGCCTGCCCGCCCACCACTCCCCCCTCCCCGAAGCCCCTTCCCCAGCTGCCAGACAGCTCAAACAGCTGATCAGCAGGGGCCAGCCCAAGAGCTGTGGCTGGTGGGTGCCGAGCACCCGCTATGTTTTCCTGTGGGGGCTCTGGGTCTGGAGCACCCTCTGCGTCGGCACCTGGGGCTACAAATCGGTCAGGCCCCACCTGAGTGCAAAGGGACTGAATGGAAGAAGGATGCAATTTCCTCCAGTCTAGGCAGGTGTCTAAAGCCTCCTCTCGGCAGATCAGGTGTGTGTGTGGGGGGGGAGCTTGTGTGGGACACTGTCCCAGCCACGTGCCAGTCCGCTTCCCCTAGCTGCTGCTGTTTGTGGCAGGAGTGTGCAGAAGGGGAAGTGAGAGCCCGTGAACCTGGGGAAGGAGAAGTGAGTGTTTCTGCTGGGGGGAGCCTGGCCCGCAGCCGCCGCTCTCTGCTCTGCCTTCAGAAAGGGGCAGCCAGAGAGCAGTGGCTCTCAGCCGAGTGCCCGGATCTGAAGGCAGTGCTACCAGCAGTTGGGAGGGATGGCTACGGGGGAGGGGCTAAGGCAAATTTTGGGATTGCTGTGGACCCTGCAAGCTCCCCCTAGAGCCGCCCCTACCCCTGCCCCACAGGGTCCCTCTGCTCCTCCTGCAGCTGCAGGTCTCCTTCGTCCCTCTCATCCCTGATGCTGCTGAGAAGGGTGCAGAGGAGCTTCCAGGGGCTATACAGGTGATGAGCCATGGTGCTGGATAGATGGGAGTCCTCCAGGATCAGAGAGACTGGGCTAACTGCAGCGAGAGAAGCCTGTATTTTTCATGCTCACCGGACTCCCTGTTGTCTCAGCGACACAATCCGAGCCTGGGCGATCAGAGTCATCCTGGACTAGAGAGGACTGTGACCAAAAAACTGCAAAATTCCTGAAGCAAGGAGATGGGCTTCTCCGCCTTGATCGCTCCCTTGCTTTAACAGAAGAACGGCCAGACGGGGTCAGGCCAAAGGTCCATCTAGCCCAGTGTCCGACAGGGGCCAGTGCCAAGTGCCCCGGCTTTCGATGGTTTTGCAGACCCAACAGAGTAAGGAGCACAAGTCCCATTGACTGGGAGCAAGACCTGTGCACCGAACTCTGTTTGCAGTTTTGAAAATACAACCCTAAGTATTTAACCACAGACCAAACAATGGATAATTTGGCGTGAGGACTGTGGCTATGCTTCTGATTTGCTTATGTTTATTTTATATAGGTGAAGGAAGAAGTGAGAAAGCCAGAACATTCCAATTGACTTGGGTGTCCAAATAGGGTGACCAGATGTCCCGATTTTATAGGGACAGTCCAGATATTCGGGGCTTTTTCTTATATAGGCGCCAGTTACCCCTCACCCCATCCCGATTTTTCACACTTTCTATCTGGTCACCTTGTGTCCAAATATCTTAGGACAGGAGGCTTTGCAAATTTCAGTTTGCCACATAGACCAGAGAAGAGTGACAAACCGTCGGTGGATCACCATTAGAACATGATGGCCCCTTGTGAATTATGAAAGGAGCTGAAAGTGCTTGGCAGGACTAGCTAATCTATGGAAGAGCTCATGGGATGTTCCTATGATTAAGGCTGCTTGAAAATTTTGTTGGTTTTGATGAAAAACTGCGGTTTTGATTTAAAAAAGTTTTCACAAAAAACGTCTGCCATCCGTTAATGGTTTTGATATTTTTCATGCAAAAAAACCAATAAAAATAAAAGCTCCAAAGCTGAACTATTTCACCAAGAAACCAAACAGATCGATTTGGGCATGCCACTACTATGTCCCATGGGAGATGTCGTGGGGTTGCTTGATGTCTCCTTTTTATTGTGCAGGCTAGGTTCCCCAGATGGACTTCATCTCCCATGATGCATCATGGTTATTGGACTCCCCTAATTCAATGACTCATGCAAAGGAGAGACCGTGGTGCATTGTGGGAGAGTCCTATCAGGGAGCCCCGTCGATGGTGGATGGATGCAGGAGGAACGCAAATTACAACTCCCATGCAGTGACATTTCCAAATTGAAATACTTTGGGGTTTGGACAAAATAGTTCGGTATTCAGTTTTTCATTGAAAAGTTGAAACTTTCAGGAGGGAAGGGAAGGAGTGGGTACAGGTTCTTGAAGGAATGTATAGTGAGCTATGTAGTTACTGGCTGTCTCACTGAAGGAAGTGCAAAGGAGTGAGTGATATGGGTGAGAAAGTTCCATCACAGGCCTTTTGATGTTGCTGTCTATGTGGTTAGTGTGCTGGATATGATGTCTGGTAACATAGAATATCAGGGTTGGAAGGGACCTCAGGAGGTCATCTAGTCCAACCCCCTGCTCAAAGCAGGACCAATCCCCAAGTAAATCATCCCAGCCAGGGCTTTGTCAAGCCTGACCTTAAAAACTTCTAAGGAAGGAGATTCTACCACCTCCCTAGAGAACGCATTCCAGTGTTTCACCACCCTCCTAGTGAAAAAGTTTTTCTTAATATCCAACCTAAACCTCCCCCACTGCAACTTGAGACCATTACTCCTTGTCCTGTCCTCTTCTACCACTGAGAATAGTCTAGAACCATCCTCTCTGGAACCACCTCTCAGGTAGTTGAAAGCAGCTATCAAATCCCCCTTCATTCTTCTCTTCTGCAGGCTAAACATTCCCAGCTCCCTCAGCCTCTCCTCATAAGTCATGTGTTCCAGACCCCTAATCATTTTTGTTGCCCTTCGCTGGACTCTCTCCAATTTATCCACATCCTTCTTGTAGTGTGGGGCCCAAAACTGGACACAGTACTCCAGATGAGGCCTCACCAATGTCGAATAGAGGGGGATGATCACGTCCCTCGATCTACTGGCTATGCCCCTACTTATACATCCCAAAATGCCATTGGCCTTCTTGGCAACAAGGGCACACTGCTGACTCTATCCAGCTTCTCGTCCACTGTCACCCCTAGGTCCTTTTCCGCAGAACTGCTGCCGAGCCATTCGGTCCCTAGTCTGTAGCAGTGCATGGGATTCTTCCGTCCTAAGTGCAGGACTCTGTACTTGTCCTTGTTGAACCTCATCAGATTTCTTTTGGCCCAGTCCTCCAATTTGTCTAGGTCCCTCTGTATCCTATCCCTGCCCTCCAGCGTATCTACCACTCCTCC
The DNA here is from genome assembly GCF_965152235.1 of Eretmochelys imbricata. Classification (NCBI taxonomy): domain Eukaryota; kingdom Metazoa; phylum Chordata; order Testudines; family Cheloniidae; genus Eretmochelys; species Eretmochelys imbricata. The sequence goes on along the minus strand of NC_135582.1, from coordinate 80,074,029 downwards.
CAGTTTAGTATCATCCGCAAATTTGCAGAGAGTGCAATCTACACCATCCTCCAGATCATTTATGAAGATGTAGAAGGAGTTGGTGCTTTTCATTAGAGCTTTGCAGGAACCAGAAATTCCCTTTGGGAGAAATTCCATTTTTATTCTGAATCCAAAAGAAAAAAGAAGAAGAAAAGAGAAACTTCCTGCAAAACCAAACAAAGGTTAATAATTTGGGATCAATTTAAATATTTATTTTCGATACATTGTAATGTTATATTCTGATTTTGACTATTTCATTTTATAATTGATAATGCAATATACAACAAGCATTTTTATTAAACAAAGTTGCTTCAAACTGAAAAACAAAAAGGGAACAATTTAACTTCACTGAAATGCTTCACAAAAAAAGAAAATCAAAGTTGGCACATTCCCATGCAAAGTTTTGATTTAATCAAAATAACATTTTCCAACAGAAAAATTGTTCCATTAGAATTTTTTTTTTTTGACCAGCTCTAATTTGCATACATGAGTGAGTAAAGGACAAGGGAAATCGCAGGGCAATGGGGTATCTACGCTATGGATTTCTGGGTTAACAAAGGGAGGAGTTAGTCTCAGTTTGGACTCATCACACTTAGTTCAAAGCTACTCTGCAATCCGCAAAAACCAAAGAATACGAGACTGTGCCCAGAAAGGAAATGCCCAATGACTAAGCCAAGTTCAGTCAGCCCATTTCTGAGAACACGGGAAGTGAAACTCAACTCCTCTCATGTCTCTTTCCTGCACTAGAAGTCATGGCTGCTGCAAATCCAGCAAAAACTCTCCAGGATGAACTGACCTGTCCCATCTGTCTGGAGTATTTTCAAGATCCAGTATCTCTAGACTGTGATCACAATTTCTGCAGAGCCTGCATCACCCAGTGCTGGGAGAGCTTGGATACAGATGTCTCCTGCCCTCAGTGCAGAGAGGCCTTTCCCCAGAGGAACCTCAGACTTAACAAGAAGCTCAGGAATGTTGCAGAAGCAGTCAGAGAATTGAGGTTGCAGTCAGTGAAGGAACCAGAAGCAGAGACATTGTGTGAGAAACACAAGGAGCCTCTGAAACTGTTCTACAAGAAGGATAAAATCCTCATCTGCGTCGTGTGTGACAAATCCAAGGAGCACAGAGATCACTCTGTGATTCCTGCAGAGGAGGTTGCTGCTGAAGAATTCGAGGTAGGAATTTACTGACTAACCACCATTTTTATAGCTAGAGCCTTGGGAAACTCACCTGCTCTGCCCCTCCCACCACATCCCAGAGACACAAACTCCCTTTCATTGCTTCTCCCCTCTTGGGGCCAAGGAAGCAGTAGGATGCTGCTGAGGCTGTCCTCTGGGCACACATCCCCATCACGCTTTCCCTGCAGAACTGCTCACGCAGGCAGGAAGGGAGCCCCACCCTCATGAGACTTAGCGGGGGCACTGAAGTGGTGCTCCCATCCTACAGACCCTAGCAAGTCTGTTTGATAAAATCAGGGGTGGGATTGCAGGAAGCAGGGACTGGGTGGGAGGGAGCAGCACAGCAATAGGGCACTGTAGCAGGGTCACCGCCTCCAGCGTGCCCCCTCATGGCCCAGGGTGGCTCTGCAGAGGCCCTGCCTCAGTTTCCCTCTGAGGTTCCCAGAAACAATCCACAAAGGGTTGTGGTCAATAACACCCCTGCTCTCCCAGCAGGGACTCCCAGGACTTTTTGTCTGGAGTTTGGCCTTATCACCCTGAAGAAGGTCCAAGGCCTCCTCTGCCTTTTACACAGACCTCCTCCCTCTGGCCCTCCATAGGCCTCTGTTTTGGCTACCCCAGGCCTGATTGGAGCACATAACCCACCTGTGATGGGTTCAGTCACAGAGACCCCCTCGTGACGATCACTCGATGTGCTGGGGATACCACTGAGAACAACCCCCCTGCCAGAAAAGGTACCCCTTCTCTCCTGTCTTGCTGAGTTAAGACACTCCAGTCAGCTCCAGCACAGACCAAGGGGTTGGGCCACACCCCCCTGCAGTTTACTGAGAGGGAGATTCCCTCAGCCCAGGGGTTTCTCAGTTAACAGGGACTTTCCCAGCACACAATATTTAGTCTTTCTGGGAGACTAAACCCAAAATAAATCTGTTTTACTCTGTATAATGCTTATACAGGGTAAAATCATAAATTGTTCAACCCCTATAACACTGATAGAGAGAGATGCACAGCTGTTTGCTCCCCCCAGGTATTAATCACTTACTCTGGGTTTATTAATAAACAAAAGTGATTTTATTAAGTATAAAAAGTAGGATTTAAATGGTTTCAAGTAATAACAGACAGAGCAAGGAAGGTCACAAAAGTAAAATAAAACAAATTCACAAGTCTAAGCCTAATACATTAAGAAACTGATTACAGGTAATATCTCACCCTCAAAGATGTTCCAATAAGCATACTTCACAGACCGGATTCTTTCCTAGCCTGGGCCCAATCCTTTTCAGACCAAAGCTGTAGTTTATGGCCTGGGTCCAGCAACCTTGAGCCAGCTGAAGACAAAAGGGAGGGGCTGCAGGGCCTTTTATATTCTCTTTCTTGTGGGCGGAAACTCCTTTGTTCCTTTGCAAAATCACAGCAACAGTATGGAGTTTGTAGCCACATGGGCAAGTCACATGTCCATGAAAGAGTCAGCTTTTTGCAGGCGGACACCATTGTTTACATGTTAATTTGAATGTTCCCAGGAAAGCTCAGGTGTGGACTGGCGTCTCCCAACGCCCATTGTTAATTAAATGTTTGCTGATGGGCCACTCATATCTTATTTCCCTAAATTCAGACATAGAAAAGATACATGCAAACAAATAGGATGAATCTATTCAGTAGATCATAACCTTTGCAAAGATATGTTACATGGCATATTTAGCATAAAGCAAATTCCAGTTATGTCATATTTATAGTCATCAGCATATTTTCATAAAAATATGGAGTGCAATGTCACACCACCCACTCCTGGTCACTGGTCCTTCTTCATTGTCCCCACCTGCGTAGGAGAGCTGTCTATGTCACAGGTAGTGCTGAGACCCATCTCCCTTTCAAGGGCCAGCCACCCTGTGACCAGCATTGTCAACTGTCCACATCTCCTAGGGCCACAGGGAGAGAGTCCCCGTCCTGCGGATATCAGTTTGGGAATTTTGGCCATAGATTTCGATGTGCAAGCCTTGTGCCCATACAATTTTCTGTGTTGACATTCATAACAATATTTAATAGAATGCACTGGTTTCCCGTTGCAGTAGCATCTACGAGTCCCAGTGAGGGATTAGGGGCTTCTTGTGCCAGGCACTGTACAGACAAGTTAACCAAAGGGAGCTCACAGTCTAAAACCAGGACCATGTGCAGCAGGTGGATAAAGAAACAGCCTGGAGTGGGAGTGGGGAACTCGTAGGGATAGCTGAGTATATAAGTGATCTCAATAGTCTGTTTGCTGCCCGTTTCCTCGGTGCAGCGTGTAAGTGCCCATACTTTTCAATCTAGACTGTTTTAGGTGCTGGAATGGCAGCAGGCAGGAGGAGGAGTCCATGGCCCAGTCTCCCCTCCCTGCTGGGGGCTTGGCAGGGAGGTCAGAATTGGGCTGAGGGCGCTGATACCCCCTTGGCACTGGATCCCAAATGGTGGGTTGTGAAACTGCCAGAGGGTCATGGGAAGGTGGTAGATGAGTGGTGGGCTTAGTGCACAGGTGAGACCCTGGGGGGAGAGGGATTGCAGAGCTGAGCCCACCCTACACTCAGCCGCAGTGGTGACTCCTGTCCCACGGGGCTGGGTCCAGCTCTCCACAGAGGGAGTTATGGCCAGAAAGAACCCCGTGGGCAGACTCCAGCATGAAGCTTCTTGTCCCGTCTGTCTGGAGTATTTCAGAGAACCTGTCACTCTGGAGCGGGGGCACAATTTCTGCTGAGCCTGCATCATCCAGTGCTGAGAGAAATCAGGTATAGCCATCACCTACCCTCAGTGTAGACAAACTGTGAGCAGAGAAATCCCAGGCCGAAGAGGCAGCTGGCAGCTGTCATAGAAATAACCAAACAACTGAGTTTACAGGTAATAAAGGATGCAGGAGGGGAGAGGGTGTGTGGGGAACACCAGGAGCCTCTCAAGCTGTTCTGCGAAGAGGATCAAACTCCCATTTGCCTAGCGTGTGACAGATCCCGGGCTCACCGAGATCACACAGTCGTTCCCATAGAGGAGGCTGCAGAGGAGTACAAGGTAAGGAATTGCTGTCAAGTTTAATGAGTTATAGCTTTGGGTTTAATTACCAGTTAATTTAATCACATGTTGACAGTCACAGGTATAACGGCATCATTCTGCTTTGTAAAGCCTTCATTGTATGAGAGATGCTGTAAAGGGTAAATGATGGGGCAGTGTGGCAAGCCGGGCAAGAGATGAAGACTTTACATACAGATGTTTGATGTGGGATCTTTCATCTGAAATCCCGAATCCTTTTCGAAACTGCCTCCCACTGGTGAAATAAGGCAATTTTCTGCAGAACTGAAGCTGCTAAATGAGGAGTGAGGTTTAAATCACAAGAGCTGCAGGCCAGTCTGTGTGAGAGTGCTGCCTTCAGACTGGAGAAGGGGGAGTTACAAGCTGTGGTTATTGCTATTTGTATCATAGTATTTATTATTATTTACTTACATACAGACCTCAGACAAGATCCGACCTCTACTGTGCTGGGCCCTGCACAAAACCCAGTGAGGGACAATCCCTGGCCTGTTTATAGTCTAAGTAGATAAGACAGACAGAGGGTGGGAGAGGAATCTGAGGCACAACAAGGGGATGGGACTTGTCCAAGGTTACCGAGCAGCTCAGTGGCAGAGCTGGGAATAGACCCCAGGTCTCCCAGCGCCCAGTCCAGTACCCTAATCTCTAGGTCATGCTGCCTCCACAGCAGTGATGAAGTGTGGCCATTAGGAGGGAACAACACCTTGATAAAGGTCCTAGGCCCAGCAAGGAGATGAAGTTTCTCTTTGGGATTCTGAATTCCCACGTTGCTGGTCTGCACTAGAGGAGCTCGCTGGGCTGAACACGGGGTGGCCCCTGAGCACCTTGAGCTCCTGCACAAGAGGGCTCCAGGCAGTGCCGGTTCCTGTCAGATCTCTTTGGGATTGAACGTGATTGCAGCAAAGCTAACCCCTGGGTGGGGCTGCCCCGCGTCAGTCTGAGGGACCAACCACAGTGGCTCCATTGGTCCTCACGCTGCTCTCCCCCGGTGAGAGCCAGAACCCGCTGCTGCTGGCAGCTTTGCTGGGAGCTGTGGAATAGCTGCCCAGGCGGCATTGCCATGGGAAGGGCTCAGGACAGCTCGGACCAAGCCCAACCGTTCTCAACAAAAGCCAGAACGTCTAATGGGGTTTGCCCTACTACGACCAGTCCCGTCCAGCCAGTCCCATCCACAAGGCTTGAGAGCTTACAGTCAGTGGGAGTTGGGCTCCGCTGAGAATCCCAGCCCAGATTTCTCACCCGGCAGGCTTCTGGGATTGCTGTCACTTTGTCAGTTAAACCTTCTCCAAAACAGGTTGTTTCATACCGTGAAAGAAAATCCAAGGATGTGACCCCAGTTTCATGTTGGTGTAAATCAGGGGAGACATGAGGTCAAATATAAAACATTCCCAGGCTCCATGAATATTAATATGACTTAAAGTCCTTGGTCTCGCTGATGTCATAACCCTGCTTGGTTGTCCTGTCATCAATACAGTCAGTTGTTTGTTTATTTGTTTGTTTTTGATAAGGGTTGAAAAGGTTCCCCCCCCACACACACTCTGATCTATCAAAATAAAAATCAAACCACCCAAAACATTTCCATTTGTTCAGGAAAAGATCCAGGCCCATTTGCAGACTCTGAGGGAGGAGAGAGAAAAGTTTCTGGGATTTAAAGTGACTGGAGAGAAGAGGAGCCAGGAGTATCTGGTAGGTGCCCGTCATTTTTCACCTGCATTTGTAATGAGCTGGATGGAGGCCGTTCAGTCCTGGGTAAAGCAGAATTCAGTTAAGTGGGGAATAATCACAAGTAAATCAAAATGAGTTGTTTTAGCAGGAACTATTACTTAGGCTTACACCTTAAACTATTGTTCTTATCTACTGTGTATTAACGACTGTTAGTTTAATTAAACTCACTTTATAGGGAACAATTTACATTGATGAACTAACAGAATTTTGAATTAGAAAATCCAATGCACTAGAACATAAGCCCCAGGGACACGTGTTCACTTCTCAGTTTTCAGCCTCTCTAAGCCCAGAGTTTGGAGGAAAAGTTCTTTGTTTACTGTTTTGTGTTGCAGCCTAAATAGAAACAGGTATTCCTTGGTGCCGTGTGTTGGTTTCTTAATTGAACAATTATCCCTCTGCTCCTCTCTGGTTTACAGTCCCTTTGTGCTCATTTCCCTATTCCTGTCATTCGCCTTGTACACCTTAGGCCACGGTAAGGATTTCTTGTTTTACAGTCCTAGCTATTTTCTTATTTTCACTACAGCTCACTTCCTCCTTATTTCTTAAGTCTGTTTCTCTTTAATTACACTTTATCCTTTATTACACCATATTTCCTTCATATTTCCTTCTTACGTTACTTTTCTCATAGTTTTTCAAACAATGCTTTTTGAATAATTTCTTATATTGCAAAGGCCTTGTCCACACTACATAGCTTTCAGTGACATGGCCACGTCAACACAGCTGTGTCGCTAAAAGTCGGGGAGCGTAGCCGCTGTTTGTTGGCTCTTTTGCCGACAAAATACTCCCACCCCCAATGAGCGGCGTTCACGTTTTTGACAGGAGAGCGCTCCTGCCGACAACGTGCTGTTCACACTGGCACTTGCTGCAACAAAACGTTTGTCTTTCGGGGGAGAGGGTTTAGCACCTCTGAAAGACAAAAGATTTAGTCATTCAATTGCCAGTGTAGACATAGCCTTAGAAACTCCAGCTATTTTTCCTCTTGTTTAACTGTACTGTTCTTCCTTTTACTTTCCCTCTTTTCCCCACCTGCCATTCTTTCCTCTTACTGTCCCTTTGGTGGCTCCCCTACTGTTCCTATTACCCTCGTCTTTCCTGTTCCTCCTGAACTGGGCTTCAGCTCTGTTCCTGGCACCCCCGCGACGATGCATCTCAGCCACTGTGGTCCCTATCCACGGGCTCCCCACTTACTGCGTCCCTTCTTTTCTGGTGCCAGTCGCTGCCTGGCTCACTGCTGGCCTCTCTCTCTCTCCCAGCACTGGGAAGCCTCCCGCCAGACTCCACCAGCTGTTTCTGCTGCTCACAGCAGCACTCCACGGGGAGTGGCCACCTCCCCCCACCCCCGCTGTTTTTTTCCCTTTTATTTCCCCCCAAAAAACATAGGTGCTGGAACTAGGGGTTCTGGGGGTGCTGCCCCTGGGCTTGAAGGAGTGGTAACAACACAAATACATGGCTTCCGCCTTCAGCACCCCCCTATAAAGAGCATTTCAGCACCACTGCCCAAAAACTGTCCCCAGGCTTGAGCTCACCCCACCTCAGTGGTCCTGGAATACTTGGCGTTCTCGAGACTTCTCCCGGAGCAGCTGGTTTGGGCTCCCCTTAAAAAAAAAAAATTCTAAATCCCATGAGGCTGCCTCTGAGCCACAACCTGGCAGTGCTGCGTCCATTGCCCAGCAGCCTCCGGTACTGGTGGGGCCTTTACACACTGACGTGAGGCGTGAGGTGTGTCTGTAGGTAGAGTCCTTTGTGGCCTTGGGGAAAGTGAGCGTTTGTCAGTTGATCCCTGATCCTGGGACACTGTGTGGGTGTGTGTACGTGTAGATGCCTATGGGGGGGGCCTGTAAAACCCTCTCCCTAGAGAAGGGTAACGTCTTCCTCTTCACAGTCTATCATTTCATTTCAATCAATGAATCGATTTCCAGCTTTTGTGGCTTCGATGAAAATCTTCCCAAGGTGAACTGAACGTATCCAGTGCAGCGCTCGATGCCTGAGTCTGTACGTTTTTATTGAATTGTTTCCTTCTTTTCTTCTCTGTCAAGGTAATTCTGTGGAGATCTGGGAACCTAACAGAACTTTCCATTGTCTGGATTTTTTTAAACGGGGGGCGGGGAATTGGGTAGAACCAAAAATGAACCTTTAAAAAATTTTGAGCAGATAAAAAAAATAATATTTTTTCTTGGACAAATGACATCTTTCACTTTGATAAACTCAAAATGTTTTGTTTCGATCTGGACCATTTTTTAAAATGATATAATTATATTAAATATAAGGAAATTTTAATAAATTTATTTCAAATAAAAAAAATCAAGCTATTTTCTTAAGAAATAGTTGAAATAAATGTCTTGATTTTTTCAAGATTTTTATTTATTTTTTACCAAACAGCAAATTTACATGAACTCATGAAACATTTCAGAGGTGACAAAACTGCATTTTCCCTGAAGAAAAGTTTAGTGCAAAAAAATTTCGCCTAGATCTAGTGCTGAGTCCTGAATCCCACTGCCTTGGGGTCTCTTATCTCTGAGGTCCCTGATAACACACTATCCTGACCAGGTCGCACATGGAAATATCTCCGTAAGAGAGATAGAGGCCAAATGGGAAGGTGTGAGAAAATCCTCTCCCTCGTGGGATACAGGGCATAGTCTCCCACAAGGTATAGTCAAGTGTTTGATGTCTTAGAGTTTGAAAAGAAAGTCTCCCTCCTGCACACTCAGCACTCCATGCAAGGACCCCAGGCTCCGTCCATGTCCCTGACCAGCCCTTTCCCTACTGCTTTACAGAAACAGACCCAGGCCGAGAGGCAGAAGATTGCATGTCAATTTCAGCAACTGCGGCAGTTCCTGGAGGAACAAGAGCGACTCCTGCTGGCCCAGCTGGACCAGTTGGACAAGGAGATTGTGAACATACAGAATGAATATTTCACTAAACTTTCTAAGAAGATTTCCCATCTCAGTGAGCTGATCAGTGAGATGGAGGAGAAGGGTCAGGAGTCAGCGAGTGAATTCCTGCAGGTGAGACCAAGTCAGAGAAACATCCCAGATCCCAAACAAAAGGACAGCTCCTGAATCCTGGACACTGGGGTCAAGCGGTCAGAGAGGACAGCATAACTCAGTGTGTGCATTGCACAAATGTGAGTTACAATTGTTCTTTCAAGAGATAGAGACACTTTTATATTAGAAATGGAAAAGCCTCATTAGCTCAGTGTATCCATGACCCTTGTCCTTTTTACCCTATATCTGCAAAATCCCTTCCCTGAGATCCCAAGTGTGTGACTCAGGTAGGACTGAGATTCTCTCTCTCTCTCTCTCTGTCTTTTCTAGGACATTGGAAGCACCTTGAGCAGGTATGTGGCTCTTTCTCACTCCCACACATACTTCTTATGCTGGAAAAAAGCTTGGAAACCATGTTAACACCACATCTCCTCAGGGTCACACAGCAAAATGGGTGGGGCAGGGTCACATTTTGGATACCAATCTCCGATTAACTTAATCCTGAGAGTCTCACCTTTTTATAGAAGAGTCTGGGATTATCTATTGAATTGGATGCTACATCCCTGGGGGACTTGCTGGCTCAGGATTCTGGGGACGGAATAGGAGTGCTGAGGTACTGGTTACCATAGGCACCCATGGGAAAAAATTAGCAGGTTCTCTGCACCCACTGACAACCAAGGTCCCCATGCCCCCCCTGAGTGTGCCACGTTCATGCTCCTCCCCCTCCCTCTCAGCGCTTCCCTGCCACCGGCCCGCCACCAAACAGCTGTTTGGCGGCACTTAGGATGCTCCAGGAGGGAGGGGGAGGAGCAGGGACACGGTATGCTTGGGGGAGGAGGCGGAGAAGAGGTGGGGCAGGGGCGGGGACTTGGGGGAAGGGGGTGGAATGGGGGCGGGGTGGGAAAAGGCAGGGCAGGGACGGGACATGGCCAGGGTGGGGTGGGGGTCCAGCACCACCAGGCAGAGGGGAAGTCAGCACCTATGCTGGTTACAATTTAACCCAGGTCTGCTGCGATAAAGAGAGATCCCACCTGAGGACTGTTTGGAGACCAGTGTGGAATGAGCTGGGTAGGGGGGAGTTGGTGTATCAGTCTAGTTCCTAATGGACAGATTTCTACAGCACTTAGCACTGGAATCTCCTATCCATCAGAAGCATAGAGGCCAGGGAGTGAATTGGCCATGGAGACTCAATTCCCCTTTTAACAAGAAATTATAATGTATCACTAAATGAAATATAAGAATGTGAATTTTTTTCTTTCCAGGTGTGAGAAGGGGAAGCTCCAGAAGTCAGTGGAGATTTCTCCTGAACTGGAAAAGGGGCTCAGCAATTTCTCCCAGAAATATATTTGCTCTTAGGGAGACTCTGAGGATGTTCAAAGGTACTAAGACAGGACCTAGGAAGGGAAAGTGGAATATGCCTCTGAGACTGGGAGGAGATGGGCTCTGGCCAATTAGATGACATATCTATTTAATAAAATGTGGAAAGTAGAGAAATTGAGCAGATGTAGCAGGGGCCCAGGCATCAGGATGTTTCAAATTAATTCATGATTTACCAAAGGTCACAACATTAAGGTCCAAATTTAGCCAAATGGCCTAAATTGTGCCCCTTGAGTTTATCTCTCCCAGTTACAGAGCTGGCAAAGCCTGTCGGGCCCAATGAATTAGGGGTGATTCTCTAGCTGGATCTCAGGACTTCCCCAGCCTGTGCCTGCACTGCCCTCTGAAGCCACTAAATAGGGGAGTCACAGATTGGCCTTCTCTATCCCTTTGCCAGTTCAGGATGAATTTGGCCCATTGAGTTGACCCTCTTCCATCTCAGATTTCCCCACTTATAAAATAATTTTATCATTATTCATATTTCAGTCTATGGAGGGGAAAGGGCCCCATTGCGCTGAGCTCTGCAGAGTGCTGAGTAAATAGACCCAAAAAGTTTACAATTCAGAGCCCTGACTGCAAATTCTTAACATCCCATGAATGTCAAAGAGACCAAAGTGTGCAAAGCTACTTTCGCCCTAAACTTTTTGCAGGATCTGGGTCTAAGTTATGGCACAATGCAACTGGTGAATGAGACAAACCAGCTGGGGTTGGGGGGTGGATGATGAGGGGAAAGGATATCTCTCCTAGAGATTGCATCTCACAGGTGGTTGTGTGGCTTAATGACAGTTGACTCCATTGCTGTGAGACGTCTGAATAAAAGAGGAAAAAGGAGGTTTCAGACTAGTTTATATTGATATTAAAGCCCTAAGTGTGTGTCTGTGCCTCGGTTTGTTTTTTGGTTGTAATTAAAACACAGTTATATTGGTTTAGAATAAGAATGCGGTTACACATACGACAGCATGAAAGCTCATCTTTCTTATCCTTTGCCCCTCCAGCCACTCTGCCATCTGAACTGGAGACAAAAAGAGAGAAATCCCTAGGGTCACGCAGATTGGGTGAGATTTCAGCTGGAGACTATCTTTAAATTATGAGAAAATTCCCACAAAAATATGTTGATAAAATCAACCAAACTGACAGCGGTCATGCCATACACAGCCCTAAAAATAAAAGCATGTAATGCTAAGGAGATCCCAAGCTGAAGTCAGACAAACAATCCTGAAGCCAATTGCCAACCTTAGTGCTGAGTTCGTGCCCATGCCAATGATCAGAAACACTCGCACTGACCAACATCCAAACACCTGAACACTGATCCTGGCATTTTCATAGGCATTCGTTGACCTTTTTAATGTTATATTCAGAGTGATGAACAGAAAAACCTCTCCCCTGAGGGCTGACACATCCCTCTCCTTTGCCCCTTCTCCAATATCCTCCCTTTCCTGTGGGTTCTTCCGTCCTAAGTGCAGGACCCTGCACTTATCCTTATTGAACCTCATCAGATTTCTTTTGGCCCAATCCTCCAATTTGTCTAGGTCCCTCTGTATCCTATCCCTGCCCTCCAGCATATCTACCACTCCTCCCAGTTTAGTATCATCCGCAAATTTCCTGAGAGTGCAATCCACACCATCCTCCAGATCGTTTATGAAGATATTGAACAAAACCGGCCCCAGGACCGACCCCTGGAGCACTCCACTTGACACCGGCTGCCAACTAGACATGGAGCCATTGATCACTACCTGTTGAGCCCGACAATCTAGCCAACTTTCTTCCCACCTTATAGTGCATTCATCCAGCCCATACTTCTTTAACTTGCTGACAAGAATACTGTGGGAGACCGTGTCAAAAGCTTTGCTAAAGTCAAGAAACAATACATCCACTGCTTTCCCTTCATCCACAGAACCAGTAATCTCATCATAGAAGGCGATGAGATTAGTCAGGCATGACCTTCCCGTGGTGAATCCATGCTGACTGCTCCTGATCACTTTCCTCTCATGTAAGTGCTTCAGGATTGATTCTTTGAGGACCTGCTCCATGATTTTTCGGGGACTGAAGTAAGGCTTACTGGCCTGTAGTTCCCAGGATCCTCCTTCTTCCCTTTTTTAAAGATTGGCACTACATTAGCCTTTTTCCAGTCATCCGGGACTTCCCCCGTTCGCCACGAGTTTTCAAAGATAATGGCCAATGGCTCTGCAATCACAGCCGCCAATTCCTTCAGCACTCTCGGATCCAACACGTCCGGCCCCATGGACTTATGCACGTCCAGCTTTTCTAAATAGTCCCTAACCACCTCTTTCTCCACAGAGGGCTGGCCATCTATTCCCCATGTTGTGATGCCCAGCGCAGCTGTCTGGGAGCTGACCTTGTTCGTGAAGACAGAGGCAAAAAAAGCATTGAGTACATTAGCTTTTTCCACATCCTCCGTCACTAGGTTGCCTCCCTCATTCATTAAGGGGCCCACACTTTCCTTGGCTTTCTTCTTGTTGCCAACATACCTGAAGAAACCCTTCTTGTTACTCTTAACATCTCTCGCTAGCTGCAGCTCCAGGTGCGATTTGGCCCTCCTAATTTCATTCCTACATGCCCGAGCAATATTTTTATACTCTTCCCTGGTCATATGTCCAACCTTCCACTTCTTGTAAGCTTCTTTTTTATGCTTAAGATCTGCTAGGATTTCACCGTTAAGCCAAGCTGGTCGCCTGCCATATTTACTATTCTTTCGACACATCGGGATGGTTTGTCCCTGTAACCTCAACAGGGATTCCTTGAAATACAGCCAGCTCTCCTGGACTCCTTTCCCCTTCATCTTAGTCCCCCAGGGGATCCTACCCATCCCAGTTGTGCACGTCTCTCTTTCAGTGATATAGAGGGCGAACATTTTATGAGTTTACCCTGTATAAGCTTTATACAGAGTAAAACGGATTTATTTGGGGTTCAGGCTCCCAGAAAGGCTGAACACTGGGTGCTGGGAAAGTCCCTGTTAACTGAAAAGCCCCACGGCTGAGTGAATCTCAGTTTCTGTGAACTGCAGAGGGGCGTGGCCCAACCTCTGAGTCTGGGCTGGAGCTGAATTGGAGTGTCTGGCTCAGCAAGACAAGAGTGGAGGGGCACCCGTTCTGGCAGGAGGGTTGTTCTCTGTGGTACCCCAGAGCATCAAGTGACAGTCTCAAGGGGGTCTCTGTGACCGAACCCATCACAGATACTATCTATGGAGAGGGTGCAAAATAGACAGAATATTCATGATGTTAATTTGATAGTCCCCAAATATGGCATGTGGTTGCCATATCTGTCACCCAGAGTTCACAGGTGAATGTTATACACTGTCCCTATCATCGCTGAATAGGGCTGAACACTTCTCACAAGCACCTTGGGTATAATGGGTAATGGGGAGGGGGGGCTGGTTCTCTGACACACCAAGGACTTTTCATGCTGCTCCAGTGCAGTGCCCTCCCTGACTGCTGTAAGGATGGTGTAAGGGCCAGCAGGATATGAAAAGAGATCATTGCCATTGTGCAGGTAAAGTCAGAAGTCAGATAATGAAGAGGGAGAAGGAGGCAGATAGAAAAGTGCAGGGGGCAGAGAACCAGCCATTGTGGAACTGAACAGAAAGGGGGGGTCTCTGGGCAGAGACTCAGCATCCAGAGCAACAAAGAGAGCTGGTTAAATTAGCAGAATGGAAATCACAGCAGGAGGGAATCAAAATGTCTGTGTAGCTGTGGGGACAACCCCGGGGGTGCCATGGGATACGATAAGACTTTCACTGAGGACACAGAATGAAGAAGGTCTCACTTCTCACCCCTAGACGGCTGTGCCTAGTGCAGTGTGAATGACTTGTGGGTTTTAATTTCATAACTGGAGAGTTGGGAAGTCATGATTTGTTTGTGGCTGAAGAGTCTGATCTGTGACTTACATGGTCCAGCGGTGTAGTGTAGCGGAATTGTGTAGTGTCCTTTTAAATAGTTTGTGAGCCCAGTAACGGCGCTCACCATGTTCTATGTCTTAGAAGCCTCCAGTCAGAGCAGCAGCGTGTGTATAGATAAACACCATCACTAGGACCCAGCTGTGCTCTGCGGTTTATGGTCGTTGTGTAAAGAGCAAAAGACCAGGGCTGGATTTAGGGGCAGGCGACCCTGCCAACCACCTGGAGTGCCAGGATTGGTGGGCGCCAGGCTTGGGGGGTGCCAGGCTTGGGGTCCTGTGTCTGTTAGTGACAAAAGGGAAAACAGAATGTTTGAAGTGAAATGTTTCAAGTATAGATGTTAGTACATTCCAGTTATTCCTACAATTAAAAATTTTCTTTGAGGAAACTTTTTTTTTTTTGCTTATATAGGCATGAATAGATACAGATGTACAGATCCTAGCATGCACATTTATTGTCTTATATGACAGGGATAAATCATGCATGCAAATCGTGCATCAAAGCCATGAAATGGGCTACAAATACAATAAAAGAAAAGTATTCAAAAATTTAACAAATGGAAGGGGGGGGCAACAAAGAAACGCTCCTCGCCGAGGGCACCATTTGGTCTAGGGCTGGCGCTGCAAAAAGCAGACGTGGTTTACGAGACAAGGCAGTGAAGCGAGGTGGATGGTGATGACCAGCAACAGAACATCAGCAAACCCAGCGAGGAGCCGAGAGCTCCTACCTGACACCAGACTGTGAACCTGTAGAGCGAGGCAGAGAGCGACGTAGCCGGGCAGAGCGGAGCTCACTGTGGAGCTGGGAGAGAACAAGGGAACCTTCCCCATCATCGTAGCTGGGTCTGGGGAACAGGAGAAATAACAAACCAGATGGTGAGTGAGCGGGACGCGGTGACAGCGACACAGGGCAGTGGGGAGGAGGTAACAAGCACCAGAAGGGAAGGGATTTCCCCCACAGGTCTCGCCTGCCTGGCTCTGAGCAGGGTCAGATGTCACTGGGCCAGCAGCCGGTCCATACCACACTCACACCATGGCTGCACCTGTGGAGATGTCTGGTGTAATTTAGATTGCCATAGGACATCTACACTGAACACATCACCGGCCACCGACAGTGCCAGGAGGCATGAGCTGGAGCGACATGGTGCATCAACGATGAGAGAGGGACCGAGAGACTTTGTCCGTTGGACCATATGAACTGGAGCCATAAACTCACTGAACGTTAAATCTCTCCAAATGAGGGTCAATCCATCCTCATCATCGCATTCACTCACTGTACTCCACACCTGAACATAGCCATTATATGAACAACATACCCTCATACCTCAATGTCTGTCCTTTGACCCGTTAACCTTTTACCCCCAATCGGGGATATTGCAGATTATGTATTCCTTAGCCACCCGATCTTAAACCGAACTTCGCACCCCTTGATAATCTGTACGTTATTCCCTGATAACCTGAAACGTTTGTGCTTAAATTCTGTACCGTTCACTTTTTTAAAAAACATCATCTTAATAAAAATTTTAAATCTGTAAACTCTCCAGGGCAAGGATGGCTCCTCACTAGTGGTGTGTCCAGGGCACAGCACAATGGGGCCCGCATCTTGGTTGGGCCATTTAGGTGTTACTGTAATATAAATAAATAAATAAATAAGAAAGGAGGTATTAAGGAGAGCAAGTGAGTGCAAGCAATGCCTCTGAGCATGGTAGGAATGGCCCCTTATTGCTGTAGGAGAAAGCAGCGCCATCTCCCAGCCACACCTGTCTTGGGTGAGGGCATGGGCAGTAGGTATCACAGGCCAGGGAGGCTCAGCCTCCCCAAACAGCCCAGCCTGCCCAGCCCAGCCCATGCTCTGCCCCCAGCCCCCACCTGCCTGCTTCCAGTTCCCTCTTTTCCGCTGGGACTTGGGCAGGGGCAGCCAGCATGTGGCTGGGACTTGGGGCAGCTGGGGCCGGTACAAGCACCAGCCTATGGCCAGGACTCAGGGTGGTGCTCCGGGGCTGGGGGTGGCTGGGGTGGCCTGGGACTGGGGGGGCAGTGGCTATGGTGGGGGTGCACCGGCAGGGAGGGGGGCGGGGACTTGGGCAGAATGGGAGAGGCCCAGGGCTAGGGTCCTGCAACGGGCAGGTCACGTGCTGCCCATAGGTGAGGGCTCTCTGAGGAGCTCCCTAAGAGCAAATCAGCCCCCGGCCCCAGTGATTTTACATGTCAGTGACCCACCCAACATCTCCAGGGTTGGTGCAATGTCAGGGTTGAATTATGATCAAGGTCACCACATCTCTGTGGCCCCTCAGTGCCGCAACATTTAAACAATTCTAAAGTGAGATTCCCAGAGGCGGTACGGTCTGTGGTCCTGTCTCTGACAGCCGGGAACACGTAGCCTGTAGGGTCCTTAGGCTTCCTAGGTGTGTCTGCAATCTGCGGGTACCGGGTGTAGGAGTGCCCAAGTGACTGCATACGCTGGGCATCACCTCTGGCTGGCTGGGGGCTCACTGGAGGGCTCGTGGGTCTCTTTTTGGAGTCTTTTTCCTACGTTCACCCTCTGGAGGGAGAAGGCTGCGGCGCTGGCATGCATGGCCAAGGAGACTTGGGACCAGGTCAGTCGCCTCTTGGATGGCTTCCTCCGTACGGAGAAGTTTTGATTTTAGTTCCTGGTATTTTTCAGGATCTGTGTGAAGGGGTGTACCGGCCCCTCGTTAGGCCACCAGGGACAGACCAGTCGCTGCAGGCCTCAGAAGGCCACGTCCCCTCAGCCTTGCTGCACCCGCTCCCAGTGGAAGCGACAGATAAAAGGAGGCGGCCCAGCCCAGTCTGGGCCGGCTGAGGAGGAGGAAGGACGTGTGTTGCAAGCTCCTGCAGAGAGGCCGGAGGCTCCCCAAGCAGTGGGAACCTGAGACCCGGACTACACTGTGAGCAGCCAGGCAAGCGCAGAGGTTGACAGGGATGCTGAGCTGCGGCGAGCCGGGAGGTGTATGAGAAGCGCCCTGGGGTAGGAAGTGACCCAGAGAACGTAGTAGGAGCTGATGGTTCATCCCTTAACGTGGAATTCCCTGGCTTCATCGGGCCCTGGGTCGGAACCCGGTGGAGCTGGATGGGCCCGGGTGACCCTGCCGCTCCCCCACTTCCCGCTAGGTTTGGCTACTGTTTGTTCTGCCCGGCCCAGAAGGTCAGGAACCCGAACTGTTACTGTCAGCCACAGGCAAGAGGCTCGGAGGCTACAGACTGCTTGTTCTACCCTGCCTGTGGGTTGATATTTGCTCAGCCCTGCCAGGGATCCTGAGACCCCACTGTTGCAATTATTTGATCCCACAGGGAGTCCAGACACGTGTGTGACGGCATGGGCGGCGGGTGAAACCTGGGCTTGGGGAAGCTAGCCCCTGGCCTGGCCCATCCCTTCTGCCTGAGGCTCTTCCCCTCCCACCAGAGCCCAGAGCCCCACCCTGCACGGCCACCACCGACTCCCCCCACCCCCGGGCTGCCTGAGTGCCCCCAGCCCCAGAGTGCCAGGCGGGTGGCGCAGCCCTGCTCCCGCAGCCCCGGAGCACCAGGCAGTTGGGGTGGGTGGTGTGGCCCCCCTACCCCAGTCCCAGAGCACGGGCAGTTGGGCAGGCAACATGGTCCCCCTCCTCCAGCCCTGGAGCACCAGGTGGGCATCTCCCCTTAGCCCCAGAGCACCCCCTCAGCCCCGGAGTGCCGGGTGGGAGGGCAGGCAGCATGCCCCCCCACCAGAGCACAGGCCGGCCCCCAGTGGCCCCAGCCTGGGGCCCTGGCCATGGGGGGGAAGAGCCCCCCACAGCACAGCACCAGGAAGCAGGAAGAGGCCTGGGGGTGGCGCGTCAGTGGGGCCATGCAAGGCTGTTTGGGGAGGCTCAGCCTTTCCCGGCCTTCGATCCCCACTACCTCTGTGTGAGGAAGTGTACGACCTCCACACTGGATCTATGAGCGTGGCCCCCTTTGACAAACAGCCCCCCACCCCCCATCACAATCTGACGTTCAGTTGGTGAGAGAAACCATTAAAACGTGAGTCTACAATTCCCTGGTCCTCTTTGCTCCTAGACTTAGGGCTAGATTCAGAAAGATTTAGGCGCTTTTCGTCAGTAAAACTTTCGTTGGCCCAGGGTGTGTTTTTTTCAAACTCTTGGCCGACCCAGAAGTTGTACTGATAAAAGTGAAGCGTAAACACAACCCTGGAATGTGACTCACAAAAGCCAGCACACTACGCATGGAACTGCCTACGCTAGACACTGGGAGGTGCCAGCCACAGCCAGGAACCCTCTTTGGAGATACCCGCCTCTGCTGGTTTTGCAAGAAGCCAGGGGAAGCGACACTTCCCTCGCACCTTTTTAGCCCCCTGGTTAGAGCGCTCACCTGGGATGTGAGCGACCCAGGCGACAGCCCCCCTCTGCCTGAGGGTGAGAAGGGATTTGGACAGGGATCCGCTCTTTTTAGGAGCGTGCTCTGAGCACTAAGCTATGGGATACTGTGTTGCGAGGCCCCGTCAGTCTGTCCTATTGAAGCTGTTGCCCTCTGGATAAATAATTAAAGCTGAATTGGAGCAGGGGGACTGGACTCTGGTCTCCCACCTTGTGGGTGGGTACGCTAACCACCCTCCGATAGCGTCAGTCTCATGCGTGTGTTTTCTTGTGCTCTCTCCCTCTCCTTCAAAGAGTGATCTGGGCCAGAGCCTGAGAGAGGGAACATAAACTTGAGTAGGACCCGCTTGCCGGGGGGTTACAGCACTGACCAGCGTCCAGGCCTGTGTCCCCAGTGCAGCTTTAACTGGAGAGACAGGGAACGCCTCACATCAGCATAGCCCCATGGTTCGAGCACCCTCCTGAGTCACCAGCTGCCCGGGGGGCTCTTACCATAACCCAGTTGTGGCTCTGAGGCCCCGTCCCCGTCTGGAACCAGGTCGGGGGAAGAGCCGTGCAGACAGCTGTGGGGAGCTGCAGACCCCCCACCTGCCCTGGCCCGGGCGATGGAGGGTGGGGATATGGGCTGGGGGCTGTTCTCAGGCCCACCCAGTCTGGGCACACGGGGGGGGTCTGTGGCTCCCCAACCCTGCTCTGGCTTCCAGCTTGGCTGTGGGGGGAGGACCTTCAGGGAAAGAGGAGGGGCAGGGGCAGGGCCATGGAGGGAGCAGGAGCTCCTGGCCCCCCATTTTTGGGAAGGCTCCGCTCCCCTGTGCTGAAGGCCTTTTCTTCCCCTGGTTTGTGACTTGCTCTGGGGCTCATGCGGGAGATAGGCACCGGGCGCCTACAATATGGCAGCAGGGCACGTGCCCAGAGACAGAAACATAGTCAAAAGCTTAGGTGCTGAGTGAGTTTAGACCCCTGCATTTTCAGCTGGAATTTTGTGCGCCACTGGGGAGCCTAAAACGGGAACTTGGCCTGGTGCCTAAACCCCAGACTTAGCTGCCTGGCTCCTTTTGTGCCTCGGGACCTTAGTAAGGAAGGGAAGGGAAGAGAAACACACACACGCACACGCCATCATAACCTCACCTAAGGAAAATGACATAGGGTCATTACCTGCCCATCGCATCTAACATTAAAGAAAGCAGATGAGAGGAAGGGAGGCCAGCACTGTGGATCTCTGAATTTGCATGGCCACTTCCACAGCCTTGTTTATTTTCAGAGTAAGGAGGTGCCTGTTGACCCCTATGGCCTTTTGGCAGTAACAGCTCATCTAGATTAAGTACTCTAAGGAAATCTCAGCCAGAGCCATTTACCTGGAGCTCCCCTACCTGCTGAATCCCGGAGAGACCTTTTCCAGCTGTTTCTGCCTCTGCAGGGCGCTCCTACCCACAGCCATTTGAGGAAGAGTTGGTCTCACAATTGTCCATTTCCCTTGCTGAGGCTGTCTCATCCATTCCATTCAGGGAGTCCTGGAGCCCAGGGGCTTGAGGCCGGATTCTTCATGCTTTATTGATTCATTTAAGGTATTTTAAACTGTCCTGCTTCCAGATGCTTCCACCTGCTGCAAAAATGAAAGTAAGAAACTGGCTGGAAAATTAGTCATAGACTGCCTGGCACACGTTGATTGCTGCACAGAGATCAAAGTTCTCTTAAAGAGGCATACACCTGCAGTAAGTACCAAGATGGCAGGTCTGGTGCCAGCAATCTCAGTGATCCATGTGAGCCAACCTGGGGTGTGTCAGCCCTGAAACCTGCTTTTCCTCCTCTCCACTGATCACTATAACAACAATAAATTCTGTTTATACCACACCTTCTGCCTCAGCTTTCTGCTCCCGATCTGAGCAGCTACTCAAAGTTTGGGGCCCTGTGGGTTTTTCCAGGTGGGAGAAGAAATTGAAGGTGGAACATGATATCTTTGGGGCAATCTTGTTTATTTACAAGGAATGGACAAAATTGGGTTTTCCTGAACGTGGAAGGAACCAGCAACAGGTTTCTTGCTCACAACACCCAAACCATTCTTCAGCGAGCACCCCAAAACCGCTCTGCAGGCTTTTCCCATGGCTGTGCTGCCAGCTGTTTGGACACGCTGTGGCCTTGTCTACACGGCCACTTACAGCCCTGAGACTTTCCTCGCTCAAGGGTGTGAAAAAACACCCCCTGAGCGATGCAGGTTTCAGCGCTGGAAAGGGGCCGTGTAGACAGTGCACCAGTCCTGGGAGCTACGCCCTTCGTGGCGATGGCTCTTTACAGCGCTGGGAGAGCTCTTGCTCCATCGCACCACTTTAACGTCAGCTGTGTAGACATACCCTCTGTCTGTCTGTCTGGCTGGCTTGTCCCTCACCCACCCTTACTCTAAGACAATACTTCACTCTGGAGCCCTCTGCTGACAGACTCAGAATGGCTGGTTGGCTCACACACACCTTTGTCGCAGGTGGGGCTGTTCAGCTGGAGCGTCCAGCTAGCTCAGACGAAGGGTGGAGGTTACAGCAGTTTAAATGAGCTCTAATCTGACGCTCAGCGGAAAACTAGCCTGTGACCATGTTATTAAAGACTCTGTTGTAATCCGTACACACAAGGGGGCTGGATGAAGGTTTCACAGTCACCAGCAGTACTGGCATTTCCTCACTTATGACCGAGCGCTTGACTTCACAACCTGAACATTCTTTTAACGTTGTTGTTTTGCATGTAATTTCCCAGGTTTTAAAAAATAATAAATGGGGGAAAAAATAGAAATAGTTTCATCGGCACCAGCCACCAGAGCAGTGTGAGCACGGGAGAGAAAGTGTCGCTGCTCTCAGGGCAAGTGCCTGGCACCCCAGGAATCCGGCATCCAGGAGGTGCAATTGTAGGTTACCTCCTGCTCAGCTCCTTCAGTCTTGGGCTGGGCCATGCTCAGGGTTGCTCTGTGTGGATGGGGCATGTGCAGCCCCATCTCTCATAGGAGTGGTGAGAGGCTGGAACATGTTCCGTGCAGATGGGAGCTTTGGAGAATTTAGGTGCATGTGTGAAATGCAATTTTTCAGAGGCTCATAACTGGGCCAGATTGCAAAAGACACAGCCCTGACTCCAGTCTGATTCCCCTGTCAAATTTTAAATCCCAGCTTGAAAGCCTGGAGGCGCAAGGCCTTCTCAGAGAAACAGGTGCAATATTTTTTCCATCAGAGCAAGAGAAGAGAGAATCATAGAAATGCAGGGATGGAAGGGACGACAGGACGTCACCAAGTCTAGCTCCCTGCGCTAAGGCAGGGCCAAGTAACCCGAGCCCATCTCACACAGGTGGTTGCTCAACCTGCTCTTAAAAACGCCCAGCGACGGAGATTCCACAGCATCTCTTGGAACCCTGTTCCCGTGCGTCACTGCGGCTGTCATGAGACACTTTATCCTAGGGCCTGGCTCCACTGACAAGTTCCTGCGCTGAAAAATCACCCCCGCGCGCAGCAAGTTTCAGCACAGGAACTTGCCGTTAGTTTTGTTCAGCTGCTGGGCGAGCTCCCTCCCCGCGCTGGCGTCGCGACCGGCTGCAGGTGCACGCAAAGCCTTAATAGCGAACCCAAGTCTCCCTTGCTGCACAGTAAGCCCCCACTTCTTGTCTCACCCTCAGCGGACACGGAGAACAACTGAGCACCGTCCTCTTCAGATCAGCCCTTAACATCTTTGAAGACTGTGATCGGGTCCCTCCTCTGTCCTTTTTCTTGAGACTAAACACACCCAGTTATTTTAACCTTTGCTCCTAGGCCAGGTTTTCTAACCCTTTTATCATGTCCCCTGTTCTCATTCTCAGACATGTCGGAGCCATTTTTGCTGAAATTTTCCAAAACTGCTCAGCCTGAGGCAGGCACCCAACATGGAAAATTTGTAGCCCTAACTGTTTAAATTGATTTAGTTGGGGCTTGGTCCTGCTCTGGGCAGGGGTGGGACTAGGTGACCTCCTGGGGTCCCTTCCAACCCAGATCTTCTAGGATTGGGGATCGGTCCTACTTTGAGCAGGGGTGGGACTAGGTGACCTCCTGGGGTCCCTTCCAACCCAGATCTTCTAGGATTGGGGATTGGTCCTGCTCTGGGCAGGGGTGGGACTAGGTGATCTCCTGGGGTCCCTTCCAACCCAGATCTTCTAGGATTGGGGATCGGTCCTGCTTTGAGCAGGGGTGGGACTAGGTGACCTCCTGGGGTCCCTTCCAACCCGGATCTTCTATGATTGGGGATTGGTCCTGCTTTGAGCAGGGGTGGGACTAGGTGACCTCCTGGGGTCCCTTCCAACTCGGATCTTCTATGATTGGGGATTGGTCCTGCTCTGGGCAGGGGTGGGACTAGGTGACCTCCTGGGGTCCCTGCCAACCCTGATCTTCTAGGATTCTACGATAAATTTGTCAAAGTTATCAGAAATTGAAAATAGGGTCTTATGGGAACTGCCAGGCCACCTTAATTACAGGTTTCAGAGCAGCAGCCGTGGTAGTCTGTATTCACAAAAAGAACAGGAGGACTTGTGGCACCTTAGAGACGAACCAATTTATTTGAGCACGAGCTTGCGTGAGCTACAGCTCGCTTCATCGGATGCATCACTAGCAGCTGGGCCTGCAATACTCGTTCGTTAGCGTTGGTATTCAGGCTTTTCAGGTGAAAATTCTAAAGTGCTTTCACAGATGGAGGAACATTATAATCCCCACTTTTCAGATGGGGAAACCGAGGCACAGAGACAGTAATGACCTGCCCAAGCTCTTCAGTGCTCCCTGTCCTGGATTTTAGAGAAGAAAGCCTAGCCTGAATCCATGGCTGTTGAAAGAATCTCCACCCCTTTTCAAGGCTCCAAGCCTGACAGGGCTGCAGGCCGGATGCTGTGTGTTTTATAGTAAATGTGAGAGCTGCCTACCTAAATAAGTGCTATGATCTCCAGGGTACTGAGCAAATACAGAGGTTCTCAAACGGGGAGGATGCACCCCTCGGGGGGGCACAGAGTGTATTCAAGATGGGCCATAAGAAACTTTAGGAGGGCCATACCAACCTACCTTCTGGGCTGCTCCTGGCGGGGGCACTGCTTTCAGACCTGGGTGCCCAGCCAGCAGCTGCCGCTCCTTGCTCTGTCTTCAGCGTTGGATGGTGGCAGATGTACGTGTGTGGTGGGAGTGGTGTGAGGGAAGGGGCGTAAACGACTAAAGATACCAAGGAGAGGGAGCATGATGACATCCGTTTGAGAACCACTCGTATATGTTAAGCCTGAGACCTGCCTACCTAAATACGTGCCCGATTTTCAGGGTACTGAGCAACTACTGATCCAGCTAACTAAAATGGTAGGTACACGCGCTCAGCACCATTGAAAGCCAGACCACTTATTTAGGTACCTAAATAAGAATGTTGGTAACTCAGTTCAGACCCCAGCTTTGAAAACATGGTTTCAAATAATCCTTTGTAAATTATTGTTCCTCAAATCCTGGAACCACAAGTTTGTGTTGAAAGTCTCTGTCCCTCCCATCTCTGGAAGCAGGAGTTGTTCTAAACTTCAGACTTGGTAGCAATACATTAAAACCCCCTCTCCTTAACTAATGTTTTCCCCGCACACGGTCCCTGCAGGTCAGAACAGATGTTGAGAGTCGTGCGGAATTAACATCAACCTCTGTGTAAGGTGGCAGTAAAGAGAAAGTTCCCTGCGGTCCATCTCTAAGCACGAAAACATGCTGCGCAGGTGTCTAAATCTGGCACTGATGCTGCAATCCAGGCAGTCAGAAACCCATTGACCTCAGTGGAAACACACAGGTGAGCGGTAGACAACACTGATCTGATCCATGTAACGTAATCTCTGTACACTCACGCACATCACACATCATTTGAAGGCCTGTTAGGTCTACTTCAAGATGAGCTATGAGATGGAGCTGTCCAACGTCACTGTTACCGTACAAATGGAGATAAACAATGACACCATCAACACTTTAAAATGACCACTTCGAAATATTTGCATTTTTTCTGTTAGTGTAATGACTTCATGTATTAGTTCAAGACATAAGATTGGAGTTCTTTGTGACCTTAAAGCCCCAACAACTAAAGGGTAAAACAAAATTGAATAATAAATTTGCATGGATATCACGGAAATGTAATAGCGCGGGTGACATTTCTATTCACCGTCAACATCATCTTATTCACCATTACAGGCTCTGTGGAGAGTGCGTGGGTAACCCCAGTCTTCACTGCCTTGACACATACGCAGTTCCATGCAGGAAAGAGTTTTCTGACAACAATGCCACTTCTGCCCTTTGAGTCTGTGATGACAGTTTTCTCTGTTCCCATATCGCTCCGAGTTCCATTGACAGAACCAGGAGTCTGACACACAGCAAATTCCCCAGAGTCAAATGTACTGTGTACTTCTTCAGGGAGATTTAACATACCAAGGATGGTAGCCATCTGGCCTAGTTTGGCCTGTCTGCTGTAAAGAAGTATGGAAACATGGCACACTGTCCATGTAAGTGGAGTTTCCAATCGCCCTCTCACTCTGCACAGACATTTAACAGTAGTAGCCCCATAACTTGGAGAAAATGATCCCAAACTTGAAACTAGGAGACGGGGCATTCACCCATGTCTGAAATTCCTCCCATAGTGGTAGCCTGTGCTGAGTTACAGCGTCATCAAACTCTTTAACGACATGTAATAAGGACTCAGTGTCTTCAAACTCCAACACCTTTTGATTGACAAGGTGGGGGAGGTAATATCTTTTATTGGAGCAACTTCTGTTCCTGAGAGAGTCAAGCTTTTGAGCTTACAGTGTCAGCCACCACTCGGGAGACAAAAGCTGGAACTAGATGAGGTGTACCTCCTCCCTGCTCACACCATTTAACAAATGAAGAGAGTTTCAGAGCACTTGGCCTCAAATGCTGGAGTCAAGCCATGCCCAGCATGGTTGAATTGCATACCAGCAGGCATTTGATCTGTGGTACAAGGTGCATACACATCAGAATCAACAAGAAGTCTCGCAATCCTTTGCCTCCCTCACATTTCCTAATACATGCAACACAGGAGCACAGGGTGCGAAAACCACCCAGGTGAATCACACTGGTACCCTATTCATTTGGGAACATTTATTTCACTTGCTGAGCAACAGCATATCGCTGCTGATCCATGGGCTGAACGGCAGGCTGCTGTCCTAGAGCTGCTGCCCTTTCCTTTCATTTCAGGATTGTAGCATAGACTGTGGCCAGGTCAGCTCGTTTGGCATCCACAGGAGGTGCTTATGCAAGTTTTGTGTAGGTGCTCTTCTATGTTGCAAACTTGTGGTTGAAACCCCTCCATAAATGGAGTCATTTGAGTGTGAACAACATCTTCCTTTGGTAGTGGTAAGACATCCGGAGATAGTCGTCTTAATAGACATCAGGAGAAATCTTGGACAGCGTTCATTTGTAGGAGACAGTTTCCTTTTCAGTCCAACCCCGACAAATTTCTTAACAAATATTTAGAATTGCCAGAGGACCAAAACCTCCATTCTCCTCCCAGCTCCAACGCTATGGGGACCCAGCATGTGCAGCTTTCCCTGGGGTGGCAGCATGTTTTCTTGCAGTTCCCACTCCAGCCTCCTTTGCTATTTATTTAGTAGTATTTTATGTGGCTAGGGTGGGTTAATCCCCATTGCTGATTTGGCCCCTTGGGCAGATATTGTTTCTGACTCAGGGACTCAGAACTGTCGGGCCAGAAGCAGGTGTATGTGGCTCAGCAGATGTGCCAAGGGGTTGCAGGTATTTTCCAGGATGTACTGGATCCAATCACATATTCTTTGGGATTGTCCAGCATTCCCAGATACCAAAGCCATCAGCTCTTGCCAGACATGTTCTAAAGGCAGAATCAGAAAGTCCCAGCCCTTGAGCTGAGGATCAGGAGTTCCCTCCCCTGGTCCAGACCCCATTTCCAATGCACAAGTAAAGTGACATGAATCCCTGTTCCTGAGGTGTGTGTTGGGAATGTTGGCCAGTGACGGATCTCTGAGTGGAATTCCAGAGCGGATTTCTGGGTGTAATTTCTGGTGTCGTGTTTGGTTTGGTGTGTATAATCCCTTCTCTAGACAAGCAGGGTGGGTTGTAAGGCCAGATTTTCAGAGGCATTTAGGAGCCTAAAGAGGCAGATAGGTACCTTATGGGAGTTTCAAAAGGGCTTACACTGTTAGGTACCTAACTCCCACTGGTTTCAGTAGCCCTTAGGCAGATAACTTGCCCAGGTGCATTTGTGAACCCCACTAGGCGTCTGTCTGCCTCTGTAGGCACTGACATATCTTTGTCACTCTGGACCATAGTGAAATTCCATGGGCCGTACTGGTCGGGACATCTGCCTCCGTTAGACCTGGACTCCTCAGTGCTTCCTGTGCTCAGATTTGTGAGAGCACAGGCCCTTCCTTCTGGGCAGCCAGGGGCAACCAGGGACCTCACCCCTCTATGAGCACTCTATCTGTGAGCACATCCTGTTGTCAGCTACCCCGGGACCTCCTGTGCCTATGCCCATTCTCTGCTGGCATCACAGATGTAGCCCTAGGAAAAGCCAGACTGGGAAGAAAGCTGGGGCTGGAGTTCATGTTGCATTAGTTTGAGTTACTTTGTGAATAAAGCAAAGTCCCAGGCAGGGGTGAGTTTGACCCCACACAACACGTGCAGACTCTGTTTGGAGCAGGGTGCGAATGTCGCTTGTTTACTGCATCACGTCAGCAGGAGTTTATAGCTCCTTGGCCAGTTTCTAGCCCCCTGTCCAGTGAGAGAAGGAGATTGTCCATCAGTGCCCCTAAAGCAGTTGCAGTTCCATGGCCTGGCCTCAGTTCCAAGCGAGCCGTGTCTAGAGTGTGAGCTTCAGCCAGATGAGCTTGTGGTGGGCCGTTTGCTAGCTCCCCTCCTCTCAGCTCGCTCACGGATAGGAGGTCTGACAGCGGGTGATAGTTGGTTAGACCTGAAGCCTCCAGGGTGGGTTTGCTCAGTGTTGGTCAGACTATTGCATGTTGGGAAGATTCCTTCTCAGACTGAGGCCAGGGCTGTTTAGGTGAGGGGTGGCTCGCCCCATTCCTGTCTCCTGTTAACAGAAGATAAAGCACGGCCGCCTGCCCCAGCAACGCTGTGAATTCTGTGACAGACATGCTGAATTCCGTGGCATCGCGATCCCGCCCAGCTGTGAGGAATGGTGATGTCCCCAGGTCTTAGTGGAATCGTCTCAGGCTGTCACATTCAGGCAGGTGTCACTGTATCAATTACACTCAGTTCATTTTTAAGGTTATCTCTGCAACCACAAGGGCTAGAAACAGGGTGTGAGACTGTGCTGGGCCTCTGGGACTTACTTGCAGCCCAGAACTCACAGCTCTGGGGGACAGATGGCAAAGGTCACTTGACACCACTTCTGCACCCTTGGAATTCCAGGCCGCTCTGGGGGAGGAGGGTAGCAGAACATCCCCCCGTGTAATTTAAAGTAGCCCGGGGAGCTACCCTAAGTCACAGGAGCCCAGTGTGGGCCACCTAGGGGAGACTGGACTGTGACAATTGCCCCAGTGCTAACAATATGGACCCAAACCCTTTGCCCGCAGCACATTCCCTCCCAGCCCCATTAGCACCCAGCTGCACTCCCAGCACATCCCTTATGGTGGGGTTTCCAAGGGGCCCTGTGATGCAGAGCCTGTGGTTGTGTTGCACAGCGTCTGTATGGGCGAAATTCTTCCCCAGCCAGATACAGATTTTAACGGCACCTGTACAGTGCCACAGTGGGCCAGACTAAGAGCTTAGATTCTGGATGCCGGTGGCATTGCCAGGGTGCCTTTCTGCAGAACGCCACTGCGAGTTTGGAATGTGAAACTATTTGATGGGTTACCAAAGAATTGTGGTGTCAGAGGCAGGACACAGAGATGGCGAGTGACCTTTGGAATGGCTTCCCTGAGTGTCGCAAAGAGGACACACCTGTTTCTCTGTTTGTGTTTCGGTCTGTTTATTTTCTGTGCACTTGCAGTCTACAGGGGGGCGTCCATGGGTAGAAAAAGTTTCTAAAAACAGAATTTCCGTGTTGTTAATTAATTGACTGCTCCAGGTATGGTAATAATGCTAAATACTTATGAGTGACGCATTTTGGAGCTGTGGAGTCTTAAAGGAAATATTTATTTTTATGAACTTTTCCTCACCTCTTTATAATTCTTCCGCAAACCACTCAGACCGGTTCTCTGGGCTGTGAGTCAGACATTGACAGTGCCTTGTTGGTTACAGTCAGGAACCTTTAAGTAGATATCTGAAGAGAGCTGCAGCTTTCTGATTTATGGCCTATAGTGTAAATAGCTCCAAGTGACCTGAAATGCTCAGATTTCCCTGCTCTCCTGCACCCCCACTCACTGTAGTCTGGAGTTGGTGGAGTCTAGAGTTCTGGCAGGTTCCTCTCCAGCCCCTAAGGGAAGTGTTGCCTGGTCTGCTCTGGAGGGCTCTACCACCTATCCCAGCACAGTGATTACAGCTTTTATTGATTGCTGGGTTCCATGGAGTTCCCAGAAATTATGCAGCTTCTTTAAAAGTCACCACTGTGTCATTACCCTCCTCTGCACCATCTGCTGCCTCTTGTTTGCAAAAACTGCCCATTCATCACCCTTTTTCAAAGCTCATCAAAAAAAGACTAGGGGCAGATAAAACCCTGAACATTGCATTGCATTGCATTGCATTGCATTGCACACCAAGAATACACTCCCCCAACACTTAAAAACCTCTTCCTGCTCTTCAGATTTGTCCAGGCTGCAATACCCAACCATGCCAGTTTAATGTATTGGTCAGGGTGTCCCTTGCCGTATGAACTGTTGGTGGAGGTCTCTTGTCCTTTCTTTACCCAACAGGGATAACAACATATTATTACCCCCAAAACTAAAATTTTACTGAATGTTTACAGAAATGTCCAAAACTGTCACAGAACTGAAATGCAAATGAGGCCTGACCCAGTCAGTCGTTTTCCAGCTCACCAGCAGATGCCAGCAGAGCGCTCCTTCTCCCATGGAGCCCATCTACCCCTGGAGCTCTGCAGCAGCTCCTGATTGTAGTGGTTCCTTGGTTAAAGAGCCCTTTAGGACCTGCAGTTTTCTCCCTGTAAAGGGACTTGAATACTGATTAAGTCACCTCTCAATCTTCTTTTTAGTAAACTAAATAGGTTGAGCTCTTTAAGTCTCTCACTGTCAGTCATTTTCTCCAGGTATTGAAACATTTCTGTGGCTCTCTTTTGCATTTTCTCCAGTTTTTAAACATCCTTTTTAAAATGGAAACCCCAGGACTACATACAGGACTCCAATACTGGTCCCACCAACACCATATTCAGAGATAAAATCACCTGCCTGCCCTGCTCACTTCTCCCCTGTTTGTACAGATGAGGATCACATGAGCCCTTTTATCCACAGCATCACTCTGGGAGCTGAGTTGTTTTCACACTGTGAGCCCTAAATCCCTTTTAGAATCCAGTCACTGCTTTCCAGGATACAGCCTCTCTCTATTTTGTTGGTATGGCCCACACCCCTTGTTCCTAGGTGTGGCACTTTCCAATTGTCTGTATTAAAACACCTTTTTCGTTGGTTGGTGGCAGAGTGCCCTTCTGAGGGAGTGTGAGCCCCCTCTCCTCTATGCATGTGTCAGGATCTGGAGGCCCTTAACCCTCTGGTGCCTATGAGCTTTTCCCTCTGCCTCCCATAAGTTTACTGGGATGTGGGGGGGCCTGCACCTCTAGGTGGTGTTTGAACCCCTCTCCCTGCCACACCCCATGTAAGACAAGAAGTGAGGGGGGTAAGTCCCTCCTGTGGATGTCTGCAGCCAGGTCTATACTAGGAAGTCAAATCAGTATAACTATGTTGCTCAGGGGTATGAAAAATCCATATTCTTGAGCAATGCAGTTATACCGACCTAACTCCGTGTGTGCACAGCGTTGCAGTGATGGGAGAGCTTCTCCCACTGATATAGCTACCACCTCTCAGGGAGGCAGATTAACTATGCCACTAGGAGAAGCCTTCCCATCAGTGTAGGTAGCATCTTCAATAAGCACTCTAGCTGCACAGCTGCATCTCTGCAGCGTTTCAAGTGTAGACCTGCCGTAAGCCTCTCTCCATGTTCCCTTTCATGTGAGCTATGATCTGGGGGTAAGGGTTGGGGTAGTGCCCCTCTGCAGGGATCAGAGCCCCTCACTCTGCCCACCATATGAGCCGGGTCTGGGGAATCCCTACATCTTTTGGTGTGGTGCTCAGAGGCATATTAGGAGTATGCACCAAGAACACACTGCTGAAGAGTGGGATGAGGAGTTGAGAGCAGGAATACATACCATGGATTTTCCAGCACCAGTGAGGAGCAAGATAACACCCATTGAGATGAATGGAGTAATTTACTCCTCTCAGAGCTATTGTTTCATGCTGTGTCATCTATACTACCTATTCTTTCCATTCTCCCTTTGTCCTTCCTAAAAAGTTCCCCTTGTAGCATTAGCCTGTGCTGAGGATCTGGGTATAGCACAGAAATTGCTGATGACTGATTTAATAAATATTATAGGGCATGCCAGCTCTGCTACAGATCTTTCCGTGTAAAGGATAATTATTTTATGTGCTTTAATATATGCATGCTTGTCCAGATTGTTTTGAAATGTTCAGTGCATTATGGGAGTGTGGAATACCATTGGTAAGCCCAATGTGGGGTTATTGAGCACAGGATTCACAAAATACAGCTTCCCCCAAGAAACAGCATTTCATAAAGTTCACAGATTCTTCAAATATTTTTATGCACACCTGGCTTCTCAAATGGTAATAGGCTTAATGGGATGGGAAGGGGAGGGTAAGCTGGAAATAGCGGTGGGAGGGGCTACATGTTGCAAGGGATTGTGGGGGATAGAGAAGGAGAGAGACACAACAGTCTCCTTTCACATGATTAAAGTTACTGTAACCACCTTGTCCTAAAAGAATCAGGTAGGTTATTGGGACACAGACCATGTCTGAGATTTCTTTCACCAGCCCTGTTAAAAACTGTGTACTACAAATATGTCCAAGCATGGCCATTATCCCTATTCAATTACAACAAAGTGTATTGGGGAAGACAGGGCAGTTAGGCATCAGAAGGCAACATTGTGGCCTTGTGGAGAAAACAGAAGACTGGGACTGAGAAGTTCTAGGCTTTATTCCTGGTTTTGCCACTGGCTTTCTGCAGGTGACTTTGGCCAAATCATTTTTATCTCTCTGGCCTTCACTTTCCCATTTGCACAATTGGAAGGATGATGTTTCTCTCTCAGACGTACCAATGAAAAAAGCTAAGTATAATCATCATTTCCTGGCCTTTGCACTGTACTGACGACAAGTTATCTACCTGCCCTATACTCAGACGCTTCACCTGCTTCACAGAATGAACACCACTTCTACTGCATTTTATAGCCTCTTCAGCTCTTTATACAGCTCTTCACTCTCATGCACATACTATCCAACACTGCATTTTCACTTTCCCTCATTAAACTCATAGGCCACTCCCACCTCACTGCTGACAGTCCCCATGGCAAGAAGAACCCTCTACCCCCCAGTGACACTACCAACAGAACACAGCACTGAAATGAGGTACATTGGATCTCCCAAAGCATACAGGCACCTCTTTTGTTTGATCATACACAAGTGGGGGTCAGGGAGAAGGGCCCATGTGAACCCCAGAAGGCCATGGCCCCTCGTACCTCTTTATAGCACAATCACAGCTCTTCCACACAGCTCCATCTAATGCTCCATACACTGTTTTGATGAAGGTATTTTAGTGCTTGTAGGCCCAGAATGTATTCAGCTGATTTTTAGAGCTTGTTAGACTTTTGGAACGTTTTTCAAAAGCATCTGTTTACAATAATGTAGGTCTGGGATCAGGCACCTGACGATGCAGATGGGGGCCTAGTGGGTTGTTCAAAACAGGTTAGGCACCAGGGGCTAGCTCCACAAAAATACAGAGGTGGGCTTGGCTGCTACTTTCGCTTTAGATACCTAAATCTGACACTTAGATGCTGCCGATCCTCAAACCCCCACACAGCTACGGCCTAAAGCCCCTCCACACCTAAATTTCTGAGGTTGAAATCTTCCAGGGGCCTAAAAATCTGCTCCTGGGCACGCTCACACCTGCCTCAGACAAGGCACCCAGCTCCCTAGTTCCGACCGAAGCCCCAGCACGCTCCTCACACGACGTGTTCCCTGGCCTGTCTCGCAGGTGGGCCCAGTTCGACAGACCATTGAGCTTTGGTTGCTGCGGGCTCAGCAGAAATTGTCTGCAGTCTGCACTCAGCAGGATTTAAATAACTCCATAGAGACGGGACAATGAGCTTCGTCCTGCAGACTCTCCGTTGGCTTGGCAGCAGCCATGACTCCTTCTGGGGAGAGGAGCTGCCTCTAGATTTCCTCCTCAGCCTCAGCCTGGAGCAAGAGTTGAACGGTCCCCTCCCGGGCACAGACTGGAGCTTGCTGACCTGGAGCGAGACCCTAGGCAGTGCTGCAGCTCCTGGAGGCTGGGGTGAAACTCACCCACTCCAGCTACAGCGTAAAAGAACTACGACCTGGATCCACAAAGGACCCTCACAGCACCAAACTTTTAGGCAGCTAAAAGTCACTAGAATCCAGAAAGCCCAAGTTAGACGCCCAGGCTCCCTGTACAATCAATGGGAAGAAGGAGGTGCCTGAAAGTAGGACCCACAAAACCCAGCGTGCGAGGCACCTCCACACCAACGCTAACCAACGGGAAAGACCGATGGGAGGGGTGTGTCCTAAGCCCCACCCCTCCTTGGATCTCAGGTTACGAGGTCTGGCTTGGAGAGAGGTACCTTTGTCTGCTTGGGAGCCCCTCAGCTGGAGTTAGGTGCTCAGGTCATTCTGTGCAAAATAATCCAGCAGAGGAGGAAGAGGTCATGGTGCTGCTGGCTCCCTTGCGGCATTTAAAGTACTCGACCAGGATGTGGGAATTCAGGGTTAAAATCCCCTCCACAAAGATCCCTGTAAGCTGTGCGGACGTGCAGTTCCATCTTTAGCCACCCTGGTCCTGCGCTGGGACCTGGAGCCGGCAGCAGCATTGCCATACCCTGTCCATGTGCAGATTGAATTTTGTGATGTGTCCCACCTCCCCTCCATCCTGGTGCACACAACAAAATTCACTCCGCACACGGACATCAAACATGAGAGGAAACACTGTTCCTGACTCTCAACCTCTCTGTCACATCTTGAATTTCATACACTGTTGGATCAGAATAACGTGCTCTCAGGTGAGCTACAGACCAACAGTTGTTCATAGGAATTATTCAGCAGGTATTTTACAAGACCGAGAACATGAGAGGAAATCATGACCTGCTAAGAGACAATTAACGGAGAGAAGCAGTAAAATTAATCCCATACATTGGATTGGTTGTGACTTATTTGCTTGATTTGAAAAGAGACCAAAAGGACCTGAGTCTCCTTGCTGTCGATAGCCCCCTGCTTGGCCAATCAGCATGGAGATGCTG
Source organism: Eretmochelys imbricata (assembly GCF_965152235.1). Taxonomy (NCBI): domain Eukaryota; kingdom Metazoa; phylum Chordata; order Testudines; family Cheloniidae; genus Eretmochelys; species Eretmochelys imbricata. Next base: position 80,039,937 of record NC_135582.1, on the reverse strand, counting down.
AGGGGTGGGAGGCTGAGAGGTCTCACCAGATGTCCCACAGGATGGCCCAGGTCACCATCAGAGGGGATCACTCTCAGATCGAGACCCCCCTTTTTTGAGGACCCCCACAATGAGAGCAACCCCCCCTCCCTCGCTCACACTTCACACACACCCCTCCTTGGTAGAGGGAAGGAAGCAGGGAAAAAAGAAGCAAGAGAAGAGGAGAAATGAAGGAGGAAAGAGGAAAAGGGAAACCAAAAAGGATAAAACCCAGTGCCCCCAGTGATTCCAAGCGTCAAAGCGCTCGGTAGGAAATCACATTCTACCCCCTTAAGCCAGTGTTTTCTGTGCCGAGAATTCTGCCTGCAGCAGGTGCATCAGACCCAACAGGTTCCAAACCTCTCGCAGCCTCCGACCTTATCAAAGGAAAGTTCGTTTTCTGGCACAATCAGTGGTGGAAAAGGAGAAAACTCCACAGAGGCTCCTCCTCATGCTACGAGGTGAATCCTAATTCTCTCCCCGTCCTCGAGGGGAGACCGGGAGAAGGAGACGTGCGGCAGCAAAGCCGGGGGGGTCTCAGCGACTGCCCTGGCCCTGCACCTCGGCCCTGCCCCGCTGATGTCGGGGTCTCTCTGTGAGGTCACCCCCTCCCCACCACCTTTGCCCAATGGGCTGAGGTCCTGCAAAAGGCCTTGGTGATGTCACCGCCCCCCCACCCCTCCCCTCCCAGCTGATGTCCTGCCCCTGCCCAGCCTCTTGGAGCTTGGAGTTGTTGCCCCCGGATCTCCGCACTCAGTGACTGGTGAGTCGGGGGATAGAGCCGGCTATACAATAAACCACCAGTTTTTCATAAATTAGTCGACTTAAGGCCAGAAGGGACCATTGGAGCATCTAAGATGACGCCCTGCATCTCCCAGCCCTCCTGTGTATCACAAGAGCTGCTTTTGCACTAAAGCACCTTCCTGAAAGGCATCTAGTCTTCACTGGAAGACATCAAGAGATGGAGAATCCATCACTTCTCTTGGCAGTTTGTTCCAGTGATGAGTCGCCCTCCCTCTTACAAATCTCTGCCTTGTTCTACGGAGAATTTTTCTGATTTCTGCTTCCAGCCATTGGTTCTTGTTCTGCCTTTCTTTGCAAGACTAAAGAGCCCTTTAAATACTTGGTGTTTTCTCTCAGCGAAGGCACTGCAGGCTGCCATCAGCTCACCTCTCCATCTTTTTAAAAACTAAACAGACTGAGTTTTTCAATCCCTCCTTATAAGTCTTCTCCAGCCCTCAAATATGGCTCTTTTCTGCACCCTCTCCAGTTTTTTTTAACGTTATTTTTGAAATGTGGACACCAGAATGGGATGCAGTATTCCAGTGTCAGTCTCCCCATTGCTGAATCAGCTCCCTTTCCATCCTCTCTTTATCTATCCATGGATGGCGTCACGGACTCACAGGACTTGTGCTCTCTCTCAGCCTCGTACAGTCCTTGGGAGGAACCCCCTTCCGTGTGACAGCCCTTCTCGGAGATCCACTCTCTCGAGGGTTAAGCCGTAGGCCCTTCCGCCTCCTGCAACCACTCTTCTCTGAGCCTTGAGCATGCCTGTCTGCCGTGGGCCCCCTCAGGGAGTCCCCTCACTCTGGACCCCTGGGGCCTCTACTCCCAGAGGGAAGAAAGCAACCCCGATCTCGAGACTGCCGTGACTCTCAGACAGCGTAAAAGAGAGGGGTTTATTGAGCGTCTGAACACAGCACAGGAAACTCTCAGGGCCTCAGGCCTAATCTCCCTCTGCACAGTCCATCTAGGTCTCTCCTGCACCCGTGTAGGCTCTGGCTGTTTTCTCTCCCCAGTCCAGAAGCCCCCTCCTTCCAGCTAAGCGTCCGATATCACCTTCCCACAAGCCTGTGTCCTTTGTCTTCTGTCCCAGGTGAACAGGCTGCCTGGATCTCCTCTATCTCAGCCTCTCCTCTCCTCCCTCTTTTCTTTCCCCCTGGCTGGAAGCAGTCACTGGGTCTTCTCTCCTCAGCCCATTGTTCTACTACTGGCCCGACCTGGCTGTGACTTCCAAGCTGGGCCTCCCGCTCACCAGTCGCTGGGGTATCCGTTCTCCAGGCCTTTCCCTGAGGGCCCAACTGACAGGAGAGATCACCGCTGGTCCTCTGTAACAACAAACTACCTCTCCCACCAGTCCCACCTCGTTAAACAAACAGCACCCAGGGAAACTGAGGCATGCAAACCATTGAAAAACCAAGAAAATCCCCCCGTCATCACTGATGGCTTTGGCCCTGTTCCCCACAGCATCGCACCAGGAGCGGATGTTGAGTGGCTTGCCCGGTATGACACCTAAATCCTTGACAGAGTCACGGCTTCCCAGAGTACAGTTCCCCCTCGGTGGCCTGCCTGCTCTGTCCTGCTGCCCCCTCCCACTGCGCCAAGAGGGGACCTGGTGACTGGAGCTGCTGTGGTTGTGTGAGAGCGCCGGGCTGAGAGACCGAAGGGCACCTCTGTTCTGGAACAGAGGGGTCTGGCCGGTAGGCGCAGTCACCCCCGGTTTGGGGCACAGAAGGGGCTGTGGCTGGCAGCAGCTTGAAGCCCGTCCCCCAGCTGTGCTAGGCACTGTTCGAATGAGTGCAACGTCCCTGGTCTCTCTCCCCAACAGAAGCGGGTCCAATAAACCATATGACCTCCCCGGCCTGGTCTCTCGGTGTTTTCTGCTCCCACGGGCGTGGCTGGGGAGGGCCACAGGGCTCAGCAGGCTCAGGGAGAAACCTCAGCCCCACTGGAGACAGGAGGGGAGCAAACCTCACAATCTGTGTGGTCACTGCAGGTCTGTGCAACTACCCCCCACTGACTCAGTGGCAGTCTGTGGGGGAGGTCTAGAGTGGCCAGGTGTCCTGATTTTAGAGGGACAGTCCCGATTTTTGGGTCTTTTTCTTATATAGGCTCCGATTACCTCCCACCCCCGTCCCGATTTTTCACACTTGCTGTCTGGTCACCCGAGGGAGGTCTGGCAGCCCCCTCCCCAGCCACAGTCCGTGCGTGCCCAGCAGTCTGTGTGTGTCTCAGCAGCCCCCTGCTCACTCCCACGTGGAGCCCAGATCGGGCTGAGCTGGGCCTCTGGTTTGTTTGATCCCTGAAGGGTTTTCTGGGCACTAACTGGGACCCCAAGTTTCTCCTACTTTGAGGAAATCCCTGTGAAAACTCACCTTTTCCGGGTGTCTGTTTCACACCCTCTGCCAGAGACGTTCCCCATTCTTTCTCCAGTTCAGCTGGCAGCAGGTCTCGTGCGAGGGGCGGGGGAGAGCTGAGATTTCAGGCTGCCGTCTTATGGCGGGATTGCTGCGATTAACTGGCTGAACGTGCTAATTCTGAGGACGAAACGGGGAAAGGGGCAGAGACCGAGAGTCAGGGAGTGAAATGGAGAAAATACAGGAAGCATTTCGAGCAAGGGCGAAGTGGAATGACCAGAATCCAGAATATTCTCTGCACCCCTTGTCTAACTCTGGGCCTGATTGTCTTCCGCATTGACGGCCCTGTCCCTGTCTCCGGCCGTGTCTGGAGGGCTTTATGCCCCTGTCCAGCCCCTTCACACTGCCAGGAAGGGAGAGCTGTTATGGAATCTTAGCCCAAAGAGGAACCAGGCCTGTGTCACCTTCATCCTGGGTTTCAGATGACCCCGAGAAGTTGGGGGGCCACCGGCGCCTAGAGGATGGCCCTGCCACAGAGGCCCCGCCCCCGGTCATCCTCTTCCCCCGAGGCCCCACCCACCCACTGTTCACTCCTCTGGCCCCCGAGGTCCCCCTACCTGCCCCTCGCTCCTCTCCGCCTCTTCCCCCAGGACTCCACTCACCCCCTGCTTGCTCCTCTCTGCCCCTTTCCCCAAAGGGGGGCTACCGGGGGGCCATGGGGCCAGGCACCCGTCCCTTTTCTCTGTCTTCGGTGAGCGGGGGGCAGGGGGGTCCTTGGGGAAGGAGGTGGAGCAGGACAGGAAGAGGCACGAGAAGACGGGACCGTGGGGGAAAAGGCCGAGGGGGGGTGGGGAGCAGGTTTTGGGGGAAGAGGCGGAGGGGGGATGGGAAGAGGCAGAGCAAGAGCAGGGCATCGGGTTAAGAGGCAGAGGGGAGCGGGGTGTAGGTGGGGCCCCCACTTCTCTGGAGCTTCGCTTCCAGAGCTCGAAAGATGACCACGGGCCCAATGGCCTCCGGAGGGGAGACCCGCCCCACATCCCCAGCATTTCCCCCCCTCATGGATGGCCTTTTGGGGGAGGCTCAGCCTCCCCTGGCCTCTTGTACGGGCTGCCCGTGCTCAGCTCCTGCCACGCTCTGGAGAGGAGCAGCACCCAGGGGTGGGGCTGAGCCGGGGGGTGCTGGGTGAGGGGCAGAGGCCTCGGGAGCTGAGACTGCAGGGACACAGCATGAGGCACCATCCCAGGCATCCCCATGAAAGGAGCAGAAGAGGGTTTACCTGGGGTGGGGAGTGTATGGAGAGCGTCTCAGGGTCGGTGGAGATGTATTGCCCTGGTGAGCAAGCGTGGCTAAAACACAGGCCTCGCTGTGAGCAGGATTTGAACCTGCGCAGGGAAACCCGAATGGATTTCGAGTCCAACGCCTTAACCGCTCGGCCCTCACAGCTGTGAGTGACGTGGCCCCCAGCGGCAGTCTCTACTGGAGCGGCTGGAAGCCGACGGGAGGGAGCTCTCCACCCTCAACGAGCAGCCGTAGCCATGTTGGCAGGAGAAGCTCTCCCAGCACCATAGCACTCTCCACACCGGCGCTTAGGTCCGTGTAACTTGTGTCACTTGGGGGGTGGCTTATTCACTCCCCGAGCCACATACGTTCTACCGACACAAGGGGGAGTGTAGACGCAGCCTTAGCAGAGACGCGATTAAGATCCACTTCCTGGACACTACAGTGCTAATAAGCAATGGTCACATAAACACCACCCTATACCGGAAACCTACTGACCACTATTCCTACCTAAATGCTTCCAGCTTTCACCCTGACCACACCACACGATCCATCGTCTACAGCCAAGCTCTGCGATACAACCGCATTTCCTCCAACCCCTCTGACAAACACCTACAAGATCTCTACCAAGCCTTCTTACAACTACAATACCCACCTGCGAAGTGAAGAAACAGATTGACAGAGCCAGAAGAGTACCCAAAAGTCTCCTACTACAGGACAGGCCCAACAAAGAAAATAACAGAACGCCACTAGCCGTCACCTTCAGCCCCCAACTAAAACCCCTCCAATGCATTATTAAGGATCTACAACCTATCCTGAAGGATGACCCAACACTCTCACAAATCTTGGGAGACAGGCCAGTCCTTGCCTACAGACAGCCCCCCAACCTGAAGCAAATACTCACCAACAACCACACACCACACAACAGAACCACTAACCCAGGAACCTATCCTTGCAACAAAGCCCGTTGCCACTGTGCCCACATATCTATTCAGGGGACACCATCACAGGGCCTAATCACATCAGCCACGCTATCAGAGGCTGGTTCACCTGCACATCTACCAATGTGATATATGCCATCATGTGCCAGCAATGCCCCTCTGCCATGTACATTGGCCAAACTGGACAGTCTCTACGTAAAAGAATATATGGACACAAATCAGATGTCAAGAATTATAACATTCATAAACCAGTCGGAGAACACTTCAATCTCTCTGGTCACGCGATTACAGACATGAAAGTTGCGATATTACAACAAAAAAACTTCAAATCCAGACTCCAGCGAGAGACTGTTGAACTGGAATTCATTTGCAAATTGGATACAATTAACTTAGGCTTGAATAGAGACTGGGAGTGGCTAAGTCATTCTGCAAGGTAACCTATTTCCCCTTCTTTTTTCCTACCTCCCCCCCTTCCTCAGACTTTCTTGTTAAACCCTGGATTTGTGCTGGAAATGGCCCACCTTGATTATCATACACATTGTAAGGAGAGTGATCACTTTAGATAAGCTATTACCAGCAGGAGAGTGGGGTGGGGGGAGAGAAAACCTTTTGTAGTGGTAAACACCCATTTTTTCATGCTTTGTGCGTATGAAAAGATCTTGTGTACTTTCCACAGTATGCATCCGATGAAGTGAGCTGTAGCTCACGAAAGCTTATGCTCAAATAAATTGGTTAGTCTCTAAGGTGCCACAAGTCCTCCTTTTCTTTTTACTGATAAAGTTTGTGGATGATACCAGGATGGGAGTTGTTGCAAGTGCTCTGGAGGATAGGATTAAAATTCAAAATGATCTGGACAAACTGGAGAAATGGTCTGAAGTTCACAGGCTGAAATTCAATAAGGACAAATGCAAAGTACTCCCCTTAGGACAGAACAATCAGCTGCACACATACAGAGCAGGACGTGACAGCCTAGGAAGGAGTACTGCGGAAGGGGATCTGGGGGTCATAGTGGACCACAAGCTAAATATGAGTCAACAGTGTAACACTTGCAAAAAAAACAAACCTGATCCTGGGCAGGATTAGCAGGAGTGTTGTAAGCAAGATACAAGACGTAATTCTTCTGCTCTACTCCATGCTGATGTGGCCTTAGCTAAAGTATTGTGTCTAAGTCGGGGCACCACATTTCGGGAAGGATGTGGACAAATTGGAGAAGGTCCAGAGGAGAGTAACAAAAATGATTAAAGGTCTAGAACAGGGGTTCTCAACCTTTTTCTTTCTGAGGCCACCCACAACATGCCATTAAAATCTCCAGGGCCCAGTGTGGGAGGGGGAGACTCTGGGCTGGGGAAAGGGGGGAAAACAAGGGCATAGGTATAGTTTGACTTCTGTTTTGGGTGGGCAGGGGCCAGTGAGGCTCAAGCCAGCTCCGATGGTGGGGTCTGGGGGGGGGTATGCTACATCCACCCCCTGACTCACCTCAGCAGGCCACCCGCCTGTCTGGACTTGGGGGGCCTACAACCAAAAATTATAACTCAAAGGTGGGGGGGCTCAGCTCAAAAAGTTTGAGGTGCAGGGAGAGGGATAGCTAGGGGCTGTGTGCAGGGGGGTAGCTCAGGGAGCAGGGAGGGAGGTAGCTAGGGCTGTGTGTGGGCAGAGGGTAGCTCAGGGTGCAGGGACGAGGTAGCTAGGGGCTGTGTGCTCTCAGGGCTCCCCTGCGCTCCCTGTACCCTGAGGGCTCTGCCAGCCACAAAGCAGCCGGGTCCCCCCGCCCAGGCAGCTCTTACCAGCTGCATGAGCAAAGGGGAGCAGCTTCAACCCCCTGCAGCAGCAGGAGACGAGGCAACGCTGCGGCTGCCTGCTCCATGGCACCAGTCAGAGCAGCAGCTGTCCCACGCTGCCGGACTCTGGCTTCCCACCTCCGACCTAGCCGGGGTGGAGAGAGGAGGTGGTGGAGGGGGGGTGCGGAGCTACCCCAGGACTGCCCTGCTCTTGCACTGTAGTTTGGGGGGGGGGGTGTAACACCCCTGTGTTCCCCCAACTCTGCCCATGGGCTCAGGGCTTCTGTCCCTTGGGGAGCACCGGGGCTCGGGGCTCCAGAATTCAGCCCTGCTGCTCCCGGCTTCAGCCCTGCGGGAGGTGCTGGGGTTCGGGCTTTGGATTTTAGCCACGGGGCCCTGCGGCCCCCCTGAAACGGTTCATGGACCCCCAGTAGGCCACGAACCCCCTGTTGAGAACCGCTGGTCTAGAAAACATGATCTATGAGAAAAGGTTGAAAGAACTGGGTTTGTTTAGTCTGGAGAAGAGAAGACTGAGAGGGGACATGAGAACAGTTTTCAAGTACATAAAAGGTTGTTACAAGGAGGAGGGAGAAAAATTGGTCTTGTGAATCTCTGAGGACAGGACAAGAAGCAATGGGCTGAAATTGCTGCGAGGGAGGTTTAGGTTGGACGTTAGGAAAAACTTCCTGCCAGCATAGTTAAGCACTGGAACAAATTACCTAGGGAGGTTGTGGAATCTCTGTCATTGTAGGTTCTTAGCAGGATCGACAGTCACCGCTCAGGGATGGTCTAGATGAGGGGTAGTCAATTATTTTTTGTCAAGGTCCAAATTCTTCATCAATGTACAGTCGGGGCCAGACTGCAGAGAAAATCATTTAAAAAAAAAATAATAACGATAATATGTAAATAAAAAGTTTGTGGGGTCTGTTCAAAAGCGTCTGGCAACCCGGATTTGGCCCGTGGTTCGCCTGTTGACAGCCCCTGGTCTAGATAATACAGGAGAATTACGGAGACCTCGGGAATGGAGGTTGTTGGTAACTTTGCCCAAGCCGTTATGGGCTGCTCCTCAGGGCGGAGTGCTGGGAACGGGGGCTCACACTCTGCAGCGGCTGCCCGGCAAGTTTCTGATTCTCGCCCCCTGACGGCAAGGGTGATGCGTGAGGCACCCGGGGGTGCTTTGGCACCAGTGGGTGCGCAGTGCAGGCCGGGGCCCTTTCAAACGCAGCCGCTCCTCCAGAGCGCGGCAGGCGGGCAGGAGTTCGGGCTCCAGCAGCTGACGCTCTCGGCCAGGTTCCAGCAGCAGCTCAGGGAGCTTCTTTCCTGGACTGAGACTAAGGTTGCAGGCTTGTCCCCCTCCCAGCCAGAGGCGGGAAACAGCCCCTGTGGCTAGTGCAGACCCCAGCACTCCTTCTCGGGAGCTCACAGCTGTGCCTGTGAACCTCAGCGTCTTCACCTGTACGTGGCTGGCCTTCCGCGTGGCAAGTAGTGGGTGGGGGTGGGGACAGGCAGCCCCGATGTGCCTAACTGGACGATGCCATGCCGGCCAGCACAGTATTTGTTGGGTTTTTTTGTTTTTTGTCTCCGCTGCTGCCTGACTGCGTACTTCTGGGGCCACATGGTGTCTGGCTGACGGGTCCGTCTGTAACTCTGGTGTTCGTATTTTTGAGGTTCTACTGTACTTAGTCCTGCCTTGAGTGCAGGGGACGGGACTAGGACGGTCCTTCCAGTTCTGTGATTCCATGGACAGGACTAATGTGAGTTTTTTAATCTGACATCCTACATTACACCAACAATATGATTTTACCCAGTAATTCCCGCAGTGGAGGGAATATTCATCCCTACTATTTAAGAGAACACAAAGAATCCACTGATCAAGTTCCAGATCTCCGCTGTATAGTGGTGTGCAGTGAGCCCCGTGCAGCTGAGCTCCTTGGCAGTAGGAAGTATGCATCCCCTGTCAGTGCTCCTGAAATGCTGCCCCACACCTTTGCAGTCCAAGACTAGGTCTTTTCAGAAAGAATGCTCTACAGCCACCAAGAAGGGGCCAGGCTTCACCTGAGAGCTAGGTTCATACCGAACCCTGCCTCTGTCAGACATCTTTTACTTCCAAAATCTCCTCCTGGACGATTTAGGCATATAAGCATCACTCCTGATCCCTTCCCAGAACCCCACCCCTGAATGCTACATGCACGTAAAGCAAATGTTGACAGATTATCTGTTTTGGTCATGAGCCAGAAACAGAGCTAATACTCTGACTCTGCAGCTCTCTCCAGAAAACCATGGCAAGAGAGTTTATTTGTAAATGGGAAGAAATAATCTGCATTTTTAAAGGTCTTTGGGACAGTGATAAAAGTCATTTTAGACATGCAAAGTACTATGAACTTGGCCCTCTCACACTTCGATGCTTCTGTAGGCTGTACTCATTGCACACACTGAGGGCTCCTGGCTGCCCTCCATTCCCCTCCGCCCCATGTGCCACCCTCCCATCCTCTCTGTTTCACAGATTCCCTGCATCTGCTCACCCCTCTTTCATGTCACAGGCTCTGTCCCATGTTTCTTCATCTCCCCCAGGCTGGGGCTCTGTGTGCCCTCCGACCTTCCCCTACCACACAGAACTTCTGTATGCCTCCTCTCCCCAGACCAGGGTCCCCTTTTCTCCCCACCATTCTTTCTTTTCTTTCTGTCTGACAGATAAGTCATTGGGGGTGTCACCATTTTAAAATTATTTTGGGAAGATGATTGTTCAGCTTTGTAGTTGAGATTCCTCCAACATGGGAGTGACTGTTGAGTGTAGGACCTCTCTTCGTTCAGCCAGTTATTACTAGACAATGTTGCCTCCCCTAATTATCAAAGCTTTACTACTGAGTCACCTGTCTTTATTGGCAGTAACATTCTAATTAATATTTACTCCATTTAACTGTATGGTGATTGCCCAACCACTCTCTAACTCTTGCTTTGGTATAACTCGATTAAAGGGATGATAAACAATTTATTTCTGAATACTCCCTTGAGCCTGATCATGCAGTCCTTTTGGGAGAGGGATGCAGAGATCCAGCTTTATAAACCTGACTTCTCTATCTTTTATTCCTGTAACACTAGAAATAATTTTGTTTTTTAAACAGGAGAATAAACCATCCCTCATTCAGACTGGTCCAGAAGCAACCCTGCAGACCCACCTCCTTGTATTTGAGGCCGAGAAATCCAGAAAAGAAAACCGAGTTGTGTGTTTAGAAATGAGAAAGGAACTCTTCCCGAAGCCTACATACAAATGAACTTTTAAATTTGAGGAGACAGAATAAAAACTGGTCCCAGTTACAAGGGAAATCATGTCTTGTTTATACTAATCTGGAATATATATGGGGATGGGCACTACATAAAATCAAATTTTGCATACTACAAATCTGTAAAATGCAAAAGGTGTGTTTAATAGAATTTTCTATATCGTTTCATTAATTGTTTTAGATAAAGAAAAAATATTAAAAATCATCAGTATTTTTTTCTGTCTTGGTTTCCTTTAAAGGACACGAAGCTTATTCTTACAGCAGCGCTTCACTTAACCCTTAAGTACACTCTGACCTGAGAAACCAGCAGTTAGGAGGTACAATGGCAAAGGTTTTGACAGCATGGAAGTGAGTTTAACTTAGCATTTCTCGCATGCGGCCACCAGGGGCTTTTTGTGCAGGCCTAACAGCCTCCTGGGCAGTGGTGGAGAGGCCAAAGCATCAGCCTCTCCCCTTCCCTCCCTGGTGCTCCTGCATGAGCCACCATGCACCGCCTCTGGAGACAGGTGGGGCACAATGCTGCAGGAGCCAGGTGAGTTCTTGACTCACCTGTGGGGTGGGCAGGGCACGTTGGGGCTTGGGCTTCAGCCCTGGGTGAGAACCTGGCCGCAGGGCTTCAGCTGCACGGCTCGAGCCCCGGGCTCTGACCCAGGCTCCGGCCACGTGACCTTGGCCCTGGGCGCTAACCCCGGCTGTGCAGCAGCAAGTGCTGGCTCCGGGCTCTGGCACCGACCCCCAGCCCTCACCCCGCTCCCTAACCCCAGCCCCAGCCCCAGGGTGGTGGGTGTTGATCCACAGCTCCAGCTGCTCAGCAGCAGCCGCCACCAACCCTGGGCTCCAGCCGCTCGCTCTGGACCCTGGGGGTGCTGCCTCCCAGCTCCCGCCATGTGGCAGCAGGGCTCACCGTTCTCCCCGACGCCTCCCCGAACCCCCATTTATCGCCCCCAGCCCTCACTGCCTTCCCTGGTTCCACCTCTATCCCCCCCATTGCCCCAGACCCCTGCTGCCTCCCTCTCCAAACCTGGGGCTTGCTGAGAAAAGCGAAACAAAGAAACATGCAAGTATCACTTTTCACAGCACACTGACTAGCTACCTGGGAGGCTGTGAAAAGTGATACTTGTATGTTTGTTAATATCACTTTTCACAAACTCCCAGCTAGCTACTGAGTGTGCTGCGAAAAGCAATATTCAACATACAAATATAATTTTTCATATTATTTGTGAGTCTGAAAAAACCCTACATAAATAAATTACAAGGATTTGGACACGCGTATGTGCATATTTATTTGTTTTTCCTACAGTTACGTATTTTAGGGAAAAGTGTCAGTGCGGCCACCAGCAAGAATTGGTGGTCACAGTCCGAGGCCACCAAAAAATATGTTCCGAGAACCCCTGGTTTAAATGTACTAATAGGCAAAATCCAAACCAGCCATGTCTGCCTGAACCTTTTCAGGCAGGACTTCAGGTATCACCCAAAAGATCTTATTTTTCTTTGGTTCCATGTATACATTTGCTCAGATTTTACTTCTCCATTAAAAACGTAACCAATTCCCAGTTGCCTGGCAAATGAGAGCTGGCTGAGTTTCCATGGTTCTCCCCGCACCCTTATGGGTGTGCTGCCAAGGGAGCAACACACAGGCCTGCAATGAATCTCAAGTGCCTCTAACTTGCCTAGCTCTTCTCAGCCATTTCTCTTGCTGTGAGCTGCCCTCCTTTTGAGCCCCATCAACTTCCTCACATGCAGGAACAGCAGCAGATTGCCATCTTGGAGCAACAGCTGAGGAAGGCGACTTTTCTGTCAGCACTAGAGTGGTCTATTGTATTGTGCTCTTCTTAAATAAGCAGGATACTGTGATCGTCCAGTGAGCGTGTCTCAGCTTTGTTACGTCAAGTGCTTTAAAAGGGGTGATGCGCTGCACTGTGTGGGCTGAGAAAGATCTCATGTGCTCCCCATCATCAATTCTGAGATTTGCACTGATTGGCATTAAGGCTTTTGGGGTGATGGTTCTATGACTCAAACTCAGTGGCTTTGTTTGGTCTACCAGAGTCTAAGGTTGGTGATCTTCGGGGATGGTACAAGCCTCACCTGAGACATTTAAGCGAGTTAGAATGTGGATGGAAGACGATAGAATGAATGATGTGCGAGTTCCTCCCAGTAACAGGGATAGCCGTCTGCCTCTGAACATAGCTCAATTCTTATTGTGCTTAACACGCTGGAATATGAATGGCTGCTATGGGTGGCTGATAATCTATGAACATCATGTAGTAATTCCTGGATTTTTAAATTATTGTTTTAGCGGGATGCATGTATAATGTTTGATCAAATACTGTTCAGGGAGAAAGGTATAAAACCATCCAAGTATTTGCTATGTTTAGAGTGGTCATGTTCTGTGGGATACCTTCTGGAAGAACAGTAGTGTGGTTAAGTAATTCGTGTCACATTCTGTGCTGCACCCCTGCACCGAAAAAAGGATTTTCTGCTGCTTACACTATTTGCAGCTTCATTGGGTGAAAATAAAGAAGCAACAGTGGCCAGGTCTGAGTGTCCCTGTAAAATTAAAAACCAACTGTGGCTTGTCTTAAGTAATGGTAAGGTGACGTTTAGAAGGAAGCCTCCAGGTGCATCCTCACCTGTTCATTGATCCAGCACAACTTCCTATACATTAGACTCTTACGACAGTCAGTAACGCTCTCTCTACCTCCACAATAGAGCTATTTAGAAAACGGGAGTTTGTATTCAGTTTGTATGAATGCTGTAATCTGGAAGGCCAGATCCACAAAGATATTTTCGTTCTTGACTTCCATTGGATTTCAGTGGAATTTAGGAGCCTAAATTTTACCTTGGTGGATCTGGGCCTAAGTAATTGCAGTTTGACAAACATGAAAGATTAATAATTTGTGAAAAATAAGAAGTAATTAACAAATGAGGACAATCAGAATCCTTGTCTGAGGACTCCTAAAGCTTCAAAATACTTTAATGTTCTTATGAAATAATTCACATCCACTATTATTTCTTTGTCTGTAGTAAATATATTGTCCTTTTTAGTTGGCACACTGTTCTGATCATTGTCTGTACAGTAATCTTTTGAGTAATTCAGTTCAGTTAGATGTTATCAGTCACCTGGAGTTTCTTCCTCAGAAGCTGTTATGGCTTTCAAGGCTCTTCTCTTCCTTAATCTTTCTGCATTTGTGATTGTCATAGGATGCAATGGGAAAAATCCAGAAAGACCTGAAAGAAAGATGATTTATGTTTATAGCTGGAGTTGCAATATGACTGTTCTAGATGCACAGATTCAAAGGCTAGAAGGGAGCGCTGTGATTATCTCGTCTGACATCCTATATAACACATGTTATAGAACTTCCCCAAAATAATTCTTAGCATATATATTTCAGAAAAACATCCAATCTCAAGTTAAATTGTCAGTGATGGAGAATTCACGACAACCCTGGATCAACTGTTCCAATAGTTAATGAGACTTTTAAGAAGTGAGAGTAATTGTCTCTCTCACCAACCCTCTAGTGGCTTGAAGTGCCTTTTACTGCTGTCTCGGCCAGCTCAGTGTCTCCATAAATGAGACCCGTTCCCATTTCCTCAAAAAGAACAGGAGTACTTGTGACACCTTAGAGACTAACAAATTATAGCTCATCTTAATTAGCCTCTTACAGTTTGTATGGCAACTCCCACCTTTTCATGATTCTCTGTATGTGTAAATAGATCTTCTTACTATATGTTCCATTCTATTCATCTGATGAAGTGAGCTGTAGCCCACGAAAGCTTATGCTCAAATGAATTTGTTAGTCTCTAAGGTGCCACAAGTCCTCCCGTTCTTTTTCCGGATACAGACTAACAAGGCTGCAACTCTGAAACATCCCATTTCCTGTGGCCAAAAGAAGGGTGATTGCATATATACATATTCTCAAGGATTCATGCAAAGAAATGAAGAAAGAGTCTTTGGTACTCCAAGTATGCGGGGGATCACCAAGGAAAACCTATTGTCTTTGAAGAGAAATAAGCCAATAGTTGAGATTGGAAAACACACTGAGTTACCTAGAAGTTTTTCAACCGGTTTTGTAACATGTGCTCAAGAAAACTGCTGTAACCTTCCCTTACGCAGCAACAATAGATTATTCTTCATGATGGAATCGAAGTCTGTACCTTGCCAGGAGATTGAGGTCTTAAAGCAATTTATTTACAATAAAGATGACAGATTTGCTCTACCAACCCTTAAGAGAGTTCAGCGGTGAAGGCTGCACATTCTCCACTAACTGTGATTGATTTAGAGGGATGCAGAAACTGGGGTCTGTCAGTACAACATGATGTGCACGCAACCCTTAACAAGCCCTGTCTGCACTTACCAACGTGCACCATGATGACCCCTGAAAGCACTTGAAAGAGGAAAAAGACCATGAAGGAATCCCCTGCCACTCCCAAACACAGAACAAGGGGCTAGCCCACTGCAGCTGTGCCGCTGTAAATGCTATAAGGTAGACATAGCCTGAGTTGACAGAGACGAGAACCTGAAAGTTATACACCGGACCCTCGCTAGAACTCGTGTCTATATAACACAAATTCTGACAGAACGTGGTTGCGGATCCCCAATTTAGTAACCGTCATTAACTTTCATTGTAACGTGGTCCCCACTGTAAGGCAGTACCCACTAGAATGCGGGATTTGGCATGGATCCCAAATCCCACATTCTAGTGAGGGTCCAGTGTAGTTTGAAAATCCTGAGGGAAACATGGGAGTTTAGTTGCAAGCCCTGCCCTGGCCCCTGTAGACTCTGTCTCTCATGACCCATGTGCCATGGCGATCCTGGGAATGGAAGTTTCAAAGCACCTGCCCCCACTCCCACTTTTATGCTTTGGGGTTTAGGTAACTTTCAACCTCTTAGGAGTACAGGCAAAATGAAAAGATTTTTTTCCCCCCCGGTAGCCCTGCTAGGCATCAGCCTCACTGCCGCACCCTGCCTGCTTTTCTGTTTCAATAGCTTTGTTGCTAGGGCAATGCCAACAAGTGCCACATGAGTACATAAAATCACTTGTCATTTTAAGGTAAGAATTACTTTCCCCATTATATTGGTGTTCTGAGGATTTGGTATTATTTTATATATGTACGTTAAGGCTGTCAATCACAGTTATCTCACACGATTAACTCAAAAAAATCAATCGCGATTAATCACACTTATAACAATAGAATACCAACTGCAATTTATTATATATATTTTTGATACATTTTCAATACTGATTTCAATTACAACACAGAACACAAAGTGCAGAGTGCTCACTTTATATTATTATTTTTTTATTACAAATATATGCTCTGTAAAAATGATACAACAAAAAAAATAGTATTTTTCAATTCACCCCATACAAGTATTGAAGTGCAAACTCTTTATTGTGAAAGTGTAACAAATGCAGTTGGGTTTTTTCTGATTGCATAACTGCACTCAAAACAAAACAGTTGAAAACTTTAGCGCCTACAAGTCCACTCAGTCCTACTTCTTATTCTGCCAATCGCTAAGACAAAAGTTTGTTTACAACTGACAGGAGATACTGTTGCCTGCTTCTTATTTACAATGTCACCTGAAAGTGAGAACAGGCGTTCCCATGGCATTTTTGTAGCCGGCGTTGCAAGATATGCCAGATATGCTAAACATTCCTATGCCCCTTCATGCTTCGGCGACCATTCCAGAGGACATATTTCCATGCTGATGATGCTCGTTAAAAAAATAATACATCAATTAAATTTGTGACTGTATTCCTTGGGGGGAGAATTGGAGGTTTCCTGCTCTATTTTACCTGCATTCTGCATATGTTTCATGTTACTGCAGTCTTGGAAGATGACCCAGCACATATTCGTTTTAAGAACACTTTCACAGCAGATTTGACAAAACGCAAAGAAGGTACCAATGTGAGATTTCTAAAAACAGCAACAGCGCTCTGCCCAAGGTTTAAGAATCTTTACAATTTTTTTGTTTTTTTACAGAGCAAATATTTGTAATCAAAAATAAATATAAATTGAGGACTGTACACTACGTATTGTGTTGTAATTAAAATTAATATATTTGAAAATGTAAGCATGCCAAATATTTAAAGTAAATGGTATTCTATTGTTGAACAACCGCACAGTTAATCGTGATTTTTTTTAATCGCTTGACAGCCCCAATATATATATATATATGTGTGTGTGTCTATATGTACACACACTATGAAAATTACTTGATTGGGTTCTAGTAATTGTTATTCTTGGATATTAACTAGTTCAGGGACTCCTCAAATCTTGCTGCTAATTGCCCGCGGTTTAAGAAATAGCCGAGAACTCCGGATTCACAGGACGTGTGTGCGGGTCTCTGTGTGTGTGTGGGGGTGTCTCTGTCTCTGGGTCTCTGTGTGTGGGGGTGTGTGTGTGGGGGGGTCTCTGTCTCTGGGTCTCTGTGTGTGGGGGGGGTCTCTGTCTCTGGGTCTCTGTGTGTGGGGGGGTCTCTGGGTCTGTGCGGGGTGTGTGTGGGGGGGGTCTCTGTCTCTGGGTCTCTGGGTCTGTGTGGGGTGTGTGTGGGGGGGTCTCGGTCTCTGGGTCTGTGTGTCGGGGGTGTGGGGGGGTCTCTGGGTCTGTGTGGGGGGTGTCTCTGTCTCTGGGTCTCTGTGTGTGTGGGGGGGTGTCTCTGTCTCTGTGTGGGGTGTGTGGGGGGGTGTCTCTGTATCTGGGTCTGTGCGGGGGGTGTGTGTGGGGGGTCTCTGGGTCTGTGCGGGAGGGGTGTGTGGGGGGGGGGTCTCTGTCTCTGGGTCTCTGTGTGGGGGGGGTCTCTGGGTCTGTGTGGGGGGTGTGTGTGGGGGGTCTCTGTCTCAGGGTCTCTGTGTGTGGGGGGGTCTCTGGGTCTGTGTGTCGGGGGTGTGGGGGGGGTCTCTGTCTCAGGGTCTCTGTGGGTGGTGGGGTCTCTGGGTCTGTGTGGGGGGGTGTGGGGGGGTCTCTCTGTGGGTCTCTGGGTGGGGGGGGGTCGGGAATTCAAAGCCGCTGGTTTTATGCTGCGGCCCCCCCCGTGGCTGGCCCCGCTCCCGCCGCCGGCTCAGGGCGGCCTCGACCCCGGCCCCCTCTCGCGGCCGGCGCGCGGCTACCTGGCGGAGGGGCGGCGCTGCCAGGCCCGGCCGGGCTCCTCCCCCCGCTCCCGCGCACGCCGGCTGAACCCCCCGGATCCGGGCCTCACGGGCCGCCGTAGCGCGTCAGCGGGTCGAGTCCCGCCGGCGCTGTCGGGACCGAGCCGTAGCGCGCCTGCGCCGTGCGCGCCCGTGTCTCGCGGCCGCTTTTCCCATCGGCCCCCGCGGGAAGTCGCTGCGTGGGGACTACTCCCGTCAGCCACCGCGCGGCCCCGGGCACGCTGGGAGACGCAGCGTGCACACGAACGTCACCCCGCAGGCTCCGCTCCCGCCCCATCGCTGTCGCGCCGAGATGATGTCACAACGCGCGACGCTCCCCCCACCTTCGGAACGGGCCGCGCGGCCGGGGCGGGGGGCGAAGCCGGGCCCCGCGGGTGACCCTCCATTTCCCATCAGGCATCGCGGTGCACACGCCGTGGCCGCGGCCCGACCCGGCCGTCCCGCTCTCCGGGCGAGGCCGGCTCGGTGCTGGGCTCCCGGGGCTCCGCGCCCCCAGCAGCGCTCCCCGCCGAGCGCCCCGGGGCCCAGCTGCCGGCCGCGGAACGGACTCGTCCGGCTGGCCGCAGCGCCACGGGGCGCCGGGGGGACAGCTCCCGTCCCGGTGCCCGGGGCCCCTTCGAGCGCCCAGGGGCTGAGTTCCCCCCCTGCGCCCGGGGGCGCTGCGCACGCTCCCCGCCTGGCCCCCGGACCCGGGGCGGCCGCTGGGGGCGGGGAGCCCGTTACTTCTTAGTCAGGTCCAGATGCCTTGGTCGAGGCATCGTCAAGGTCCAGACTTCAGAGAAAACAATAAAAACTAGTAACAATCCTGATCTAATAAAACAATCAAAAGATTTCAGGATCTGCTGGAAAGCAGCGGGTGGCCCAGCTTTGGCCCGGGGTCTGCCTGTTGGCTGCCCCTGTAATAACCCCCCTGCTTTTACAATGCTGGTTGAGAGTCACTCCGGGGGAAGGAAGTGGGTCCCTGGGGGCCTACAAGTCGCCCTTGGGTGTCCAGCTCAGGTGGACTTGCTGACGTGAAGCAGGGGTGCTGAAGGCTCTGAGACGCAGAGTCAGGAGGCGGTGAAGCCAGGTGACTTTCCTCCCTGGAAAAAGAAAAGGAGTACTTGTGGCACCTTAGAGACTAACCAATTTATTTCAGCATGAGCTTTCGTGAGCTACAGCTCACTTCATCGGATGCATACCGTGGAAACTGCAGCAGACTTTATGTACACAGAGAGAATATGAAACAATACCTCCTCCCACCCCACTGTTCTGCTGGTAATAGCTTATCTAAAGTGATCATCAAGTTGGGCCATTTCCAGCAGAAATCCAGGTTCTCTCACCCCCTCACCCCCCTCCCAAAAACCACACACACAAACTCACTATCCTGCTGGTAATAGCTCATCCAAAGTGACCACTCTCCCTACAATGTGCATGATAATCAAGGTGGGCCATTTCCAGCACAAATCCAGGTTTTCTCACCCCCCCCACCCGCATACACACACAAACTCACTCTCCTGCTGGTAATAGCTCATCCAAACTGACCACTCTCCAAGTTTAAATCCAAGTTAAACCAGAACATCTGGAGGGGGGTGGGTAGGAAAAAACAAGGGGAAATAGGCTACCTTGCATGATGACTTAGCCACTCCCTGCCTCTATTTAAGCCTAAATTAATAGTATCCAATTTGCAAATGAATTCCAATTCAGCAGTTTCTCGCTGGAGTCTGGATTTGAAGTTTTTTGTTTTAAGATAGCGACCTTCATGTCTGTGATTGCGTGACCAGAGAGATTGAAGTGTTCTCCGACTGGTTTATGAATGTTATAATTCTTGACATCTGATTTGTGTCCATTTCACAGAATCACAGAATATCAGGGTTGGAAGGGACCTCAGGAGGTCATCTAGTCCAACCCCCTGCTCAAAGCAGGGCCAATCCCCAAGTAAATCATCCCAGCCAGGGCTTTGTCAAGCCTGACCTTGAAAACCTCTAAGGAAGGAGATTCCACCACCTCCCTCAGTGACCCATTCCAGTGCTTCACCACCCTCCTAGTGAAATAGTTTTTCTTAACATTGTCATACAGATAAAACTGCACAGGATCATTTCAGGGGACAAGACAAGATGTCACATTTACTATAACAACACAATTTGATTTAAGACTAATATCTAATACCTATGTACACACACACACACACACACACCAAATGTTCTGCAGCTGCTGATCGCCATATTTGGGGAAAGGAAGGAATTTTCCTCCAGGGCAGATTGGCAGAAGCCCTGGAGGTTTTTCGCCTTCCTCTGTAGCATGGGGCACGGGTCACTTGCTGGAGGATTCTCTGCTCCTTGAAGTCTTTAAACCACGATTTGAGGACTTCAATAGCTCAGACATAGGTGAGAGGTTTTTCGTAGGCGTGGGTGGGTGAGGTTCTGTGGCCTGCGTTGTGCAGGAGGTCGGACTAGATGATCATAATGGTCCCTTCTGACCTTAATATCTATGAATCTATAGGTACCAGTCCTGAATGTAGTTTGAGTTCGTGGCTCGGGTTCGTACCTCGTGGAGGCTAACTGGCCAGGAAAGCCAAGCACAAGGAAGGGCTGGGTCTCTGTTGGGCATGCACCGATGCCCTTCCATGTTGGCAACAGAACATTACCCTCTAAAGTCTGCCATCTCACCTATCCTTTTCATAGGCTTTAGTTTGAATCCAGAGTCTACAGGTCTTGCTGTGTCACGCTGCCTCTGGGTCCGGTGTGATTGATCACCCGTCAATTGCAGACATGACTTTCAGCCTAGGACCTGGCTTTGATGTTTCTTCAATTGTACTTTTGTTCTTTTCTTTTTAGGGTGGACTCTTCTTGCTTTGTCAGGGCTGTTGTCTGCATCTTCAGCTGTTGGTGTTCACTCTGCACTTGTCCTTGTTGAACCTCATCAGATTTCTTTTCACCCAATCCTCCAATTTGTCTAGGGCCCTCTGTATCCTATCCCTGCCCTCCAGTGTATCTACCACTCCTCCCAGTTTAGGGTTACCTGCAAACTTGCTGAGGATGCAATCCAGGCCATCCTCCAGATCATTAATGAAGATATTGAACAAAACCGGCCCCAGGACCGACCCTTGGGGCACTCCGCTAGATACCGGCTGCCAACTAGACATGGAGCCATTGATCACTACCTGTTGAGCCCGACAATCTAGCCAGCTTTCTATCCACCTTATAGTCCATTCATCCAGCCCATACTTCTTTAACTTGCTGGCAAGAATACTGTGGGAGACCGTGTCAAAAGCTTTGCTAAAGTCAAGGAATAACAAGTCCACGGCTTTTCCCTCATCCACAGAGCCAGTTATCTCATCATAGAAGGCAATTAGATTAGTCAGGCATGACTTGCCCTTAGTGAATCCATGCTGACTGTTCCTGACCACTTTCCTCTCCTCTAAGCGCTTCAGAATTGATTCCCTGAGGACATGCTCCATGATTTTTCCAGGGACTGAGGTGAGGCTGACTGGCCTGTAGTTCCCTGGATCCTCCTCCTTCCCTTTTTTAAAGATGGGCACTACATTAGCCTTTTTCCAGTCGTCCGGGACCTCCCCCGATCGCCATGAGTTTTCAAAGATAATGGCGGATGTGATTGCAGAGCCATCGGCCAACTCCTTTAGCACTCTTGGATGCAGCGCATCCAGCCCCATGGACTTGTGCTCATCCAGCTTTTTTAAATAGTCCCAAACCACTTCTTTCTCCACAGAGGGCTGGTCACCTCTTCCCCATGCTGTGCTGCCCAGTGCAGTAGTCGGGGAGCTGACCTTGTTCATTTATTCTTTTACGTAGAGGCTGTCCAGTTTGACCAATGTAAATGGCAGAGGGGCATTGCTGGCACATGATGGCATACATCACATTGGTGGATGTGCAGGTGAACGAGCCTCTGATAGTGTGGCTGATGTGATTAGGCCCTGGGATGGTGTCCCCTGAATAGATATGTGGGCACAGTTGGCAACGGGCTTTGTTGCAAGGATAGGTTCCTGGGTTAGTGTTTCTGTTGTGTGGTATGTGGTTGTTGGTGAGTATTTGCTTCAGGTTGCGGGGCTGTCTGTAGGCAAGGACTGGCCTGTCTCCCAAGATTTGTGAGAGTGTTGGGTCATCCTTTAGGATAGGTTGTAGATCCTTAATAATGCGTTGGAGGGGTTTTAGTTGGGGGCTGAAGGTGACGGCTAGTGGCGTTCTGTTATTTTCTTTGTTAGGCCTGTCTTGTAGTAGGTAACTTCTGGGAACTCTTCTGGCTCTATCAATCTGTTTCTTTACTTCCGCAGGTGGGTATTGTAGTTGTAAGAAGGCTTGATAGAGATCTTGTAGGTGTTTGTCTCTGTCTGAGGGGTTGGAGCAAATGCGGTTGTATCGCAGAGCTTGGCTGTAGACGATGGATCGTGTGGTGTGGTCAGGGTGAAAGCTGGAGGCATGCAGGTAGGAATAGCGGTCAGTAGGTTTCCGGTATAGGGTGCTGTTTATGTGATCATTGTTTATGAGCACTGTCGTGTCCAGGAAGTGGATCTCTTGTGTGGACTGGACCAGGCTGAGGTTGATGGTGGGATGGAAATTGTTGAAATCATGGTGGAATTCCTCAAGGGCTTCTTTTCCATGGGTCCAGATGATGAAGATGTCATCAATATAGCACAAGTAGAGTAGGGGCTTTAGGGGACGAGAGCTGAGGAAGCATTGTTCTAAATCAGCCATAAAAATGTTGGCATACTGTGGGGCCATGCGGGTACCCATAGCAGTGCCGCTGATCTGAAGGTATACATTGTCCCGAAATGTAAAATAGTTATGGTTAAGGACAAAGTCACAAAGTTCAGCCACCAGGTTTGCCATGACATTATCGGGGATAGTGTTCTTGACGGCTTGTAGTCCATCTTTGTGTGGAATGTTGGTGTAGAGGGCTTCTACATCCATAGTGGCCAGGATGGTTTTTTTCAGGAAGATCACCGATGGATTGAAGTTTCCTCAGGAAGTCAGTGATGTCTCGAAGGTAGCTGGGAGTGCTGGTAGCGTAGGGCCTGAGGAGGGAGTCTACATAGCCAGACAATCCTGCTGTCAGGGTGCCAATGCCTGAGATGATGGGGCGCCCAGGATTTCCAGGTTTATGGATCTTGGGTAGTAGATAGAATATCCCAGGTCGGGGTTCCAGGGGTGTGTCTGTGCGGATTTGATCTTGTGCTTTTTCAGGAAGTTTCTTGAGCAAATGCTGTAGTTGCTTTTGGTAACTCTCAGTGGGATCATAGGGTAATGGCTTGTAGAAACTCGTGTTGGAGAGCTGCCGAGCAGCCTCTTGTTCATATTCCGACCTATTCATGATGACGACAGCACCTCCTTTGTCAGCCTTTTTGATTATGATGTCAGAGTTGTTTCTGAGGCTGTGGATGGCATTGTGTTCCGCATGGCTGAGGTTATGGGGCAAGTGATGCTGCTTTTCCACAATTTCAGCCCGTGCACGTCGGCGGAAGCACTCTATGTAGAAGTCCAGTCTGCTGTTTCGACTTTCAGGAGGAGTCCACCTAGAATCCCTCTTTCTGTAGTGTTGGTAGGGAGACCTCTGTGGATTAGTATGTTGTTCAGAGGTATTTTGGAAATATTCCTTGAGTCAGAGACGTCGAAAATAGTATTCTAGGTCACCACCGAACTGTATCATGTTCGTGGGGGTGGAGGGGCAGAAGGAGAGGCCCCGAGACAGGACAGCTGCTTCTGCTGGGCTGAGAGTATAGTTGGATAGATTAACAATATTGCTAGGTGGGTTGAGGGAACCATTGCTGTGGCCCCTTGTGGCATGTAGTAGTTTAGAAAGTTTAGTGTCCTTTTTCTTTTGTAGAGAAGCAAAGTGTGCGCTGTAAATGGCTTGTCTAGTTTTAGTAAAATCCAGCCACGAGGAAGTTTGTGTGGAAGGTTGTTTTTTTATGAGAGTATCCATTTTTGAGAGCTCATTCTTAATCTTTCCCTGTTTGCTGTAGAGGATGTTGATCAGGTGATTCCGCAGTTTCTTTGAGAGCGTGTGGCACAAGCTGTCAGCATAGTCTGTGTGGTATGTAGATTGTAATGGATTTTTTACCTTCAGTCCTTTTGGTACGATGTCCATCTGTTTGCATTTGGAAAGGAAGATGATGTCTGTCTGTATCTGTACAAGTTTTTTCATGCAGTTGATAGATTTCCACTCCATACGGCTAAATGCAGTGCCTTGCATAATGACAGGTTTCAGAGTAACAGCCGAGTTAGTCTGTATTTGCAAAAAGAAAAGGAGGACTTGTGGCACCTTAGAGACTAACCAATTTATTTGAGCATGAGCTTTCGTGAGCTACAGCTCACTTCATCGGATGCATACCGTGGAAACTGCAGCAGACTTTATATACACACAGAGAATATGAAACAATACCTCCTCCCACCCCACTGTCCTGTTGGTAATAGCTTATCTAAAGTGATCATCAAGTTGGGCCATTTCCAGCACAAATCCAGGTTTTCTCACCCTCCACCCCCCCACACAAATTCACTCTCCTGCTGGTGATAGCCCATCCAAAGTGACAACTCTCTACACAATCTGCATGATAATCAAGGTGGGCCATTTCCAGCACAAATCTGGGGAGACAGGCCAGTCCTTGCCTACAGACAGCCCCCCAACCTGAAGCAAATACTCACCAACAACCACATACCACACAACAGAAACACTAACCCAGGAACCTATCCTTGCAACAAAGCCCGTTGCCAACTGTGCCCACATATCTATTCAAGGGACACCATCACAGGGCCTAATCACATCAGCCACACTATCAGAGGCTCGTTCACCTGCACATCCACCAATGTGATATATGCCATCATGTGCCAGCAATGCCCCTCTGCCATGTACATTGGTCAAACTGGACAGTCTCTACGTAAAAGAATAAATGGACACAAATCAGATGTCAAGAATTATAACATTCATAAACCAGTCGGAGAACACTTCAATCTCTCTGGTCACGCAATCACAGACATGAAGGTCGCTATCTTAAAACAAAAAAACTTCAAATCCAGACTCCAGCGAGAAACTGCTGAATTGGAATTCATTTGCAAATTGGATACTATTAATTTAGGCTTAAATAGAGGCTGGGAGTGGCTAAGTCATTATGCAAGGTAGCCTATTTCCCCTAGTTTTTTCCTATCCCCCTCCCCCCCAGATGTTCTGGTTTAACTTGGATTTAAACTTGGAGAGTGGTCAGTTTGGATGAGCTATTACCAGCAGGAGAGTGAGTTTGTGTGTGTATGGGGGTGGGAGGGATGTGAGAAAACCTGGATTTGTGCTGGAAATGGCCCACCTTGATTATCATGCACATTGTAGGGAGAGTGGTCACTTTGGATGAGCTATTACCAGCAGGATAGTGAGTTTGTGTGTGTGGTTTTTGGGAGGGGGGTGAGGGGGTGAGAGAACCTGGATTTGTGCTGGAAATGGCCCAACTTGATGATCACTTTAGATAAGCTATTACCAGCAGGACAGTGGGGTGGGAGGAGGTATTGTTTCATATTCTCTGTGTGTATATAAAGTCTGCTGCAGTTTCCACGGTATGCATCCGATGAAGTGAGCTGTAGCTCACGAAAGCTCATGCTCAAATAAATTGGTTAGTCTCTAAGGTGCCACAAGTACTCCTTTTCTTTTTACGAATAGAGGCTAACACGGCTGTTACTCTGAAAACTGGAAAAAGTGTGACCTTAAGGGGTTGCCACACTAAAGAGCTCCTCCCAGGGACCGTTCAAGAGCACCAGACCTATGGCAGGGAAACAGCCTGGAGAATGGGATTTTCAAAAGGGCTGAAGCAGGTTAGGCAAGTCCGTAGGAGTTAGGTGCTTTGGAGGTTCCCACCAGACACCTAAATACCATTGAAAGTGTGGCCCAAGGTGCTTAAACACTAGGGCCCTGAGGCTCAGCTGGTGTCAGTCAGGGAGGCTGAGAATCCGTGATAACGTCTCCTGTTAACCAAGAGCATCAGCCCCTGCGCTCAGATTGCCAGGGAGAGAGCAGGAGACAGCACTGGACGCACAGATTCATGATTATGAATTATCTGCTCTCCTGAAATCTTCCCCTTTGGGCTCTGCTCTGAGCAGCCAGGGAAGCTGGGACCCCAAGGGCTCTCCCAGGATCTGGGCCCCTCTGGGCTGGGCAGTCACAGTGCTCTGAATGAAGCTCTGATCCACGAGTAATAGGGGCACACAGGAACTGATAATAACCCAACCTGCTGGGCCAAATCCCTCCCCCTGCCCTGCTCGAATACAATGAGGGAAACCCCCAGCAGCGCCCCTTACCCAGGAATCCCGTCACAGCCCCCTGGAGATTGTTCTCTCGAGGGAAATCCCGGATTCTCTTTTCCAGCTCAGGGGACTCGGGCACCGGATGCGGAGACATGGCCTTCTCATCCCTGCAGAGACATGAGCGTGTTTATTCCTCCCATTCCTTTGCTCTAAGTTCCTGCCCCCCAGAGCCAGATGGGGAGTGGGTGGGAGCTGGGCCACAGGCAGGGCTAACGGGGCCGTGACCTCTGCTGCCCAGGGAATTTACTGCCTGCAGGATCTGCCGGGGGGGCCAGCCTGGAGACTGGGGGCCTCTCTCCATCCAGAGAGAAAACCCAGCCCAGGCAGGGCCAGCTCCCCTCACACCTGGCCCAGCCCCACGTTCCCCACAAGGGCCTGGAGGGGCTTCTCCCAGGGATGAGAGAGGGGCTCATTCTCCAGGCCCAGCTTCTTCTCAGCTTCTTCTCTCAGCCTCCAAGGGGCCTGGTCACTCCCTGTGGGGTGGGGGTTCCGGGACCGAGACACTGCCCCACGAGGGCCTGGGCTGGGACACTCAGCTCTTTCCCCACAGGCCCTTGGGCCCCCCTCACACGGGACAGGCTTTGGGCCATGACAGAGCTGGGGCCAGGTCCCAGCTGGGCCCTCGGGGTGACAGGCTCTCAGCCCCATTAATGATCCCCCAAGCCAGCCTAGTCCCAGGGAGGGTTCTCCAGCCCAGAGCTGTGGGGCACTCCCCTTCCCAGGGTGGCTCACACAGACACAGCGGCAGCAGCCCCAGGGCTATGGGGATGGAGGGGGGCTGGATCCAGAGGGTGAGACCATCCCACGGTCGGGATGCTGGGTCTGCTGCCTGGGCTCTGAGCCCTGGTCTACACTAGGACTTTAGAATTTAGGTCAAATTTAGCAGCTTTAAATCGATGTAAAGCTGCACCTGTCCACACGATGAAGCCCTTTATTTCGACTTAAAGGGCTCTTAAAATTGATTTCCTTACTCCACCCCTGACAAGTGGATAAGCGCTTAAATCGGCCTTGCTGGGTTGAATTTGGGGTACTGTGGACACAATTCGACGGTATTGGCCTCCGGGAGCTATCCCAGAGTGCTCCATTGTGACTGCTCTGGACAGCACTCTCAACTCAGATGCACGATTGTTTGCCGTTGCTCTGACGGAGGGAGGGGCGACTGAGGACACGGCTTACAGGGTTGGCTTCAGGGAGCTAAAATCAACAAAGTGGGTGGCTTTACATGAAGGAGTATTTCAGGCAGGACTTCACGGAGGGTTCCAATAAGAAATGGTGCACCTAAGTTATTGTTCTTACTGGAACAAGGAGGTTAGTCTGGCCTCTGATTGATACATGGCTAGATTTACCTCGCTGCACCTTCTCTGTGAGTGACTGCAGTGTGACCTAGAGGAATGAGTCCCTTAGACGGGGTGTGGGGGGGGGGGTGTTTCCAAATGAGTATAAAACAAATCTGGTCTATTTCTTGTTTTGATCCACTCCATCTATCTTTTACATCTTTGGCTGGCAGCAGACGGTGCAGAAGGACTGCATGCCATCCACATCTCATGGCTGTTTGGCAGAAGATGGTACAATAGGACTGCTAGCCATCCTCATCGCTTGCCTGCCCGGCAGAAGATGATGCAATAGGACTGCTAGCAATCCGTATCGCCTGCCTGCTCACCATAAGATGGTTCAATAGGACTGACTGCAGGACTGAAGAGAATGACCGGATCAAGTCACTCCAAATTTAGTCCCTGCGCCCATGTCTGCCCAGGCGCTCCTGATCGACCTCACACAGGCGACCAGGAGCACCTCGGACATGACGAGGACGGCTACCAGTCCTATTGCACCGTCTGCAGCCACAAGGCAATGGGTTGCTGCTGCTGTGTAGCAATGCCGTACCGCGTCTGCCAGCACCCAGGAGACATACGGTGACGGTGAGCTGAGCGGCTCCAGGCCTGCCGTGGTATGGCGTCTGCACAGGTAACTCAGGAAAAAAGGCGCGAAACCATTGTCTGCCCTTGCTTTCACGCAGGGAGGGAGGGAGGGAACGGAGGCCTGACGATATGTGCCCAGAACCACCCGCGACAATGTTTTAGCCCCATCAGGCATTGGGATCTCAACCCAGAATTCCAGTGGGCAGCGGAGGCTGCGGGAACTGGGGGGTAGCGACCCACAGTGCCACGCTCCGGAAGTCGACGCTGGCCTCGGCCCTGTGGAAGCGCTCCGCCGAGTGAATGCCCTTAATGCACTTAGAGCATTTTCTGTGGGGACGCACACTCTCTACTATATAAAACCGATTTCCAAAACACCGACTTCTATAAATTCGACCTAATTCCGTAGTGTAGACATACCCTGAGTCTTTTCCTAGAACAACGAGGCCTGGGGGCAGACGGAGCCCGGATGTATCTGCTCACAGCACTTCTGACACCCCAGAGGGGAAGGAGAGACAGAGCAGAGAGTCAGTGCCCATGGCCCAGCCGGCCCCCTGCCCCAGACGGGTCACTCTGCTCCCCCAGCCCGGCCCCACAGGCTGCTCCCCCAGTGGGGTGGAGACTCTGAAGGGCTGTGCTAGAGGGAGCAGAGCCCCGTTCACACCAGATGTTCCGCAGGGACGGGACGGCCGGGTCCTCTGTGCTGAGCCCAGGGCTGGAACAGCCTTTCACCAGCCTCCCCCCACCTCCCCGACAGCCCAAACTCCTGTCTCTCTGCAGCCCTGGGCCCCTGGCCCTGCAGACGCCCCGGGCCGTGCTCCCTGCACTGAGTTACCCTGTCAGCCCGAGTGACTCAGGGGCCGTCCCCTCCCTGCACTGGGCTCTGGGTGCATCCGACTCTGTCTCACCTGCAGCAATTCCAGCACCGGCTGCTGATGCTTCCCCTCCAGCTCCGTCATCAGGGCGCTGAGCCGGGAAATCTCCTCACCCAGGTGGGTGGCATTGTCCTCCCTCCTCCTCCCAATCTCCTCGCCCAGCTCTCCCAGCCGGGCCAGGAGGAGGCGCTCCTGTTCAGCCAGAAACTGGTGCAGCCCCTCGCACTTGGACACCACCAGCGGCCGCTCCACTTCCGTCTGCCTCTGGGGTGCACAGAGAGACGCAGGGGCAGGGCAGGGACACGGGGAGAGCGGGTGTCTTGGGAAATGGTACAAAGCCTTGTCCGGGCTCCCCAGAGCGTTTCATTCAATCTCTTTGCCAGAGTAACCGTGGCTACACTAGAGCTTTTGCTAGTATAAAAACGTGACCCAAAATCACCAGCCCCCAGCCCGTCCCCACCACTGTCCCAGCACCAGAGTGAAGTGCAGACCAGGCCGTGGCAAATGGTGCTTCCCAAACTGCCCAATGGCATCACTGGGACGTCTGACACTCGAACCCTGGGATCAGCAAAAGTCTCCCCCTGCTCCACCCCGACCCCTGCCACATCTGCGCCTGTTCAGTGTTTTACTGGCCTCTCCCTCCGCCCCCCGTCCCAGCGCGAGAGAGCCAGAGCCAGAGGCTGCTCCCAGCTACCCTGGTGTAAACCCATTGACCCCAGTGGGAACTAACATCAGGGTCCCAGAGGAGTCTGACCTGACCCCACTGACTTTGGTGGGCTCACTCCTGATGTACACCAGGTACCTGAGAGCAGAGTCTGCCCTGCCCTGGTTAAAATGGCCCTGACCTGTCTCCCTGTAGCGACCCTGGAAACCCTTTAACCTTCTGAATGACCCAGACCCCAAGCAGCGCAGAGCCCCCCTGCTGCTGTTGCTGACACCCCTGTGCAAAGCGGCCGGGCAGGGCAGGGCACCTACCAGGAGCCTCTCCCTCTCCTTGTCCCAGTCGGATTTCAGGCCCAGGAGCTCTTCTGTCTCCTCCCACAGATGCTGCAGGCGGGTCGGGATTTGCTCCTGCAAACAGACAATGGCTCTGGGGGCTGGTTTGGGGTCACTGGTTTGGGCCCAGCGATAACATCGTCACTGAGCAGAGTGAGGCTGTGGGAGCAGGTCCCCCTTCTCCAACCCTCTGAAAAAGTGACCTCAGCTCAAGGTAGCTCCCCCGCAGAGCTGCTGGGCCTGGCCCGCTCCGGCCCAGCACCATCATCTCCAGGCTGTTTCCCTGCCATTGGTCTGGTGCTCTTGAACAGTCCCTGGGAGGAGCTCTTTAGTGTGGCAACCCCCTTAAGGTCACACTTTTTCCAATGAGGAAAGTCACTTGGCTTCACCGCCTCCTGACTCTGAATCTCAGAGCCTTCAACACCCCTGCTTCACGTCAGCAAGTCCACCTGAGTTGGACACCCAAGGGCGACTTGTAGGCCCCAGGGAGCCATGTACCCCCACTTTCTTACCCTGGAGTGACTCTCAACCAGCACTGCAAAAGCAGGAGGGGTTATTACAGGGGCAGTCAACAGGCAGACCGTGGGCCAAGTCTGAACCACCAGCTGCTTTCCAGCAGATCCTGAAATCTTTTTATTAATTTATTATGATCAAGATTGTTATTATTTTTTATTATTTTCTCTGAAGTCTGGACCTTGACTATGCCTTGACCAAGAAATTTGGACCTTTATAAAAAATAATTGACTCTCCCTGTTTTTTGACATGTCTGGAACACAGCGCAGACAGTGCTTAGTGAAGACAGAGAACGGAAAGGTCCATCTGGGTCAGTCCCAGAGCCCTCTGTCCCCTCTGTCGTCCGAGCCCACAAGCTCCTCTCCTGCTTCCAGCAGCCCACACCTAGAACCCCAGCCCAGTCCTTTGTCCTCCAGCTGGGCACACTTGGCTGGCTTCCCATGGAGGGTGGGCCGTCCATGGTCATTTATTGTGTGGTGCCAAATGTCCAGGCAATTGGAATGGCCATTGTCTTCTGGGACACTCCATGGGCATGGGGCCCCAGACAGCCAGCTGTCCCTCATGCCTGTATCTCTGGGTCTCTACAAGTAACACCTTTCCGCCCTCCCCTCACCTACTTAACCATGGGTAAGGCTAAGATTTTGTCAGGGATATTTTTAGTAAAAGTCACGGCAGGTCACGGGCAATAAAGAAAAATTCACAGAAGCCCACGGGGAGTTCAGCTGCGGGGTCCCCACACCGCTCACAGTGGCTGGGCAGCTGTGGGGGCTCGCTTGGAGCTACGAGCTGAAGTCACAGAGGTCTCTGGAAGTCACGGATTCCATGACTTCTGCAACCTCTGTGAAAAACTCAGAGCCTTAGCCATGTGTAACCCATGCCTGCTTGGTGTGACGCTCTGTCCCCCTTCAGCAGCACCTAGACCAACTAAAGATGTGTGAACCTCCTACAGTCTTGGAGAGGAGAACAGGTCTTTTAGCTCACGCAGTAGAGGCTCGTCCATTAAGCTCCACAGGTCCCCCTCTTTGATCCCAGCTGAGGACAATGGGGGTCTGTGGGTGTTAAACATGCACCACGTAGGGGACACTGAGGCACACAAAATATTCATCCAAACTATTATGAAAAATTCCCACTGCACAACAATCCCGTTATTAGGCAGCTCCCTGGCTCTAACCCAGGGCTGGTCAGACACACGGGCGGGCTCTGTAGCTGCAGAGAAGCTGCCCCTGTAACTCCAACCATGCAGATAACTGTTCCCTACCCTGTGCTCCTGGGCAGCCTCCTCCATGGGAACCACCGTGTGAGTGCGGTGCGCCCAGGATCGGTCACACACCAAGCAAAGGGGGGGCTGATCCTCCTCGCAGGAGAGTTTCAGAGCCTCCTGGTGCCTGTCACCCACTCTCTGCCCCTCGGGCTCTGGCCCCGGCTGCAGCCTCAGGCGTTTCACTAGCTCCGTCAGGTTCCCCAGCTGCCCGTGGGGATGCAGGTCTCTCTGCAGGGCGGTTTCTCTGCACTGGAGGCAGGAGAAGTTTGGCTCCGGCTCCCCCCAGCACTGGCTGAGGCAGGCCCGGCAGAAGTTCTGCCCACACTCAATGGTCACCGGGTCTGTGAAATACTCCAGGCAGATGGAGCAAGTCACTTCGTCCTGCAAGCTCCCAGCTAGGTCCCCGGCAGCCATGGCGCCCCCGCACTTTCCTGAGCAGAGGAAGTAGCCAGCAGCCCTTGAAATCTTTTTTTTGAGTCGATTGCACAACCAGGAGCCAATCACCCTCACCGGCGGGAAATTTAAACAAAACCAAAACCAAAGCAGAAGCCGAGCCCCCTGAAAAGCCCCCAAACAAGCAACGAGCTACTTAAAGAAATGAAGAGGTGATTTAATTACATACACAAAGAAGCCAAGGCTGCTCCTCTGTTTCTATGTCCGAGGATCACATTAGCAATGGGAGTCGGTGTTCAGCTCTTTGTCCTCTGTGACACATAAATCCTTCCCTAGTCACTGCTTTCCAGGCTACCGTTCCCGAGGCTCTAGGTGCGGCCACCCGTCTCCATTCCCAGCTCTAGGGCCTTGCTTTTGGCTGCATTTGTTTTACTAATCCCAGTTTACCAAACTATCCAGGCTGCTCCATACAACGGCCCCATCATTAGCATTATTTACCACTCCTCCAAGCTGTGTTAGCCACAGTGATTTTATACTTACTTCCAGATCGTTAATTAAAAAGTTGAGACGTGAGGGGGCTACAGCCAATCCCTGTGGGGCCTCATTAACAGCTCCCCCATTCAGTGATGATGCCCCATTGACAGGTACAAGGTCAGACTTGGGGTCCCAGAGCAGGGGGATTATTTTACTACTGTTTTATAATGCACCTCATTTATTTATTCACAGGCTCCACCTACAGTGTCTGTCACTGTTGTATCTGGGCCCTTCTGGGACAAGTCTAGTCTCATTTACACTGGATCCACTCCAAAGTGAATCCAGGCCATCCCTCCCAGCCTGCCCACGAATGCTGTCTGTGGAGATCTATCCCAGGAAAGAGCCTCACTCAGCCATGCTAGGGCTGGTGCCCTGATTTCTTGCCTTCTGTGGAAACACTCCCAATGGCCTTTCCTCTTCCCCTTCCCACACATGCTGCCCCAGGCTGGGCAGATCCCATCTGTCTAGGGTTTGCCCCTGCTTCACCTGCAACTTTTCCACTCAGGGGACTCAGGGCACTTCAGTAATTCAACAAATGCCCTTGCTTTATTAGCACTGTGTCCAGGCCCTACTCAGGTATCAGGCCCCATTGTGCCAGGTCCTGCATAAATACAGAACAAACAGACAGTCTCTGTCCCAAAGAGCTGCAATCTCCCTGCTTCCCTTCTCCCTGCAGGAAACTCTCTTTGCTACATCTTGGACCTGCTCCCACTGCTCTCTGGGTGATTGGCACTTTCACTAGCTCAGGGCCTTAGAACATTTTCTATGTGTTTCTGAGCCTCCGAACCATTTAATAAAACCACATCTCTGGGTGAGTTATGGTTTTGCTCCTCCCCCACCAAATGGGAGCATCCTGAATGCAGCCAAACAGCTGTTTTGTGGTGGGCAGAAGGCCCTGGAAGAGTGGTGGAGGAGTTGGTCAGCGGGAGATGCTCTGTGGGGAGGGCAGAGCTTGGCTGCCGGTGGGTGCTAAGCACCCACTAATTTTTCCCCATGGCTGCTCCAGCCCCGGGGCACCCATGCAGTCAGCGCCGATGATGCCCTCCCCCAAATCAAAAGTCCTCGAGATTTTGGGTGCATCTCTACATGTTGTAAATGTTACCAGCTTCTGTGTGTGCGTGTCTCTCTGGGTGGGGGGGTCTGTGTGTGTTGATGCTTAAGTTGATTGTGAGGTCGCGGATGCCAACAGCAAAGACTGTTCGGCCTCAGCATTCTTGCCCTGCCTTCAGTCTGCCAACTGGCTTGGTTGACAACGGTTGGTGACCCAAGGAGCTGCTGAGAGACGCGGACTATCCCTCTGTCAACAACTTCTTGCATCAGCTTTTTCCACAGGTTTTCGACAAAAGATGAGTTTTTACAGAAGGTAATTCCCAGATTCTTTTCCTGCTCCTTCGATCGCACATGACAGGTTGGTGCCTCCTTCCCCACTGGCAGGGGTGGCCGACCTGGGGCTCCGGGGCCGCATGCGGCTCGTCAGAGGTTAATACGCGGCTCCTTGCACAGGCCCGGACTCTGAGGCTGGAGCTACAGATGCCAACTTTCCAATTTGCTGTGGGGTGCTCACTGCTCAACCCCCTGCTCTGCCCCAGGTCCTGCCACCTCTCCACCCCTTCCCCCAAGGCCCCTGCCCCTTCCCCCAAGCCTGCCATGCCCTCGCTCCTGTCCCTTCCCCACCAGAGCCTCCTGCGCACTGCAGAACAGCCGATTGCGGCGGGCGGGAGGAGTGGGGAGGGAGGGGGAGGCGCTGACGGGGGGGGCTGCCGCTGGGCGGGAGGTGCTGGGGGCTGGAGGGGGTGGTGGATGGGGGGCTGCTGGCGTGTTACTGGGGCTCTTTGGCGATGTTCATTAGTCAATTCTGGCTCTTCTCAGGTTCAGCTTGCCCCCCCCCCGTTGCAGGGACGGGTGGGGGCCAGCGTTGCAACAGTCAGGTCTCAGCGTTCCGTTTTGATTTGAATGTGGGCATCTCTCCCTTCTCCGTCTGCTTCAGCCTGTCACGGTCTTTGGAGGCAGATTTCGAAGCTTTTATCTTTCAGCAGACTAGTATGGGTGAATTTCCATGGCTATAACCTAAAGGGAAGATAAAAAACTGGTGTAGAATTTAGACTGATAGCTCCATCAATAGTATTTCCCTCGGAGTTGCCCCTAATGCACTCCTTGCCTTCAAGTAGTGAATAGAAACCGTCTGTCTCATGTCATGATTGTCTAATGTATGTGTAGTGAGACAAGATCGGTCTCAGAATTTACATGATTGAAAGACACATAAATGAGCTCAGATATGCAGAAGAAAGAAATCTGAAGCTATTGAAAGTGACCCAGCTCCACTCCCATCCCCTGGCTGCCATCTTGGTAGTTCTCTCAGAAATAATCTCATGGAGAGAGACTTCAAAACTCTCTACAAATTCTACTATTCCCCCATTGGGCTACATAAAATAGACGTGTTAAATCCACCCTGCAATTCCTTTCCAGAAAAGGGGTTTAAATAAACTGCAGCCTAAATTTGTCATGGGTCTCGCTGTGATTTCTTTGTCATTGTTTGGGTGGCCTATTGTTCTGATTGGACGTTATAAATAGTATGGGAAATTCTTCAGTTAAAGTTTACTGGTTATTTTCCCCCTGCTAATACAGTCCAGATTTTGGAATAGTTGAGAGTAAGTCAACATATTTGCAGCTCCTAATCCATCCTTCCAGACCCTCAAGCCTTCTAGATGAGAATCTTTGTTCCTTTTCCTGGCTTCTCTGGGAACAGAGGTGTCTTGGTTTTTGGCTTGGCCCTGTCTGTTCCCAGAGTCCCAACATTCTGTGCAGAAAGGAGTGGGGTTAATAATGAAGCATTTTTGCAACTAGGCCCAGGCAATGAGCAAAGAAAACAGAAATTGACCTTGGCTGTTTCCATATCTGTCCATTGGCAGAGAAGGCGTGAGCTCCATGGGGTGAGAGTCAGGCTAGCAACTGGAGCCAGTGACTGTGCTAGGACGGGATTACAGATCTGGTGCGTGGAGGTTTCTTGTTATAGAGCAAAAGGGGAGAAGCTATGATGTGCTGTGTCCAAGAAAGGCTGTGACAAAGGTGGAACGGGGATCCTGGTGCCTCTCCCCAAGGAAACCTCAGCGCATCTCCTCTTGGAGAGGAGCGGCAACTTTCATATTAGCCGTTAAAGGCAACTTGAGGTTCATAAATTCACAGTTTCAAAGGCTCTAAGGCCAGCCCTGATCATCTAGTCTGACCTCCTGCATAAGACGGGCCCTGGAACTTTCCCAGAAGAATTCCTCTTTCACCATGGTCCCAAGTGTCTTCACCTGGGGCTGGGTCTAGTCATGGGGGTAGAGCTCAGTGATAGAGTGTTTGACTGCACATTAAGTGGTCCTTGGTTCAAATCGAAGTGCCCCCATTGAAGCCTTTGTTAATAAGCAGCAAATTTCAAAGAAACAAAGGATTCAAAAATGAACTAGATAAATTCATGAAGGATAGGTCCATTAATCACTGTTAGCCAAGATGGAAAGGGATGGTGTCCCTAGCCTCTGTTTGCCAGAATCCAGGAGTGAGCAACAGGAATGGATCACTTGATGATTCTCTGTTCATTCCCTCTGGGGCACCTGGCACTGGCCACTGTCGGAAGACAGGATACAGGGCTAGATGAACCTTTCGTTTGAGCCAGTGTGGCCAGTCTTTTGTTGTTTATATTCTTTTGTTGTATGAACCAGTCCTGACTATTAGAGGAGCAGATGGCTTCAAAAGACCACTCTCTTGGATCTGGGAATCCTGGGCAGACTAATTCCCTTCCTTTAGAGTAGGACAGAAAAACCCATTTCCTCCGTCTTTCTATTCCAGGCTTCGTTCCTTTTTCCAAAGACTCACCTCTCGGGAGCACAGAGAGAGCCCTGTGCACACGGTGGTCGTCCAACCGGCAGCCATGGAGGCATGCTCTGCCATCAGCCAGCAAGAACAGGCCTTGCCAGAGAACCCCACGAGAAGCAAATGCTCGTGGAAGATCCTATCAGGCATGAAAAGACTCTGTGTCTGTAGCCAGTCTGACAACTCGATGGCAGATAGCGATGAGGAGAGAACAGTTTCCTCTCCGAGAAGGTGGACGTGCTTTTCCCTGAAGAAGGAGAAGAAGAAGAAGAAGAAGAAAGCAGCCAAGAACCAGGTGGCGTCAGAGGAGGAGAAGCTGCAGGAGAAGCAAGACCAAGTTGAACTGGATCTTACAGGTGAGGATACAAATCACATGGTTAGCAAGGAGCATGTGAGGAATACTCATACCAGTCACTCTACAAGCCTTATGGAAGTGGGGAATGGTCCCGCTATTGTGGGGAACTTTCCTGGCTTCTGCACTACTCCGGTGAAATGGGCTAGAGGAAGGATCTGAGTCCTCGCTCCCACTTCCTTTCCCCAGAGGCCTCCCTGCCCTGGAGGACTCCCCTTCCACTCTCCTGTCTGGCAGAGTCCTCGTAACCCCGACAAGGCTGGGCCCAGGATTCCTGGGGAGCTCGACCCCCAACCTTGCTGTGGCCACCTAGGACAGGGGCTAGGGTGTCCCCACTCCGGGGTGCTCTCTCTGCACTGAGCGCTTCCCAGACCCACTGATCATTACATACGATTTAAAGCAAATACAGTTTATTTAATCAGCAATTAATGTAAAAAAGAATAAGGAAAAATGGGAAAGATGAAAGGAAAACACATCACCCCGCTCTGTGGCAGGGAACGTCACAAACCATGTCTCTGGAACGTCAGGCCGTTCACAGTTGGTTCCTTGTAGGTCCCAGGCCCCTTCTCCGGCCCTGGCTGTGCTGCAGGGATGCTGCTGGTCGGACACTTGCTCTGGTGGTGACCACACCCCTCCAGCCTTTGGGGAGTGGGACCCTCCTTCCCGCCGGCTTCAGATCCCCCTCCCAGACTGGCCTGCAAGGACCCTCGGCTGGGGGTGTCTCTCTGCGCTGGGCCCTTTGCCAGGGTCCCCCCTTGGCTGGCCCCAGTTACTCTCCGCACCCAGCTCCAGACTGCTCCAGCCCCAGCCCCAGCCCCACTGTTCGAGCTCCGGCTCCACCCTGCCTCAGCACGGATGCTGCTGCTCTGCCTCCAGCCCCCGGGGCTGCTTCTCCGGCCCCGCTGGCTCTGTGGCTGCAGCCCTGCTCCCAGCCCAGGGTCTGCTCTCCGTGGGCTGTCTCTCTGCCCCGCTGGCTGGCCCGCCTCTGCTCCCCAGCTCAGCTCGCGCCCCTGCTCTCTCCTTAGCTCGGCCCCACGCTGCCTGAACCAGGCAATTCCAGCTCACATGGAGGACGGGGACCTTTCTGACCCCGACTCCGTCATTAGCCTGCCCGCCCTGTCAATCAGGCTGACCTGGAGCGTTGGCCTCTCCCCATGGCCCCTGAGGACTGTCAGTATCATAGTCCTGGTTTCCCATCCACCCTTCCCCTTCCTTTTGGGACTGGGACCTAGCCAACCAAAAACCCCACTGAGTTTGAGTAAGGGGCCAACAGTCCCCTTACACTTCCACATCAGGGCCGTCTCATGGGACAGTGATGGGTACCTCAGACTCTGGAATCCATTTAGTGCCGGATCCTCTTGGAGAAGGTGGCAGAGGTCCATCGCTGAGGTGGGGAGAGCTGATAATGTCAGGTCACCCCCTCTTGGGTTCTGGCCCTGTGCGGTGGGGAGTACTAACATTACTCCAGGCTGTAAGGGGAACAGAGAGGCTGGACGCTGTAGGAAATCATTTCTTTTCTCCTGGATCGGGTCCCTTTCATCAGGAAAATGCTCCCGAGGTCTCAGCAGGTCACACCTGGGAACCGTACCAGAGCTGAGTCATTGCTTCTTGGGGGGTTAAATACAAAATGAGGCCTGTTGCCCGTCACTGACGGGAAAGGTGGGCAAGGGGAGGGGAAGAGTAGAATAGAAAAGAAGCTGGCCCCTAGGTAAGAGGAAGCCTTGTTTGGTAAAAGCCCCCAGCTAAGAGTCAGGAGATTGGAGTTCTCTGCTCAGCTCTGCCAACAACCTTCAGTCTGAGCCGGGGCAATTCGCTTCAGGGCTCTGTGCCCAGCTTCCACCCTCTGGAAACCAGGGAGAAGACATGGAAAAGCAAAATGTTAAGGATGTTTCTTTCTGCTGCAGGGATGAAGAAGGAGCCGTCGGAGACGAAGGAGAAGTGGGAAAGAGGGAGCCCAGAAGAGCAGGAAGAAGAGCGCACTCCCGTCTCCTCATTAACGAGCATCTCCCCTAGGACGATGGTAATGACGCTGTGTGGCTGTGCTCATGGAAAGCACCCCTTGCTGTGTGTGTTCATATCTCCCCGAGCTGGGATCTCTGACAGGAGAACGACCTGCCCCTTGCTCAGGGGGCTGAAAAGGAACACTCTTGAAGTGTGATCAACTCCAGCCAGTCTTTACGAGTTTCTCTGGGTTGTCGAAGGAGGCCCAGTTTGACAAGGGGGTTTAGGCACCTCAAGAAGCCCAGGGGTGCTTCGTGGGATTGGCAGACGTGCCTGGCTCAGGTGCCTGATTCTGAGGCACTTCCCATGGCCCACAGGCACGGCTGAAAGTCAGACCAGGCCCATCCCTGCCCTTGTCGGGGTGACCCGCATATCTCCTGGCTGTGGGGTTCTGGCCCATCTCGTGGCACCAGGACCACTTCGAGACAGAACCGATGAGTCTGCTCTCCAGCCTGAGCTAACAGCCGCATGGGTTTTAGCTCCTGTGGCAGGGGCTCCTGCATTGAGATCCCAGGTTCGATCCCGCCTGCCAACATCTGGGCTCCGTCCGAGTCACAAAGGCACCTCGACGCCCTTGTGACTCTTGCTGTCAGGGACAGAGCACCCTGCAGCGCATACAAAAGTCTGCAATTCTGGGAGCTCCTGAGGTGCCGGGGGGCTGGAGTGTGGAGGCGAGTCGGCCACTCCGGTGTGCTCTACTGCGTCCTCAGCTGCGGGCATCCAGGACAGACGGTGCTAATCCAGCGCCACGCAGGCCAGCCGCAGCAATCCCCAGGGGCTGCCCTGGGACACAAGGGCAAAGCCTCCAGTACCCCAGGCCCTGGGTTGAGGTGACCCTGGAACCGGGCCCCCAGGAGTAACATTGTGCCCAGTGAGTTCTGACCCACAGGAGCCTGGCCCCGGAGGCCCACAGTTTTGGGTTCTCCTCAGCTAGGCAGACTCGCTCCTTCAGTCTCTACTTTCTCTCTACTACTTTCTCTCCTGCCGGCGATTCCTGCCTGTTTTCTGGCAGCGCCTCACGCTGCGGGGTGGGGAAGGAAGAGGGCGTTTCCCTTTTGGGCCCTATTCTCACTCCTTTCCTCGCAGACACTGTGG
The DNA here is from genome assembly GCF_965152235.1 of Eretmochelys imbricata. NCBI lineage: Eukaryota > Metazoa > Chordata > Testudines > Cheloniidae > Eretmochelys > Eretmochelys imbricata. The sequence continues at coordinate 80,000,289 of NC_135582.1, read as the reverse complement.
GCTGCCAGAGTTGCTGAGCCAATCTCCTCAGGCGCTCGGGGTGGGATGGGACATGGGGCAGGTTCTCCAGTGACCCCTCGGCGACACTCAAGGAGCAACTCGAATGGGCTTTGCAGGACATTGAGGCTTTCTCAGCAACAGCTGGGTGTCCTGGGAGGAGGGGCTAGAGAGGGAGGAAATGGGGTGGCCTTTGGGGTCCCCGCACTGCCCGAGAACCTCCCGTCTCTTCTCAGGAGAGGGGGACAGAGCGTGGACGAAAGGCTGAGGAAACCTTGGCATCTGGGGAGGCTTTTTAAGAAACGGGCTCAGCCGGAGTCTCCAGGCTCCCTCGGCGCTGGCAGCCTCCCCCGGGGACAGACTGTTCCAGGGCAGCTGCCCGAGGGAAAAACTCAGTCCCCACAGGCTTTGTCCCTGTTCATTGCAGACCCTCGGGGAGCACCCTTCCTCAGACCCGCTCCACGCCCTGCTGATGACAGCCGTGCAGGGTCTGACAACACCCACCCTGCAGAGATTTAGAGCCGCAGAGGAAGAGCTGAGGGCCATCGTATCTCTCCACGGAGACAAGATGGAGAGAGTAAGAGACGCCCGCCGTGGGGCAGGGGGATGCTGGGCAGAGTGGGGGACGGGAGAATCGCCTCTCCTAGGAAACCGTTCCTGGGACACACTGGCATGGTGCTTTGAAGGTTGGCTCAGGCCCTTGCCATTCAGCGCTTGGCCGCGGGGATCCGCGGCGTCAGGTTTTGAAGTGTTCTCTGCCCGAAGGAGCTCTGACACTTCCCTGAGGACGCCCAGCCACACTGAAGGTGTGTGACAGCCCCAGCCCTGGCAAGGCAGCACTCACCTAGTCTGCTGACGAGCCTCCACATTAGGCTCCAGGAGCAGACATGGTTTCCTCAGACATGCTGCAGGGCCTTGTTTTCCAGCTGAAGTATCAGGAAGAATTTGGCTTTGCACGTCTCTCTCTGTCTCTCCCAAGCTCTGATCCCGTTTCCCACCCCGCTAGCAGAACAGGTCACCAGAATCCCCACCCAGGGCTGTAACTCCTGCTCCTTGTGCGAGAGAGGCAAGAGCCATGACCAATTCCTCATGGAAGAGCCCTCGGGGGGGCTTGTCCCTCTAGGGTCTGTCTAGCCTGTGCTGCAAACTCTGCAGCAGGAGCCTGAAAGCCTCCTGGCCCTATGGACTTGGGCTCCCAGGGCTGGCACTGTGGGGCCAAAAGAGAAATGCAGACTCTTCTGGGCTTGGGCTGGACTTTGATCTCTGAAGCCCAGGGAGGAGGGGAGCTTCAGAGCCTGGGCTCCAGTCCAAGTCACCACGTCTACACTGCTGTTCTTGGTGCCATAGCCTGAGCCCGAGGGTAGAGAGCCAGCTTTAAGATTTGTTACGGCAGGTTTTACAATCCCGCAGCACAGAGGTTCTCCTTAGGGCTGGGGCCTGGAGCTGGCTCGCCCCATCCAACCAGCCCAGCCTGCCATCTCTAGGATGGGCTCTGGGGTCTGGAGCAGTGGTTCTCAGCCTGCGGCCCAATCAGCACAGAGCTGCGCCCCATGGGACATCCTCAGGGCCAAACAGGTAGGATTGGATGTGGCCCACAATGGAAACTAGGTTGAGACCCCTGGTCTGGAGGAACTGATTGTGCTAGAAAGAGCAACAGGAAGCTGCAGAGACTGAGGAAAGGCTCCTGCAGGGAAGCCTTTGAGAGCAGGGCTGAGAGCAGTTTGCCATGGCAGGGAAGGCCCTGGGACATCAGGGGAGTTTCGGCTGTGCCCCCTGTTAGGTTTTGGGCAAGGCTTTTGTGTGTGTTTCTGAGCTTTAAGGTGCTAAACCAGACCTCAGGAAGACTGGGGTTCCTGGACTTGTCAAAGCCTCTTTCTTCAGATTAGGGAGGAGCCAAGATGGGAAACTGAGGTCAGAGGCGGCTTGCAGGGCTGCCAGGAGGGGTTCTCTGGGAGGAGGCCACTCTTTGATTAATCCATCCCTCAACTTCCTGGCTTTCTTTCAGGTTGGAGACGTCGTGGGAGGGATCTTAATCTGGCTCGACAACGTTTGTGATCCCAGAGCCAGAAAAGCAGCGCTGAGGGCCACGGCCTTGCTGGCTCGCTCCCATCCCCAGGACGTGGTTCTGACTTGTGTGGCTCACACGCTGTCATCGCACAGGTAGGAAGCTGCTCTGATATCACCTCAGCCTGTTATTTCTCTTCCTGCTCCCACTGACAGGCCACAGGCCGGGAAGGGTCCTTGGGGCTCACACAGTTGGAGGGAGTTTCCTGCTGTGCAGAGAGCTGTCCATGCTTACTAAGAGGAGATGGCCAGGCCCAGCCGCTGAGGAGCCAACCCCTCCTCCTGCACTCCCCGGGATGGAGACGTGCCAGTTTTCTGGAGAATTCCAGCATTGTCCTGATTTCTATGGGTCACCCACTTCCTCTCAGATCCAGTACAGGGGCAATAAATGACTTTGGTGCTCACTCAACATCCCTCGCTCATGAAGTCTGGCTGCTCCTTAGTGCATGAGAGAAGGCAGAGACGGAAATGGCCCATGAGCCCCATCTGTCTATCCTCTGCAGACCAGGGCAGGATTGTTACCTGTTGTCAGATCCCTAGTTATTCCATGGCTGAGGAATAGGTCAAAAAATACACTCATTCTTCTGGAGCTGTGCAGCAGAGGTAAATCTCTGAAGACAGAAATTTCCAGGGCTTATTGTTGCAAAAAAGACAAAAAATCATCCACACATCACCAGAGCGTAAATGCAGTGCAGCCTGCCTGAGTCTGCAGACAGCCGGCAATAATAGCTCTGAGAGGGGTGAGTGCCTCTTTTCATCTCAATATGTTGTAAACTCTGAGTCCTGCTGGTTATTGCTGGTCACTTTGCAGAGTCATCCATCTGAGGTGTTTAGAACACAATCCCCATGTCCCTAGGGGCCGTGAAACCCAACTTGGTCCCTAGCCAGAGGTCACAACTCCGGCTTTCCTCGGCATCTTCTGCAATGCTGTTCTGCACTGCCCAGAGACAAATCTGTGTCACATGGGAGAGCAAATTGAAGAGCAGCATGAAAGAAATTGAATTTCTTGCCGAGCCTCAGCCTCAGCGTTGAATAAATACAACATTCTCTGAAGGGACTTGCCCAGCCTCAGCCTCCCCACACCAATCGGTGTTTCCACTGAGAGATGCCTTTCCTGCCTACATTGCAAGCCTCTCCCTGGGGAGGGTGAGAGGTGGCCAGGCAGGGAAGGTCTGACTTCTGTTTCTGACTCTGCAGATGTGCCCTTGAGCTGTGGAAGGCCTTGGGTGAAGAACCCCAGCTCACCAGGGAGGTGCTGCGGCAGCTGCTGGACAAGCTCCAGCAGAGACGCCGGGAGGAGAAGAGCGGCTATGTGTCCCTGGCTGTAAGTGAGTTTTGAGATGTCACTTTGCGAACGCACCACCGCAGGGAGGATGGTGCATCTTTGTGTGTGTGTGTGTGTGTGTGTGAGCTTCGCCCCTTCTGAGCTTCAGGCCACAGCTCCACTACACAGCTCAGCTGACCTAACCTCCCTGGGCTCACAGCCGCCACTGCAAGCCCATCCCTTGGGTGGGACTGCACTTTGCTGCTTGTGTCAGCCAGGGCCGGCTCCGGGGGCCAGCAAAGGAAGCAGGGACCTGGGGCAGCCAATAGAAAGTTGGGGCGGCACGTCCGGGTCTTCGGCGGTAATTTGGCAGCGGGTCCTTCATTCCCTCTCTTCCTCTTCAGCGCCACTTCGGGGGCAGCTCAGTCGGGTTTTTCTTTTCTTTCTCTTATCCGCTTGGGGCCGCCAAAAAGCTGGAGCCAGCCCTGGTGCCAGCAGCGCACGTCCTCACCAGAAGCGCTTGTCGCGATTCCTCGGTCAGGGTGGGGCATTGCGGGAAGGCTCCTGAGGGTCAGTTGACGTAAACGACGCGGTGTCCATGCTGACACTGCATCGACCGAACTGCATTGACTTGGACTCTCTGCCCCTTGTGGACGTGGAGTTATGAACTTGGCCCCCAGGGGCAGTTCTGCCAATGGGAAGGAAATTCCATAGTTAGGGTGATGCTGGGTAAGTGGCCTTGTGTTGACCTAACTCTGTCGTGTAGATCAGACCTTCGTGTGTCCTGGCCACCTCCAATCAAACCAAAGAGGTGTAAATAAAGTTTCCCCCAGGTAAAAGTTACAGATCTTAAGTGGTTTCTCTGCTGGTACCCTGGCTCCGTCGTCTTCTGCTTTAGATGGCCCTTTAGTGAGCAGGTGCAGTTCGGGCGTCTCTTGGAAGTATCCAGGTTTCTGGCTTTGTAAACTGTGGCTAGAAACCTTCCCAGCATGGGATCTTGAGATGTCCAGTACGTTGGACTGGGCCAGAAACACTGGGCCTATGAGAACGCGTCTCCTCAGGATGATTTCAGCCCGTCCAGTCACGGCTGGAAAGCCAAAGCGCAGGGTCTGCACCATTAAGAGAAATAACGGGGAATAACGTCACCCAGACTCTTCTGATCTTTCCATAGGGTTCCATCCTGCTTCCGTTCCAGCAATGGGGGAAGGTTTAGGAGCTTCCAAATGTCCCCTCCCCTCTCAGGAGCCAATCCTCTTTTGTAACATGCTGGAGAGGAAATGAGACATGACAAAAGGACAGTCGCAAATGGCAATGGGGGCAGGGGGCAGATTGGGATAGTTGAGTGAAATTCTTTCCCCCCTCCAGGCCATGAAAACCATTTACGAGGTCCTTTTCCTATGGGGATACCGAGAAGCCATCCTGGAAATGTATCCCCAGCTGCTCATCCTCTGCGTCAGGCAAGTGCAGTATGTGATGGATCTGCGCTTGCCAGGGACCTACATGGCCAGCGAGACATCCAGCCCCGAGGAGGGATCCAGCTGCCTCAGTCTCCTAAGGTAATGACTGAAAGGAAAAGGAAGAACAGATTTGTTCTGCTAAACACCTGGGGTCCGTTCATGGCCATCGGTGGTTCGGGTGCTGTCGTTGGCCCAGGCTCAGTTGGGTGCAGGTCTCTCTTGAGGGAAAAGGGTTGAGAGCCGTGTGTTCTTGTGAGTCACACTCGCTCATCTGACGCCGTCCACAGGCCAGCTGCTTTCCCCACACACTCAGGCAGCAGCCATGTTTGTGCATCCATCCACCTGTGCCACCCGCCAAAGGGTCAGTGCTTTCATCACTGTCTGCTGAGCAAATCTGGGGGCCTCCGTCCCCGAATGCAGACAGAGCCACACCGGGAGAACATGGGGCCAGGCCCTGCAGGATCTCAGCCTCACAGTCAGGCAGGAGGAAGAGGGACCCGTTCAACTGGCTCTGTGGGCACAGTGAGGGGCTTCCATCTACACGGGAAAACCAGAGCGCCGGAAGACACCTCAGGTGGTGTAAACTGACATCGCTTTGCTCGCTTACACCAACTAAGGACCTGACCCCACATGCCAGCTTGAGTCCTGTTACCTGTCACAGTAAAGGGTCAAGTATTCAGCCATAGGGAGTGATGACACCAATCATCTTAAGAAGCTACATTGTCACTAATTGGTTAGAAACTCAATGAAACTGCAGTGTAGACAGGGCCCATTGGGCAGGGAAGCACCATGATATCACTCTGGATCTATCCTCGGGGAGGCTAGCTACTGCTGACCACGCTGTGTTTCCCAGGGCTCGTGCAGATTTGCCATGCCTGGGGCTGATCTCGTTGCCTGAGACTGGTATTTTCTCCTCTTTAGCACATCAGTGGAGGCTGTGAAGACTCTTTTCTCCATGCCCGGCTACTGGAAGGAATTTGCCATCATCCAGTTTCAGCAGGGTTGGGACACGATAGCCTCCCGATATTACTACTCACAGGGTGTTGGCCTGATTGCAAGGTAGGAGCCCAAAGTTTCCTCCTCACTGGGTCTCTCTTGGGAATGGGATTTCCGTGTGAAATATTCCTCTGTTCCAGGCTGCCAGCTCAGCCCAGCAACTGGAGAGGAACTCTCTCTCCCCCTTGAAAATCACAAGGGACTTTCTGTTCCATGTTCCAGAGCCATGATCGAGTGTGAGAACCCTCAGCTCCCTGCAGTTTTCAGAGAGGCAATCACCATCATCCAGAGTGAGAGGGAGGAGGAGCAGAGAACAATTGCCATGGCTTTCTGTATTGAGGTGAGATACATTAGTTGATAGGCACAAGGGCGCTTTCTGGAGAGCAGCTCAGGCCAGTAAGCTCTGGGGCACATTGTCAGCAGCTCAGCAGCCTTACCGCCAGCTGGCTCCTCTCTGCACAAGGATGGTTGTGGGGCATGGCAAAGAGAGGGAGGGAGAGACAGGGTGAGATTGCTCCTGGCTGGATGTGCCTCGATGGGATTATGGGACAAGAGGAGAGGTTTCTCCAGTGCCCCAAGACCATGCTTCTCTCCTCACCTTTTCCTGAGGTTGTGCTTTTCTTCTGTCCCAGGGGTCTCTGCATGGCGCTCAATGAGGCCTGGAGATGCCCCTTTCCCTGGGGGTTGATTTGTGAGCTGTGCATGAGTCCAACTTTTGGGAATGAACCAACTGAAACAGCAGCAACTGGCTCCCTACGCACCAGAGACTTTGGGTGGGAGTAAGTGGCCCTTTGGTAAAGACGACTGTCCAGGGAAGAGACCCCCCAGGAAGACCTCTGTTCCTCAACCTGATGTTGATTTGACTCTTTGCAGTTTCTCCAGAGTCCTTCCATTGACACAGTGCTGACAAAATCAGAGCTCCGGGCGCAGCTCATGGAATGGACCAAGGACACAAATCCCGTCATATGTAAGCTCAGTCTACGAGGCCTTGGCAGTATTGTGTTCCAGCCAGAAAAGGTAAGAGGCGTGGATTGCCCAGGGGACCAAGGAAGCCGATGTCTCTCAAATAGCTCGGAAACGAGAGCCAGATCCCCACATAAACCTTGTTGTTTAACACACAGCCCTCAAATGGTGGAGGTGCTTTCCTGAGCAAATCAAGGTATGACGTGCTCCCTGCTCCCATGAGCGGAGCCCTGATTGCAGATGGGATGCAATGGGGGAGGTGGGGTGAGCAACGACAAAGGTTACAGTGAGCAGCTGGCACAGAGTGACAGGAGAACGACTTTCTGCCCCGTTGGGGGGCTCTGCCATCCGTGGTTTCTCCTAGGCGGGAGTGGTGCAGCACGTGCTCCAGGCTGTCACCCCGGAAAGGAATGAGTTGCCTTCTTCATTCCTGCAGGTGAGATGGTTACAGGCCCAGCTGCCAGGAACCGTTGCCAGGTTTTGTGACCGGGATGGAGGGTGTGTCAAGCAGGCCATGCACAAAGCTCAAGACATCATCTACCTCCTCAAGAGGGAGGGGCTTGGCTCCATCTCCCAGGACATTGCAGTCAGCCTTCGCCCCTTCATTGATGACGTAAGACTTGGAACCCCAGGAGAAGCCCGTTCCCCCCCCTCCACCTGTCTCTGATGCCCTTGTCTCTCTCTCCCCATCTCCTTGGCTCCCGCCCCTCAGGCCTGCCATGGAGCCTCCAAGGAGCGCCCCCGCCATGGGTGGGGAATGTCCTGCTTAGCCACCTCCCTGTCAGAGCTCTTCTCGCCAAAGCTGAGTCTCAGCGCCATGCTCCCAGCCCCTGCTGCAGCCTGGCCTGGGGGAGAGGGGCCTGGCCCTGGGCAGATGACCAGCTGTCTGGAGAACACAGGCCCCCAAAGAGGTGGAGATTCTCAGCAGGAAAGAGGTGGGTCGGGAATGGCCCGGCTCTCGGGGGCACCGAAGAGCAAAAGAAATGCTGTGTTTTGTAGCAGCGAATCCCTGCAAGGCTCCAGCAGCGGCTTCTCCCCTTCCCCAGACCAGTCTCCAGCAGACTTCCCTCCCTCTCCCCAAATCTTCTCGGGTTCTGGGATTCTAGGCTCTCCAGACAGAAACTGCCTCTGGGACACCCTGGGGCTGCGCTGTCCTGCACAGGGTCTCAGGCCCTGCACAAGATGTCTATGGCGCTGGCCTGGTGTCCGCCCTGCTCCCCCCACCCAAGTCAGTTCACACGGGGGAACCGGAGCAGCGGGCGGATTATGACTCTGTCGCGTTCTGCTCTGATACTGCCTGGCTTTAACCGGGCGTCCCCACCCCCTGTGTGTCATTGCCAGGAGAGGGGCAGTGTGCGCTCAGCTGCCATTTCACTGCTTGGCAACGTGGTGAGCAGGGTGCAGGACCCGGACAAAGCCCTCGTGCAGCAGGAAATCATCCACTGCTTGCTCCCGCTGCTGCTGCATCTTGCAGACCAGGAGGAGAGTGTGACACTGGTAAGTGCCACGGACATTATTTCCTTCAGAGCAAAGAGCCAGAATCCCCAGGGGCCCCCACTCCAGTCATCGCCAGAGCCCCTTGCCCAAGCAGAGTCTTCTCCTCCCGGCTTCACTCCCTGCTGGAGCCTCGTGCCTCATCCATCCTCACAGCACACAGCACAAGGGGTGGAGAAGGTCCAATGTCCCCCACACTATCCCTCTCTCAGTGAGAACCCTCTTGGTCTCCCTTCTCTTGCAGCGATGTAAACTGACGCTCTTCCGCTGCGCAGTGTTTCTCGGCTGGGCTCATTTGAAGAGGCTGTTCCGCAGCATGGCCTGGGATGGCTCCTCACAGCTCTTGAAGAGTGTCGGGAAGTGCCTGGTAGGTGAATTCCTTGTGCCTTGAGAGGGGTGAATGGGGACTTGAGGGAAACCTTTCTAACCCCACAGCCTGAGAACCCATCCGCTTCGGTCGGGTTGCAAGACGCTATTCCAGGCTCTCTGCTGGTTCATTTCTGCAGGAGTTACAATCCGTTCCCATTGTTGACATTTTTCTCCACAACTGTCAGACCTCCAAACTTTTGTCTTTTCAAATGAAAGCGGAGGTTCTGGAGAACACAACAGTGACTTCAGAGAGGTGCTGCTCTGGTGTATGGGTTCGTATTGGCGGTTGCCATGGCCTGGCTATATGCTTTGGCTTTCCTGGACTATTCGCTGTGGGGAGAACATGTCATTTGTATATTGTGCATTTCTTCCTTCTTTCTTTCCAGATGCAGAACAACAAGAGCCACATCCCCAAATTCCTGTTCCAGGCCCTAGACTACCTGGAAAGCTCACAGACAACAATACGACACTCTGCAGCCTTGTTCATTGGTAAGCAGAGCAAATTCACTTCAGCTTTTTTAAATGTTTCCTTCAAAGCCCTTTTCTAGACAGCTGCTCTGTTCCCTCCGACAGCACCAGAATCCTAAAACGGGGGGTGTGTGTGTGTGTCTGTGTGTGTGTGTGTGTGTGTGTTAGAGAGAGAGAGAAGGAGAGAGAGAGAGAATTAACATGTATTCCAAGATGAAGGGAGCAACTTAGCTGTATCGACTGCACCAACTTCCCCTGCCCACAACAGCTCTTTGGCTGCGCCTAAGGGAGATTGAATTCACATCATGCTGGTTTGATGTGAATTCAGTCTCCTTTAGAAATCAGCTTCTCAGTAACTGCTGGGCATCTGATGCTTTATCTAATTTGCTTTGTGAACAGATGTAAGAAATGTATTTAATTTTCCGAAGGGCTGTCTTGGGGAAATGGCTGCATCTTCAGCAGTTTTCAGCGAAGGATTTGAAAAGTAATGAGATCCATTGTATTCATTGTATGCCTAGGAAATACTATCCACCATTACTGTGATTTGTTGTCTGAAACAGTGAATGAAGATGGCATCTCCCGCCTGTATGAAGGTAAGGAAATACCTCTGTGTGTTTGTGCCTCTGTGGGAAGTACAGGGTGCAGCACAGGGCCCAAACACAGGTTTGAATGTGGACACAGGTCCCTCTCTGTCTAAGGACAGCATTTAACGAAGAAGAATGGTCATGCGAGCGTCATCGAGGTACCACAATATGTGTATGGGAGCAGGGGAATTCCATCTCTAGCTCCTTGTATAGACGTAACCTTAAAGCTGTGTGGGGAAAGTGTCTTCATAAAGGTCTGAAAGTCTGTAATGGAAGGCCTGACAGTATTGAAAAGAGCCGTTGTTATTAAGGATGATGATGATGATGACAATTACCCTCATCACCTGCCCTCCCTGTACTGGAGTGATTGCAGGCCAGGGAGATTCCCTCCGAGATTGGTCATCAGCTCATAGGAAATCCCATGAGGGCACATGGGAAACACTTCTCTCTGTGACCTCTTGAGGAATGAAGGCACAGGGCCACAAAAGATTTCAGTAGACATTAGGAGCCTAAATCCCTTTGTGGATCTCGGCCTAAATGTTGGATGGTTTAATGTCGCTGCGGCTGTCACTTTCCTGTTCCATCGAAAGAACAAGTGCCCCCAACCGTCTGTGGGTAGGGGTGTGTGTACGGGTGTAGGCCGGCGGAAGGGGAAGTGACAAGAATGGGGTCTCCTCTCTGTGCAGGGCTATTTTGGGAGGAGCGGAGTTGTTGTTCTTGTGCCCTTAGACTCTTGGGGAGCTAATAGCAGGGGGCGTTGGCCATCGGGAGTGGAGATTTCCTAGGCACCAGGCACATCAGCACCAGAGGCTTTTCAACCTGTTTCCTCTTGTTTTCAGCTTTTCAGGAAGTGCCTTTGAAATCTGACAGGACCACATGGTACATCCTCAACAGACATTATAAATGGTTGCAGAAGCTTGTAAATCTCGTGTCGGGTTCTGCATTTGACTAGGGAACCGGGACCGACACAGAAGAGCTCTTTGTCCTGCTATGGTACGTACAGCAGACGCTTATCAACTTTTTGGTGTCCCTAGCCTCTGTTTGCCAGCAGCTAGGAATGGGTGACAGGGCATAGAGCACTGGATGATTCCTGTCTGTTCACTCCCTCTGGGGCACTTGGCAGTGGCCACTGTCGGAAGACAGGATACTGGGCTAGATGGACCTTTGCTCTGACCCAGTCTGGCCTTTCTCATGTTCTTATGTTTGGAACCGGGGCTGAACAACGAGGTGGATATTGGCAGATGACACAAGATTATGCAGATTAATCAGCCTAGAGGAGACTTTGAAGAAGTTCAAAGGGATCTAATCAAGCCATGTGACTGGGCAGCACAATGGCAGATGAAAACCAGCGCTGACCAAGGCAGGGCCATACACATGGAAAGCAGTGCGGTGAACGACTCCTCCATATCGCTGGGGTCAGAAGCCAAAGCACGGCTGGTTGGGCACAGTGGTTTGAGCAAGGGCGGTGGGGCCGCGTGCTCAGAGTGGTGGAGGTCGAGCCGAGGGGAGCCAAGGGTTGGAGCCGGAGTCAGGAGTCAAGAGCAGGATTGGAACAGGCTGGGGAGCAGGGCCAGGGCCGGATTAACGATTCCCGGCCCATGGGAGCTGCGGGGGGACGCGCGGGGGGAGGGCAGAGCCGACAGGCAAGAGCAGCCCCCGGGACAGAGGTTCCCGGTGCAGTGCTCGTCGCGGCGACGTGGCTGCGGGGGGACAGGAAGAGCAGCGCGCGGAGCCTCCTCGCCCCCACCCCAGCCAGGCAGAGCCGGCCCGGCTGGAACGCAGCACACAGGGGCTTTAGAGGCTGCAGCTCGGGCCCCCCTTAGCCCTGCTCCTTTCCTGAGTGCACCATTGCCCCACTTCTCCCCATTGCCACCCTCTGTTACAGGGCATCACCCTGGAGCTGATCTCTGACATCTCTCTCCCTGGAATGAAGTCACTGCAGAGTCAGGACAACCCCACCTTTGGGCACCATGTGGGACATCTCACCCTACCGCACAGAGCCCGACATTCACACAGCTTCTCGCATGTGATTCCCTCACTCATCAGTGCCAGGCGGAGAGAGGAGAAATTCTCCCAGACTCCCTTTAACCATTGCCAGCCCACAGGGTAGTGGCGGTTGCCGGGGGTTGGGTGCTCTCTTTAAGAAATGCCAGCTCTCCGGGAACTTGCAAATGAACATTAGCACAGTGGGGTGCTTTTGTGCTGTGGAAAACCACCCTGCTTGAAGGTTTTGTTTTTCTAATTTGTGCTCCTGCCCTTTCTCCCTCTTCCAGACATCTAGAGGCCAACAGGAGCCAACTGAGCCCACCACTGATCCCATCTCTTGTGAGATGGCAAAGCAGCTGTTGCACGGGAAGGAGGAGACAGAAGAGGCCGAGCAGCGTGTGCCGGGGTGTACCAGCCCCACGTAACCCACAGTCTAGGCGGAGGAAGCCAAGCCCCTCCCCAGCCCTGCTGGACACGCTACAACTGGAGCACCAGTGTGAAAGGAAGCAGCTCAGCTCTTGCTAGGCAGAGCGCCGAAAATGGAGGATGCACCTTGTAGGCTCCAGTCCAGAAGCAGCTGAAGCCCCGAGGCGCCGAGACCCAGCCGCACCCCCGGGTGCCTGCAGACGTGCAAGGGAGATCGGAGTGTCTGGGAGTTTCCCACGCCGGGAGCCCAGAGACCCCCAGCCCGTGGCCTAGAGACTTCTCCTCTGAAGTAACCTGGGTGAACGAGCCATTGTCATGCTGAGTGACGTCAGCATGTTCTGGTTGGATCCCCACTGACTCAACGGCAAACACATTGGCCACGGACAAGGCCCTGGGCTAGGGCAAGGGGGAGTAAGGAGAGTCTGGGTCCCACTGCCCTGGCTGCCATTCATCCTCGGGTGACTCTGGCCGTTGGGCCACACAGCCCCGACGGAGAGGGCAGCCGCACGGACTCTGGTCGTTGGGCCACACAGCCCCGACGGAGCGGGCGGCCGCACGGACTCTGGTCGTTGGGCCACACAGCCCCGACGGAGAGGGCGGCCGCACGGACTCTGGCCGTTGGGCCACACAGCTTTGGATGGAGAGGGCGGCCGCACGGACTCTGGGCGTTGGGCCACACAGCCCCGATGGAGCGGGCGGCCGCACGGACTCTGGGCGTTGGGCCACACAGCCCCGACGGAGCGGGCGGCCGCACGGACTCTGGCCGTTGGGCCACACAGCCCCGATGGAGAGGGCGGCCGCACGGACTCTGGTCGTTGGGCCACACAGCCGCGACGGAGAGGGCAGCCGCACGGACTCTGGTCGTTGGGCCACACAGCCCCGACGGAGAGGGCAGCCACACGGACTCTGGTCGTTGGGCCACACAGCCCTGAGTGGGAGGGCAGCCATTTTGGCTCTGGCCATAAGGCCAAACCACCCTGAGGCTAAGGACAGTTATTTAGTTTCACCCATGGGACCTCGCCCCTTCACCCCTAAGGCATCGCCCGTCTGTCACCATAAGACCCACACCATGATATAAGACTTTCGGGATCACGATGCAAATATGAGTAGAAGCAAGGAGTAGCATGTGACCCCTCTAAGAGCTCCTGCCACTCCTCTACCAATCTGGGGGTGTTTTATCTCCATCCATCTGCCTCAGGAATGGATTTGACCAATGGGGGAAAGTTCTGGGGCAGAGTGACCCATCCGGAAGTGGGTCACGTGACCCCTCCGAGAACTCCTCCCAGTTGGGGTGAGCCTCAGCCCCTTAGGACCAGCCAGAGAGGGGATTTCACCAAACAGGGTAAGTGCCGTGGTGTGGTGACCTGCCCGTAAGAGGGGCCCATCACCGCTCCATGAAATCCCCCAACCCTCCTCTACTAATCGGTCAGGGTTTCACACACCCCATAGGCCATCCCAGAAGGGAAACGTACCGATCAGAATAGGCAGTGCCCGAAGGTCTAGGCCAGAAGCCGCCGATCTCTGGAGCTCCATGTTTGCGTGGCTGGCAGCATCCTCCTGGAAGTCGCAACACAACACTGCGTGGAAGATCCCGTCTCGTTCCAAGGATGTCTTTTGCAGAAATCGTGGCCTAGGCCTTCGGGCTAAACCTGTTCTGGATTGGGACACGTTTCCCTTCTGAGATGACCTAAGGTGGGAGTGAAACCCTCGCCAATTGGTAGAGGGCGGTGTGGGGACTTTTTAGGGTCCACAGGATCCTGTTGCGGGCAGCTCACTCCACTATGGCACTTCCCATATTTGGTCAAATCCCCTCTCGGGGTGGCCCTACAGGGCAGACGCCCACTTCAGTTGTAGAGGACAGAGGGAGGAGTTCTCAGAGGGGAGATACAACCCCCTTCTGGATGGGTCACCCTGCCCCGCAACGTCCCCTGATTGGTCAAATGCATTCTCTGGGTGTGTAAAATGGTGTTTGCCCCTGCCAAATTTTCGTAAAAGAAGGGAAGAAAGGCATGTATGTTTTGTGTTATCTATAAGGTGGCCATCTTGGACTTGGCAAAAGAATTTGGTGACCTTTTGCCATTGGCTATATTATTTTGGGTTGGGAAGCACACTGCCACGCACGGATTGAATCCGCGTAGATAGGGTCTAACATCCAGGCAGAGACGACGCAAAGAGGGATAGGGAGGGTTTTTAGTTAGGTCTACTCACCCGGTCCTGTGTCCATCATCGAAGTCTGTCCCTGACGTCCAATGTCAAGAGAGCAGAAGCTGTCCATCGCTCTCCCTGCAAGAGAAGGTAGAAAGCACATCAACATTTCCTCGTGGGTGTAATTGTTTGTGAGAGTGGAGCATTTCCAGAGTTAAAGTTTTGTTATTGCACCCCTTCTCTAGCCTATCCTAGTCCTTTCCCCCATCGTAAATAAAGTCTTGTTTGTGTGGTTACCACTCCATGGCCTTATTTTCGTGTGCTAAGGCAAGCTCTGACAGACGGGATTACAGAGGGGACTATGTGGGAAGACTTTACTGTAAGATTCCCCGCATCTTCTGAATGGGGTTTGGGTTCTGCCCTCTTTAAAGGAAGGAAAAATCCTGACAGGTGATCCTAGGGGGCTGAAACCCTCTGTGATGAGTTAGTAATCTGTCCTGTTCACCACTCTAGGATGGAGTCTGGGATGCAGGCTCTGGGATGGAGTTTGGGTGCTGGGTGCAGGCTCCGGGCTGGGGCACAGGGTGGGGGTGCAGGATGGGTGGAGGGGTGCAGGCTCTGGAAGGGAGTTTGGGGATGGGAGGGGCTGCGGAGGGAGGGGCTGCAGGCTGTGGAACGGAGTTTGGTTGTAGGCTCTGGGCTGGGGGAAGGGGTGGGGGTGTAGGAGGAAGTTTGGGTGCAGGAGAGGGTGTGTGGGAAGAGGGTGGGGGTGCAGGCTCTGGGCTGGGGCAGGGAGAACCGCAATTAACTCATGCAATTAACTCAAAAAAATTAATCGCAATTAAAAAAATTAAAACTGCAATTAATCATGATTAATTTTTTAATTGTGATTTTTTTTAGGTATGATTGATCACCCTGTTAAACATTGAATACCAACTGAAATGTATTAAAGATTTTGGTTGTTTTTCTCCTTTTTTCAAATATACTGATGTCCATGACAACACAGAATACAGGGCTCACTTTCTAGGATGATGGTTTACAAATATTTACACTGTCAAAGTAATAAAAGAAAGAGCATTTTTCAGTTCCCCTCATAAAAGTGCAGCAGTGCAAGCTCTTGGCCGTGAAAGTGCAACTTACAAATGTAGATTTTTTGTTTTGTTCTAGAACTGCACCCAAAAGGAAAACAGTGTCAATGTTTCGCGCCTACAAGGCCACCGGACGTTGAGAAGAGGCGTTCACATGGCACTTTTGTAGTCAGCATTGCATGGTAGTTATGTGCCAGGCATGCTAAACATTCGTATGCCCCTGCATGCTTTTGCCACCAGTCCAGAGGACATGCTTCCATGCTGATGATACTCGTTAAAAAAAAGTAATGTGTGAATTAAATCGGTGACTCAGCTCCTTGGGGGAGAATTGTCTTCTCCTGCTCTCTTTTACCTGCACTCTGCCACAGATTTAATCTCCTAGCCATCTCGGATGATGACCCAACACGTGGTGTTCGTTTTAAGAACACTTTCACTGCAGATCTGACAAAAGGCGAAGAAGGACCAATGTGAGATTTCTAAAGATAGCCACAGGACTTGACCCAAGAGTTAAGAGTCTGAAATTGGACTCCAAAATTTGAGCGGGATGAGGCGTGGCGCATACTTTCTGAAGTCTGAAAAGAGCAACACGCCAATGTGGAAATGACAAGATCCAAACCACCGAACAAGAAAATGAACCTTCCGCTGGTGACATCTCAATCTGTCCTCAACATGGACGCATGACCTCTGGAACGGTGGTTGAAACGCGAAGGGACGTATGATTCTTCAGCACATCTGGCCTGTCAATATCCTGCGATGCCAGCTACAACAGTGCCCTGTGAATGCCTGGTCTCCCTTTTAGGTGACACTGTCAACGAGAAGTGGGCAACATTAGCTCCTGCAAATGTCAACAAACCTGTTTGTCTGAGCGATTGGCTGAACAAGTAGCAGGACTGAGAGGGCTTGTGGCCTTTCAAGTTTTTCATCATTTTATTTTTGAATGCAGTTATTCCACTTCTGTTACGTGTGAAAAATGCAGATTTTTCTTCCCCATAATTACAGCACTTACTCCGAGACGACATTTGCTGACTGGCTTTATCAAGAATCATTAAAAATGGGTCTTCACACATTTAGCACTGACTGTCAGCCCCTGCCATGTTGTGATACCGTTCAAAGCACAATACACTGTTTTGATGAAGGTATTTTAGTGCTTGTAGGCCCAGAATGTATTCAGCTGATTTTTAGAGCCTGTTAGACTTTTGGTATGTTTTTCAAAAGCATCTGTTTAAAATAATGTAGGTCTGGGATCGGGCACCTGACAACACAGATGGGGGCCGAGTGGGCTGTTCAAAACAGGTTAGGCACCAGGGGCTAGCTCCATAAAAATACTGAGCTGGGCTTGGCTGCTACTTTCACTTTAGCTCCCTAAATCTGACACTGAGATGCTGCCGATCCTCAACCCCCCACAGCTACAGCCTAAATGTAAGGGGACTGTTGCCCCCTTACTAACAGTCAGTGGGGGTGTTTTGATTGGCTAGCTCCCAGTACTAAAAGGGGAAGGGTCGATGGGAAACCAGGACCCTGAGACTGATAGTCCCCAGGAACAATGGGGAGAGGCCAATGCTCCAGGTCAGCCTGAATGACAGGGTGAGAAGGCTAATGAGGGAGTCAGGAGGCCAGGGGGGTCCCGTCCTCTGTGTGAGCTGGATTTGCCTGGGTCAGACAGACAGAGTGGGGCCCAGCTAAGGAGAAAGCAGGGGCCCGAGCTGAGCTGGGGAGCGGAGCTGTGCCGATCCAGAGGGACCAGTAAAGCAGCCCAGAGAGAGCAGACCTGTCGTGGGAGCAACCAGAGCCAGAGGGGCCAGAGAAGCAGCCCAGGGAGCTGGGGGCAGAGCAGCAGCCGTGCAGAGACCGAGTGGTGGGGCTGGGGCTGGAGCAGTCTGGAGCTGGATGCGGTGAGCAGCTGGGGAGAGCGAGGGGGACCCTGGGCAGCGGGCCCCGCACAGGGAGACGCCTCAGCCAAGGGGCTCTGCAGGCCAGGCTTGGATCGTAACCCTGACAGGGCGGGGGCCACACTGGGAAGAAGGGTCCTGCCACTTCGAGCCTGAGAGCGTGTGGCCACCACCAGAGCGAGTGTCCGACCCGCAGCATCCCCGCAGCACGGCCAGGGCCGGAGAAGGGGCCTGGGACTCACAAGGAGCAGACTGTGAACTGCCCTAACGTTCCAGAGACCCTGTTTGTGATGTTCCCTGCCACAGAGCGGGGTGATGTGTTTCCTTTCACCTTTCCCATTTTCCCTTATTCTTTTTTAAAATTAATTGTTGATTAAATAACTTGCATTTGCTTTAAATTATATGTAATGATTAGTGGGTCAGAGAAGTGCCCAGTACAGAGAGTACCCCGGAGTGGGGACACCCGAGCCCCTGTCCTAGGTGACCACCGCAGGGTTGGGGGTCGAGACCCCCAGGAATCCTGGGTCCAGCCTTGTCGGGGTTCTGAGGACTCTGCCAGACAGGAGAGTGGAAGGGGAGTCCTCCAGGGTAGGGAGGCCTCTGGGGAAAGGGAGTGGGAGCGAGGACTCAGATCCTTTCGCGAGCCCACTTCACCGGGGTCGTGCAGAAGCCAGGACAGTTCCCCACAAGAGCGGGACTATTCCCCCGCTTAGAGGAATGTAACCCTTCTGCCCGTCAGAGTTGGCAGCAACAAGGGCCGGGTTCAATATCTAGGGGATCCATTCCAATAACACAATGCAAACCGGCTCGAGCCCCCACCCAGTGACCTGGGACAAATATATACCACCCCCGCTGGGCGCCTCCAAGAGGCAATACTTCCCCTCTCGCAAGCACATAGCCTGAGTGTAGCAAAAGCCTTTTAATAACAGAGAGAAACAATGTGGCATTATGTTGGGGAAACACCACCAACAGGATTCATAACACAACCCATGAGCAAATTGGGGCATGCCCTTTTCCCTTTGGTTCTTGAGTCCAGCAACCCCAAATCACCCAAAGTCCCAAAAGTCCAATGCCCCAAAAGTCTCTGTCCCTGGTCAGGGCAGCCCCAGAGTTCGAAAGTTTATCTGCGGAGCTTTACCTCCCAACCTGGGTGGAAATGGGACGGGGGTAAGAGGCACCTTACATGATCTGAAGCTGACCGCCCCATAGCTCCATAGCGGCGCTCCGCTCCACCAGCTGCCCCACAAACTCCTTCGCTCCGCTGCGCTCCGCTCCGCCAGCCACCCCACAAACTCCTTCGCTCAGCTGCGCTCCGCTCCGCCAGCTGCCCCACGAACTCCTTCGCTCAGCTGCGCTCCGCTCCGCCAGCTGCCCCACGAACTCCTTCGCTCAGCTCCACGACCCACAAGCAGCTCCTGCCATCCACACACTGCTCCGCGTCGAACTGCTTCACCAGCCGTGCCGCAAACTGCTCCACAATATATCTTCAGGCTCCCCCACTACTTAACACAACACTCAGTGATTTCAGCTCTTAGGTGAATTCAGCTTGTAGTAGGGGAGCCCCAGTGCTGGTGCACTGTCAGCCCAAAGTGAGCTCAGCAGCCTATAACTAGACTTCTAATGAAATCAAAATTAGCTCTGATATTCCACAGTGGAGAGAGGAGGAAGTGCAATTAGCATGGAAGGCCCTCACCAAGGGGCCCATGCCACCAAGTATTAATACTTGTCCCCAGCCTCTCTCTATTCACACAGTTTTGGAACCCATGACCCTTGCCTAGCGAGTGCTACTTAGTTGATGGTGAATCCCTCCATCATAACAAAAGGCCACGTACAGTTCCAAGCACAGTTCCCATAATCAGGGTAATAACAATTTATTCTTCCTGCCCCAATAACAGAGACGCTGGGGATCCCACAGCAGCCAAAGTGACCATTTGAGCAGCTATGGTCTCATTCTAGGCGTGGTGGGTGTGCCTATGCAAATGACATCGGCCCCTGAAGTTCTTTTCCACAACTTGCCACACCTCACCACCAGATGTCAGGGTGGAGCTCATCCTGACACTGCTTACAGGAAGAAGGAGGTGCCTGAAAGTAGGACCCACAAAACCCAGCGTGCGAGGCATCTCCACACCGACACTAACCAACGGGAAAGGCCGATGGCAGGGGTGTGTCCTGAGCCCCCCCTGCCTCTCTGGATCTCAGGTTACGAGGTCTGGCTTGGAGAGAGGTACCTCCCCCGGCTCCCGCCCGCCCAGCTTTCCCCCACCCCCTGCCCTGCCCTGCCCTGCCCCGGCCGTACCTGGTTCCAGCCCGGCCCTGCCGCGGGGTGGGACCAATACTGCTGCCAAGGCCGTCCCGAGGGGGGTGCGGGCTCGGGGCAACCCCCACTCCTCCCCAGACCCCGCCCCGCTCCACCCCTTCCCCCAAGACCCTGCCTCCTTCCGCCCCTGAAGCAGCAAGATTAATCCCATACATTGCATTGATTGTGACTTATTTGCCTGATTTGAAACGAGACCAAAAGGACCTGAGTCTCCTCGCTGTCGATAGCCCCCCGCTCGGCCAACCAGCCCTGAGACTCTGAGGGGCGGGCGGCTGAGAGGTCTCACCAGAGGTCCCAGAGGACGGCCAGGTCACCATCAGAGCGGATCACTCTCAGATCCAGACCCACCTCTTTGTGAGGACCGCCCGCGATGAGAGCAACCCCCACTTGCCCACCCTCCACACACACCCCTCCTTGGGAGAGAGAGGGAAACAGGGAAAAAAGAAGCAAGAGAAGAGGAGAAAGGAGGGAGGAAAGAGGAGAAGGGAAACCCAAAAGGATAAACCCCAAGGTCCCCAGTGATTCCAAGCGTCAAAGCGCTCGGTAGGAAATCACATTCTGCCCCCTTAAGCCCGTGTTTTCTGTGCCGAGAATTCTGCCTGCAGCAGGTGCATCAGACCCAACAGATTCCAAACCTCTCGCAGCCTCCGACCTTGTCCAAGGGAAGTTCGTTTTCTGGCACAATCAGTGGTCGGAAAGGAGAAAACTCCACAGAGGCTCCTCCTCATGCTACGACGTGAATCCTAATTCTCTCCCCGTCCTCGAGGGGAGACCTGGAGAAGGAGACGTGCGGCAGCAAAGCCGGGGGGGTCTCAGCGACTACCCTGGCCCTGCACCTCGGCCCTGCCCCGCTGATGTCGGGGTCTCTCTGTGAGGTCACCCCCTCCCCACCACCTTTGCCCAATGGGCTGAGGTCCTGCAAAAGGCCTTGGTGATGTCACTGCCCCCCCACCCCTCCCCTCCCAGCTGATGTCCTGCCCCTGCCCAGCCTCTTGGAGCTTGGAGTTGTTGCCCCCGGATCTCCGCACTCAATGACTGGTGAGTCTGGGGATGGAGCCGGCTATACAATAAACCACCAGTTTTTCATAAATTAGTCGACTTAAGGCCAGAAGGGACCATGGGAGCATCTAATATGACGCCCTGCATCTCCCAGCCCTCCTGTGTATCATAAGAGCTGCTTTTTGATGAAAGCACTTTCCCGAAAGGCATCTAGTCTTCACTGGAAGACATCAAGAGATGGAGAATCCATCACTTCTCTTGCCAGTTTGTTCCAGTGATGAGTCACCCTCCCTCTTACAAATCTCTGCCTTGTTCTAAGGAGAATTTTTCTGATTTCTGCTTCCAGCCATTGGTTCTTGTTCTGCCTTTCTTTGCAAGACTAAAGAGCCCTTTAAATACTTGGTGTTTTCTCTCAGCGAAGGCACTTGCAGGCTGCCATCAGCTCACCTCTCCATCTTTTTAAAAACTAAACAGACTGAGTTTTTCAATTCCTCCTTATAAGTCTTCTCCATCCCTCAAATATGGCTCTTTTCTGCACCCTCTCCAGTTTTTTTTAACGTTATTTTTGAAATGTGGACACCAGAACGGGATGCAGTATTCCAGTGTCAGTCTCCCCGCTGCTGAATCACATCCCTTTCCATCCTCTCTTTATCTATCCATGGATGGCGTCACGGACTCACAGGACTTGTGCTCTCTCTCAGCCTCGTACAATCCTTGGGAGGAACCCCTTCAGTGTGACAGCCCTTCTCGGAGATCCACTCTCTCGAGGGTTAAGCCATAGGCCCTTCCGCCTCCTGCAACCCCTCTTCTCTGAGCCTTGAGCATGCCTGTCTGCCATGGGCCCCCTCAGGGAGTCCCCTCACTCTGGACCCCTGGGGCCTCTACTCCCAGAGGGAAGAAAGCAACCCCGATCTCGAGACTGCCGTGACTCTCAGCCAGCGTAAAAGAGAGGGGTTTATTGAGCATCTGAACACAGCACAGGAAACTCTCAGGGCCTCAGGCCTAATCTCCCTCTGCACAGTCCATCTAGGTCTCTCCTGCACCCGTGTGGGCTCTGGCTGCTTTCTCTCCCCAGTCCAGAAGCCCGCTCCTTCCAGCTAAGCGTCCGATATCACCTTCCCACAAGCCTGTGTCCTTTGTCTTCTGTCCCAGGTGAACAGGCTGCCTGGGTCTCCTCTATCTCAGCCTCTCCTCTCCTCCCTCTTTTCTTTCCCCCTGGCTGAAAGCAGTCACCGGGTCTTCTCTCCTCAGCCCATTGTCCTACTACTGGCCCGACCTGGCTGTGACTTCAAAGCTGGGCCTCCCGCTCACCAGTCGCTGGGGTATCCATTCTCCAGGCCTTTGCCTGAGGGCCCAACTGACAGGAGAGATCACCGCTGGTCCTCTGTAACAATAAACTACCTCTCCCACCTCGTTAAACAAACAGCACCCAGGGAAACTGAGGCATGCAAACCATTGAAAAACCAAGAAAATCCCCCCGTCATCACCGATGGCTTTGGCCCTGTTCCCCACAGCATCGCAACGGGAGCGGATGTTGAGCGGCTTGCCCGGTATGACACCTAAATCCTTGACAGAGTCACGGCTTCCCGGAGTACAGTTCCCCCTCGGTGGCCTGCCTGCTCTGTCCTGCTGCCCCCTCCCACTGCGCCAAGAGGGGACATGGTGACTGGAGCTGCTGTGGTTGTGTGAGAGCGCCGGGCTGAGAGACCAAAGGGCACCTCCGTTCTGGAACAGAGGGGTCTGGCCGGTAGGCGCAGTCGCCCCCGGTTTGGGGCACAGAAGGGGCTGTGGCTGGCAGCAGCTTGAAGCCCGTCATAGAATCATAGAATCATAGAATATCAGGGTTGGAAGGGACCCCAGAAGGTTATCTAGTCCAACCCCCTGCTCGAAGCAGGACCAATTCCCAGTTAAATCATCCCAGCCAGGGCTTTGTCAAGCCTGACCTTAAAAACCTCTAAGGAAGGAGATTCTACCACCTCCCTAGGTAACGCATTCCAGTGTTTCACCACCCTCTTAGTGAAAAAGTTTTTCCTAATATCCAATCTAAACCTCCCCCACTGCAACTTGAGACCATTACTCCTCGTTCTGTCATCTGCTACCATTGAGAACAGTCTAGAGCCATCCTCTTTGGAACCCCCTTTCAGGTAGTTGAAAGCAGCTATCAAATCCCCCCTCATTCTTCTCTTCTGCAGGCTAAACAATCCCAGCTCCCTCAGCCTCTCCTCATAAATCATGTGTTCTAGACCCCTAATCATTTTTGTTGCCCTTCGCTGGACTCTCTCCAATTTATCCACATCCTTCTTGTAGTGTGGGGCCCAAAACTGGACACAGTACTCCAGATGAGGCCTCACCAATGTCGAATTGAGGGGAACGATCACGTCCCTCGATCTGCTCGCTATGCCCCTACTTATACATCCCAAAATGCCATTGGCCTTCTTGGCAACAAGGGCACACTGCTGACTCATATCCAGCTTCTCGTCCACTGTCACCCCTAGGTCCTTTTCCGCAGAACTGCTGCCTAGCCATTCGGTCCCTAGTCTGTAGCGGTGCATTGGATTCTTCCATCCTAAGTGCAGGACCCTGCACTTATCCTTATTGAACCTCATCAGATTTCTTTTGGCCCAATCCTCCAATTTGTCTAGGTCCTTCTAGTCCTAGCTGCGCTAGGCACTGTTTGAATGAGTGCAACGTCTGTGTTACATATGGGCTCCTGGGGCTCGGTCGGAAGCACTGAACTGCCTCAGAGTTCTCTGTTTGCAAGGTCGGTGCCAGGAGATTAGAGAGACAAGGCAGGGAGGGGATCTCTTTCATTCTCCAACTTCTGCTGGGGAGAGTCAAGCCTTCGAGCTCCACAGAGCTCGTCCTCAGGCTCTGGTCTCTCTCCCCAACAAAAGCGGGTCCAATAAACCATATGACTTCCCCGGCCTGGTCTCTCGGTGTTTTCTACTCCCACGGGTGTGGCTGGGAAGGGCCACAGGGCTCAGCAGGCTCAGGGAGAAACCTCAGCCCCACTGGAGACAGGAGGGGAGCAAACCTCACAATCCGTGTGGTCCCTGCAGGTCTGTGCAACTGCCCCCCACTCACTCAGTGGCAGTCTGTGGGGGAGGTCTAGGGTGGCCAGGTGTCCCGATTTTAGAGAGACAGTCCCGATTTTTGGGTCTTTTTCTTATATAGGCTCTGATTACCTCCCACCCCCGTCCCGATTTTTCACACTTGCTGTCTGGTCACCCGAGGGAGGTCTGGCAGCCCCCTCCCCAGCCACAGTCCGTGCGTGCCCAGCAGTCCGTGTGTGTCTCAGCAGCCCCCTGCTCACTCCCACGTGGAGCCCAGATCGGGGTGGGCTGGGCCTTGGTTTGTTTGATCCCTGAAGGGTTTTCTGGACACTAACTGGCACCCCAAGTTTGTCCTAATTTGAGGAAATCGCTGTGAAAACTCACCTTTTCCGGGTGTCTGTTTCACACCCTCTGCCAGAGACGTTCCCCATTCTTTCTCCAGTTCAGCTGGCAGCAGGTCTCGTGCGAGGGGCGGGGGAGAGCTGAGATTTCAGGCTGCCGTCTTATGGCGGGATTGCTGCGATTAACTGGCTGAACGTGCTAATTCTGAGGACAAAACGGGGAAAGGGGCAGAGATCGAGAGTCAGGGAGTGAAATGGAGAAAATAGAGGAAGCATTTCGAGCAAGGGCGAAGTGCAATGACCTGAATCCAGAATATTCTCTGCACCCCTTGTCTAACTCTGGGCCTGATTCTCTTCCGCATTGACGGCCCTGTCCCTGTCTCCGGCCGTGTATGAAGGGCTTTATGCCCCTGTCCAGCCCCCTCACACTGCCAGGAAGGGAGAGGTGTTATGGAATCTTAGCCCAAAGAGGAACCAGGCCCTGTGTCCCCTTCATCCTGGGTTTCAGATGACCCCGAGAAGTGGGGGGCCACCGGGGCCTAGAGCATGGCCCTGCCACAGAGGCCCTGCCCCCGGTCATCCTCTTCCCCCGAGGCCCCGCCCACCCACTGTTCACTCCTCTGGCCCCCGAGGTCCCCCTACCTGCCCCTCGCTCCTCTCCGCCTCTTCCCCCAGGACTCCACTCACCCCCTGCTTGCTCCTCTCTGCCCCTTTCCCCTAAGGGGGCTACCGGGGGGCCATGGGGCCAGGCACCCGTCCCTTTTCTCTGTCTTCGGTGAGCGGGGGGCAGTGGGGTCCTTGGGGAAGGAGGTGGAGCAGGACAGGAAGAGGCACGAGAAGACGGGGCAGTGGGGGAAAAGGCCGAGGGGGGGTGGGGTGCAGGTTTTGGGGGAAGATGCGGAGGGGGGATGGGAAGAGGCAGAGCAAGAGCAGGGCATTGGGCTAAGAGGCAGAGGGGAGCGGGGTGCAGGTGGGGCCCCCACTTCTCTGGAGCTTCATTTCCAGCGCTCGAAAGTTGACCACGGGCCCACGGGCCTCCAGCGGGGAGACCCGCCCCACATCCCCAGCGTTTCCCCCCCGCATGGATGGCCTTTTGGGGGAGGCTCAGCCTCCCGTGGCCTTTTATACGAGCTGCCCGTGCTCAGCTCCTTCCACACGCTGGAGAGGAGCAGCACCCAGGGGTGGGGCTGAGCCGGGGGGCGCTGGGTGAGGGGCAGAGGCCTCGGGAGCTGAGACCGCAGGGACACAGCGTGAGGCACCATCCCAGGCATCCCCATGAAAGGAGCAGAACAGGGTTTACCTGGGGTGGGGAGTGTATGGAGAGCGTCTCAGGGCCGGTGGAGATGTATTGCCCTGGTGAGCAAGTGTGGCTAAAACACAGTGAGCAGGATTTGAACCTGCGCAGGGAAACCCGGTCGGACTTCGAGTCCAACGCCTTAACCGCTCGGCCCTCACAGCTGTGAGTGACGTGACCCCCCCTAAGGCCCAAGAAACTGGTAAATAATCACAGTGCCCAGGCCTGAAGTCATCAGAAACACAGAATTCAAACAGGAAACCTGGCTCCCAAAGCGCAGGGGGATTTGGGGTTCTCATTGCTTAGCCATGTGGTTAAACATCAAACCAACCCCCTCCTGTGGGGCCTGTAATTGTTGCTATCCCCACTGTAAAGGGAGACAGGGAGAGGTTCACTGACCTGGCCAAGGCCACGCAGGGAGTTAGAGCCCAGCTCTGCTCCTCCCTGCTTTATCCTCCCCTGTCCTGACTGTCTCGCTCGATTCACCTGTTTTTATTGTCTCTTGTCTCTCTTTATAAACAGGACTAAGCCATGACTGGACTGTCAGCCGGGAGAATGGGACACGGCTCCTTTCACCTGGACCCTGGATTTCTCATTCCTTCAGAGAAACTTCTCAGTGGAAAAATGAATCACATTCAAATGACTACAGATTATGAACCGTTTGCTATTTTTGTTGCCTTGGAAAACTGCTCTCCCCCCCCCCCAGCCCCCCCACCCCAGCCTCTTCCCCTGAGTCAGAAATTATGGTTTATTGGTTCACTCTGATTTGTTTCATTTTTATGTTCGCGTCTCTTGCAACTAATTGGTCAGAACCTGTCACTTCCGAAAGTCCCAGACGCGTGCCTCAGTTTCCCCACCTAGCTCCCTTCTCGGTACCTTTGATTTTCCTCAGAGTCTCCTTCAGATCACTGGTTTGTTGGCACCAATAACCAGGTCTGATTTCCAGGTCAGGAGACGTGTCCTCCAACTGCTGGAACTTTCCTTTTTCACATCAAGAAAGAAACAGGTTTTTTCCCCAAATAATCATGATTTATTTTATTTTTGTATTTTACTATGAATTTCTTGCCACTGCAAAATGCTGAATTGAGGGGCCTGGAGAATGAATCTCTGTGTAGCCAGCCACAGAATAGCTACAGCCCCAGCAATGGCTGGGCAAGCTTCCCCGAGGTGTCCCGTCAATGTGCTTCAGCCCTGATTGACTGAGACCAGCTCTGGGGACAGGACGGGAGTTCAGTCCCTGTGGGCAATTCACTCCTCGGCCTCCATGCTTCAGTGACCAATAGATTCCAATGTTCCTGCTGGTCTTTGTTCTGTGGACATCTGCCCACCTGCAACTGGACTCCCTCAAACCAGCTCATTCCTCACCGGTTTCTGAACGGTCATCACGTCCTACAGACGTTTGCTCACTCCTGCCCTGGGCAGAAGAGAACCCCAGTGCCCTGGAGGTGACAGGCCCGGACTGTGTCCCCGGAATCCCGGGGCATCGTCCCTGCCCTACGGCAGTGGCTGCACTGGGGAGTTTACAGTGGCCGTCTCGAGTGGAGCCGCTGGAAGCCGACGGGAGGGAGCTCTCCACCCTCAACGAGCAGCCGTAGCCATGTTGGCAGGAGAAGCTCTCCCAGCACCATAGCACTGTCCACACCGGCGCTTAGGTCCGTGTAACTTGTGTCACTTGGGGGGTGGCTTATTCACACCCCTGAGCCACATACTTTCTACTGACACAAGGGGGAGTGTAGACGCAGCCTTAGCAGAGACGCGATTAAGAAAACCGCTTTAGTTTTGTAGGAAATGCAGGAACCCCAGGTTTGTAATAAACCAAAGGAGATTCCCACCCCATGAGTCACCTTCCCCACTTTGCAGTTGTGCCCTGGGATAGTTGTTTTGTCTCAGCCTGTGGCCAGAATAATGAGGTGTGAAGGGGAAGGAGCCAGGCACCTGTCTATGGTGCTTCTGACATCCTAGAGGGGAGAAAGGAGAAAAGACGCTCCGTCCCCCATGCCACTCACACAGGGGGTGGGAACTTTGGTGGTAATTTAAAGAGAATCAAGGGGCTCAAAGAGAGACAAAGGTGTTAACGTGACCCTGTCACTGTCCAACATTAAACAGGTGAAACAAGGCTTGCAGTTTGGTATTTAGAAACTTCAGCCTGCTTAGTCCCAAGGCAAACACCCCTCTAAAATCCTTGTTCGTGTTTTCTTAAAATACAGAGAAAAAAAGAGAAAGAGCTAAAGCAATAGAAATGTAAAATATTCAATAAGACTTTTCTTTTTACAGCGTCCCTTGTGCCCTTTCTCTTTAGCTGGGAGAGTTTTTAGAAGGAAAGTTCCTTATGTGACAGTCTCTTAGATGGTATTTAAGATGGTAAGAGCTGTCCTTCTGGGGAAATAGAAGAGGTTAGCTGAGATGGGCTGGAACTGTCATTGTTGTGGTGTTTCTTGTAAAAGTCCAATCCCATTTCCTAGGTGGCAAGATAAGGCAAACACATACCCAAATGGGGAAAGAAAGGAACAGCAAAGATAGAAGATGCAGCTTCTGGCTCTGGTGTTGACCTTCTCTTGCAGCTTCACTGCCAGAGAAACACAAGCCTTGCACAAGGCCTTCCAGCCACTCCGAGACCGAGCCAACTTGTTTCAGCTCAGGCTGCTTGGGGCATGGCATTTAGCTGTTGTTCTGCTCACAGGCTTACAGCAGTGTTGCAAAACATGCAGTCTTGGCCGGCTAAGTCAAATGTTGATTGAACAGAAGCAGAAGGAGAGGGATAGGAGAAAGAAAAAGCGATACGGAAGGGAAAAGAGAGGCTGGAAGAGGAGGTGTCTTACTTAGGCCTGGCTGCACTAGAAAAGGAGGTCAACAGAATGACATCATTGAAGGGTGAAATCCAGACCCCTGCGCAGCCTAGCGGAGCCAACAGACGTCCCTCCTCCCCCCACGCCCCGACCCGGAGACAGTGCTAGGTCCAGGAGAGAATTCGTCCGTCCCCCAGCTCTCCGCAGCCGGCGATGGCGTTCCGTTGGCACGGGGGGGTCTCCATGGAGGCACACAGCTGTGCTACAGTGGTGTTTGAAGTGGAGACAAGCCCTTAGCCCTGGTCTACACTACGAGCTGAGGTCGAATTTAGCAGTGTTAGATCGACTCAACCCTGCACTCGTCCACACAAAGAAGCCATTTTTGTCGACTTAATGGGCTCTGAAAATCGATTTCTGTACTCCTCGACGAGGGGATTAGCGCTGAAATCGACATCACCGGGTCGAGTTTGGGTTAGAGTGGAGGCAATTCGACCGTACTGGCCTCCGGGAGCTATCCCACAGTGCTCCATTGTGACCGCTCTGGACAGCACTCTCAGCTCGGATGCACTGGCCAGGTAGACAGCAAAAGCCCCGCGAACTTTTGAATTTCATTTGCTGTTTGGCCAGCGGGGCAGGCTGATCAGCACAGGTGACCGTGCAGATCCCATCAGCAGAGGTGACCATGGAGTCCCACAATCGCAAAAGAGCTCCAGCATGGCCCGAACGGGAGGCGCTGGATCTGATTGCTGTGGGGAGACGAATCCGTGCTATCAGAACTTCGTTCCAAAAGACAGAATGCCAAAATATTTGAAAAATCTCCAAGGACAGAGGCTATCACAGGGACCCGCAGCAGTGCCGTGTGAAACTGAAGGAGCTCAGGCAAGCCTACCAAAAAACCCAAGAGGCAAACGCCCGCTCGGGGTCAGAGCCCCAGACATGCCGCTTCTATGTTGAGCTGCATGCAGTTCTAGGGGGTGCCCCTATAACTACCCACCCCTGTACCTGGACTCCTGCAAGGGCATCTCACGACACAGGGATGAGGATTTGGGGGACGAGGAAGATGATGAAGAGGGGGAGGTTGAAGATAGCACACACCAGGCAAGTGGAGAAACCGTTCTCCCTGACGGCCAGGAACTGTTGATCACCCTGGAGACAGTACCCTCCCAACCCGGGCTCCAGGACCTTGAAGGCGGAGAAGGCAGCTCTGGTGAGTGTACCTTTGTAAATATAATACACAGTTTAAAAGCAAGCGTGTTTAATGATTAATTTGCCCTGAAGACTTGGGATGCATTTGCGGCCAGTACAGCTATAGGAAAAGTCTGTTCACGTGTCCGGGGATGGAGGGGAAATCCTCCAGGGACATCTCAATGAAGCTGTCCTGGAGGTACTCCCAAAGCCTTTGCAAAAGGTTTCTGGGGAGGGCAGCCTTATCGCGTCCTCCATGGTAGGACACTTTCCCACGGCAGGCTGGTAGCACGTAATCTGGAATCATTGCATAAGAAAGCATGGCAGCGTGTGGTCCCGGTGTTTGCTGGCATTCAAGCAACATCCGTTCTTTATCTCTCTGTGTTATCCTCAGGAGAGTGACATCATTCACGGTCACCTGGTTGAAATCGGGGAATTTTATTAAGGAGAAATTCAGAGGTGGCTGTTCCTTCTGGGCTGTTTGCCTGTGGCTGAAAAGAAATCATCCTGCCTGTTAGCCACGCGGTGGTGGGAGGGGGGAAGCGATCGTCCCAGAGAATTGGAGGGGGGGGGCGTGTGTTGTGGGGGGGCGGTTAGTTGGGTTTGTGCTGCGCATTAACCCGAAAACATCAGCCCCTCCTTTGAAATGGCCAGTGTGTCTCTTTCAGTTTTACTCTCCCTTTTTTCCCTCCGACAGCTGCAAATGTTTCAATGCTGCCACTCGCATCTCTGTCCCAGGGGCTGGCACAGATAAGGGGAAAAAACCACACTCGCGATGAACCGTTCTCTGAGCTCGTGCCATCCACCCAGCCTGAAAGAGCCCAGCCCAATGCGTGGAGGCAGACAATGGCAGAGCCCAGGAAAGCACAAAATGAACACGAGGACAGGAGGGACGCGCGAGAGGACAGGTGCCGGGAGCAACAGGAGAGCTGGCGGGCTCAAGAGGAAAGGTGGCAGCAGCATGATGGGAGGAGGCAGGATGCAATGCTGAGGCGACTGGCGGATCAAACTGAGATGCTCCGGCGTATGGTTGAGGCGCAGGAAAGGCACAGACCGCCACTGCAGCCCCCGTGTAACCAACCGCCCTCCTCCCCAAGCCCCATAGCCTCCTCACCCAGACGCCCAAGAGCGCGGGGGGCAGAGCTCCGGGCACCCAGCCACTCCACCCCAGAGGACTGCTCAAGCAACAGACGGCTGGCATTCAAGAAGTTTGAAGTGCAGTGTGGCCTTGTCCTTCCCTCCTCCTGCACCCCACCCAGGCTACCTTGGCAGTTCTCCCTCTATTTGTGTGACAAATTAATAAAGAATGCATGAATTTGAAACAATGACTTTCTTGCCTCTGCAAGCGGTGATCGAAGTGGGGAGGGGAGGGCGGTTGGCTTACAGGGACGTAGAGAGAACCAAGGGGGCAGGTTTTCATCAAGGAGAAACAAACAGAACTGTCACCCCATAGCCTGGCCAGCCATGAAACTGGATTTCAAAGCTAGTCTGATGCGCAGCGCGCCCCGCTGTGCTCTTCTAACCGCCCTGGTGCCTGGCTGTGCGTAACCAGCGGCCAGGCGATTTGCCTCAACTTCCCAGCCCGCCATAAACATCTCCCCCTTACTCTCACAGAGATCGTGGCGCACACAGCAAGCAGTCATAGCAATGGGAATATTGGGCCCTGGGAGGGTGGGGGAGGAGTTGGTCCGTGAGAGATGCTCTGGGGGAGGGCAGAGCTTGGCTGCTGGTGGGTGCTAAGCACCCACTAATTTTTCCCCATGGGTGCTCCAGCCTCGGGGCACCCATGCAGTCAGTGCCGATGATGCCCTCCCCCAAATCAAAAGTCCTCGAGATTTTGGGTGCATCTCTCCATGTTGTAAATGTTACCAGCTCCTGTGTGTGCGTGTCTCTCTGGGTGGGGGGGTCTGTGTGTGTTGATGCTTAAGTTGATTGTGAGGTCACGGATGCCAACAGCAAAGACTGTTCGGCCTCAGCATTCTTGCCCTGCCTTCAGTCTGCCAACTGGCTTGGCTGACAACGGCTGGTGACCCAAGGAGCTGCTGAGAGACGCGGACTATCCCTCTGTCAACAACTTCTTGCATCAGCTTTTTCCACAGGTTTTCGACAAAAGATGAGTTTTTACAGAAGGTAATTCCCAGATTCTTTTCCTGCTCCTTCGATCCCACATGACAGGCTGGTGCCTCCTTCCCCTCGGGCAGGGGTGGCCGACCTGGGGCTCCGGGGCCGCATGCGGCTCGTCAGAGGTTAAGACGCGGCTCCTTGCACAGCGCTGACTCCGAGGCTGGAGCTACAGATGCCAACTTTCCAATACGCTGTGGGGTGCTCACTGCTCAACCCCCTGCTCTGCCCCAGGTCCTGCCACCTCTCCACCCCTTCCCCCAAGGCCCCTGCCCCTTCCCCCAAGCCTGCCATGCCCTCGCTCCTGCCCCTTCCCCACCAGAGCCTCCTGCGCACTGCAGAACAGCCGATTGTGGCGGGCGGGAGGAGTGGGGAGGGAGGGGAGGCGCTGACGGGCGGGGCTGCCGCTGGGCGGGAGGTGCAGGGGGCTGGAGGGGGTGGTGGATGGGGGGCTGCAGGCATGTTACTGGGGCTCTTTGGCAATGTTCATTGGTCAATTCTGCCTCTTCTCAGGTTCAGCTTGGCCCCCCCGTTGCAGGGACGGGTGGGGGCCAGCGTTGCAACAGTCAGGTCTCAGCGTTCCGTTTTGATTTGAATGTGGGCATCTCTCCCTTCTCCGTCTGCTTCAGCCTGTCACGGTCTTTGGAGGCAGAATTCGATGCTTTTATCTTTCAACAGACTAGTATGGGTGAATTTCCATGGCTATAACCTAAAGGGAAGATTAAAAACTGGTGTAGAATTTAGGTTGATAGCTCCACCAATAGTATTTCCCTCGGAGTTGCCCCTAATGCACTCCTTGCCTTCAAGTAGTGAATAGAAACCGTCTGTCTCATGTCATGATTGTCTAATGTATGTGTAGTGAGACAAGATCGGTCTCAGAATTTACATGATTGAAAGACACATAAATGAGCTCAAATATGCAGAAGAAATAAATCTGAAGCTATTGAAAGTGACCCAGCTCCACTCCCATCCCCTGGCTGCCATCTTGGTAGTTCTCTCAGAAATAATCTCATGGAGAGAGACTTCAAAACTCTCTACAAATTCTACTATTCCCCCATTGGGCTACATAAAATAGACGTGTTAAATCCACCCTGCAATTCCTTTCCAGAAAAGGGGTTTAAATAAACTGCAGCCTAAATTTGTCATGGGTCTCGCTGTGATTTCTTTGTCATTGTTTGGGTGGCCTATTGTTCTGATTGGACGTTATAAATAGTATGGGAAATTCTTCAGTTAAAGTTTACTGGTTATTTTCCCCCTGCTAATACAGTCCAGATTTTGGAATAGTTGAGAATAAGTCAACATATTTGCGGCTGCTAATCCATCCTTCCAGACCCTCAAGCCTTCTAGATGAGAATCTTTGTTCCTTTTCCTGGCTTCTCTGGGAACAGATGTGTCTTGGGTTTTGGCTTGGCCCTGTCTGTTCCCAGAGGCCCAACATTCTGTGCGCAAAGGAGTGGGGTTAATAATGAAGCATTTTTGCAACTAGGCCCAGGCAATGAGCAAAGAAAACAGAAATTGACCTTGGCTGTTTCCATGTCTGTCCATTGGCAGAGAAGGCGTGAGCTCCATGGGGTGAGAGTCAGGCTAGCAACTGGAGCCAGTGACTGTGCTAGGACGGGATTACAGATCTGGTGCGTGGAGGTTTCTTGTTATAGAGCAAAAGGGGAGAAGCTGTGATGTGCTGTGTCCAAGAAAGGCTGTGACAAAGGTGGAACGGGGATCCTGGTGCCTCTCCCCAAGGAAACCTCAGCGCATCTCCTCTTGGAGAGGAGCGGCAACTTTCATATTAGCAGTTAAAGGCAACTTGAGGTTCATAAATTCACAGTTTCAAAGGCTCTAAGGCCAGCCCTGATCATCTAGTCTGACCTCCTGCATAACACGGGCCCTGGAACTTTCCCAGAAGAATTCCTCTTTCACCATGGTCCCAAGTGTCTTCACCTGGGGCTGGGTCTAGTCATGGGGGTAGAGCTCAGTGATAGAGTGTTTGACTGCACATTAAGTAGTCCTTGGTTCAAATCGAAGTGCCCCATTGAAGCCTTTGTTAATAAGCAGCAAATTTCAAAGAAACAAAGGATTCAAAAATGAACTAGAAAAATTCATGGAGGATAGGTCCATTAATCACTGTTAGCCAAGATGGGAAGGGATGGTGTCCCTAGCCTCTGTTTGCCAGAAGCCAGGAGTGAGCAACAGGAATGGATCACTTGATGATTCTCTGTTCATTCCCTCTGGGGCACCTGGCACTGGCCACTGTCGGAAGACAGGATACAGGGCTAGATGAACCTTTCGTTTGACCCAGTGTGGCCAGTCTTTTGTTGTTTATATTCTTTTGTTGTATGAACCAGTCCTGACTATTAGAGGAGCAGATGGCTTCAAAAGACCACTCTCTTGGATCTGGGAATGCTGGGCAAAGTAATTCCCTTCCTTTAGAGTAGGACAGAAAAACCCATTTCCTCCGTCTTTCTATTCCAGGCTTCGTTCCTTTTTTCAAAGACTCACCTCTCGGGAGCACAGAGAGAGCCATGTGCACACGGTGTTCGTCCAACCGGCAGCCATGGAGGCATGCTCTGCCATCAGCCAGCAAGAACAGGCCTTGCCAGAGAACCCCACGAGAAGCAAATGCTCGTGGAAGATCCTATCAGGCATGAAAAGACTCTGTGTCTGTAGCCAGTCTGACAACTCGATGGCAGATAGCGATGAGGAGAGAACAGTTTCCTCTCCAAGAAGGTGGACGTGCTTTTCCCTGAAGAAGGAGAAGAAGAAGAAGAAGAAGAAAGCAGCCAAGAACCAGGTGGCGTCAGAGGAGGAGAAGCTGCAGGAGAAGCAAGACCAAGTTGAACTGGATCTTACAGGTGAGGATACAAATCACGTGGTTAGCAAGGAGCATGTGAGGAATACTCATACCAGTCACTCTACAAGCCTTATGGAAGTGGGGAATGGTCCTGCTATTGTGGGGAACTTTTCTGGCTTCTGCACTACTCCGGTGCAATGGGCTAGAGGAAGGATCTGAGTCCTCGCTCCCACTTCCTTTCCCCAGAGGCCTCCCTGCCCTGGAGGACTCCCCTTCCACTCTCCTGTCTGGCAGAGTCCTCGTAACCCCGACAAGGCTGGGCCCAGGATTCCTGGGGGGCTCGACCCCCAACCTTGCTGTGGCCACCTAGGACAGGGGCTAGGGTGTCCCCACTCCAGGGTGCTCTCTCTGCACTGAGCGCTTCCCAGACCCACTGATCATTACATACGATTTAAAGCAAATACAGTTTATTTAATCAGCAATTAATGTAAAAAAGAATAAGGAAAAATGGGAAAGATGAAAGGAAAACACATCACCCCGCTCTGTGGCAGGGAACGTCACAAACCATGTCTCTGGAACGTCAGGCCGTTCACAGTTGGTTCCTTGTAGGTCCCAGGCCCCTTCTCCGGCCCTGGCTGTGCTGCAGGGATGCTGCGGGTCGGACACTTGCTCTGGTGGTGACCACACCCCTCCGGCCTTTGGGGAGTGGGATCCTCCTTCCCGCCGGGTTCAGATCCCCCTCCCAGACTGGCCTGCAAGGACCCTCGGCTGGGGGTGTCTCTCTGCGCTGGGCCCTTTGCCAGGGTCCCCCCTTGGCTGGCCCCCGTTGCTCTCCGCACCCAGCTCCAGACTGCTCCAGCTCCAGCCCCAACCCCACTGTTCAAGCTCCGGCTCCACCCTGCCTCAGCACGGATGCTGCTGCTCTGCCTCCAGCCCCCGGGGCTGCTTCTCCGGCCCCACTGGCTCTGTGGCTGCAGCCCTGCTCCCAGCCCAGGGTCTGCTCTCCCTGGGCTGTCTCTCTGCCCCGCTGGCTGGCCTGCCTCTGCTCCCCAGCTCAGCTCGGGCCCCTGCTCTCTCCTTAGCTCGGCCCCACGCTGCCTGAGAAAGGCAATTCCAGCTCACGTGGAGGACGGGGACCTTTCTGACCCCGACTCCATCATTAGCCTGCCCGCCCTGTCAATCAGGCTGACCTGGAGCGTTGGCCTCTCCCCATGGCCCCTGAGGACTGTCAGTATCAGAGTCCTGGTTTCCCATCCACCCTTCCCCTTCCTTTTGGGACTGGGACCTAGCCAACCAAAAACCCCACTGAGTTTGAGTAAGGGGCCAACAGTCCCCTTACACTTCCACATCAGGGCCGTCTCATGGGACAGTGATGGGTACCTCAGACTCTGGAATCCATTTAGTGCTGGATCCTCTTGGAGAAGGTGACAGAGGTCCATCGCTGAGGTGGGGAGAGCTGATAATGTCAGGTCACCCCCTCTTGGGTTCTGGCCCTGTGCGGTGGGGAGTACTAACATTACTCCAGGCTGTAAGGGGAACAGAGAGGCTGGACGCTATAGGAAATCATTTCTTTTCTCCTGGATCGGGTTCCTTCCATCAGGAAAATGCTCCCGAGGTCTCAGCAGGTCACAGCTGGGAACCGTACCAGAGCTGAGTCATTGCTTCTTGGGGGGTTAAATACAAAATGAGGCCTGTTGCCCGTCACTGACGGGAAAGGTGGGCAAGGGGAGGGGAAGAGTAGAATAGAAAAGAAACTGGCCCCTAGGTAAGAGGAAGCCTTGTTTGGTAAAAGCCCCCAGCTAAGACTCAGGAGATCGGAGTTCTCTGCTGAGCTCTGCCAACAACCTTCAGTCTGAGCTGGGGCAATTCGCTTCAGGGCTCTGTGCCCAGCTTCCACCCTCTGGAAACCAGGGAGAAGACATGGAAAAGCAAAATGTTAAGGATGTTTCTTTCTGCTGCAGGGATGAAGAAGGAGCCGTCGGAGACGAAGGAGAAGTGGGAAAAAGGGAGCCCAGAAGAGCAGGAAGAAGAGCGCGCTCCCGTCTCCTCATTAACGAGCATCTCCCCTAGGACGATGGTAATGATGCTGTGTGGCTGTGCTCATGGAAAGCACCCCTTGCTGTGTGTGTTCATATCTCCCGGAGCTGGGATCTCTGACAGGAGAACGACCTGCCCCTTGCTCAGGGGGCTGAAAAGGAAGACTCTTGAAGTGTGATCAACTCCAGCCAGTCTTTACGAGTTTCTCTGGGTTGTCGAAGGAGGCCCAGTTTGACAAGGGGGTTTAGGCACCTCAAGAAGCCCAGGGGTGCTTCGTGGGATTGGCAGACGTGCCTGGCTCAGGTGCCTGATTCTGAGGCACTTCCCATGGCCCACAGGCACGGCTGAAAGGCAGACCAGGCCCATCCCTGCCCTTGTCGGGGTGACCCGCATATCTCCTGGCTGTGGGGTTCTGGCCCATCTCGTGGCACCAGGACCACTTCGAGACAGAACCGATGAGTCTGCTCTCCAGCCTGAGCTAACAGCCGCATGGGTTTTAGCTCCTGTGGCAGGGGCTCCTGCATTGAGATCCCAGGTTCGATCCCGCCTGCCGACATCTGGGCTCCGTCCGAGTTACAAAGGCACCTCGACGCCCTTGTGACTCTTGCTGTCAGGGACAGAGCACCCTGCAGCGCGTACAAAAGTCTGCAATTCTGGGAGCTCCTGTGGTGCCGGGGGGCTGGAGTGTGGAGGCGAGTCGGCCACTCCGGTGTGCTCTACTGCGTCCTCAGCTGCGGGCATCCAGGACAGACGGTGCTAATCCAGCGCCATGCAGGCCAGCCGCAGCAATCCCCAGGGGCTGCCCTGAGACACCAGGGCAAAGGCCTCCAGCACCCCAGGCCCTGGGTTGAGGTGACCCTGGAACCGGGCCCCCAGGAGTAACATTGTGCCCAGTGAGTTCTGACCCACAGGGGCCTGGCCCCGGAGGCCCACGGTTTGGGGTTCTCCTCAGCCAGGCAGACTCGCTCCTTCAGTCTCAGCTACTTTCTCTCCTGCCGGCGATTCCTGCCTGTTTCCTGGCAGCGCCTCACGCTGCGGGGTGGGGAAGGAAGAGGGCGTTTCCCTTTGGGCCCTATTCTCATTCCTTTCCTCGCAGACACTGTGGGCTGCCAGAGTTGCTGAGCCAATCTCCTCAGGCGCTCAGGGTGAGATGGGACATGGGGCAGGTTCTCCAGTGACCCCTCGGCGACACTCAAGGAGCAACTCGAATGGGCTTTGCAGGACATTGAGGCTTTCTCAGCAACAGCTGGGCATCCTGGGAGGAGGGGCTAGAGAGGGAGGAAATGGGGTGGCCTTTGGGGTCCCCGCACTGCCCGAGAACCTCCCGTCTCTTCTCAGGAGAGGGGGACAGAGCGTGGACGAAAGGCTGAGGAAACCTTGGCGTCTGGGGAGGCTTTTTAAGAAACGGGCTCAGCCGGAGTCTCCAGGCTCCCTCGGCGCTGGCAGCCTCCCCCGGGGACAGACTGTTCCCGGGCAGCTGCCCGAGGGAAAAACTCAGTCCCCACAGGCTTTGTTCCTGTTCATTGCAGACCCTCGGGGAGCACCCTTCCTCAGACCCGCTCCACGCCCTGCTGATGACAGCCGTCCAGGGTCTGACAACACCCACCCTGCAGACATTTAGAGCCGCAGAGGAAGAGCTGAGGGCCATCGTATCTCTCCACGGAGACAAGATGGAGAGAGTAAGAGACGCCCGCAGTGGGGCAGGGGGATGCTGGGCAGAGTGGGGGACGGGAGAATCGCCTCTCCTAGGAAACCGTTCCTGGGACACACTGGCATGGTGCTTTGAAGGTTGGCTCAGCCCCTTGCCATTCAGCGCTTGGCCGCGGGGATCCGCAGCATCAGGTTTTGAAGTGTTCTCTGCCCGAAGGAGCTCTGACACTTCCCTGAGGATGACCGGCCACACTGAAGGTGTGTGACAGCCCCAGCCCTGGCAAGGCAGCACTCACCTAGTCTGCTGACGAGCCTCCACATTAGGCTCCAGGAGCAGACATGGTTTCCTCAGACATGCTGCAGGGCCTTGTTTTCCAGCTGAAGTATCAGGAAGAATTTGGCTTTGCACGTCTCTCTCTGTCTCTCCCAAGCTCTGATCCCGTTTCCCACCCCGCTAGCAGAACAGGTCACCAGAATCCCCCACCCAGGGCTGTAACTCCTGCTCCTTGTTCGAGAGAGGCAAGAGCCATGACCAATTCCTCATGGAAGAGCCCTCGGGGGGGCTTGTCCCTCTAGGGTCTGTCTAGCCTGTGCTGCAAACTCTGCAGCAGGAGCCTGAAAGCCTCCTGGCCCTATGGACTTGGGCTCCCAGGGCTGGCACTGTGGGGCCAAAAGAGGAATGCAGACTCTTCTGGGCTTGGGCTGGACTTTGATCTCTGAAGCCCAGGGAGGAGGGGAGCTTCAGAGCCTGGGCTCCAGCCCAAGTCACCACGTCTACACTGCTGTTCTTGGTGCCAGAGCCTGAGCCCGAGGGGAGAGAGCTGGCTTTAAGATTTGTTATGGCAGGTTTTACAATCCCGCAGCACAGAGGTTCTCCTTAGGGCTGGGGCCTGGAGCTGGCTCGCCCCGTCCAACCAGCCCGGCCTGCCATCTCTAGGATGGGCTCTGGGGTCTGGAGCAGTGGTTCTCAGCCTGCGGCCCAATCAGCACAGAGCTGCGCCCCATGGGACATCCTCAGGGCCAAACAGGTAGGATTGGATGTGGCCCACAATGGAAACTAGGTTGAGACCCCTGGTCTGGAGGAACTGATTGTGCTAGAAAGAGCAACAGGAAGCTGCAGAGACTGAGGAACGGCTCCTGCAGGGAAGCCTTTGAGAGCAGGGCTGAGAGCAGTTTGCCATGGCAGGGAAGGCCCTGGGACATCAGGGGAGTTTGGGCTGTGCCCCCTGTTAGGTTTTGGGGAAGGCTTTTGTGTGTTTCTGAGCTTTAAAGTGCTAAACCAGACCTCAGGAAGACTGGGGTTCCTGGACTTGTCAAAGCCTCTTTCTTCAGATTAGGGAGGAGCCAAGATGGGAAACTGAGGTCAGAGGTGGCTTGCAGGGCTGCCAGGAGGGGTTCTCTGGGAGGAGGCCACTCTTTGATTAATCCATCCCTCAACTTCCTGGCATTCTTCCAGGTTGGAGACGTCGTGGGAGGGATCTTAATCTGGCTCGACAACGTCTGTGATCCCAGAGCCAGAAAAGCAGCGCTGAGGGCCACGGCCTTGCTGGCTCGCTCCCACCCCCAGGTCGTGGTTCTGACCTGTGTGGCTCACACGCTGTCATCGCACAGGTAGGGAGCTGCTCTGTTATCACCTCAGCCTGTTATTTCTCTTCCTGCTCCCACTGACAGGCCACAGGCCGGGAAGGGTCCGTGGGGCTCACACAGTTGGAGGGAGTTTCCTGCTGTGCAGAGAGCTGTCCATGCTTACTAAGAAGAGATGGCCAGGCCCAGCCGCTGAGGAGCCAACCCCTCCTCCTGCACTCCCCGGGATGGAGACGTGCCAGTTTTCTGGAGAATTCCAGCATTGTCCTGATTTCTATGGGTCACCCACTTCCTCTCAGATCCAGTACAGGGCCAATAAATGATTTTGGGGCTCACTCAACATCCCTCGCTCATGAAGTCTGGCTGCTCCTTAGTGCATGAGAGAAGGCAGAGACGGAAATGGCCCATGAGCCCCATCTGTCTATCCTCTGCAGACCAGGGCAAGATTGTTACCTGTCGTCAGATCCCTAGTTATTCCATGGCTGAGGAATAGGTCAAAAAATACACTCATTCTTCTGGAGCTGTGCAGCAGAGGTAAATCTCTGAAGACAGAAATTTCCAGGGCTTATTGTTGCAAAAAAGACAAAAAATCATCCACACATCACCAGAGCGTAAATGCAGTGCAGCCTGCCTGAGTCTGCAGACAGCCGGCAATAATAGCTCTGAGAGGGGTGAGTGCCTCTTTTCATCTCAATATGTTGTAAACTGTGAGTCCTGCTGGTTATTGCTGGTCACTTTGCAGAGTCATCCATCTGAGGTGTTTAGAACACAATCCCCATGTCCCTAGGGGCCGTGAAACTCAACTTGGACCCTAGGCAGAGGTCAAAACTCCGGCTTTCCTCGGCATCTTCTGCAATGCAGTTCTGCACTGCCCAGAGACAAATCTGTGTCACATGGGAGAGCAAATTGAAGAGCAGCATGAAAGAAATTGAATTTCTTGCCGAGCCTCAGCCTCAGCATTGAATAAATACAACATTCTCTGAAGGGACTTGCCCAGCCTCAGCCTCCCCACACCAATCGGTGTTTCCACTGAGAGACGCCTTTCCTGCCTACATTGCAAGCCTCTCCCTGGGGAGGGTGAGAGGTGGCCAGGCAGGGAAGGTCTGACTTCTGTTTCTGACTCTGCAGATGTGCCCTTGAGCTGTGGAAGGCCTTGGGTGAAGAACCCCAGCTCACCAGGGAGGTGCTGCGGCAGCTGCTGGACAAGCTCCAGCAGAGACGCCGGGAGGAGAAGAGCGGCTATGTGTCCCTGGCTGTAAGTGAGATTTGAGATGTCACTTTGCGAACGCACCACCGCAGGGAGGATGGTGCATCTTTGTGTGTGTGTGTGTGTCTGTGTGTGAGCTTCGCCCCTTCTGAGCTTCAGGCCACAGCTCCACTACACAGCTCAGCTGACCTAACCTCCCTCGGCTCACAGCCGCCACAGAAAGCCCATCCCTTGGGTGGGACTGCAGTTTGCTGCTTGTGTCAGCCAGGGCTGGCTCCGGGGGCCAGCAAAGGAAGCAGGGACCTGGGGCAGCCAATAGAAAGTTGGGGCGGCACGTCCGGGTCTTTGGCGGTAATTCGGCAGCGGGTCCTTCATTCCCTCTCTTCCTCTTCAGCGCCACTTCGGGGGCAGCTCAATCGGGTTTTTCTTTTCTTTCTCTTCTCCGCTTGGGGCCGCCAAAAAGCTGGAGCCAGCCCTGGTGCCAGCAGCGCACGTCCTCACCAGAAGCGCTTGTCGCGATTCCTCGGTCAGGGTGGGGCATTGCGGGCAGGCTCCTGAGGGTCAGTTGACGTAAACGACGCGGTGTCCACGCTGACACTGCATCGACCGAACTGCATTGACTTGGACTCTCTGCCCCTTGTGGACGTGGAGTTATGAACTTGGCCCCCAGGGGCAGTTCTGCCAATGGGAAGGAAATTCCATAGTTAGGGTGATGCTGGGTAAGTGGCCTTGTGTTGACCTAACTCTGTCGTGTAGATCAGACCTTCGTGTGTCCTGGCCACATCCAATCAAACCAAAGAGGTGTAAATAAAGTTTCCCCCAGGTAAAAGTTACAGATCTTAAGTGGTTTCTCTGCTGGTACCCTGGCTCCGTCGTCTTCTGCTTTAGATGGCCCTTTAGTGAGCAGGTGCAGTTCGGGCGTCTATTGGAAGTATCCAGGTTTCTGGCTTTGTAAACTGTGGCTAGAAACCTTCCCAGCATGGGATCTTGAGATGTCCAGTACGTTGGACTGGGCCAGAAACACTGGGCCTATGAGAACGCATCTCCTCAGGATGATTTCAGCCCGTCCAGTCACGGCTGGAAAGCCAAAGCGCAGGGTCTGCACCATTAAGAGAAATAACGGGGAATAACGTCACCCAGACTCTTCTGATCTTTCCATAGGGTTCCATCCTGCTTCCGTTCCAGCAATGGGGGAAGGTTTAGGAGCTTCCAAATGTCTCCTCCCCTCTCAGGAGCCAATCCTCTTTTGTAACACGCTGGAGAGGAAATGAGACATGACAAAAGGACAGTTGCAAATGGCAATGGGGGCAGGGGGCAGATTGGGATAGTTGAGTGAAATTCTTTCCCCCCTCCAGGCCATGAAGACCATTTACGAGGTCCTTTTCCTATGGGGATACCGAGAAGCCATCCTGGAAATGTATCCCCAGCTGCTCATCCTCTGCGTCAGGCAAGTGCAGTATGTGATGGATCTGCGCTTGCCAGGGACCTACATGGCCAGCGAGACATCCAGCCCCGAGGAGGGATCCAGCTGCCTCAGTCTCCTAAGGTAATGACTGAAAGGAAAAGGAAGAACAGATTTGTTCTGCTAAACACCTGGGGTCCGTTCATGGCCATCGGTGGTTCGGGTGCTGTCGTTGGCCCAGGCTCAGTTGGGTGCAGGTCTCTCTTGAGGGAAAAGGGTTGAGAGCCGTGTGTTCTTGTGAGTCACACTCGCTCATCTGACGCCGTCCACAGGCCAGCTGCTTTCCCCACACACTCAGGCAGTAGCCATGTTTGTGCATCCATCCACCTGTGCCACCCGCCAAAGGGTCAGTGCTTTCATCACTGTCTGCTGAGCAAATCTGGGGGCCTCCGTCCCCGAACGCAGACAGAGCCACACCGGAAGCACATGGGGCCAGGCCCTGCAGGATCTCAGCCTCACAGGCAGGCAGGAGGAAGAGGGACCCGTTCAACTGGTTCTGTGGGCACAGTGAGGGGC
Organism: Eretmochelys imbricata; assembly: GCF_965152235.1. NCBI lineage: Eukaryota > Metazoa > Chordata > Testudines > Cheloniidae > Eretmochelys > Eretmochelys imbricata. The sequence continues at coordinate 79,957,759 of NC_135582.1, read as the reverse complement.
TTCCATCTACACGGGAAAACCAGAGCGCCGGAAGACACCTCAGGTGGTGTAAACTGACATCGCTTTGCTCGCTTACACCAACTAAGGACCCGACCCCACATGCCAGCTTGAGTCCTGTTACCTGTCACAGTAAAGAGTCAAGTATTCAGCCATAGGGAGTGATGACACCAATCATCTTAAGAAGCTACATTGTCACTAATTGGTTAGAAACTCAATGAAACTGCAGTGTAGACAGGGCCCATTGGGCAGGGAAGCACCATGATATCACTCTGGATCTATCCTCGGGGAGGTTAGCTACTGCTGACCACGCTGTGTTTCCCAGGGCTCGTGCAGATTTGCCATGCCTGGGGCTGATCTCGTTGCCTGAGACTGGTATTTTCTCCTCTTTAGCACATCAGTGGAGGCTCTGAAGACTCTTTTCTCCATGCCCGGCTACTGGAAGGAATTTGCCATCATCCAGTTTCAGCAGGGTTGGGACACGATAGCCTCCCGATATTACTACTCACAGGGTGTTGGCCTGATTGCAAGGTAGGAACCCAAAGTTTCCTCCTCACTGGGTCTCTCTTGGGAATGGGATTTCCGTGTGAAATATTCCTCTGTTCCAGGCTGCCAGCTCAGCCCAGCAACTGGAGAGGAACTTTCTCTCCCCCTTGAAAATCACAAGGGACTTTCTGTTCCATGTTCCAGAGCCATGATCGAGTGTGAGAACCCTCAGCTCCCTGCAGTTTTCAGAGAGGCAATCACCATCGTCCAGAGTGAGAGGGAGGAGGAGCAGAGAACAATTGCCATGGCTTTCTGTATTGAGGTGAGATACATTAGTTGATAGGCACAAGGGGGCTTTCTGGAGAGCAGCTCAGGCCAGTAAGCTCTGGGCCACATTGTCAGCAGCTCAGCAGCCTTACCGCCAGCTAGCTCCTCTCTGCACAAGGATGGTTGTGGGGCATGGCAAAGAGAGGGAGGGAGAGACAGGGTGAGATTGCTCCTGTCTGGATGTGCCTCGATGGGATTATGGGACAAGAGGAGAGGTTTCTCCAGTGCCCCAAGACCATGCTTCTCTCCTCACCTTTTCCTGAGGTTCTGCTTTTCTTCTGTCCCAGGGGTCTCTGCATGGCGCTCAATGAGGCCTGGAGATGCCCCTTTCCCTGGGGGTTGATTTGTGAGCTGTGCATGAGTCCAACTTTTGGGAATGAACCAACTGAAACAGCAGCAACTGGCTCCCTGCGCACCAGAGACTTTGGGTGGGAGTAAGTGGCCCTTTGGTAAAGACGACTGTCCAGGGAAGAGACCCCACAGGAAGACCTCTGTTCCTCAACCTGATGTTGATTTGCCTCTTTGCAGTTTCTCCAGAGTCCTTCCATTGACACAGTGCTGACAAAATCAGAGCTCCGGGCGCAGCTCATGGAATGGACCAAGGACACAAATCCCGTCATATGTAAGCTCAGTCTGCGAGGCCTTGGCAGTATTGTGTTCCAGCCAGAAAAGGTAAGAGGCGTGGATTGCCCAGGGGACCAAGGAAGCCGATGTCTCTCAAATAGCTCGGAAACGAGAGCCAGATCCCCACATAAACCTTGTTGTTTAACACACAGCCCTCAAATGGTGGAGGTGCTTTCCTGAGCAAATCAAGGCATGACGTGCTCCCTGCTCCCATGAGCGGAGCCCTGATTGCAGATGGGATGCAATGGGGGAGGTAGGGTGAGCAACGACAAAGGTTACAGTGAGCAGCTGGCACAGAGTGACAGGAGAACGACTTTCTGCCCCGTTGGGGGGCTCTGCCATCCATGGTTTCTCCTAGGCGGGAGTGGTGCAGCACGTGCTCCAGGCTGTCACCCCGGAAAGTAATGAGTTGCCTTCTTCATTCCTGCAGGTGAGATGGTTACAGGCCCAGCTGCCAGGAACCGTTGCCAGGTTTTGTGACCGGGATGGAGGGTGTGTCAAGGAGGCCATGCACAAAGCTCAAGACATCATCTACCTCCTCAAGAGGGAGGGGCTTGGCTCCATCTCCCAGGACATTGCAGTCAGCCTTCGCCCCTTCATTGATGACGTAAGACTTGGAACCCCAGGAGAAGCCCGTTCCCCCCCCTCCACCTGTCTCTGATGCCCTTGTCTCTCTCTCCCCATCTCCTTGGCTCCCGCCCCTCAGGGCTGCCATGGAGCCTCCAAGGAGCGCCCCCGCCATGGGTGGGGAATCTCCTGCTGAGCCACCTCCCTGTCAGAGCTCTTCTCGCCAAAGCTCAGTCTCAGGGCCATGCTCCCAGCCCCTGCTGCAGCCTGGCCTGGGGGAGAGGGGGCCTGGCCCTGGGCAGATGCCCAGCTGTCTGGAGAACACAGGCCCCCAAAGAGGTGGAGATTCTCAGCAGGAAAGAGGTGGGTCGGGAATGGCCCGGCTCTCGGGGGCACCGAAGAGCAAAAGAAACGCTTTGTTTTGTAGCAGCGAATCCCTGCAAGGCTCCAGCAGTGGCTTCTCCCCTTCCCCAGACCAGTCTCCAGCAGACTTCCCTCCCTCTCCCCAAATCTTCTCGGGTTCTGGGATTCTAGGCTCTCCAGACAGAAACTGCCTCTGGGACACCCTGGGGCTGCGCTGTCCTGCCCAGGGTCTCAGGCCTGCACAAGATGTCTATGGCGCTGGCCTGGTGTCCGCCCTGCTCCCCCCACCCAAGTCAGTTCACACGGGGGAACCGGAGCAGCGGGCGGATTATGACTCTGTCGCGTTCTGCTCTGATACTGCCTGGCTTTAACCGGGCGTCCCCACCCCCTGTGTGTCATTGCCAGGAGAGGGGCAGTGTGCGCTCAGCTGCCATTTCACTGCTTGGCAACGTGGTGAGCAGGGTGCAGGACCCGGACAAAGCCCTCGTGCAGCAGGAAATCATCCACTGCTTGCTCCCGCTGCTGCTGCATCTTGCAGACCAGGAGGAGAGTGTGACACTGGTAAGTGCCACGGTCATTATTTCCTTCAGAGCAAAGAGCCAGAATCCCCTGGGGCCCCCACTCCAGTCATCACCAGAGCCCCTTGCCCAAGCAGAGTCTTCTCCTCCCAGCTTCACTCCCTGCCGGAGCCTCGTGCCTCATCCATCCTCACAGCACACAGCACAAGGGGTGGAGAAGGTCCAGTGTCCCCCACACTATCCCTCTCTCAGTGAGAACCCTCTTGGTCTCCCCTTCTCTTGCAGCGATGTAAACTGACGCTCTTCCGCTGCGCAGTGTTTCTCGGCTGGGCTCATTTGAAGAGGCTGTTCCGCAGCATGGCCTGGGATGGCTCCTCACAGCTCTTGAAGAGTGTCGGGAAGTGCCTGGTAGGTGAATTCCTTGTGCCTTGAGAGGGGTGAATGGGGACTTGAGAGAGACCTTTCTAACCCCACAGCCTGAGGACCCATCCGCTTCGGTCGGGTTGCAAGACGCTATTCCAGGCTCTCTGCTGGTTCATTTCTGCAGGAGTTACAATCCGTTCCCATTGTTGACATTTTTCTCCACAACTGTCAGACCTCCAAACTTTTGTCTTTTCAAATGAAAGCGGAGGTTCTGGAGAACACAACAGTAACTTTAGAGAGGTGCTGCTCTGGTGTATGGGTTCGTATTGGCGGTTGCCATGGCCTGGCTATATGCTTTGGCTTTCCTGGACTATTCGCTGTGGGGAGAACCTGTCATTTGTATATTGTGCATTTCTTCCTTCTTTCTTTCCAGATGCAGAACAACAAGAGCCACATCCCCAAATTCCTGTTCCAGGCCCTAGACTACCTGGAAAGCTCACAGACAACAATACGACACTCTGCAGCCTTGTTCATTGGTAAGCAGAGCAAATTCACTTCAGCTTTCTTAAATGTTTCCTTCAAAGCCCTTTTCTAGACAGCTGCTCTGTTCCCTCCAACAGCACCAGAATCCTAAAACGGGGGGTGTGTGTGTGTGAGAGAGAGAGAAAGAGAGAGAGAGAGAGAGAGAATTAACATGTTTTCCAAGATGAAGGGAGCAACTTAGCTGTATCGACTGCACCAACTTCCCCTGCCCACAGCAGCTCTTTGGCGGCACCTAGGGGAGATTGAATTCACATCATTCTGGTTTGATGTGAATTCAGTCTCCTTTAGAAATCAGCTTCTCAGTAACTGCTGGGCATCTGATGCTTTATCTAATGTGCTTTGTGAACAGATGTAAGAAATGTATTTAATTTTCCGAAGGGCTGTCTTGGGGAAATGGCTGCATCTTCAGCAGTTTTCAGCGATGGATTTGAAAAGTAATGAGATCCATTGTATTCATTGTATGTCTAGGAAATACTATCCACCATTACTGTGATTTGTTGTCTGAAACAGTGAATGAAGATGGCATCTCCCGCCTGTATGAAGGTAAGGAAATACCTCTGTGTGTTTGTGCCTCTGTGGGAAGTACAGGGTGCAGCACAGGGCCCGAACACAGGTTTGAATGTGGACACAGGTCCCTCTCTGTCTAAGGACAGCGTTTAAGGAAGAAGGATGGTCATGCGAGCGTCATCGAAGTACCACAATATGTGTATGGGAGCAGGGGAATTCCATCTTTAGCTCCTAGTATAGATGTAGCCTTAAAGCTGTGTGGGGAAACTGTCTTCATAAAGGTCTGAAAGTCTGTAATGGAAGGCCTGACAGAATTGAAAAGAGCCGTTGTTATTAAGGATGATGATGATGATGATGATGACAATTACCCTCATCACCTGCCCTCCCTGTACTGGAGTGATTGCAGGCCAGGGAGATTCCCTCCGAGATTGGTTATCAGCTCATAGGAAATCCCATGAGGGCACATGGGAAACATTTCTCCCTGTGACCTCTTGAGGAATGAAGGCACAGGGCCACAAAAGATTTCAGTAGACATTAGGAGCCTAAATCCCTTTGTGGATCTCGGCCTAAATGTTGGATGGTTTAATGTCGCTGCAGCTGTCACTTTCCTGTTCCATCGAAAGAACAAGTGCCCCCAACCGTCTGCGTGTAGGGGTGTGTGTACGGGTGTAGGCCGGCGGAGGGGGAAGTGACAAGAATGGGGTCTCCTCTCTGTGCAGGGCTATTTTGGGAGGAGCGGAGTTGTTGTTCTTGTGCCCTTAGACTCTTGGGGAGCTAATAGCAGGGGCGATGGCCATCGGGAGTGGAGATTTCCTAGGCACCAGGCACATCAGCACCAGAGGCTTTTCAGCCCGTTTCCTCTTGGTTTCAGCTTTTCAGGAAGTGCCTTTGAAATCTGACAGGACCACGTGGTACATCCTCAACAGACATTATAAATGGTTGCAGAAGCTTGTAAATCTCATGTCGGGTTCTGCATTTGACTAGGGAAGCGGGACCGACACAGAAGAGCTCTTTGTCCTGCTATGGTACGTACACCAGGCGCTTATCAACTTTTTGGTGTCCCTAGCCTCTGTTTGCCAGCAGCTAGGAATCGGTGACAGGGCATAGAGCACTGGATGATTCCTGTCTGTTCACTCCTCTGGGGCACCTGGCAGTGGCCACTGTCGGAAGACAGGATACTGGGCTAGATGGACCTTTGCTCTGACCCAGACTGGCCTTTCTCATGTTCTTATGTTTGGAACCGGGGCTGAACAACGAGGTGGATATTGGCAGATGACACAAGATTATGCAGATTAATCAGCCTGGAGAAGACTTTGAAGAAGTTCAAAGGGATGTAATCAAGCCATGTCACTGGGCAGAACCATGGCAGATGAAAACCAGCGCTGACCAAGGCAGGGCCATACACATGGAAAGCAGTGCGGTGAACGACTCCTCCATATCGCTGGGTTCAGAAGCCAAAGCACGGCTGGTTGGGCCCAGTGGTTGGAGCAGGGGCGCTGGGGCCCAGTGCTCAGAGTGGTGGAGGTCGAGCCGAGGGGAGCCAAGGGTTGGAGACGGAGTCAGGAGTCAAGAGCAGGATTGGAACAGGCTGGGGAGTAGGGCCAGGGCCGGATTAATGATTCCCGGCCCATGGGAGCTGCGGGGGGACGCGTGGGGAGAGGGCAGAGCCGACAGGCAAGAGCAGCCCCCGGGACAGAGGTTCCCGGTGCAGTGCTCGTCGTGGCGACGTGGCTGCGGGGGGACAGGAAGAGCAGCGCGCGGAGCCTCCTCGCCCCCACCCCATCCAGGCAGAGCCGGCCCGGCTGGAATGCAGCACACAGGGGCTTTAGTGGCTGCAGCTCGGGCCCCCCTTAGCCCTGCTCCTTTCCTGAGTGCACCATTGCCCCACTTCTGCCCCATTGCCACCCTCTGTTACAGGGCAGCACCCTGGAGCTGATCTCTGACATCTCTCTCCCTGGAATGAAGTCACTGCAGAGTCAGGACAACCCCACCTTTGGGCACCAGGTAGGACATCTCACCCCACCGCACAGAGCCCGACATTCACACAGCTTCTCGCATGTGGTTCCCTCACTCATCAGAGCCAGGCGGAGAGAGGAGAAATTCTCCCAGACTCCCTTTAACCATTGCCAGCCCCCAGGGTAGTGGCGGTTGCCGGGGGTTGGGTGCTCTCTTTAAGAAATGCCAGCTCTCCGGGAAGTTGCAAATGAACATTAGCAAAGTGGGGTGGTTTTGTGCAGTGGAAAACCACCCTGCTTGAAGGTTTTGTTTTTCTATTTTGTGCTCCTGCCCTTTCTCCCTCTTCCAGACATCTAGAGGCCAACAGGAGCCAACTGAGCCCACCACTGATCCCATCTCTTGTGAGATGGCAAAGCAGCTGTTTTACGGGAAGGAGGAGACAGAAGAGGCCGAGCAGCGTGTGCCGGGGTGTACCAGCCCCACGTAACCCCACAGTCTAGGCGGAGGAAGCCAAGCCCCTCCCCAGCCCTGCCGGACATGCTACAACTGGAGCACCAGTGTGAAAGGGAGCAGCTCAGCTCATGCTAGGCAGAGCGCCGAAAATGGAGGATGCACCTTGTAGGCTCCAGTCCAGAAGCAGCTGAAGCCCCTGACTGCAGAGCCCCGAGGCGCCGAGGCCCAGCCGCACCCCCGGGTGCCTGCAGATGTACAAGGGAGATCGGAGTGTCTGGGAGTTTCCCACGCCGCGAGCCCAGAGACCCCCAGTCCGCGGCCTAGAGACTTCTCCTCTGAAGTAACCTGGGTGAACGAGCCATTGTCATGCTGAGTGACGTCAGCATGTTCTGGTTGGATCCCCACTGACTCAACGGCAAACACATTGGCCACGGACAAGGCCCTGGGCTAGGGCAGGGGGGAGTAAGGAGAGTCTGGGTTCCCCTGCCCTGGCTGCCATTCATCCTCGGGTGGCTGCCCACGTCCCCATTGCCCCACTAGACTGCACAGCCCAAAGAGGAGGGGCAACCATCTTGTCTCTGAACTCTCAGCCAAACAGCCCTGCACTGAAGGGCAGCCGTTGACTCTGGTTGTTGGGCCACACAGCCCTGGACGGCGAGGACAGCCGCACGGACTCTGGTCGTTGGGCCACACAGCCCCGGTCGGAGAGGGCGGCCGCACGGACTCTGGTCGTTGGGCCACACAGCCCTGGATGGAGCGGGCGGCCGCACGGACTCTGGCCGTTGGGCCACACAGCCCTGGACGGAGAGGGCTGCCGCACGGACTCTGGTCGTTGGGCCACACAGCCCCGACGGAGAGGGCGGCCGCACGGACTCTGGTCGTTGGGCCACACAGCCCCGACAGAGAGGGCGGCCGCACGGACTCTGGTCGTTGGGCCACACAGCCCCGACGGAGAGGGCGGCCGCACGGACTCTGGCCGTTGGGCCACACAGCCCCGACGGAGAGGGCTGCCGCACGGACTCTGGTCGTTGGGCCACACAGCCCCGACGGAGAGGGCTGCCACACGGACTCTGGTCGTTGGGCCACACAGCCCCGACGGAGAGGGCGGCCGCACGGACTCTGGTCGTTGGGCCACACAGCCCCGACAGAGAGGGCGGCCGCACGGACTCTGGTCGTTGGGCCACACAGCCCCGACGGAGAGGGCGGCCGCACGGACTCTGGCCGTTGGGCCACACAGCCCCGACGGAGAGGGCTGCCGCACGGACTCTGGTCGTTGGGCCACACAGCCCCGACGGAGAGGGCTGCCACACGGACTCTGGTCGTTGGGCCACACAGCCCCGACGGAGCGGGTGGCCGCACGGACTCTGGTCGTTGGGCCACACAGCCCCGACGGAGAGGGTGGCCGCACGGACTCTGGTCGTTGGGCCACACAGCCCCGACGGAGAGGGCGGCCGCACGGACTCTGGTCGTTGGGCCACACAGCCCCGACGGAGAGGGCGGCCGCACGGACTCTGGTCGTTGGGCCACACAACCCCGACGGAGAGGGCGGCCGCACGGACTCTGGTCGTTGGGCCACACAGCCCTGGATGGAGCGGGCGGCCGCATGGACTCTGGTCATTGGGCCACACAGCCCTGAGTGGGAGGGCAGCCATTTTGGCTCTGGCCATAAGGCCAAACCACCCTGAGGCTAAGGACAGTTATTTAGTTTCACCCATGGGACCTCGCCCCTTTACCCCTAAGGCATCGCCCATCTGTCACCATAAGACCCACACCATGATATAAGACTTTCGGGGTCAGGATGCAAATATGAGTAGAAGCAAGGAGTAGCATGTGACCCCTCTAAGAGCTCCTGCCACTCCTCTACCAATCTGGGGGTGTTTTATCTCCATCCATCTGCCTCAGGAATGGATTTGACCAATGGGGGAAAGTTCTGGGGCAGAGTGACCCATCCGGAAGTGGGTCACGTGACCCCTCCGAGAACTCCTCCCAGTTGGGGTGAGCCTCAGCCCCTTAGGACCAGCCAGAGAGGGGATTTCACCAAACAGGGTAAGTGCCGTGGTGTGGTGACCTGCCCGTAAGAGGGGCCCATCAGCGCTCCATGAAATCCCCCCACTGTCCTCTACTATGGCACTTCCCGTATTTGGTCAAATCCCCTCTCGGGGTGGCCCTACAGGGCAGACGCCCACTTCAATTGGTAGAGGACAGAGGGAGGAGTTCTCAGAGGGGAGGTACAACCCCCTTCTGGATGGATCACCCTGCCCCGCAACGTCCCCTGATTGGTCAAATGCAGTCTCTGGGTGTGTAAAATGGTGTTTGCCCCTGCCAAATTTTCGTAAAAGAAGGGAAGAAAGGCATGTACGTTTTGTGTTATCTATAAGGTGGCCATCTTGGACTTGGCAAAAGAATTTGGTGACCTTTTGCCATTGGCTATATTATTTTGGGTTGGGAAGCACACTGCCACGCAGGGATTGAATCCGCGTAGATAGGGTCTAACATCCAGACAGAGACAACACAAAGAGGGATAGGGAGGGTTTTTAGTTAGGTCTACTCACCCGGTCCTGTGTCCATCATCATCGAAGTCTGTCCCTGACGTCCAATGACAAGAGAGCAGAAGCTGTCCATCGCTCTCCCTGCAAGAGAAGGTAGAAAGCACATCAACATTTCCTCGTGGGTGTAATTGTTTGTGAGAGTGGAGCATTTCCAGAGTTAAAGTTTTGTTACTCCACCCCTTCTCTAGCCTATCCTAGTCCTTTCCCCCATCGTAAATAAAGTCTTGTTTGTTTGGTTACCACTGTGTTGCCTTATTTTCGTGTGCTAAGGCAAGCTCTGACAGACGGGATTACAGAGGGGACTATGTGGGAAGAATTTACTGTAAGATTCCCCACATCTTCTGAATGGGGTTTGGGTTCTGCCCTCTTTAAAGGAAGGAAAAATCCTGATAGGTGATCCTAGGGGGCTGAAACCCTCTGTGATGAGTTAGTAATCTGTCCTGTTCACCACTCTAGGATGGAGTCTGGGATGCAGGCTCTGGGATGGAGTTTGGGTGCTGGGTGCAGGCTCCGGGCTGGGGCACAGGGTGGGGGTGCAGGATGGGTGGAGGGGTGCAGGCTCTGGGAGGGAGTTTGGGGATGGGAGGGGCTGCGGAGGGAGGGGCTGCAGGCTCTGGAACGGAGTTTGGTTGTTGGCTCTGGGCTGGGGTGAGGGGTGGGGGTGTAGGAGGGAGTTTGGGTGCAGGAGGGGGGTGTGGGAAGGGGATGGGGGTGCAGGCTGTGGGATGGAGTTTGGGTGCTGGGTGCAGGCTCTGGACTGGGGCAGGGCCTGGGGGTGCAGAAGGGGTGAGGGATGCAGGCTCTGGGTCAGAGTTGGGGTGCAGGCTCTAGGCTGTGGGTGCAGGCTCTGGGAAGGAGTTTGGGGGCCAGAGAGGGGTGTGGGCTCTGGGAGGGGGGTGGGGGCTGTGGGGAGGGAACTGCCATCACATGTGGCTTCCTTCCTCCCCTGCTCCCCCTCCTCATAGCGTCACTGGGGCTGGGGACAGGGCTGCCCCTTGCCCAGTGTTTGCAGGAGGGGTGGGTGGGAGGATCAGAGGGTCAAACACTCACCGAAGCCCCAGCGGCTGCTCAGGTGAGTCAAGCGGGTCCACTCCAGATGTCTCCCGCCAGAAGCCCCCTCGGCGTCTGGTGCCAGGAGGGGGGGGGGCTGCCAAGCATGTGTGTGCCCCCTCCCGCTCCCCCTTCCCAGGTGCTCTTGTGCGTGGCTGGAGCTGCCGGCAGCGGAGGCCAGGGCGACCCGCGCCGCTTTCACTCAGGCAGGGGGCTCGGGGGCCGGGGGGGGCAGACGCGATAAATCGATCCCCAAACACTCTCCCGTCAACTCCTGTTCTCCACCGCCGCGAGAGGGGCAAGCGGAGTCGACGGGGGAGCGGCAGGAGTCGACTCACCACCATGAAGATGCCACGGTAAGTCCCTCCCCCAGCGTAGACCCGGGCTAAACAATTCCCCTTCCCTCAGCCTCTCCTCGTCAGTCACGTGCGCCAGGCCCCTAATCATGTTTGTTGCCCTCCGCTGGACTCTCTCCAATTTTTCTACATCCTTCTTGTAGTGTGGGGCCCAAAACTGGACACAGTACTCCAGATGAGGCTTCACCAATGCCGAAGAGAGGGGAACTATCGCGTCCCTTGATCTGCTGGCAATGCCCCTACTTATACAGCCCAAAATGCCATTGACCTTCTTGGCAACAAGGGCACACTGCTGACTCCTATCCAGCTTCTTGTCCACTGTCACCCCTCGGTCCTTTTCTGCAGAACTGCTGCCGAGCCATTCGGTCCCTAGGCTGCAGCGGTGCATGGGATTCTTCTGTCCTAAGTGCAGGACCCTGCAGTTGTCCTTATTGAACCTCATCAGATTTCTTTTGGCCCAATCCTCTCATTTGTCTAGGTCCCTCTGTATCCTATCCCTACCCTCCAGCATATCTACCATTCCTCCCAGTTTAGTGTCATCTGCAAACTTGCTGAGGGTGCAATTAATCCCATCCTCTAGATCATTAATGAAGATATTGAACAAAACCGGCCCGAGGACCGACCCCTGGGGCACTCTGCTTGATACCGGCTGCCAACTAGACATCGAGCCATTGATCACCACCCACTGAGCCCGATGATCTAGCCAACTTTTTATCCACCTTCTAATCCATTCATCCAGCCCATACTTCTTTAACTTGCTGGCAAGAATACTGTGGGAGACCGGATGAAAAGCGTTGCTAAAGTCAAGGAATAACATGTCCACTGCTTTCCCCTTATCCACAGAGCCACTTATCTCATCATAGAAGGCATTTAGGTAAGTCAGGCATGACTTGCCCTTGGTGAATCCATGTTGACTGTTCCTGATTACCTTCCTCTTCTCCAAGTGCTTCAAAATGGATTCCTTGAGGGCCTGCTCCATGATTTTGCTGGGGACCAAAGTGAGGCTGACCGGTCTGTAGTTCCCTAAGTTCTCTTTCTTCCCTTTTTCAAAGATGGGTGCTATATTTCCCTTTTTCCAGTCATCCGGGACCTCCTGCAACTGCCATGAGTTTTCAAAGATAATGGCCAATGGCTCTGCAATCACAGCCGCCAACTCCTTTAGCACTCTCGGATGCAGCGCATCCGGCCCCATGGACTTGTGCTCCTCCAGCTTTTCTAAATAGTCCCGAACCACTTCTTTCTCCACAGAGGGCTGGGCAACTCCTCCCCATGCTGTGCTGCCCAGTGCAGTAGTCTGGGAGCTGACCTTGTTCGTGAAGACAGAGGCAAAAAAAGCATTGAGTACATTAGCTTTTTCCACATCCTCTGTCACTCGGTTGCCTCCCCCATTCAGCAAGGGGTCCACACTTTCCTTGGCTTTCTTCTTGTTGCGAACATACCTGCAGAAACCCTTCTGGTTACTCTTAACATCCCTTTGCTCGCTGCAACTGCAAGTGTGATTTGGCCTTCCTGATTTCACTCCTGCATCCCCGAGCAATAGTTTTATATTCCTCCCTGGTCATTTGTCCAATCTTCCACTTCTTGTAAGCTTCTTTTTCGTGTTTACAATCAGCAAGGATTTCACTGTTAAGCCAAGCTGGTTGCCTGCTTATTTACTATTTACTATTTACTATTTACCATATTTACTATTCTTTCTACACATCGGAATGGTTTGTTCCGGCAACCTCAAAAAGGATTCTTGAAAATACAGCCAGCTCTCCTGGACTCCTTTCCCCCTTCTGTTATTCTCCCAGGGGATCCTGCCCATCAGTTCCCTGCGGGAGTCAAAGTCTGCTTTTCTGAAGTCCAGGGTCTGTATTCTCCTGCTCTCCTTCCTTCCTTGTGTCCGGATCCTAAACTCGACCATCTCATGGTCACTGCCTCCCAGGTTCTCATCCACTTTTCCTTCCCCTACTAATTCTTCCTGGTTTGTGAGCAGCAGGTTGGTTCCTCCAGCACTTGCACCAGGAAATTGTCCCCTACATTTTACAAAAACTTCCTGGATTCTCTGTGCACCGCTCTATTGCTCTCCCAGCAGATACTGGGGTGATCACCCTTGTTGCTCACACTTCTCAACTTAATCCAGAGATTGTCAGATTTTTCTGAACTTTCATATCGCAGCTCTGAGCAGTCATACTGCTCCCTTACATACAGTGCAACTCCCCCACCTCTGCTGCCCTGCCTGTCCTTCCTGAACAGTTTACATCCATCCATGACAGTGCTCCAGTCATGTGAGTTATCCCACCAAGTCTCTGTTATTCCAATCACGTCCTAATTCCTTGACTGTGCCAGGACTTCCACTTCTCCCTGCTTGTTTCCCAGGCTTCTTGCATTTGTGTATAGGCACTGAAGGTAACTCGCTGATTGTCCTGCTTTCTCAGTATGAGGCAGGAGTCCTCCCCTCTTGCGCTCTCCTGCTCTTGCTTCTTTCTGATATCCCACTTCCCCACTTACCTCAGGGCTTTGGTCTCCTTTCCCCGGTGAACCTAGTTTAAAGCCCTCCTCACTAGGTGAGCCAGCCTGCTTGCTTAGATACTCTTCCCTCTCTTCGTCAGGTGGAGCCCGTCTCTGCCTAGCACTCCTCCTTCTTGGACACCATCCCATGGTCAAAGAATCCAAAGCCTTCTCTCCGACACCACCTGCGTAGCCATTCGTTGACTTCCACAGTTCAACGGGCTCTACCCGGGTCTTTTCTTTCCATGGGGAGGATGGACGAGAAGACCACTTGCACCTCAAACTCCTGTATCCTTCCTCCCAGAGCCATGTAGTCTGCAGTGATCCGCTCAAGGTCATTCTTGGCAGTATCATTGGTGCCCACACGGAGAAGCAGGAAGGGGCAGCGATCCGAGGGCTTGATGAGTCTCGGCAGTCTCTCCCTCACATCCTGAATCCTAGCTCCTGGCAAGCAGCAGACTTCTCGGTTTTCCTGGTTGGGAGGACAGATAGATGACTCAGTCCCCCTGAGGAGAGAGTCCCTGACCACCACCATCCGCCTCCTTCTCCTGGGAGCGGTGGTCGTGGAACCCCCATCCCTGGGACAGTGCATCTCATGCCTTCCAATCGGCGGAGTCTCCTTCTGTTCCCTTCCCTCAGATGTATCATCTGGTCCACTCTCCGCGTTAGTATCTCTGGAGAGAACATGAAAACGGTAACTTACTTGTATCTGCATTGCTGGTACATGGATGCTCCCCTTTCTTCTTCTGCAGGTAACGTGCTGCCAACCTTCTTCACCGTCCTCCTCTCCCCGCTGCGCAGCCTGCTCTGAATCTTCAGAACGTTGTGTCCGTAGAAGCATATCCTGACGTCCGTCCAGGAAATCTTCCGTTTCTCTTATGCAATGTGGGGTTGATACTTGTTGCTCCAGACCTTGAACTTTCTCTTCCAATATGGAGACCAGCTTGCACATTGTACAGACAAAGTCGCTTCTGTCCTGTGGAAGAAAGACAAACATGGCACAACCTGTGCAGGTCACAACAGCTGATTGCTCACCACCCATATTAGCTTCCTTCTAAGAGCTTCCCCAGCTGTTGCAGTAACTACTCAGAGAAGCCTCAAGATGAGCATCGAAGTGGGCTCTCTTCCTATATCTCTTCCTGCACCTGACGGTTAGTGCTTAGCTTCTGCCCTGAAGCATGAGGGTTTGGAGCCCTTACCCCCAGGTTATTTATCCTGGCTCTGGAAGAAGAGTGGGGGTTGTTACCTGCTCCTGCAAACCCGGCAGTTTTTCACTTTGAAACTTTTGTTTCTCCACTCCCCTAGGACCAAGTGCCAGCACCTGTCTCTTAAGGTGGTCTGTTAACTCTGCTTCTGACTCCAAACCCTGTTGTACCCAATTCTCTTTAACTGCCCCCAAATCCAAGCCACAATCCTTCACCAGCCCCCAAGCTGCTGAAGCAGCACCAAACCCAAAAGACCACTGACACTCTCCCACAATGCTCAGTTTACGTTAAACTCCTTACAAGTGGACTGAAATGCCTCCTTTCCCTGGAAGCCATCCTGCCCCCTTAGGCATCTTCTTCCGCTCCCCATGTACCAAGGAGGGTGGGCTCCTCAGCCACCTCCATCCCTCCGGGTCCCCTACCGCTGCCCCCATTTCCTTCTTCATCTCATCTCAGGTTGACCCCCGTAACTGGAATGGGCCCTGATTCTTCCGTAACCCTTTATCTAAACAATTCACTACCCCGGCTTGCCAGAACCCACAACTACCATCACCACAGTCTGCCATAATAACCCCCTCCAAGCAGCTGCCTGGGCTGTTGCGGAGGGGGACTTACAGGCTGCCACTCAATGTATGCGAGTCATGGCACCAAGATGTTAGAGGGCTTCTCCCTTCACCCTCTCACGCCCTGGATCTTCTCGCTGAAACAGAGAGCTGCAAAACTAGCGAAGGTGCAGACAATTAGATGTTTGTGGGGGTTAGATTCCAGCAAGCAATGACTCCAGTTTCCTTTTGCCTTTTCCCCTCAACCTACTTCCTGTTTGCCCCCAATTTATACAGTAATATTCTCAGCTATACCTTAACCTATCATTTGACTGAAATTTAACTAACTAATCCTAACATACTGTAAGATGATTATCCAACCAATTATATCCCACCTCCTTAATTGGTTTATACCCAGCAAAATCAATGATACAGCAGACAGAAACAATCCAAGAACCAGACAGAGACCATACAGATTAACACTAGAGAAGTGGAGACCATAAAGACAAAAGAACAAGAAGTGAGGGTTTCACAATCACAACTATTGATAGGTGAGTTCCTGCCAGACACGATGCTATCAAACTAAGTTTTCTTTAACCGTCGTAAGATTTGTTTCTTTATCTGGGGGTGACGGGCACTATCAGGAGAGAATCGTCTTTCCAGCAGCCCAATATCTCCTGATTTCAACGTGAGCGGCTGCGAGGCGCTAACAGGAGGTGGCCGCGCTGTTTACGGGGACCTGGGGCGTGCTGGAACTGCAGCAGTTCTTGGCCAGAATGTATTTTCTGTGGGGAAATAATTGGGTGCCAGACATGAACTCTGCTTGTGCGCAGTGGGGCAGAATCCCCCAGGAGCAGATGGGGGGGTCCGGCGGTCACGACTCACAGGATGGGCCGTGCTCGAGGCTCTGCGTGAGCCACGGTGACACAGAGGGTTGGTGGACAGCAGAGTATCACAGAGCTGTAGATTCTGCCCGGCACTCTGTGGTTCTCAACCTGGGGCCCACGGGCCCCTTGCGGCCCGATCAGCACAGGTGCGGCCCACGTGACTTCCTCAGAGACACACAAATAGTATATACATTGTGTGGCTGCGGCCCGCGGAGCACACAGAGAGCTGCATAGGCAGCCACCATGGCAAATAGGTTGAGGACCACTGCTGTAGACAAGGTACCACGTGAAGGGGCCTGATCTTGATGGCTCCCTTTCTCAGTGTCTTCTGAGCGGGAATTGGATTTTCCACGGGGCAAGATGAAGGGCTGAAGCCATTTGCTTAAAGAAAACAGACAGTGCTCCAGGTAACGCTTCAACTCACAGCCTCAGCCTCCCTCCCCTCAACCCTGCCCATCAGTGCCAGGCGCTAACGCCTTGCCCCCCTGGAGCACGCCTGGGAGAGCTGCCTCCTTGTCTCAAGGATGGATTTGTGGGGAGGGAGGTTTGCGTGAACCACATAAAATCCATGTCGCCGTCCCCAGGAAGGCAGGAGTGGGTGGCCTTCCTGCAGCGATAAAGATGGTTCCGGCCACCGCCTGTTCACGGGAAGGTGGGTGGTTTAAGCCCACCAGGGCTGGAACTTCTCAAGGGGGAGCTTAAGGTGTCTTTTAAGAGGAGGAGGAAGTGTCTGTTCCAGTCCTGTCGAGCCCCACCTGTCTCTTGTCCTCCTTCAGCCTCTCTCCTTCCCGGCTGGGGAGATCGAGAGGCAAGCAGGGCCAAAGCACAATCTTTTCGGGCCCAGTGCGAACACTCTGAGCAGGGTGGGGCGGGATTCTGCTCCTCTGGCCTCCCCCAGTTGTCTAGTGTTGTGATTCTTCCCCCAGGACCCGCGGGATGGTGAGTGGGGCAGCAGGCACTGTGGGGTGGGCACCTGTTGTTGCAGATGCAGGTGACCCTCGAGGGGGCGGCTGTGTATTTCCCCGCGGGGCCGGGGGCTCTACTGGACCCCGCTCAAAGGACCCTCTACAGCAGGGGTCTCAACGTCCTGGCCCACGGGCCATCTGCGGCCTAAGGACCTCCCCAGTGTGGGCTGCGGGGCTCCAGCAATTTTGGGGCCAGGTCTCTCCCCTTGGCCCCGCCTGCCACCCCCATGTGCTCCCCTCCCGTGCGTCCCCCGGGTGATTTAAAATGGCCTGGGGCCCTGCCCCCCACCGGCAGCAATGCGGAGCTGAGCAGCTTCCTGCGTGCTCGCCCCACGTGGCTGCCGGCCCCTCCCTGCGCCCCAGGGCGGGGCTGTGACTCCCCCTGCTGCCCCTGCCCCGAACGCCCCTGCGGCCAATGGGAAGCTGTGGGGGCAGTGCCTGGGGGCAGCAGCGCACAGAGGCCCCCAGGACCACCCCACCTTGGACCCCTGGTAAGCCCCGTACCCCTCACCCCCTCCCAGAGCCTGTACCCCCATCCCCTCCCCACCTACCCCCTGCTGCCCCCAAACTCCCTCCCAGAGCCTGCAACCCCACCCCCTCCCCATGTATCCCCTCCTGCCCCCAAACTCCTTCCCAGAGCCTGCAACCCCACCCCCACCCCATGTATCCCCTCCCACCCCCAAACTCCCTCCCTGAGCCTGCAACCCCACCCCCTCCTCCTGCACCCCCACCCGCTGCCCCAGCCCAGAGCCTGGACCCAGCACCCAAACTCCATCCCAGAGCCCAACCTCTCACCCCTCCTGCCCCCAAACTCCCTCCCAGAACCTGCACCCCAATCCCCTATCCCAGACCTCCTCCCCCACCCAAACTCCCTCCCAGAGCCTTAGGCAGGTGGGGGGCGGAGTTCGGGGGGGCGGGTTCTGGGCGGCATGAGTGACGTTATTGGCCCCCTGGGAGGATTTGAAGACTGGCACGGCCCTAAGGTAAATTGAGTTTGAGGTCCCTGCTGTACAGGGACGTCATGCGAGAGAATTAGCAGACTGTGACCCCACTGGGTAAGGGATCCTGTCCCCTCAGCTATGTGAAGCCGTGGGGCCTGCATTTCTGCCTCTGGTCAGGTTCTTCCCTGGTCAGTTAGATGACAAGGGAGTGGGTCGCACAGTCCACAGCCCCAGTGTTCACTTTCATGCCTCCTCCAGCAGGATAGAGGAGTCAGGAAAAAATGGACATGCTCATTCATCTCCATCCCTCCAGCTTTCATGGGAGCAGGAGCAGTGTCCTGTCCTATCTGCATCACTCTCACTCACATCCAGGATCTCTGGGGAGCTCCCTTCCTGGGACTGGCTCCATGTGTGGGGAGGGCTCTGGGCTCTCCAGGTTCAGACAAAGGCAGGTGTTTAACACCAGAGCTCTCTGGTGCCTCAGCAAGCCCCCCAGAGCCCACAGATCCTGAAAACGGCTAGTGAGGCTGTGACAGCTCCCCCTCCCCCAGACATCGGCCTCTCCCCTGAGGGGCGGGGGCGGCTGGGTGACCATGTGCCCATCATTCACATCCAAAAAGAGAGAGAAAACCTTTTGCAGTGAGCTAGCCACGCCCAGTCCCTATTCAGGCCGAGTCTGATGGGATCAAGTTTGCAAATGTATTCTCTCTCGTTTGGTATTCACAGCTTCTCCTCCACTGTTCCGAATGGGCCACATCACCCTCGGATTGAATTTAGTTGGGGATTGGTCCTGCTTTGAGCAGGGGGTTGGACTAGATGACCCCCTGAGGTCCCTTCCAGCCCTGATATTCTGTGATTCTATGGCCTTGTTAGCCCTGGTCCTCCACACAGTGATGCTTCATCCCCGTCTCAGCAGGTTTCTTCACCTGCAAACTGCAGCTTGCGCTCCCGCAGCCGAAGAAGTGGGCTGAAGCCCGAATCCAAGCGTTCATCTTCAAGGTGCCACAAGACTCCTCACTGTTTTTGCTGAAACAGACTAACAGGGCTCCCCCCTGAAACGGGTTACAATGGTTGGGTGTGACCCAACCACATAACAAAGAAGTGCTGTTCAGAAGCAAACGGAGACATTTGGTTTCCTTCTTTCTGAAGTTAAGTTTCTGCGGGCTTTGACGGTATGAACCTGGAAGTGTTTTGTAGCTCACGGATGAAGTGTTAGTTAGCCAGCCAGCCCATCCTCTTGTGTTCGTTTTTCTCTCTTCCTCAGGGCCCTTTGGTCACATATTTGGATATTACTTTACTTTGACAGGATGGAGCACAACTTTATTGAGGATTTTATGAGACAAACGATCATTTGCCAGAAGAGTCCTTTTTAATTTTATTTTAATTAGGGCTTTTGATGAACCGCAATTAGCTCACGCAATTAACTCAAAAAAATTAATTGCAATTAAAACAATTAAAACTTCAATTAATCATGATTAATTTTTTAATTGTGATTTTTTTAGGTATGATTGATCACCCTGTTAAACATTGAATACCAACTGAAATGTATTAAAGATTTTGGGGTGTTTTTCTCCTTTTTTCAAATATACTGATGTCCATGACAACACAGAATACAGGGCTCACTTTCTAGGATGATGGTTTACAAATATTTACCCTGTCAAAGTAATAAAAGAAAGAGCATTTTTCAGTTCCCCTCATAAAAGTGCTGCAGTGCAAGCTCTTGGCCGTGAAATGCAACTTACAAATGTAGATTTTTTGTTTTGTTCCAGAACTGCACCCAAAAGGAAAACAGTGTAAATGTTTCGCGCCTACAAGGCCACCGGACGTTGAGAAGAGGCGTTCGCATGGCGCTTTTGTAGCCAGCATTGCATGGTAGTTACGTGCCAGGCATGCTAAACATTCGTATGCCCCTGCATGCTTTTGCCACCAGTCCAGAGGACGTGCTTCCATGCTGATGATACTCATTAAAAAAAAGTAATGTGTGAATTAAATCGGTGACTCAGCTCCTTGGGGGAGAATTGTCTTCTCCTGCTCTGTTTTACCTGCACTCTGCCACAGATTTAATCTCCTAGCCATCTCGGATGATGACCCAACACGTGGTGTTGATTTTAAGAACACTTTCACTGCAGATCTGACAAAAGGCAAAGAATGACCAATGTGAGATTTCTAAAGATAGCCACAGGACTTGACCCAAGAGTTAAGAGTCTGAAATTGGACTCCAAAATTTGAGCGGGATGAGGTGTGGCGCATGCTTTCAGAAGTCTGAAAAGAGCAACACGCCAATGTGGAAATGACAAGATCCAAACCATCGAACAAGAAAATGAACCTTCCGCTGGTGACATCTCAATCTGTCATCAACATGGACGCATGACCTCTGGAACGGTGCCTGAAACGCGAAGGGACGTATGATTCTTCAGCACATCTGGCCTGTCAATATCCTGCGATGCCAGCTACAACAGTGCCCTGTGAATGCCTGGTCTCCCTTTTAGGTGACACTGTCAATGAGAAGTGGGCAACATTAGCTCCTGCAAATGTCAACAAACCTGTTTGTCTGAGCGATTGGCTGAACAACTAGTAGGACTGAGAGGGCTTGTGGCCTTTCAAGTTTTTCATTGTTTTATTTTTGAATGCAGTTATTCCACTTCTCTTACGTATGAAAAATGCAGATTTTTCTTCCCCATAATTACAGCACTTACTCCGAGACGACATTTCCTGACTGGCTTTATCAAGAATCATTAAAAATGGGTCTTCACACATTTAGCACTGACTGTCAGCCCCTGCCATGTCGTGATACCGTTCAAAGCACAAGACACTGTTTTGATGAAAGTATTTTAGTGCTTGTAGGCCCGGAATGTATTCAGCTGATTTTTAGAGCCCGTTAGACTTTTGGTACGTTTTTCAAAAGCATCTGTTTAAAATAATGTAGGTCTGGGATCGGGCACCTGACAACACAGATGGGGGCCTAGTGGGCTGTTCAAAACAGGTTAGGCACCAGGGGCTAGCTCCACAAAAATACTGAACTGGGCTTGGCTGCTACTTTCACTTTAGCTCCCTAAATCTGACACTTAGATGCCGCCGATCCTCAACCCCCCCAGCTACAGCCTAAATGTAAGGGGACTGTTGCCCCCTTACTAACAGTCAGTGGGGGTGTTTTGGTTGGCTCGCTCCCAGTACTAAAAGGGGAAGGGTCGATGGGAAACCAGGACCCTGAGACTGATAGTCCCCAGGAACAATGGGGAGCGGCCAACGCTCCAGGTCAGCCTGAATGACAGGGCGAGAAGGCTAATGAGGGAGTCAGGAGGCCAGGGGGGTCCCGTCCTCCATCCTCCGTGTGAGCTGGATTTGCCTGGGTCAGACAGACAGAGTGGGGCCGAGCTAAGGAGAAAGCAGGGGCCCGAGCTGAGCTGGGGAGCGGAGCTGTGCCAGATCCAGAGGGACCAGTAAAGCAGCCCAGAGAGAGCAGACCTGTCGTGGGAGCAACCAGAGCCAGAGGGGCCAGAGAAGCAGCCCAGGGAGCTGGGGGCAGAGTAGCAGCCGTGCAGAGACCGAGTGGTGGGGCTGGGGCTGGAGCAGTCCGGAGCTGGGTGCGGTGAGCAGCTGGGGAGAGCGAGGGGGACCCTGGGCAGCGGGCCCCGCACAGGGAGAGGCCTCAGCCAAGGGGCTCTGCAGGCCAGGCTTGGATCGTAACCCCGACAGGGCGGGGGCCACACTGGGAAGAAGGGTCCTGCCACTTCGAGCCTGAGAGCGTGTGGCCACCACCAGAGCGAGTGTCCGACCCGCAGCATCCCCGCAGCACGGCCAGGGCCGGAGAAGGGGCCTGGGACTCACAAGGAGCAGACTGTGAACTGCCCTGACGTTCCAGAGACGCTGTTTGTGATATTCCCTGCCACAGAGCGGGGTGATGTGTTTTCTTTCACCTTTCCCATTTTCCCTTATTCTTTTTAAAATTAATTGCTGATTAAATAAACTGTATTTGCTTTAAATCGTATGTAATGATCAGTGGGTCAGGGAAGCACCCAGTGCAGAGAGTACGACGGAGTGGGGACACCCGAGCCCCTGTCCTAGGTGACCACCGCAGGGTTGGGGGTCGAGCCCCCCAGGAATCCTGGGCCCAGCCTTGTTGGGGTTACGAGGACTCTGCCAGACAGGAGAGTGGAAGGGGAGTCCTCCAGGGTAGGGAGGCCACTGGGTAAAGGGAGTGGGAGCGAGGACTCAGATCCTTTCGCTAGTCCACTTCACCGGGGTCGTGCAGAAGCCAGGAAAGTTCCCCACAAGAGCGGGACTATTTCCCCGCATACAGGAAGAAGGAGGTGCCTGAAAGTAGGACCCACAAAGCCCAGCGTGCGAGGCATCTCCACACCGACGCTAACCAACGGGAAAGGCCGATGGGAGGGGTGTGTCCTGAGCTCCACCCCTCTTTCGATCTCAGGTTACGAGGTCTGGCTTGTAACCTGAGAGGTACCTCCCCTGGCTCCTGCCCGCCCAGCTTTCCCCCACCCCCTGCCCTGCCCTGTCCTGCCCAGGCAGTACCTGGTTCCAGCCCGGCCCTGCCGCGGGGTGGGACCAATACTGCTGCCAAGGCCGTCCCGAGGGGGGTGCGGGCCCGGGGAACCCCCGCTCCGCCCCAGACCCCGCCCCGCTCCACCCCTTCCCCCAAGACCCTGCCTCCTTCCGCCCCTGAAGCAGCAAGATTAATCCCATACCTTGCATTGATTGTGACTTATTTGCCTGATTTGAAACGAGACCAAAAGGACCTGAGTCTCCTCGCTGTCGATAGCCCCCCGCTCGGCCAACCAGCCCTGAGACTCTGAGGGGCGGGTGGCTGAGAGGTCTCACCAGAGGTCCCACAGGATGGCCAGGTCACCATCAGAGCGGATCGCTCTCAGATCCAGACCCACCTCTTTGTGAGGACCTCCCGCGATGAGAGCAACCCCCCCTTGCCCACCCTCCACACACACCCCTCCTTGGGAGAAAGAGGGAAACAGGGGAAAAAGAAGCAAGAGAAGAGGAGAAAGGAGGGAGGAAAGAGGAAAAGGGAAACCAAAAAGGATAAACCCCAAGGTCCCCAGTGATTCCAAGCATCAAAGCGCTCGGTAGGAAATCACATTCTGCCCCCTTAAGCCAGTGTTTTCTGTGCCGAGAATTCTGCCTGCAGCAGGTGCATCAGACCCAACAGGTTCCAAACCTCTCGCAGCCTCCGACCTTGTCCAAGGGAAGTTCGTTTTCTGGCACAATCAGTGGTGGAAAAGGAGAAAACTCCACAGAGGCTCCTCCTCATGCTACGACGTGAATCCTAATTCTCTCCCCGTCCTCGAGGGGAGACCGGGAGAAGGAGACGTGCGGCAGCAAAGTCGGGGGGGTCTCAGCGACTGCCCTGGCCCTGCACCTCGGCCCTGCCCCGCTGATGTCGGGGTCTCTCTGTGAGGTCATCCCCTCCCCACCACCTTTGCCCAATGGGCTGAGGTCCTGCAAAAGGCCTTTGTGATGTCACTGCCCCCCCACCCCTCCCCTCCCAGCTGATGTCCTGCCCCTGCCCAGCCTCTTGGAGCTTGGAGTTGTTGCCCCCGGATCTCCGCACTCAATGACTGGTGAGTCAGGGGGTGGAGCCGGCTATACACTAAAACACCAGTTTTTCATAAATTAGTCGACTTAAGGCCAGAAGGGACCATTGGAGCATCTAAGATGACACCCTGCATCTCCCAGCCCTCCCGTGTGTCACAAGAGCTGCACTTTACCGAAAGGCATCTAGTCTTCACTGGAAGACATCAAGAGATGGAGAGTCCATCACTTCTCTTGCCAGTTTCTTCCAGTGATGAGTCGCCCTCCCTCTTACAAATCTCTGCCTTGTTCTAAGGAGAATTTTTCTGATTTCTGCTTCCAGCCATTGGTTCTTGTTCTGCCTTTCTTTGCAAGACTAAAGAGCCCTTTAAATACTTGGTGTTTTCTCTCAGCGAAGGCACTGCAGGCTGCCATCAGCTCACCTCTCCATCTTTTTAAAAACTAAACAGACTGAGTTTTTCAATCCCTCCTTATAAGTCTTCTCCAGCCCTCAAATATGGCTCTTTTCTGCACCCTCTCCAGTTTTTTTTAACGTTGTTTTTGAAATGTGGACACCAGAACGGGATGCAGTATTCCAGTGTCAGTCTCCCCATTGCTGAATCACCTCCCTTTCCATCCTCTCTTTATCTATCCATGGATGGCGTCACAAACTCACAGGACTTGTGCTCTCTCTCAGCCTCGTACAGTCTTCGGGAGGAATCCCCTTCAGTGTGACAGCCCTTCTCGGAGATCCACTCTCTCGAGCGTTAAGCCGTAGGCCCTTCGGCCTCCTGCAACCCCTCTTCTCTGAGCCTTGAGCATGCCTGTCTGCCGTGGGCCCCCTCAGGGAGTCCCCTCACTCTGGACCCCTGGGGCCTCTACTCCCAGAGGGAAGAAAGCAGCCCAGATCTCGAGACTGCCGTGACTCTCAGACAGCGTAAAAGAGAGGGGTTTATTGAGCGTCTGAACACAGCACAGGAAACTCTCAGGGCCTCAAGGCTAACCTCCCTCTGCACAGTCCATCTAGGTCTCTCCTGCACCCGTGTGGGCTCTGGCTGTTTTCTCTCCCCAGTCCAGAAGCCCCCTCCTTCCAGCTAAGCGTCCGATATCACCTTCCCACAAGCCTGTGTACTTTGTCTTCTGTCCCAGGTGGGTCTCCTCTATCTCAGCCTCTCCTCTCCTCCCTCTTTTCTTTCCCCCTGGCTGGAAGCAGTCACCGGGTCTTCTGTCCTCAGCCCATTGTCCAACTACTGGCCCGACCTGGCTGTGACTTCCAAGCTGGGCCTCCCGCTCACCAGTTGCTGGGATATCCATTCTCCAGGCCTTTGCCTGAGGGCCCAACTGACAGGAGAGATCACCGCTGGTCCTCTGTAACAACAAACTACCTCTCCCACCAGTGCCACCTCGTTAAACAAACAGCACCCAGGGAAACTGAGGCATGCAAATCACTGAAAATCCAAGAAAATCCCCCCGTCATCACCGATTGCTTTGGCCCTGTTCCCCACAGCATCGCAACGGGAGCGGATGTTGAGCGGCTTGCCCGGTATGACACCTAAATCCTTGACAGAGTTACGGCTTCCCAGAGTACAGTTCCCCCTCGGTGGCCCGCCTGCTCTGTCCTGCTGCCCCCTCCCACTGCGCCAAGAGGGGACCTGGTGACTGGAGCTGCTGTGGTTGTGTGAGAGCGCCGGGCTGAGAGACCAAAGGGCACCTCCGTTCTGGAACAGAGGGGTCTGGCCGGTAGGCGCAGTCGCCCCCGGTTTGGGGCACAGAAGGGGCTGTGGCTGGCAGCAGCTTGAAGCCCGTCCCCCAGCTGCGCTAGGCACTGTTTGAATGAGTGCAACGTCCGTGTTACATACGGGCTCCTGGGGCTCGGTCGGAAGCACTGAACTGCCTCAGAGTTCTCTGTTTGTAAGGTCGGTGCCAGGAGATTAGAGAGACAAGGCAGGGAGGGGATCTCTTTCATTCTCCAACTTCTGCTGGGGAGAGACAAGCCTTCGAGCTCCGCAAAGCTCGTCCTCAGGCTCTGGTCTCTCTCCCCAACAGAACCGGGTCCAATAAACCATATGACCTCCCCGGCCTGGTCTCTCGGTGTTTTCTGCTCCCACGGGCGTGGCTGGGAAGGGCCACAGGGCTCAGCAGGCTCAGGGAGAAACCTCAGACCCACTGGAGACAGGAGGGGAGCAAACCTCACACTCTGCGTGGTCACTGCAGGTCTGTGCAACTGCCCCCCACTCACTCAGTGGCAGTCTGTGGGGGAGGTCTAGGGTGGCCAGGTGTCCCGATTTTAGAGGGACAGTCCCGATTTTTGGGTCTTTTTCTTATATAGGCTCCGATTACCTCCCACCCCCGTTCCCTTTTTTCACACTTGCTGTCTGGTCACCCGAGGGAGGTCTGGCAGCCCCCTCCCCAGCCACAGTCCGTGCGTGCCCAGCAGTCTGTGTGTGTCTCAGCAGCCCCCTGCTCACTCCCACGTGGAGCCCAGATCTGGCTGAGCTGGGCCTCTGGTTTGTTTGATCCCTGAAGGGTTTTCTGGACACTAACTGGGACCCCAAGTTTCTCCTACTTTGAGGAAATCCCTGTGAAAACTCACCTTTTCCGGGTGTCTGTTTCACACCCTCTGCCAGAGACGTTCCCCATTCTTTCTCCAGTTCAGCTGGCAGCAGGTCTCGTGCGAGGGGTGGGGGAGAGCTGAGATTTCAGGCTGCCGTCTTATGGCGGGATTGCTGCGATTAACTGGCTCAACGTGCTAATTCTGAGGACGAAACGGGGAAAGGGACAGAGATCGAGAGTCAGGGAGTGAAATGGAGAAAATACAGGAAGCATTTCGAGCAAGGGCGAAGTGCAATGACCAGAATCCAGAATATTCTCTGCATCCCTTGTCTAACTCTGGGCCTGATTCTCTTCTGCATTGACGGCCCTTTCCCTGTCTCCGGCCGTGTCTAGAGGGCTTTATGCCCCTGTCCAGCCCCTTCACACTGCCAGGAAGGGAGAGGTGTTATGGAATCTTAGCCCAAAGAGGAACCAGGCCCTGTGTCCCCTTCATCCTGGGTTTCAGATGACCCCGAGAAGTTGGGGGGCCACCGGCACCTAGAGCATGGCCCTGCCACAGAGGCCCCGCCCCCGGTCATCCTCTTCCCCCGAGGCCCCGCCAACCCACTGTTCACTCCTCTGGCCCCCAAGGTCCCCCTACCTGCCCCTCGCTCCTCTCCGCCTCTTCCCCCAGGACTCCATTCACCCCCTGCTTGCTCCTCTCCGCCCCTTTCCCCGAAGGGGGGCTACCGGGGGGCCATGGGCCCAGGCACCCGTCCCTTTTCTCTGTCTCTGGTGAGCGGGGGGCAGTGGGGTCCTTGGGGAAGGTGGTGGAGCAGGACAGGAAGAGGCACGAGAAGACGGGGCCGCGGGGGAAAAGGCCGAGGGGGGTGGGGAGCAGGTTTTAGGGGAAGAGGCGGAGGGGGGATGGGAAGAGGCAGAGCAAGAGCAGGGCATTGGGCTAAGAGGCAGAGGGGAGCGGGGTGCAAGCGGGGCCCCCACTTCTCTGGAGCTTCGCTTCCAGCGCTCGAAAGATGACCACGAGCCCACGGGCCTCCGGAGGGGAGACCCGCCCCACATCCCCAGCGTTTCCGCCCCACATGGACAGCCTTTTCGGGGAGGCTCAGGCTCCCGTGGCCTCTTCTACGGGCTGCCCATGCTCAGCTCCTTTCACGCTCTGGAGAGGAGCAGCACCCAGGGGTGGGGCTGAGCCGGGGGGCGCTGGGTGAGGGGCAGAGGCCTCGGGAGCTGAGACCGCAGGGACACAGCGTGAGGCACCATCCCAGGCATCCCCATGAAAGGAGCAGAACAGGGTTTACCTGGGGTGGGGAGTGTATGGAGAGCGTCTCAGGGTCGGTGGAGATGTATTGCCCTGGTGAGCAAGCGTGGCTAAAACACAGGCCTCGCTGTGAGCAGGATTTGAACCTGCGCAGGGAAACCCGAATGGATTTCGAGTCCAACGCCTTAACCGCTCGGCCCTCACAGCTGTGAGTGACGTGGCCCCCAGCAGCAGTCTCTACTGGAGCGGCTGGAAGCCGACGGGAGGGAGCTCTCCACCCTCAACGAGCAGCCGTAGCCATTTTGGCAGGAGAAGCTCTCCCAGCACCATAGCACTGTCCACACCGGCGCTTAGGTCCGTGTAACTTGTGTCACTCGGGGGGTGGCTTATTCACTCCCCGAGCCACATACGTTCTACCGACACAAGGGGGAGTGTAGACGCAGCCTTAGCAGAGACGCGATTAAGATCCACTTCCTGGACACTACAGTGCTAATAAGCGATGGTCACATAAACACCTCCCCATACCGGAAACCTACTGACCGCTATTCCTGCCTACATGCCTCCAGCTTTCACCCTGACCACACCACACGATCCATCGTCTACATCCAAGCTCTGCGATACAACCGCATTTCCTCCAACCCCTCAGACAGAGACAAACACCTACAAGATCTCTATCAAGCCTTCTTACAACTACAGTACCCACCTGCGGAAGTGAAGAAACAGATTGACAGAGCCAGAAGAGTACCCAGATCTCACCTACTACAGGACAGGCCTAACAAAGAAAATAACAGAACGCCACTAGCCGTCACCTTCAGCCCCCAACTAAAACCCCTCCAATGCATTATTAAGGATCTACAACCTATCCTGAAGGATGACCCAACACTCTCACAAATCTTGGGAGACAGGCCAGTCCTTGCCTACAGACAGCCCCCCAACCTGAAGCAAATACTCACCAGCAACCACACACCACACAACAGAACCACTAACCCAGGAACCTATCCTTGCAACAAAGCCCGTTGCCAACTGTGCCCACATATCTATTCAGGGGACACCATCACAGGGCCTAATCACATCAGCCACACTATCAGAGGCTCGTTCACCTGCACATCCACCAATGTGATATATGCCATCATGTGCCAGCAAGGCCCCTCTGCCATGTACATTGGTCAAACTGGACAGTCTCTACGTAAAAGAATAAATGGACACAAATCAGATGTCAAGAATTATAACATTCATAAACCAGTCGGAGAACACTTCAATCTCTCTGGTCACGCGATTCCAGACATGAAAGTTGCGACATTACAACAAAAAAACTTCAAATCCAGACTCCAGCGAGAGACTGTTGAACTGGAATTCATTTGCAAATTGGATACAATTAATTTAGGCTTGAATAGAGACTGGGAGTGGCTAAGTCATTCTGCAAGGTAACCTATTTCCCCTTCTTTTTTCCTACCCCCCGCTTCAGACTTTCTTGTTAAACCCTGGATTTGTGCTGGAAATGGCCCACCTTGATTATCGTACACATTGTAAGAGAGTGATCACTTTAGATAAGCTATTACCAGCAGGAGAGTGGGGTGGGAGGAGAGAAAACTTTTTGTAGTGGTAAACACCCATTTTTTCATGCTTTGTGTGTATAAAAAGATCTTGTGTACTTTCCACAGCATGCATCCGATGAAGTGAGCTGTAGCTCACGAAAGCTTATGCTCAAATAAATTGGTTAGTCTCTAAGGTGCCACAAGTCCTCCTTTTCTTTTTTTCTGATAAAGTTTGCGGATGAGACCAAGATGGGAGGGGTTGCAAGTGCTCTGGAGGATAGGATTAAAATTCAAAATGATCTGCACAAACTGGGGAAATGGTCTGAAGTTAACAGGCTGAAATTCAATCAGGAGAAATGCAAAGTACTCCCCTTAGGACAGAACAATCAGCTGCACACATACAGAGCAGGACGTGACAGCCTAGGAAGGAGTACTGCGGAAGGGGATCTGGGGGTCACAGTGGACCACAAGCTAAATATGAGTCAACAGTGTAACACTTGCAAAAGAAGCAAACCTCATTCTGGGCAGGATTAGCAGGAGTGTTGTAAGCAAGATACAAGACGTAATTCTTCTGCTCTACTCCATGCTGATGTGGCCTCAGCTAAAGTATTGTGTCTAAGTCGGGGCACCACATTTCGGGAAGGATGTGGACAAATTGGAGAAGGTCCAGAGGAGAGTAACAAAAATGATTAAAGGTCTAGAACAGGGGTTCTCCACCTTTTCCTTTCTGAAGCCACCCACAACATGCCATTAAAATCTCCAGGGCCCAGTGTGGGAGGGGGAGGCTCTGAGCCGGGGAAAGGGGGGACAACAAGTTTGCATAGGTATAGTTTGACTTCTGTTTTGGGTTGGCAGGGGCCAGTGAGGCTCAAGCCAGCTCCGACGTCGGGGTCTGGGGAGGGTATGCTACATCCACCCCCTGGCTCACCTCAGCAGGCCACCCGCCTGTCTGGACTGGGGCCTACAACCAAAAATTATAACTCAAAGGTGGGGGGGCTCAGCTCAAAAAGTTTGAGGTGCAGGGAGAGGGATAGCTAGGGGCTGTGTGCAGGGGGGTAGCTCAGGGTGCAGGGAGGAGGTAGCTAGGGGCTGTGTGTGGGCAGAGGGTAGCTCAGGGTGCAGGGAGGAGGTAGCTAGGGGCTGTGTGTGGGCAGAGGGTAGCTCAGGGTGCAGGGAGGAGGTAGCTAGGGGCTGTGTGCTCTCAGGGCTCCCCTGCGCTCCCTGTACCCTGAGGGCTCTGCCAGCCACAAAGCAGCCGGGTCCCCCCGCCCAGGCAGCTCTTACCAGCTGCATGAGCAAAGGGGAGCAGCTTCAACCCCCTGCAGCAGCAGGAGACGAGGCAACGCTGCGCCCGCCTGCTCCATGGCACCAGTCAGAGCAGCAGCTGTCCCACGCTGCCGGACTCTGGCTTCCCACCTCCAACCTAGCCAGGGGATGGAGAGAGGAGGTGGTGGAGGGCGTGTGTGGAGCTACCCCAGGACTGCCCTGCTCTTGCACTGTAGTTTGGGGGGGGTGTAACACCCCTGTGTTCCCCCAACTCTGCCCATGGGCTCAGGGCTTCTGTCCCTTGGTGAACACCGGGGCTCGGGGCTCCAGAATTCAGCCCTGCTGCTCCCGGCTTCAGCCCTGCGGGAGGTGCTGGGGTTCGGGCTTTGGATTTTAGCCACGGGGCCCTGCAGCCCCCCTGAAAGGGTTCAAGGACCCCCAGTGGGCCTCGAACCCCCTGTTGAGAACCGCTGGTCTAGAAAACATGATCTACGAGAAAAGGTTGAAAGAACTGGGTTTGTTTAGTCTGGAGAAGAGGAGACTGAGAGGGGACATGAGAACAGTTTTCAAGTACATAAAAGGTTGTTAGAAGGAGGAGGGAGAAAAATTGTTCTTGTGAATCTCTGAGGAGAGGACAAGAAGCAATGGGCTGAAATTGCAGCGAGGGAGGTTTAGGTTGGACGTTAGGAAAAACTTCCTGCCAGCATAGTTAAGCACTGGAACAAATTACCTAGGGAGGTTGTGGAATCTCTGTCATTGTAGGTTCTTAGCAGGATCGACAATCACCGCTCAGGGATGGTCTAGATGAGGGGTAGTCAATTATTTTTTGTCAAGTCCAAATTCTTCATCAATGTACAGTCGGGGGCCAGACTGCAGAGAAAATCATTTAAAAAAATAATAATAATGATAATATGTAAATAAAAAGTTTGTGGGGTCTGTTCAAAAGCGTCTGGCAACCCGGATTTGGCCCGTGGTTCGCCTGTTGACAGCCCCTGGTCTAGATAATACAGGAGAATTACGGAGACCTCGGGAATGGAGGTTGTTGGTAACTTTGCCCAAGCCGTTATGGGCTGCTCCTCAGGGCGGAGTGCTGGGAACGGGGGCTCACACTCTGCAGCGGCTGCCCGGCAAGTTTCTGATTCTCGCCCCCTGACGGCAAGGGTGATGCGTGAGGCACCCGGGGACGCTTTGGCACCAGTGGGTGCGCAGTGCAGGCCGGGGCCCTTTCAAACGCAGCCGCTCCTCCAGAGCGCGGCAGGCGGGCAGGAGTTCGGGCTCCAGCAGCTGACGCTCTCGGCCAGGTTCCAGCAGCAGCTCAGGGAGCTTCTTTCCTGGACTGAGACTAAGTTTGCAGGCTTGTCCCCCTCCCAGCCAGAGGCGGGAAACAGCCCCTGTGGCTAGTGCAGACCCCAGCACTCCTTCTCGGGAGCTCACAGCTGTGCCTGTGAACCTCAGCGTCTTCACCTGTACGTGGCTGGCCTTCCGCGTGGCAAGGAGTGGGTGGGGGTGGGGACAGGCAGCCCCGATGTGCCTAACTGGACGATGCCATGCCGGCACAGCTCAGTATTTGCTGGGTTTTTTTGTTTTTCGTCTCCGCTGCTGCCTGACTGCGTACTTCTGGGGCCACATGGTGTCTGGCTGACAGGTCCGTCTGTAACTCTGGTGTTCGTATTTTTGAGGTTCTACTGTACTTAGTCCTGCCTTGAGTGCAGGGGACGGGACTAGGACGGTCCTTCCAGTTCTGTGATTCCATGGACAGGACTAATGTGAGTTTTTTAATCTGACTTCCTGCATTACACCAACAATATGATTTTACCCAGTAATTCCCGCAGTGGAGGGAATATTCATCCCTACTATTTAAGAGAACACAAAGAATCCACTGATCAAGTTCCAGATCTCCGCTGTATAGTGGTGTGCAGTGAGCCCCGTGCAGCTGAGCTCCTTGGCAGTAGGAAGTATGCATCCCCTGTCAGTGCTCCTGAAATGCTGCCCCACACCTTTGCAGTCCAAGACTAGGTCTTTTCAGAAAGAATGCTCTACAGCCACCAAGAAGGGGCCAGGCTTCACCTGAGAGCTAGGTTCATACCGAACCCTGCCTCTGTCAGACATCTTTTACTTCCAAAATCTCCTCCTGGACGATTTAGGCATATAAGCATCACTCCTGATCCCTTCCCACAACCCCACCCCTGAATGCTACATGCACGTGAAGCAAATGTTGACAGATTATCTGTTTTGGTCATGAGCCAGAAACAGAGCTAATACTCTGACTCTGCAGCTCTCGCCAGAAAACCATGGCAAGAGAGTTTATTTGTAAATGGGAAGAAATAATCTGCATTTTTAAAGGTCTTTGGGACAGTGATAAAAGCCATTTTAGACATGCAAAGTACTATGAACTTGGCCCTCTCACACTTCGATGCTTCTGTAGGCTGTACTCATTGCACACACTGAGGGCTCCTGGCTGCCCTCCATTCCCCTCCGCCCCATGTGCCACCCTCCCATCCTCTCTGTTTCACAGATTCCCTGCATCTGCTCACCCCTCTTTCATGTCACAGGCTCTGTCCCATGTTTCTTCATCTCCCCCAGGCTGGGGCTCTGTGTGCCCTCCGACCTTCCCCTACCACACAGAACTTCTGTATGCCTCCTCTCCCCAGACCACGGTCCCCTTTTCTCCCCACCATTCTTTCTTTTCTTTCTGTCTGAGAGATAAGTCATTGGGGGTGTCACCATTTTAAAATTATTTTGGGAAGATGATTGTTCAGCTTTGTAGTTGAGATTCCTCCAACATGGGAGTGACTGTTGAGTGTAGGACCTCTCTTCGTTCAGCCAGTTATTACTAGACAATGTTGCCTCCCCTAATTATCAAAGCTTTACTACTGAGTCACCTGTCTTTATTGGCAGTAACATTCTAATTAATATTTACTCCATTTAACTGTATGGTGATTGCCCAACCACTGTCTAACTCTTGCTTTGGTATAACTCGATTAAAGGGATGATAAACAATTTATTTCTGAATACTCCCTTGAGCCTGATCATGCAGTCCTTTTGGGAGAGGGATGCAGAGATCCAGCTTTATAAACCAGACTTCTCTGTCTTTTATTCCTGTAACACTAGAAATAATTTTGTTTTTTGAAACAGGAGAATAAACCATCCCTCATTCAGACTGGTCCAGAAGCAACCCTGCAGACCCACCTCCTTGTATTTGAGGCCGAGAAATCCAGAAAAGAAAACCGTGTTGTGTGTTTAGAAATGAGAAAGGAACTCTTTCCGAAGCTACATACAAATGAACTTTTAAATTTGAGGAGACAGAATAAAAACTGGTCCCAGTTACCAGGGAAATCATGTCTTGTTTATACTAATCTGGAATATATATGGGGATGGGCATTACATAAAATCAAATTTTGCATACTACAAATCTGTAAAATGCAAAAGGTGTGTTTAATAGAATTTTCTATATCGTTTCATTAATTTTTTTAGATAAAGAAAAAATATTAAAAATCATCAGTATTGTTTTCTGTCTTGGTTTCCTTTAAAGGACACGAAGCTTATTCTTACAACAGCACTTCACTTAACCCTTAAGTACACTCTGACCTGAGCAACCAGCAGTTAGGAGGTACAATGGCAAAGGTTTTGAGAGCATGGAAGTGAGTTTAACTCAGCATTTCTCACATGCGGCCACCAGGGGCTTTTTGTGCAGGCCTAACAGCCTCCTGGGCAGTGGTGGAGAGGCCAAAGCATCAGCCTCTCCCCTTCCCTCCCTGGTGCTCCTGCATGAGCCACCATGCACCGCCTCTGGAGACAGATGGGGCACAATGCTGCAGGAGCCAGGTGAGTTCTTGACTCACCTGTGGGGTGGGCAGGGCACGTTGGGGCTTGGGCTTCAGCCCTGGGTGAGAACCTGGCCGCAGGGCTTCAGCTGCACGGCTCGAGCCCCGGGCTCTGACCCAGGCTCCGGCCACGTGACCTTGGCCCTGGGCGCTAACCCCTGGCTGTGCAGCAGCAAGTGCTGGCTCTGGCCTCTGGCACCGACCCCCAGCCCTCACCCCGCTCCCTAACCCCAGCCCCAGCCCCAGGGTGGTGGGTGTTGATCCACACCTCCAGCTGCTCAGCAGCAGCCGCCACCAACCCTGGGCTCCAGCCGCTCGCTCTGGACCCTGGGGGTGCTGCCTCCCAGCTCCAGCCATATGGCAGCAGGGTCACCATTCTCCCCGACGCCTCCCCGAACCCCCATTTATCGCCCCCAGCCCCCACTGCCTTCCCTGGTTCCACCTCTATCCCCCCCATTGCCCCAGACCCCTGCTGCCTCCCTCTCCAAACCCGGGGCTTGCTGAGAAAAGCGAAACGAAGAAAAATGCAAGTATCACTTTTCGCAGCACACTCAGTAGCTAGCTGGGAGTTTGTGAAAAGTGATACTTGTATGTTTGTTAATATCACTTTTCACAAACTCCCAGCTAGCTACTGAGTATGCTGCGAAAAGCAATATTCAACATACAAATATAATTTTTCATATTATTTGTGAGTCTGAAAAAACCCTACATAAATAAATTACAAGGATTTCAACACGCGTATGTGCATATTTATTTGTTTTTCCTACAGTTACGTATTTTAGGGAAAAGTGTCAGTGCGGCCACAAGCAAGAATTGGTGGGTCTCAGTCCGAGGCCATCAAAAAATGTGTTCGGAGAACCCCTGGTTTAAATGTACTAATAGGCAAAATCCAAACCAGCCATGTCTGCCTGAACCTTTTCAGGCAGGACTTCAGGTATCACCCAAAAGATCTTATTTTTCTTTGGTTCCATGTATACATTTGCTCAGATTTTACTTCTCCATTAAAAATGTAACCAATTCCCAGCTGCCTGGCAAGTGAGAGCTAGCTGAGTTTCCATGCTTCTCCCCGCACCCTTATGGGTGTGCTGCCAAGGGAGCAACACACAGGCCTGCAATGAATCTCAAGTGCCTCTGACTTGCCTAGCTCTTCTCAGCCATTTCTCTTGCTGTGAGCTGCCCTCCTTTTGAGCCCCACCAACTTCCTCACATGCAGGAACAGCAGCAGATTGCCATCTTGGAGCAACAGCTGAGGAAGGCGACTTTTCTGTCAGCACTAGAGTGGTCTATTGTATTGTGCTCTTCTTAAATAAGCAGGATACTGTCATCGTCCAGTGAGCGTCTCTCAGCTTTGTTTTAGCTGGACGCATGTATAATGTTTGATCAAATACTGTTCAGGGAGAAAGGTATAAAACCATCCAAGTATTTGCTATGTTTAGAGTGGTCATGTTTTGTGGGATACCTTCTGGAAGAACAGTAGTGTGGTTAAGTAATTCGTGTCACATTCTGTGCTGCACCCCTGCACCGAAAAAAGGATTTTCTGCCGCTTACACTATTTGCGGCATCATTGGGTGAAAATAAAGAAGCAACAGTGGCCAGGTCTGAGTGTCCCTCCTCTAACAAAAATCTTGAAATAGTTCACTGTAAAATTAAAAACCAACTGTGGCTTGTCTTAAGTAATGATAAGGTGACGTTTGGAAGGAAGCCTCCAGGTGCATCCTCACCTGTTCCTTGATCCAGCACAACTTCCTATACATTAGACTCTTAAGACAGTCAGTAATGCTCTCTCTACCTCCACAATAGAGCTATTTAGAAAACGGGAGTTTGTATTCAGTTTGTATGAATGCTGTAATCTGGAAGGCCCAGAGCCACAAAGGTATTTTGGTTCTTGACTTCCATTGGATTTCAGTGGAATTTAGGAGCCTAAATTTTACCTTGGTGGATCTGGGCCTAAGTAATTGCAGTTTGACAAACATGAAAGATTAATAATTTGTGCAAAATAAGAAGTAATTAACAAATGAGGACAATCAGAATCCTTGTCTGAGGACTCCTAAAGCTTCAAAATACTTTAATGTTCTTATGAAATAATTCACATCCACTATTATTTCATTGCCTGTAGTAAATATATTGTCCTTTTTAGTTGGCACACTGTTCTGATCGTTGTCTGTACAGTAATCTTTTGAGTAATTCAGTTCAGTTAGATGTTATCAGTCACCTGGAGTTTCTTCCTCAGAAGCTGTTATGGCTTTCAAGGCTCTTCTCTTCCTTAATCTTTCTGCATTTGTGATGGTCATAGGATGCAATGGGAAAAATCCAGAAAGACCTGAAAGAAAGATGATTTATATTTATAGCTGGAGTTGCAATATGACTGTTCTAGACGCACAGATTCAAAGGCTAAAAGGGAGCGCTGTGATTATCTCGTCTGACATCCTATATAACACGTTATAGAACTTCCCCAAAATAATTCTTAGCATATATATTTCAGAAAAACATCCAATCTCAAGTTAAATTGTCAGTGATGGAGAATTCACGACAACCCTCGGTCAACTGTTCCAATAGTTAATGAGACTTTTAAGAAGTGAGAGTAATTGTCTGTCTCACTAACCCTCTAGTGGCTTGAAGTGCCTTTTACTGCTGTCTCGGCCAGCTCAGCGTCTCCATAAATGAGACCCGTTCCCATTTCCTCAAAAAGAACAGGAGTACTTGTGACACCTTAGAGACTAACAAATTATAGCTCATCTTAATTAGCCTCTTACAGTTTGTATGGCAACTCCCACATTTTCATGATTCTCTCTATGTGTATATAGATCTTCTTACTATATGTTCCATTCTATTCATCTGATGAAGTGAGCTGTAGCCCATGAAAGCTTATGCTTAATTGAATTTGTTAGTCTCTAAGGTGCCGCAAGTCCTCCCGTTCTTTTTCCGGATACAAACTAACAAGGCTGCTACTCTGAAACATCCCATTTCCTGTGGCCAAAAGAAGGGTGATTGCATATATACATATTCTCAAGGATTCATGCAAAGAAATGAAGGAAGAGTC